>NC_092797.1:15073076-15691503 GCF_918797505.1 Bemisia tabaci | reverse complement strand
GGGCTGTCCCAAAAGAAACCGGACTTTTGTCATAGAAGGCGAACCGAGCGTCGTAATGAAGTTTTCTTGGGCTTGTTTGAAAGCTGATAAGCTACTGAAGATGCTTGTTTTTACAGAATGCAAAAATTCGTCTTGGTAAGGAAACTACACGCTTTGGAATAAAGGAAAGTCAAACTCGAGTTGCGATTTTTGTCTTTATTTCAAGAAAATTGTAGATACAACTTTAAAAAAAACCAAGGTTTTAAGTTAAAAATTTCATCGCTCTCTTATTCAAATGCTCAAAAACAAGGAGATTAACATTTTAGGCAGCTTTCCAAGTCATCGCCTATCCCCTTCAAAATACTCGCCAGCTTTGTCGATGCATTTTTGCCAACCTTTCTTCAATTGGGAGAAACACTAGCTGTTGGAAATCCTCAGGTTTGAATGATCGCAATTCTTTCAAGGTGAAACTGTCAATCGGGAATATTACGATAGTGTTCTGAGACGATTACGCGAAAATGTCCGCAGAAAAAGGCCCGAGCTTTGGAGAGAGAATTCCTGGTTTCTGCATCACGATAATGCACCTGCCCATGCATCCCTCCAAATTCGCGAATTTTGTGCAAAGAATGTCATGAGTGTCCTCCCTCATCCCCCTTAATCACCTGACCTGGCTCCGTGTGATTTTTTCTTATTTCCACGACTTAAATCAACCTTGAAAGGTCGACATTTTCAAACCATTCCGGAAATTCGAGAGAACACCTTGAAAGAATTGCGATCATTCAAACCTGAGGATTTCCAACAGCTAGCGTTTCTCCCAATTGAAGAAACGGTGGCAAAAATGCATCGATAAAGTTGGCGAGTATTTTGAAGGGGATAGGCGATGACTTGGTAAGCTGCCTAAAATGTTAATATCCTTATTTTTGAGCATTTGAATAAGAGAACTATGAAGTTTTTAACTTAAAACCTGGGTTTTTTTAAGTTGTATCTAAAATTTTCTTGAAATAAAGACAAAAATCGCAACTCGAGTTTGACTTTCCTTTATTCCAAAGCGTGTAGTTTCCTTACCAAGACGAATTTTTGCATTCTGTAAAAACAAGCATCTTCAGTAGCTTATCAGCTTTCAAACAAGCCCAAGAAAACTTCATTACGACGCTCGGTTCGCCTTCTATGACAAAAGTCCGGTTTCTTTTGGGACAGCCCTCGTAAATAGGAATCTTCGAGCGACCAAAAGCAGATCCAAAATTTATAGCCCTCGAAGTAAACGGGCCCGAGGAGAAGAGGCGGATCCAGCAATGCGGCAACATTGGATTTCCTCAATTTAAACCTATGCTAAATAATCGATTCTTGTCGGAGCACTTGGCCCCTCCAAGAATCGATACATTTTCGTAGGTTTAAACGGAGAAAAGGCAGAGTCTCTAATTTGCTGGATCCGCCAAAGAGTTGAAAAACACGAAAGCAAACTATGACGGACATTTATTAGTGTTATTATGAGCTTGCTTTTGCACTTTTTCATCCATGATGTGGATCGCATTTAACAAAAAGCAATCAGCGAGATGACAGTGTTTTCAAAATCGTACAACTTCTTCTTATCTTTTAAAAATACTTAATATGTGTACAATATAAAAATCCACACGATTATTTTCCTTTAAAATTTACACGATTATTTTCCTTTAAAGTTTACACGATTATTTTCTTTTAAAATCAATGATTTTTTTTTGGTGGGAGGCCAGATTTATTTGCTATTCTGGGAGATTTTTTAGATGATTATGAAAAAGCATCATTTTTACAACACTGTAATCGCGCTGGTTCCTTTTTGCTAAATGCGATCCGTGTACATTTATGAACTTTGAATAGATGAACTTATGAGCCTAACTCAATAAAAACAGCTCCTCTAAGAATTTTACCGCTAAGGACAAGGGTTCTTTTCCTTATGGACGGTCGCGTTTAAGTTTTATTTCGTTAGGATTTAACAGTTCGCGAAATCAGAAAAAGAAGTCGATAAAGAAAATCTTTGGGCCAAAAAATTCACACATGAAGCATCAGTGGGAGAAGAAAAATTTTGACTCTCGAAAGTACCTTTCATATTGTGAGAATAAATCATTAACAGGCAATATTTTAGAATTTTTTTCATCGAAAAAACCACATGGATTTTGACCCCGGTCGCGACATTGCCTACTTAAATTTTCGAAGGAGAACTGGAAGATGAAAGACAAGACTATATATATCTTCCCATTACGGATTGTTTTTCGTTTAGAGGATATTACTGCCTCCTTGAATCATATTCCCGTTGAAAAAAGAAGTCCCTCTTGGAGGGAAGGGGGTTAGTGACCACAAAAAAATATTTTATGTCCCTTCCCAAATTGAAATGTTTACTTTATTGGCGAGAAGTATAACTATACGAATCCACGAAATAAATAAAAAAATAATCGTAGGTCGATGATAAAAGTCGCAAAAAGTGTCTCAGTTTGCGGCGTTGCAGATCTCTTGTCGTATTTTATTTTTTGAAAGAAAAACCGATTGATTTTACTTCTCAGATTTTTTACTCATTTTCCTTTATTCTGTGAGGAATATGCTATGAAAATTACGCCATTTTGTTTTAACGTGTTAAAGGATAGGGACCTTTGTCACAAAAGCGTCACGAGGGAAAAGGGGAGGGGATCCAACATGCCGGAAAAAAGCGCTGCATGAGCTGCAACTGCTTAGTCTCGGCTTAACGCGCCCAAAGTGCGAACTGTGAAATGGACTGCATTTTGCAATTTGGACCTATAAATTCTGGCTCATCTGAAAAAACACTTATGTGTATAGGGAAACTAATGGCACATACGTTGTTTTTAAACCGGGCCAGAATTTATAAGTCCAAATTGCAAAATGCAGTCCAAATGTGAAAGATGTGCTTAAGCCGGTTGGGATATTCCAGAAACGGATTAGAACACGTCATAAGGAAGAAGCAAAGATGGAATCAGAATCGTCACAGAATGGCCTTAATCGATAAATTCTTAGCTTGGCAATAATAGCAATCGGTCAAGGTGGCAGAGAAGAGGCATCATAACTGTCTTTTGAACGAGGAGCAATATACAAAGGCAACCATTCATGACTGTTCAACCTGAATTGCTTTAATGTAATGTCGGAGTCTCAATCACTCCCCTGTCATTGATGACGGTATATTTATATCACACGTATTTAGAGCACTACTTCTGAGTATAATGGACCACTAGACAAGGTACGAATTTAAGCATTCTGATACATGTTTCCTAGTCAGAATTTCACGTAAAGCACAATTCGCACAACGAAAACTACTTAAACCAACTTCTAACGAAGATATTAACGTTTTTATTTCACTTTGGTTACGAGGAATTTGAACTACCCGCTCATAAGAAACTCAAAGCTCTACGTGAGTCAAATCGCGCACTACAACGGTTTCAGCAAGCCTCTCAGTCGAGCAATGTTCAATTCCCACCAAGTTTTGTTCAAACTATAAACAACTTGCTATAGCTGAGCCAAAGCGTCAAGATTGAGGTTGCCAGATTTGTACATCGTAGGGACTGTCATGATAACGTTTAGCGCGCTATGTGAATCACGTAGAGCATTGGGTTTTCATGAGCGGGTGATTTGAATTCACGCATCAAAAATCATTTAATATCTTCGGAAGGAGTTAATTTCGGCAATTTTCGTTATGTGCATCGTGTTTTACGTGAAATTTTGGTGAAGAAACATGTATCAGAATGCTGAAATTCGTACCTTATCCAGTAGTCCATTAAGGCATTTATCGGTAAAGGGGCATGATGGTTCGACTTGCACGCGTTTTCCAATGCTATATCATATCGTCGCTTCGCTGACAAAAAGACATGACTATAAATTTGAGATGAGCCTGGTCTCGAAAAAGCATTGAGTTGTATGGTCGACGACGGGGTTCATCGGAAAATCAGGTAAAAAAAATCAGGTAAAATCAGTAAAATCAGGAGGGCGACGCACAGTGAATCGAGTCAATTGGAAATGTCGGACAAAATTTGGAACCTTTAAACGCTTATAACTCCGTCTATACAAAACTTTGACGTTCTTAAAGTGGGTTCCTCTTGATATTTTCTTCCCTTGAAATTCCAACATATTTGAGATTAACTGAACCGTATTTTGCAACAAGGGTCCACAACCTCTGGCTCAGTTTAGAAACAACGCATGCACCGTTAGTTTCCTTATGCACAAAGGTGTTTTTACGGATGAGGCAGAAATTGTAGTTCCTCATTGCAAAATGAAGTCTAATTGATAGTGATACCAACTTAAAGCTTTTGAGAGAATCTCAATTAGAAAGAAACGTGAGGAGAAATGAGGTGATTGGAGGACAAGGCACATAAGTGCAGTTTTTGCAATTTCGAGAAATACGTGTTTGAAGTTTCAAAATTACATGGATCCTTGTGGCGGGAAAAAATTCCAACGGACTTTTTGATGCTTGAAAAGTGGAAATTTGGAGCTAATTTTTCACAGAATATTCATTAGGACTAGTTTTATTTGAAATCATTAATACCTCCATTTTTTAAAAAACTGCACTTATGCGCCTTGTCCTCCAAGCCTCTAAAATAATAAAGGTTGTTCAGCACTGATGCAGCTGGTAGAATTAGTGACTCAAAGAACGTATTTCCGGATAGCTCTCTCTCAAATGGACTTTTTCATTCTGCAGTTAGGAACTACAATTTCTAGCTCGATTTAGAAACATCACATGTGTCATAAGTTTCCATTTGTAGGTAGATGCTTTCATGTACGGGCCTAAAATTGTAGTTCCTAAATGCAAAATGTAGTCCAATCTTGTTTTACATGTAAAATCACCGTCGCCCATGAATAACCATCCATCTTTTGGTTGAATTTTTGTCACCTCCTACATTTTTCCACCTGCTAGCCGCACCAAATCAACGATATTATTTAATAATTATCACCTTTGAAAGCTCAAAGGAACTAATTTATTAACCGCCTCCTTTCGTATCAAACTGTTCGGCACATCACGATAGTAACGAGGCTGACAGAGTAAAACCACAAAAAGGCCGGGTATAGGTACCTATTCATCAATCGCACCTTTGTGAGCGTAGTAGTGACCTACTAGGGTATCCGAGCACTACACCTACTGTGCTAATATCAGTCTAAGAGAGTGCCTTCAAAAAATTTTCAGCAAAAAGCCGAACTCCTGATGAATGCGTGATGCTTTTCAAAAGGTCACAAGTGAACTGCATCCTCACGAGTTATTGCCAGAACTATGATCCGGTAGAGAGGCCGTATGCACTTAGTTTATCCAGGTGAGGAAAAATCCAAACAAATGAAGCTATGGTGCTACGATTTTGAAACTTTGCAAGAAATTGAATGATAAAATTGAAATACCGAAGTAACGTTCCAGTCCCCTTCTTTAGAAGTATCGTTCAAAAAGAGACCAAGTTTTGACAACTGTAGCACGGCCGGAGAACCGAAAGATACGCGGCTGTCTCATATAAAATTCGGGAATGAACCTTAAGGATGTCGTCCTAAAGCTATGGATGCTGAGTCCGTAATAAGTCGGTTATACGCGCCGTATACGAAAACACCGGTACCTTCGGATAGATCCGCCGTGAAGGAACGCTGAAAATCGACTGTCTTCACTCGTTACTTAGAGTTAATTCCGATATCCAATCAACTGATTGATTCTGAACTAGTCATTAGTCAACTCGACACGGCAGATCGCAACCGTACAGATGCGGCCGGTCCATCATTTGGAAAAGAGGCCTTACAGTATTGAATTGATGGAAGTATCCCTCAATAATGAAGGGGTATTTTAAATATTCAATCGACCGACCTCTTTTCATTAGTTTGATCATATTCGGCACCACTAACACTGCATCTTTCTATGGTTTTGTATCACATCCTCTGGCGATGTAAGTATTTAGCGATCAAATTTAAAAGGTCGTCCCTCCATAAGCGTGATGTCATGTTTAAGGAGGCATTATTACTTACGTCACAAAGGTTGCATTAATTAATTATGTAAAGTCGAATTTGAAATCGGTAACACTCAAAAGGGGCAGTAGCGCGCATACAGGTACTATTTCACTCACTGAATCCAATTTGGTAATATATGTTTATTTTATATTACTAATAAAGGCATAGTCAAAAACGAACTTGATCCTTGGAGCTGGGAGAAACACATTTGGAGTATTGAAAGTTGTCGACTCACCAGTTTATGAACGTAGAAGCACAATTCACAGTCGGTCCGAATAAGTATCCTCCAGTTTCAGCTAAACCAAACCACACAACAAACAACTTAAAAGTTACGAATTAAAACTAAATCGAAAGGGTAATCACTTTATGAGAAACATATCACGGCGTTCATTCCAGTCGCGGCCCGGGCAACATCGTCGTTTATTTTATTTTTTTCCCGAAACGAAAAAATAAACAACCACAAACGTACTAAAAAAAATAAAAAAATAAACGGACGCAACTTGCCGTTGCCTAACTATTAATGCGGGGCACCATTAAGATGCGCACGGGTCTTAAATAAGTTTACCCTGCCGCGCTCTGGCGGTGAAAATACGAACTAAATTTTTAAATCTTGGGTTACGAGGGACTTGCCAACATTTTTCTTCTAGCCCGGTGTGCCAGCTTCTCTATCCGTTAAAAATAACACTAAACTCAAACGCACGCATCCTTGAGCCCAGACAGACTTAGGGAAGAGAGACAAATGAATTTTTTTCATGTTGAAATTCGGTGGCGGAAAAGAGAAGAGCAAGATCCTAGACAGAGAGTCTGCTGCAGCAGTCCACTTCCCCCTTCATATTGTTTTAGTTTGTTTATATTTATTTGTTATTTAATTCCTCCCGCATGTTAAATCTTTTATCAAATTCATTCAATTCGCAGAGCTTCACTCCGCACGTTGCGTTCCTCAATCAATTTTTTAGTTTTAATGTGCGAGTGCGAGTGATTTTAAAAGCTTCAATTTTTTAGAGAAAAAATAATTTTGATTACATTCGTTCACCATTTCACATCCTTAAGGTGATTCGACGGTTGCCATTTTTTGTGTCAGAGCGACGTGCAATACATCGCATCAATTCGTTCCATAATTTCAGCCACTTGTCATTTTATTCGAATTTCGAGATCGCACCTCTGTTGTCATGAGACTGAAGAATCCACGTACTAAATTTGACAAAGAAATTCATCGTAAAAAAGGCGTGGTATTTTCAGAGGAAAAAAATCGCATTCTAATGCAGTTTCGATATCAGGATCGAATGCTATATTTTTCCTCTAAAAAAACCCTGCCTTTAATACTTTGAATTTCTTTGTCAAATTTGGTCCATGAATTCTTTAGTCTCGAGACAACAGAAGCAAAATTCGAAAAAAATGACCAGTATCTAAAATTATGGAACGGATTGATGCGATATATTGCACGTCGCTCTGTCACAAAAAATGGCAATCGTCGAATCACCTTAAACGTGTTAGTGCAAATAACAACTGCATATCGACGGTGAAATTACCGGTATCTCGTTACCACGGTTACCACGTATCTCGGTTTGCAACGTTGCAGAGTTCCTGCCATTCTTTAATTTTTAAATAGGAAACTACTCGACGTCAATTCTTGGAAACTTCCGTGATTTTTCTTCTTAGTGCGGAAACAATTATGTCAAAACTTCAAGGAATGGTACTGAATTGTCTCCTCCAAAAAAATAGAGCGGCGATTTTCAGATACTTCAAACGAGATACGAGGTCTGGTGGTTTCACCATCAATATGCTATTTCTACTCCTTTAAGAGCATTTTTACAAAGTCGCAGACCATTGGTCATTGCCTACCACTAGATTGCAAAACTTCCCACCACACTTTGGTTTTTATTAGACTATAAGCGCTCCTTCCACACTGGCTTAGTAGAAGAAGAAAAAACATTTTGGTAATTTTCAGTGAAGTCACGAATAAATTGAAAATATTTTTAATAAAATGTGTAATCGTTCCTAGGGAAAGAAAATCTAGTAATAGGTAATGAACCAAAAATGAAACAAATGATCTGTAGGTATTGTGAAATTTTGCTGCGTTGCAATACCGAGGCTTTCCATTGACCTTTAAACTCCTAAAATAAGCATACGCTAAGAGTGCGGAGCTGATCATTCAACGTTTAGCTGTATGCGTTTTTTAGCGCTGAACATTTTTCGTTCGGCTTTTGATATTCCGACTTCATTACAAACTCCCTTATAATTTATATACTCCAAATATAATTAGTCAAGACCTACAATGACTATGATCTTCTAAAACTATAAAGGAGAGGCCCCAATTTTGTACCCAATGTTTCAGCGACTTCCCGAAGGCGGATTTCCTTGAAACTTTGTACGCATGTGCGGTTCGTGCTGAAGGGGTGCAATTCGTCGTCCGATTTTCGAAATTTTGATTCTAAGGGTTGAAAACACGCTAAAAAAGGGTGACCCGTGTGTTAGAGCGGTGTTCCGAGATGGATCGTCGTCGTTTGGTCGTCGTGGTTTCCCTTCTTTTATTGCGTCTCGATCAGCTGTTTTTTCTGTCTAATTTTGGAGATTCCGAACCGGAGCAGTGTTGCCGCAATCACGAAATCTGTAATCCTCCTAATATATAATTCCGTAAGCCCGATTTCTGTTTCGAAATTGCGCCGCGACCGTCGTGCCCATACGGGCGTCGGTGGTGCCGGCGGGTCCCGCGGGGTCGGGAAAAATGCGGGGATCGCGCGTCGGGCCCCGCGCCCCCCGAAAGATCGCTTATCCCGTTCGTCCCGCTGGGAGTTGCGCGGTTTTTCGTTTTCCCCGTGCTGTTCGTTCTCGGTCAGCTGATGACTCGGCTGCCCGAGGCGTTCGTCGTCATAGATATTCGTCGTTTATGAAGAATTCCGATTTTTTTGTACAATGCGCGTCGTCTTTTGAATTTTGTTAATATTTGTCGTGTATGAAGAATCCCGAATTTTTAGTAAAGTGTGCGTATTCGTTTTAATAGTGGGAATGGATCGGAGTCGAAAACGTGGGCGTCCGGCGAAGCGTGGCAATGTTTCTCGCAATTTATCCGCGCGACGCAAAGTGCGACATGACGGCTATCTCAGTGAGATGGATAATGTACGACGTAGGGGTGAACAGGGAAATAACCTCAATCCATTTCGGCAGAGCACTGATAATTTTATCGAAAATGATTATCCGGAAAATAATTTCGGACTTTTAAATGTGAAGTGCCAGTATTGTGATGCGTTGCATTTCAAAAAAGAGGAGGTGAACGGCCATTTTAACAGATGTTGTCATAATGGTCTTCTCAGACTTGCCGAGCCTGGAATCAATGACCAACTTCGAGACCTGTTCTCCAAACCCATCTTCATGACTAACATTTTGAGGTACAACAGTTGTATGGCTTTTGCATCTCTGTCTGCTTCCAAAGCTCATATAATTTTGAACAAAATCTTCTGCCAACCAAATATCTGTATTAAGTCCTCATTGTGATCCAATGATTTATCCTTTGCTCTATATCCTCATGGCGAACCAGGCTGGGATCCTAAAATGGAGCATAATGGACCACGCAAGCAGCCAAATCACAAACATGTAACCATGCTACAATTCGCGTGTTACAGGCTTGCCATTAGAACAGCATTTTCCCATATTCACCAATCAAAGAAATTATTTCAACAATATATTGTAGATTTATATGTTCGTGTCGAAGGTGAGAGGCTTCATTATATTAGAGAGCATCAGTCCGAACTCAGAGTTGAACAGTATGCTGGGTTGCAAGATTTTGTTCTGAATAAAGCACGACTCGATAATATGAATGTTGGAAGAATTGTAGTTTTACCATCTTCCTTTGAAGGCAGCCCCCGTAATCTTATTCAAAGATATCAAGATGCCATGGCAATTGTCTGCGTGTATGGCAGACCAGACATTTTTTTGACAATGACGTGTAACCCGAAATGGTCGGAAATAACCGTTGCTTTAGCGCCAAAAGAAACTGCTGGAGATCGTCCAGATTTAAGTAGTTTCACGAGTTTTTCATTGCAAATTGGATCAATTACTAAGAGATGTATTAAAAGAAAATGTTCTGGGTAGAGTTGTTGCACATGTTTATGTAATTGAATTGCTAAAGCGTGGTCTCCCACATTGTCATTTGCTCTTAATTTATTAGCAGAAGATTTGGTTCAAAATTTAAAGTCGTAAATATGGATTGTTTCTCATGGAAGAGATGAATTAAGGACGGAAATTTTGAAACACCGCAATGGAGATACGTGGTTTCGCACTTCAGTTGGTGCGATACGGACATCCATCAAGTTTAAAAAAATGCATCAAGTCCCCGTCACCGCCGACCAACGCGTTTGTCGATCGAATCAACTACAGGTAGTATGAGCAGGGGGGCAAAACGCCTTCAATTTTTTGAACGCAATACGGACATCCGTCGAGGTTGTGTAGTTGTATCAAGGCGCCGTAGCAAACGCGTCCCATTGTCTATCGTTACATACGAATATAAGTTGAGAGGGGCCAGTCATAATGCTTTCAATTTTATACATACATATTTTTGGGCAAAATGAGAGACGACGTTTCTCCATTTGCGACGTTGCAGACTTTCTTTGAAATTTTATTTCTCTTTCGAGAAGCTGGTCAACATAAAACTTAAATTTTCCGTGATTTTTCGTATTCGATAGCAGAAGATTTGGTTCATAATTTAAAGTCGTAAATATGGATTGTTTCTCATGGAAGAGATGAATTAAGGACGGAAATTTTGAAACACCGCAATGGAGATACGTGGTTTCGCTCTTCAGTCGGTGCGATACGGAAATCCATCAAGTAGAAAAAAATGCATCAAGTCCCCGTCACCGCCGACCAACGCGTTTGTCGATTTATCGATCAAGTCCATTCGATAACGATCCAACAATCGACCCGCAGGTAGTATGAGCAGGGGGTCAAAATGCCTTCAATTTTCTGTACGCAATACGGACATCCGTCGAGGTTGTATAGTTGTATCAAGGCGCCGTAGCAAACGCGTCCCATTGTTCATCGATACATACCAATATAAGTTGAGAGGGGCCAGTCATAATGCCTTCAATTTTATACATACATATTTTTGGGCAAAATGAGAGACGACGTTTCTCCATTTGCGACGTTGCAGACTTCCTTTGAAATTTTATTTTTCTTTCGAGAAGCTGGTCAACATAAAACTTAAATTCTCCATGATTTTTCGTATTCGATAGCAGAAGATTTGGTTCAAAATTATATAGGCTTTGGAAGCAGACAGAGATGCAGAAGCCATACAACTGATGTACCTCAAAATGTTGGTCATGAAAATGGGTTTGGAAAAGAGGTCTCGAAGTTGGTCTTTGATTCCAGGCTCGGCAAGTCTGAGAAGACCATTATGACAACATCTGTTAAAATGGCCGTTCACCTCCTCTTTTTTGAAATGCAAGGCATTACAATACTGGCACTTTACATTTAAAAGTCCGAAATTATTTTTCGGATAATCATTTTCGATAAAATTATCAAAAATGAATAAATACATCTTCTTACAGCAGTTATTTATTTTTTAATTTCAAGACTGCTGGGTCTATAAATTACTACCATATTTACAAAATTGATACTCGCAAACATGTTTTTTGTTTTTGCTGATGGGTACAACAACAGCCCCCATATGTAAAAATATTTTGTAGCTTCTGAATAATTATATTAAAAAATATAAGTATGGGCATAATAGGTATAGTAAAATATATTAATACAAAAGTTATTGTTATAACATGGTGTAATTTCATTAATGACGGTTTATCACCGTGCGAAGCACGGGTTGGTTGCTAGTTACCTATAAAATAGTGTCTGCTCAGCTATTCGTTTTTTCCCTCTATTTCACGGCAAGAAACCTCAAATTTTCATAAAATGAATGGTCGTTTCAGTAAAGGCAGTGTTTGATTGGTTGATTGAGTGATGCACTCGTGCATGCACCCTAGCACTTTTAAAAAAAAACACACACACATTTTTGGCCATCTTGGTTTGATATTGGAATCAGAAGATTGGCGGTGACATTTTTGTATCAAAAGGTTGGATGCCTTTTTGGGCCCCAACATCCTCACATATGGATCGCGTTAAACAGAAAGGAACTGAGCCACGTCAGCTATTGCTAAAATTTACTGCGTAATTTAATTTTTTACATGAAAACGGTTACGCGAATTTTTGTGCGAATTTCAGTGCATTTTCTGCATAGTGTGAAGCAGATTGCTTAAAATTTCCAAAGGAATCCGCACAAACGTTCTCTCGTAAAAAATGAAATTGTCCAATTAAATTTGGCAATAGCTTATGTGGCTTGGTTCCTTTCTGCTAAATGCGGTCCATATTACGACGTGCCCGTCCTTTTTCTCAGCATAAACAGCATAACTCTCTTGAGAGAAAATTTGTGTTCGGACGAGCCTCTTCTCTTTGTAATAAGGCCTTTGTTTTAGACTGAATTTTGAGCGCACGTTGGAGAAACCACCAACACTCTACTCAGTTAGATTCCTATGATTAGGTTAGATTAAGTTTGGACCTCAAGTTCGTTTGGAATCTGTCCATAGAGTGCATAGAGTCGTAATGTAAGTGGGTGAGCTGGCGCCATTTTTAAGCATTTTCCAGGTCCCGAATTCCGAGACTCCTGTGTGACGCCGGGTCACTTTTTCGATACATAATCGATTGTTTGCGATACACGGGTACCCGGCCATCCGATGTAAACAAAAAGGATAGGAATCACCACGTATTCCACACCGCCATTTTGGATCGAACATGTATCGAAAAAGTGACCCGAACTCGGCGCACACCGGGCTCGGAACTTGTCGAGCAGAACATGGCGCCAGCTCTCCCATTTACATTACGACTCTATGTACTCTATGCTTGGATGTTTGGAATCTGTCGGAGTTAGTTACAGGTGCATGACGGATTAACTTAAGCGGGGTAGATTATTTATCCCCATTAGGATTTTTTAGCCATGGATCTTAATCCAAGGTGAAAAGAAGTTGATAAGTACGTCACCGATGGGCACAAAAGCTGATTCTTCAGCCTGCCGGAACGGTATGCCGTCCGAACTTTCGGGGTTCCACTGCCGCCGCCTCCCCCGCCCCCGCCCCCGCCCGCGCCATGGCCCGCCGCAAAATCAAGCGACGTTTGAAGCAAGCGTTGTTTTTTAGAGGGTGCCAAGTACAATGACAATTAATCATTCCTTTCTTACCGGCTGCACCGAGGTCAAGTTGTGCATATGCAACCTCCAATTTCCCAACGGCTTTTTATAAACCATCGAGAATCGTCATTTAATTTTCAATCTCAAATGATCTTTGGTCCTCCTTCTCCTCCGTTCCGGTTCTCCTCATCGCTAGAGGCAAGTCTTGAAAGTTGGAAAGGCTGTCTTTCCTTCATTTAAACATACTCTTGGTGAGGCAGCTTGCATTAAGGTAAGTGAACCCACGGTCGGACTGGCTCGCATCTGAGGGCGTGGAGCGCAGACCCTTGGCTGGTTAAAGGGGCGTAATGTGATATTTCCTGATGGGGCATCCCCTTCGTAAAGAGGGGTTCAAATTAAAGAACACAAAAAAAAAATAAAGACACTAGACGCATATTTGCACCATTATTTCCATAAGAACCGTGTCAGTGCTGCGGTTTACACGAGCTCATGACGTGGGTCTAAAAATCCATCCTAAAAAAGAATCAGGCAAGAACCTGAAAAAAGAAGAAAGAACGAGTATCAACACAGCCGACGACAAGGAAGACGTGTTCGGGCCTCTTTTTTAACTTTTCTCCCGAATCTGAGCGACACCTCATTGGCAGCGTATAGCAGAGCATTGAGAACTCACGCTCCACGTCATCGCGCCTTCAATTTTTCAGATGCAGCACGGACGTCCATCAAGTACGAATAGTTGTATCTCTGCGCCGTCGTTAACGCGCATCCTTTCCCTCGCTTTATTTCCATATTGTGTTTGTTTGCGTTTGTCTTATTCGTAATCGTGCTTCAAGCACTACGTGAATAACACAGCCAAAGGTAAGAGAGATGTGTTCGGGCCTCTTTTTTAACTTTTCTCCCGAATCTGAGCGACACCTCATTGGCAGCATATAGCAGAGCATTTAGAACTCATGCTCCGCGTCATCGCGCCTTCAATTTTTCAGATGCAGCACGGACGTCCATCAAGTACGAATAATTGTATCTCTGCGCCGTCATTAATGCGCATCCTTTCACTCCCTCTATTTGCATGTTGTGTTTGTTTCCGTGTGGCTTATTTGTAATGTTGCTGTAAACTAGAGCAGAGCATTGCGAGTTCACGACTCACGCCATCCTGTCCAACATTTTTCATATGCAATGTGGACATCCATCTTGCGAGAATAGTTGTATCGCGTTTACACTTTAGATGTCTCTTACTTTTGAATTTCGAAATAAATTAAGGTTAAGTTTGCCCGAGATATGCTATGACATGTCCAAATCAATAGTCATTTTGAAAAGGAAGAAATATGTATTAAGGTGTCTCGAGAGGTCTATAAAGTGTGCGTATGTCTAAAAATCGAACCGGCTGTAGCTTCTCCGGGAGTCACATATAAAGAATGAAGGAGAGGGATGATAAAGCGCCTGTAGGTCATCAAAAAGGTGACAATTTCACAGAAAAGTGTTTACGCTTCAGAAAGTAGTTCTTGGACTTCTGTTCACCACTATGCGTAAAAGCACCTCTCTTCACTCATAGCTCTCTCTTCTTCCGTTCATTTAAGAAATTTTCCGCATATATTCTCGGTCGTAATTGTTTTTCTCTTCTTATTCTTCCACTGCAGCTTGCATCAAATTTCAATTGACCGGATATCAAGACCGCGCATCATATCTGATAAAATCGGTCACCTTCGTCTTTGCCGATCATGGGAGGGTCGTAAGCAAGACTGTCTTGGTGGAGTCAACTGTTGGTCCAATTCCATCGGGGAGAAGAGAGGAAACTATTACCTATTGGCGGATCCAGCAAATTGGCAACACTGTATTTTCCACATTTAAACCTAGGGAAATGTATCGATTATTGAAGGGACAGGTGCTTTGACAAGAATCGATTATTTAACACAGCTTTAATTGGAGAAAAGTCAGTTTTGCCAAATTGCTGGATCCGCCTCTGATTTGCCACAGGCGGCTCCGAGGGGAGGACACAGAGGACATACGCCCCTCCCCCTCCCCCTCCCCGTTCATCCGAAAATAAAGAGGGAGAAAAAGGGAAGAAACAAAGAAGGGGAGAACGGAGGAAAGAAACAGAAGGACGCTTATTTTTGACGAATTCATGGCGAAATTGACTCAAATTGCGTGTTAGATACTTTAGAATGTCGTAAATTTTATAAGGGTAGCCGGAAGCCTCCCAGACTTCCTTTCTGCCCTCCGCCTCCCCGTTCTGAGTGTCTGGATCCGCCTATGGGACGTGCTGATATATAAGTGCCAGTGCCAGTGCAAGACGCCCTGTCACAAATCGATGGTGAAACTGCAAAAGTGCGTATATCGGTTGCGATGTTTGAAAATCTCCGCTCTTATTTTACTTTTTAAAAGGAAACCGAAGCAACATTGTGGCTTGAAATTTTCACAGAATATTCTTCCCACAGAGAAGAAAAATATCCGAGGTGCTCAATAAATGATGTTAAGTGGTTTTCCATATGAGGAATAAAGTATAACAGGAAGTCTGCAACGCCGCAAACCGATACACGCATTCCTGCAGCTTCACCATCGAAATAGGGAGAGGGACATGGGGAATCGGGCCTCAGGATGAAGCTGTTTGCGTCTTCTTTTCTTCAGCTATTGCCAATTTTTGAAGCCAAAGTGAACGTATTTCTGTCAAACGGAACTAGCGCCAATTTGAGTTCCTTTTGAGGAATTTAGAATGCCGGATAGCGCGTTCTGTCAAACGGAACTAAGCGCCATGGAAAAGCATTGCGATTGTAGGACGGAATGGGTCCGACGCCTGGTTCCGCCGCCAATCGAAGCCCCCCTCTACCTTCCTCCCCCTATGGCACTTAGTTCCGTTTGACAGAAATACGTCAAATTATCTTTCTATCTCCCTCTCTACCTCCGTACCTCCCTCAGAGTCCAGACGGATCGAGAACGAACAGGAGCCGGGAAAGCATTTTAGGCCGCGTCTGCCATCTTGGATTTTGGAATTTTAAAGATTTGGCTACAAATCGGAGTTTCTCACAAAAAAACTCACTGATGTCGATTTCCACAAAAGACGAACGAACAGGAGCTGAGATAGTGTTATAGACCTCGTTCGTCATCTCGAATTTTCGAATGTTGATAATTCGACTTAAAACGCATGATATCAAAAATCTAAGCTCAGATTCGGATTTCTCGTGAAAAATCGATGCCATTTCATGTATCATACGCTAGCATAGCGTGATGGAAAGATGCTTAACATAGGCATACTGAATCAAACATAGTTTAACTTGGCAACATGGAGGATCACTGAGTGAGTGGGTCAGCTGATAAGTAAGAAGAAGAAATCTAAATTCTCGGAAACTCCTCGGGACGAAACCGAGTGCTAGGCGCCGGCGCCCGGGCAGGTTCCACGAACTGGCGGCGGCGTAGATAAAAGGAATTCTTCTTCCTCCTTGGTCTTCGGCTGACCTACTCACCCATTTTTGACCGATATGTTAGAATTCTTTCCCCCATGCTATGTTACGGTATGATACATGACTTGGCATCGATTTTTCACGAGGAGTCCGAATCTGAGCTTAGATTTTGGATAAATTGCGTTTTAATTTATTTAAAACTGTGGGAGAAATCAGAGGGGTGTTCCTAAGAATTGATCACGCAATAATGTATGCTTTTTTATTTTTTAACTTTATTTTTTTTACCAGGGCGACAATGAAGAATGAAAAATACCGTTTCCTGTTGCCACGCAACCAAAAATTTTGCCCACAAAATATAAAGAAGTTAGTTAATAAATGATTACTACTACCACCGAACAAGCTCCCCTGAAATGCGGATGGATCGATTTAATGGATTATCTCTATATTACGTAACGGTAAACTTGCGAGGCTTTCACCCCTTTATCCCCCCCCCCTCGCCCGATCCCCTTGTGATCCACAACGCTGTGCGAGATCTCCCCTCATCTCCCCCCCCACCCCAATAGACTACACAACGCTAACCCTATAAATCCTTCTTCCAAAGAGATTAGATGGTGAAAACGATTCTTGCGTATGGAGCGTCAGTCACTTCCTTAGGTCATTCAATTTTTTGCAAAAGGGAAAAAAATTGGATCCATTTGGACTTCATCCGCTTGGACTCTGGATGAAGAGAGGGGGAGGGAGAGGGGGTGGAAGGAGGGGAAGGGAGGGAGGGGAAGGGAGGGAGGGAAGGGAGGGAGGGGAAGGGAGGGAGGGGAAGGGAGGAGGGGAAGGGAGGGAGGGGGAGGGAGGGGGAGGGCAAAAATCATTTGCCTCCTAAATCTAGCGCTAGCTGAAGAAAATAAGACTCAACCAAGTTCATCCTGAAGTTCGCCCCCCCCCCCCCCCCCCCCCAGGAGAATCATCTCATATCGCCACCTGAGCAGTGTGTGGCAGGTTGCGGAACGATTTTTTGCAGGAACAACTAATCCGCTTGTACCGGGTAGTACGCCCAATATAGAAACCATACTTACGGCTCATGTGCGACCTAACTTATTTTCCCAGTATAGAATCATTTGATTTCGTCACGTGTTCTGATGTCCTCTCTGCGACAAAGAAAATCAGTTTCCCATTTTGAAGATTCCAGTAGATTCGCTGTAGAAGTACGGCGTCCTATAATGTATTTTTTATCCTATAAATATATGACACGGCTTGGAAAAGAAATATTACATCTCTAAATTTCGTAACTTAAATTGTATGGGTAGACACTCCGCTCATTTTTCTCGCTCCTCTGTCGTGAAAAATAGCTCAATTTTCACGTGAGCCCTGTGTTACGAATATCTCTATGCTTTCTGAGGCTAATGTGGAAATAGAGGTACGCCCTAACGTTAGAAGAGCGACGATTTTTCAGCACCCATGGAATCACACTTGGTTCCGGGACATTTGAGGCTTAGTCCTACCGTGGAGCAATGTCAATGTATAGAGAGGTTCTTTCGAGCACCTTCCTTTGAGTTTCGCTGCTCGCCAACTTCCTACGGGATATTCCAATGGAAAACATGAAAACAAAACACTCTCACGAATCCATTATTCCGTCGTATTTTGACGCCGCTCAGTGCGAGAAAAGTAAGTACGATATTCGTGATTGTTTACCCGGGATCCACGGTGATTGAGACCATGTGTCGACCCCACACCGTGACGTCATGGGTCTGGAGCCGAGGAGGAATTTTTTAGATCCAACTCCAACCGAGAGAAAACTCGGGCATTATTTCGATCGGTGAAGATCGAACTTGTTTCAAATTGTGACGAATTTTGAATTTTAACCAAAGAATTGGATAATCAAAGAAAACGGTTTTTCTGTTTGGGGGTAGCGATTGTAGTCCAGTCAATCTAGCATTTTTCTGGGAAAATCTATATATAGAAGGTTTTTTTGCGGAAACATGTTGCATTAGGCTACCAGAACAACATATCAAAAGTTTACCAAAATCGGCCGTCCGCTAAGGCCGCCATCTTGAAAAAAGGGGGGGCGGGGGGCCAAAATACGCCGCCGGCGACCGGTTTTTAGCTTATATCTTGAAAAATATCGATCCTACGGAAAAATGTCACTGAACCTTTTAAAAAGATCATAAAATTTCCTGTTAGAAACACTATACATTTATCAAGTTGCGACTTCTGGTTCGTGAGATATGGCGGTAGTTTCCTGCGGCTAGGAAAGTCAAATCTTGCGAGAAATCACGTTTTTTCAACAAAATCTGTAATTATCTTAAAAACGGCGAGTCTGAGGCAAAAAAGTGTTCTCACCGGAGTGAAAGAGCATGAAATTTCCATGCTAAAAATGCTTATGAATTCACTAGGGGGTCCGCCCCCGGAGCGCTATGCGGTCCGAACCAACGGCGGATACTACGCGGTGAGGCTCGGCTTGGCCGCGCCATGAACTGTTGCGGTCCAAGACGAAACGGCTTCACTTTTTTGGTAGATTTACCGCGAGGGTAAGTCATTTTATCCATTTAAATATGTGCTAATTTCCTTTCATCATGAACCCCCCCCCCCTCTCCCCCTTTAGGTCATGCATGTTGTATAGTTAACAAATGTCAACGGTCGCGCTTGAAGATAATGTTATTATTTTATGCTTTCTTATTCAAATTAAATTTGTCAAACAACAAATCTTCTTTTTTCAAAGTAACTAAAAGGAAATGAATTAATAAAAAATATAGAAATAGGAATGAGCCAAGCATTTCTTCGTTTATTACCTTAAGCGGTGGAATCGTTTATTAATACCTATGTGTTGAAAAGCATGATGGTCTTGAAGGTTCAATTGTTTTTGATAGATACGAACAAAAAGCATAAGATGAAACGGCTTCACTTTTTTGGTAGATTTACCGCGAGGGTAAGTCATATTATCTATTAAAATATGTGCTAATTTCCTTTCATCATGAACCCCCCCCCCCCCTTTAGGTCATGCATGTTGTATAGTTAACAAATGTCAACGGTCGCGCTTGAAGATATTATTTTATGCTTTCTTATTCAAATTGAATTTGTCAACAAATCCTCCTTTTTCAAAGTAACTAAAAGGAAATGAATTAATACAAAATATAGAAAGAGGGAGTTCAAATTCATCCTCTGCTTCCTCTTCGATCAGTGTTTCTGCTTGATTGCTGCATCCCAAGCCGGAACAATGTAGACAAATGTCACTGCATGGTAGACCAGCTCTCTTACAAGAGCAGCGGTTACTACAGCCTTTCGAACATGTACATGAGATGATTTGTAAAAGTTCTTGGGGGGGGGGGGGGGGGGGGGTCAGGCGGGTTGAGCATAGGCACAAGGAGAAGCCTGAGTTCCGAAGATTTCCACCCCCATTCTTTGGGATTCCGTTTTCTTCCTCTCCAGAGTTGAACTTGATAATATACACGTAAGAAGTGTTGTTTGCACGCATCTGAAGTTGGAGGCAACGTTTGCAGTTTCACCTCAGTTTTTGCCTTGCCAAAGCACGATTAAAACATTGAAATCTGCATTTGTTCAAAGCAGTAACTGATTTTTCAGCACCATACAGCAAAAGAACGAGTTGCTCACCCGCTTGACAAAGCTCATCTTGAGTGCAGTCGGTTTCATCAAATTTCTCAGCAAAACAAGAGACTTCGCCACATTTTTCTAACAGTTTAATGAATTTACCTTTGCCCTTGCCACGAAATGCTGAAGTAGTATCACATCCACTGACGACATGGATAAACAGAATGCTCTTCTTCAAATTTACATTCGATGTTCGCAATTTATTTGAGCTAAAAATTTGGGCTGCATATTTGCCCTTACCTGGTTTGAGTAATAGGACGTCGCTTGATGCAGGCGTCAAAGCTATCATTATAACAAGGTGGTCAATGTCTTCACCAACGATTAGAGTACCTATATTGAGAGAGTATGGCCACCGGTGTTACCACCTCTGATTGGCTCAGCCATCTTAGGCTGAATGGAGCCCTTAGGACCCAAAAATGGCGGACGCCATAAATTAATGTGATGCAAAATGACTCAAATTGTAGTTTCCTTTGCTTATCGTAACGAGAAATTTACCCAAATGCACTATTGCGATTCTTTACATATTTTTAAGGCTAATCGTGTGCAATTTTTGAGAAAAATTATCTTAGATGTAGTAAGGTTGGCAGCAAGTGCGGTTGGTGAAAACCGTCAAAAGTTGGCAATGACCCCCCTCCTATCCACAAAAACCAAAACAAAGCACCGCCATTTTTGGGTCCTAAAAGTCTCTCCATGGGGCCCAGTGGCCATACTCTCTCAATATAGGTACTCTACCAACGATAACAACTTGTTTCTTCGTTCCTCTCGGCAGACTGAGAGCTTCATTTACGATGAGAGTATCCGCATCGTCCTCTGCTTGAGATACTTTAACTTGACTCCCTGTAGTAAAGTGTTTCGATAGCAAGCAAATCAAACGCGCCTCATTCTTTTCATTATAGATAGAAGCAAGTCCTGGGCCACGGATAGAGGAGTGTCCTCACAAAAAATTAAGGCAGGACATTTCTTAAAGCTATAACGTCGTAACGCTTTTTGTAGAATCTGTTGCGCTTTTTGTTCGTATCCATCAAAAACAATTGAACCTTCAAGACCATCATGCTTTTCAACACATAGGTATTAATAAACGATTCCACCGCTTAAGGTAATAAACGAAGAAATGCTTGTCTTATTCCTATTTCTATATTTTTTATTAATTCATTTCCTTTTAGTTACTTTGAAAAAAGAAGATTTGTTGTTTGACAAATTTAATTTGAATAAGAAAGCATAAAATAATAACATTATCTTCAAGCGCGACCGTTGACATTTGTTAACTATACAACATGCATGACCTAAAGGGGGAGAGGGGGGGGGGGGTTCATGATGAAAGGAAATTAGCACATATTTAAATGGATAAAATGACTTACCCTCGCGGTAAATCTACCAAAAAAGTGAAGCCGTTTCGTCTTGGACCGCAACAGTTCATGGCGCGGCCAAGCCGAGCCTCACCGCGTAGTATCCGCCGTTGGTTCGGACCGCATAGCGCTCCGGGGGCGGACCCCCTAGTGAATTCATAAGCATTTTTAGCATGGAAATTTCATGCTCTTTCACTCCGGTGAGAACACTTTTTTGCCTCAGACTCGCCGTTTTTAAGATAATTACAGATTTTGTTGAAAAAACGTGATTTCTCGCAAGATTTGACTTTCCTAGCCGCAGGAAACTACCGCCATATCTCACGAACCAGAAGTCGCAACTTGATAAATGTATAGTGTTTCTAACAGGAAATTTTATGATCTTTTTAAAAGGTTCAGTGACATTTTTCCGTAGGATCGATATTTTTCAAGATATAAGCTAAAAACCGGTCGCCGGCGGCGTATTTTGGCCCCCCGCCCCCCCTTTTTTCAAGATGGCGGCCTTAGCGGACGGCCGATTTTGGTAAACTTTTGATATGTTGTTCTGGTAGCCTAATGCAACATGTTTCCGCAAAAAAACCTTCTATATATGGATTTTCCCAGATGACCCTTATTTAGAGCTAAATTGACTGGACTATTATTTAGTGGCGTGGCGTGCTTTGCGATATATCGATTGACCTACCATTTAAACCTATATAAGTCAAATTTTTTTCCGAAAATGTGTCAGAAGTGAAACTGACCAAAACCTACAGCTGACGCGAGAAAATTCCAAAGATACTCCTTTCAACATTCCTCGATATGGAATTGAATATTTTATTTTTGGTGCATCATGCAACTTGCTATCGTTTCCTTGCTTGCCGCTGTCCAATGTCCATTGATCTAGATAACTCAAAATATGAACTTCTTAATCACGGTGGGGGAAAAAGGATCATCTGTCACCTGTGATTCTCTCAGACAGTTTTCGAGCTTGAGTTTCCTAACTTTTACAGCTGTTTTATTTTCTCGAGTTATTTCATCGCAAAAAAGAGGAATTCGTAAAGAATTTTTATCAAAATTAAAAATTTTGGCCCCAGTCAATCACCGGAACGAAATTAGTGGTTCGCTCTAGTCGGAGCACCTACCACTCCGAAAATCGGTACATTTCCATTGGTTTAAATGGAGAGAGAACGATATTGACAACTCGCAGCATCCGCCCATGCAGTTAATTGAGGTCCACTCCACACCTCCTGGACCACTCCTCCCTCTCCTGGCTACGTCACTGACTCTTGCGCATTCTAGTGGTCTATTGGTGTGAACCGTAGCCCGTAGCCAATTACAGGATCTTCTCGCCGGCGCAAAGGGTAGAGGTTGCCACACAAGTCGTGGTTCAGACTGTGGCTCGTATTTTCTTCACAACTCATCCGGCAACGCTGATCGAAATCGTGCTTAACCCGCAATTTGTTCCCCCGAAAGGGTTTTCCCACGGAGGGCTAGGAGAATTGGGCGGGGCGGGGCAGGGGGCGGGGAGAAGGGGGCCCCTCGTTATATCTAGAGCGACATATATATTCTTTTTATTCTTGCGCCGCGACGGTGGTCAAGTGACCTAGGCTCCACCCCTCATTCCTGAGCCAGCTGACCTACGCCCCTGCCAAAATATGCGACGTCGTTCTTGAATGTTGATCATGCTATCTATGCAGTTATGGATGCACGTGGCAAAAAGAAAATGAATCATTCGTGACCACCTAAATGGGCAGATTTTGACAACATTTCCGCACGAGGCAGTTTTATTGTATTAATTGACGTTTTTGCCGGTGACCCAATGGAAGAAGCCAAAAATTTGGATCACATTTAGCAAAAAGGAACCAGCGCAATTGTAGTGTTGAAAAAAAGGATCACATTTTGCAAAAGGGACCAGCGCGATTACGGTATGTGAAAAATGTTGCTTCTTCAGAATTATCTAAAAAATCTCTCAGAATGGCAAATAGTTTTTACCTCCCACTGAAAAAATGTTCATTTTAAAGGAAAGTAAGGGTGTCAGTTTTAATATTGCACGTAAATTAAGTATTTTCAAAAGCATAAAAGAAGTCGCACGATTTTGAAAACATTTTAATCGCGCTGGTTCCTTTTGCTAAATGAGATCCAAATGTTGCTTCTTCATAAGTATCTAAAAAAAAAAAATCTCGCTGAATAGCACATTGTTTTCACTTCCCACCAAAAAATTGTTGATTTTAAAGGAGAATAATTGTGTGAATTTTAATACTTGCATGTATTGCGTGCTCTTAAAGGAAAATGAGAAGTTGCGCAGTTTTGCAAACACTGTAATAGCGCTGGTTCCTTTTTGCTAAGTGCGATCCATTTTTACCCAAGTAGCATTTCTCAACGGAAAAATCGCTATATATTGCGATTTTATCGGCGATAAAATCGCCAGGACCATCAGCATCTGAGCGATTATCATCGATCTCATGCGATAAAATCGCGCTTTTATCGCCCGGCGATTTATCGCGATAATTTCGAAATAAAAATCGCGATAAATGGCGATTTAATATCGATTTTATTGACAAAAATTGATTATGATTATATCGAACCAAAAATTGCGATTTTTAGCGATTTAATCGTCGTATATCGCGATTTTTAATGCGATAATACCTCGAAATATTGCCACCGGTATAATCGCGATGAGCAACAAATTAAATCGCTATTTATCGCGATCACTGCTACTTGGGTTAGTAACGATTTGGTATGAGGTAATTTTTAGGGTAAATTGTTCACTTTTCCTTACGAGACAAGGGTTACATGTGAATTCGTAGTGGTTTTTCACCAGTGGCACGGGCCCTTCCAGGGCCCGGGCCCCGGAACCAGGGACCCAGTATCCCCCCCCCCCCTTGTGGCGGGCCCGTAGCATCATTCCCTAACGATTGATCCAGAAACTGATATTGCGATTTTCCTCAAATGCATAGAGAAAAAAAAGGAGGTGTTTGCATTTCGGGCATCTTGGAATTTTTTGATGACTTAATGACGTAGGTGGGTACAGCGTGAAGGGGACGTCGCTGTACCCAGCTGTACCCACCTACGTCATCAAGTAATCAAAAACTTCCAAGATGCCCGAAATGCAAACACCTCCTTTTTTTTCTCTATGCCTCAAATGATCCACCTAATACTTAAACACCTAACACCTAATACCTAAACCTTAAACACCTTAAACACTTAACACTTCAAACTTTGAAATACATCGATCTTACCCTGAGTTCATCGCGCAAAATCTGGAAGATCCACCTAAAGGCTGAATGCACGGATTCTGATCAGCTCCTATACTCGTAGAATCAATTCTCGTGCGGTGTGCTATATTTAACAATGCTTTTAATGTATCATAGCGAGCCGGTAGATCAAAGGGGCGTTGTTCGGATGAGCCGCATATTTCGACCACCTCGATGAAAGCTTTGTGTGTCCGTGCGCACCTATGTCACAAACGTCGCACATCTCCCAAAATTATAAATTCATTCACGGAAATGAAGTAGACGGCGCGGAACGAGCCTTTAAAAAAGTCGCTCATTTCTCGGAAACTTTAAAATCTTATATAATATCTTCTTCGGGTGATTCGATGGACGCCATATTTTGTGTCAGAACGGCGTGCGATATATCGCATCAGTTGGTTCCATATTTTCAGCTACTCGTCATTTTTCACCTATTTTGAGATCGCACTTCTGTTGTCAGGAGTCTAAAGCACTCACTTACCAATTTTAACAAAGAAATTCAACTTAATAAAGGCGTGGTTTTTTCAGAGAAAAAACATCGCATTCGATACTGATATCGAAACTGCACTCGAATGCGATATTTTCTCTCTGATTAAACCACGCCTTTATTACGTTGAATTTCTTTGTTAAAATTGGTAAGTGAGTGCTTTAGACTCCTGACAACAGAATTGCGATCTCAAAATAGGAGAAAAATGACGAGTAGCTGAAAATATGGAACCAATAATTGATGCGATATGTATATCGCATGCCGTTCTGACACAAAATATGGCGTCCATCGAATCACCTTAACGTCGTTTCTAACGTAGGGCCGTATTGTTCTCCCAGTGATCAACTGGAGAGAACTTTCCTTTCACCCTGGGCCGTTTAATCAATGTAAAATCTCGTAAAATCTCGATCGCTAGTGAGATTTTCCTCTGTTCTCTTGTAAAAAATCGCTTGAAAGAGCGATTTTTTGTATGTGTGAGTGCGCTCCCATAAGATCTGATGTAACCGCTTATCGTATTAGTGCGTATTTTACAGGGGTTTTTCGAGACTATCGATAGTCGCTGTTCGATACGTCGATACGTCGATTCAATTCTAGACACAGTGGCGTAACGGACTTCCGCTGGGCCCCCCTGCAAAATTTTTTCTAGCCCCCCCCCCCCATGTCGATAAAATTCCAAAATCATCCCCCCTCCCGCTCCTCTACTTCCCTCACCCCTTCCCATTTTTTGGCCCGAGAAATTTCAAATCACGGACTTGGACTTGGAATGCCTCTCCCCTCACTGTCCCGGATGCCGTACCCGATTAAATGGGGCCCCTAAAGGATCAAGGATCTAAAGGGTGGCGGGGGCCCAACCCAGGCCCAAGGATCTACAAAAGGGCCCATGCAGGCCCAAGAATCGAAGGGCCTAGTGGGCCCTTTAGATTCATGGGTCACCCAAAGCCCGAAATACCTACGAAAAGTGACAAAATAGAGAAAAGTTTTAGTAATCAATGAGTGGACATTGGAAGGCAGGGGCCCTTCAGCAAAAAAAAAGTTAGGAACAGTCCAAAAGAAGTATGTAAAACCCTGAGCTAACAATAAAAATCAGCGGAAGAAGCCCCATCTCGGTAAGTAAAGGCCCAAAGTTTGAAACCAAAGCTAAGCGTCAAAGAGACAGAGAAAAACAAAATTTCGGCGGCCGAGGGCCTGGAGGGCCCCCTAGGCGCTTGGGCCCCCCTGCATAGCAGGGTCTGCGGGGGCGCCCGTTACGCCACTGTCTAGACATACCAACCCTTTCCTACAAAATACCCTGTTCCTTCTGAGTTCCCTTAACTTTGCCTTCTTTAACTCCGTTTCTAAATAAACTGTATTAATTATCTGAAGTTCTTTATATCTTAAAGCTTCAATTTCCAATATGAATTTCCTAACTTTTTCACCATTTTCCTTATAAAACAAAATCAATTTACGTATGTACTTTTTACCCTTGTGTTTAGCGCTTGTTTCATTTGTGCGTCAGCTTTAATACAATGGCGGATTGTTTACGTTCATTTTATAGTTGAGCATTTTCCAATTTTTTCCTTTAAATCTCTTCGAAAAAGTCCCAAAATGACTTAGCACTCTTTAAATAAGTAATTCACCCCTTCAACTTAACATTGATGGTACTTTGGATGGTTCCACCTTTTGCAGTGAGAGAAACTGAATTGCCGAGTTTCTGAGCTGGCTATGACTGGCTCCTTGGTTTGTCCGTGTCCTTCGGTTTGATTTGTGATTTGTGCAACTTCCTTAATGGATAATCTTACTTATCAAAATACTCTTTGACTGTGCGTGGAGTGTAATTTTGTCTTGAGTCTTGACAGCATTAGCACCATGTGAATCAAAATTTCAATCAACTCCATTTTTGCCGCAGGGTAGGGATCCTTTAGCTATCCTACCGCTATCAGAGTGCTGTCGAGAAACTAATCACAACTGTCGGTATGTTCTGTTGAGCAGTTATGTAAATATAAAACGGTTGTATTTGTTAGTCAATTTCTTTTGTATGTGAACAATAACTGAATGTCCAGAATTCCAAACATCTGACTGTATCTCAAGTATATGTCGGAAATATTTATCAAGGTCAGAGTTTGTGAATCCTTGGCAGCAGTTAATGAATTTCCCCTAAGTAACAACTTCGCTCAACAAAGTTTGGTAAGTAAGTACAGCTCAGATCCACCATCGTACACATATAATTACATATTACTTTAAAATCAGTGCGAGTAATGTTTTGAGGGTAAAGTGTTCTCTATTCTCCAACATTTATTAGCAGGGGTGCGAATTGCGCGGAGGCTGAGAGGTACTTGTTATTTTTCTAGATTTTTCAGATTTGCAATTTTTGTGGAATACTTACTGTGACTTTGGCACACATTCTAAAATTAACAAGAAATTCCACAAAAGTTTGATCAGCGCGTTGTGCTGACCTTCTTGCGAGAACCTAGCCCGAAGCTGAAAATTGCAGAGGCATGAAACAATGTTCACTTTGGTTTGTGAGATTTTCTTATAAACTTGGCATCCTCATATTTGTCCGACTTTTACCAAAATAATCTTGAAATTATCTCTCCCATCACCACATAGCAACAAAATTAGCATAAACATTCTTGATAAGAGGTGGCATAGTATCCAGAGACCCCTGAGAGTTTTGTATTAAATACTAATGATGCTCCTCTGGCAGAATTAAAAATTGACCATTCTAAACTACATACTCATATCAACAGCTCTTGCTGACAACAACCTGCTACCTTCATCAACTTAATCTAAAGTTTAAAATAATAGATAAGCCGCCAACTAATGTACTATCATTTCCATGCAAACAGTCAACCTTGTATTTATTGAGGAATGATAAATACAGTTTTCACTATGCCTTAGAGTTCTTACCGTAATTCTTACCATTTGGAGTCAGGAAATAAAAATAATTGCTTCATTGTTTGCATTTTTATTGGCCAACTAAGTTCACAGTGGAACTTTCGTCTACTTAGTCTACTTGGTGTTAATGAAGGTAAATATTTATTCTTCTCTTATTTGGATGAGAATTACCTAGGTACATCAAATAGGTAGGACATACTGTGACACTGGGTGCCGCTACTAGGTACTCTACTTACATTTCAACGATACTGGAAAAATTCATAACTCAGGTAAGGGCGTTATCTTGCAAGCTACAGAGCTAGTAATTAGTCATATTTCGATCCTTTGAGATTCTTTCATCATTCAGAAATAAAAAACTAAATTCAGCTGGAACAGGCACATTTCTAGGAAGGAATGTGACGGATCATTTATATCTAATGTATATCTCATCGTCATCTCACTTATCAAACAATGCTTCTCGTCCTCATCTTGTTCTAATCTTGTTGAGAGCAGGCGAAGATTTGAAATGCGCGCTACAGATTCGGTAGTCGCCTGGCAAAAGTGGTACCCGCCTGACGTCACAAAACTTCAAGATGGCAACAAAAATCAAACTGGGACAATAATCAAAGAAAAGGACTGTGGTGGTTACAAAGGAATACCTAAATGATCATTCATTTTTTCGAACCCTTATAATTTAAAAAAATTAATTTGAAGTGAAGTACCTACGTATTTGGAGACTTTACACTTTACTGGGAGAACATCCAATGCCCAGCATGAGCATTGGAAACGTCATTCGTGAACTCAAAATGACCGACTTGTTTATACAGTCGTACCTTAAGGTGATTCGTTAAGCTCAAGTGACGTGGTCGAACTGGCACACGATATATCGCATCGATTAGGTAAAAAATTTCGGCAGATTTTGGATTTTTAGCAAAAAAAGGACGATAGCCCCTAGCTGCGCATGAGCCCAAAGAATCATTCTAATCCCAAAAATCGGCAAAATTCAGAGAAATGAAAGCAGAATAGTATGTTACGAAAAAAACCTCACATTCGATTCAGCTATCGATTTCTGTATCGAATGTGAGGTGTTTTTTCTATAACACTATAGAAAACAGGTGGTACAAAATATATATCATTTGCAATATTCTCGCGCACTTTGGTTTGAGAGGATAAAAATTTCACTTTAATCGTGATAAAAACACAAAATTTATTCGCTCGTTTACGAAAAGACCTAAGTGTCAATTCATTCTTCATATTTTAAAATCGCACGTAAAGCTATGAAACCCCCTCGATCAAAGCCTTTACGTCCCTTAATCTTGGTGAACTTAAAAGTTTACGAACTTCAAACGAAACACTTTTACTGTTTTTCCGGATTTTGAATATTTGGCACTCGGGCGTATCGTAAACGAACGGGGCTCAGCTGTTTAATTGCTCTCAGAATAAGTACCTGATTATTGTTTTCCGCACGTTAAAATTATGAAGAAAACTACCGCACCGAAAAAGAAATCTCCGTGTATTTACCTACCAAGGAAAGGGTAAAATTACCAAGAATTCAGGGTTCTATTTGCTCCCAGTTTTTTCTTGGTAAAATTACATTTTATGGAATTGGTAATTTTACCGAGAAATCTTAGTAAAATTATTGGACTTTCCCGGTGATTTTACTGGACCTTGGTAAAAACGCCAATATTTTTTATCGACTGTGGTAGAATTACCGAGATAAAATGGCAAAGTTACCGGGAATTGATTACCAATAAAAGTGATATTCTTACCTGAAAAAACAGTAAAAATACCGGTTTTTAGGTAAGCTTACCAGTCTGTCTTGGTAAAATTACCAATCATTGGTAAAAAAAAGTGAGATGGTGAAGGTATCACCGGACCTTGGTAGAAACGCCGAGAATTTTTTTTAGTGCGTTTCGAGTTAAGTTTCAGCACAGTTTCCACGCAAAAATTGAATCGGCATATTCTCTGCCAAACTTAAAGTCGGGACACTCACTATCAGTTGAAGTTTACTCTATGAGTTAGCATGTTAGCGTATAAAGATTTTGTCACCCCTCTGGAGTAAGGACGTAACTCAATATCCGCGTGAGCTCTGTTTTACATATAAATCCATGCTTCCTAAGGCTCATGTGAAAATCAAGATACGCCCTTACGTTAGAGGAGCGACGATTTGAGAGATATCGAGCAAGCAGTGCAACAAAGAGGGTTCATACGTACTACATGAAAGCTTGCCAATTTTGTGACTGAATTGGAGAATTATACTGCCCTTTCGGCCTCCTTTTCCCGAGCAGTAGGTATAAGTGCATCTGTTTCACAATTTATCAAGCAGATGTTGGACGCATCGAAAAGTGTTAGCCACTTCGATTGAGTATTCCGGACGATTCTCACTTTGATCTCAATTGAGCGCACAATCTCTCCACCTCCAACGATCGCCAGTGAGAGAAGTTCCAGAAAAGATGCGGTTTATATGTCCCGAAAAAGTGTTAGATTTACCCTAGGTAAAGCAGGTTGCATAAATGTTCATTTTGAGAGGCTAATATGATGGTAAAAACTATTTTAAAAATTTAACTTTTAAATTTAACCATAACCGAATCCGCATCCACCGAGCGTAAGGGGTCCGGAAACCTCCCCCAGAATTTTTTGAAATTTTGAACCATTATGCACTTTGAGTCAATTTAATCATGAATAATTACCAAATCTAAGCGTCTTTCCTCATTCTCTCTATGTTGCTTCCTTCTTTCTTTCATTCTCCTCCTTTTCTTCCGGCGAACGGGGGGGGGGAGGGGGTGTGTGCCCCTTACGCCCCCACCCCTGTGTCTGCCCTAAAATGCATAATACTTAAACACCTAGATTTGCAGAATAATAGTAGATCTATGAATATCGTGTCTGGTTGTAGGAAAAAAAAAGAAAAAAAAAGAAAAAAAGAAAAAAAAAACTAGAAGTACCTAAAACATGAAGTTAACCATTTTCTAGGAGTTGTCTTAGTGAAATTAATTAGGTTTTTAAAAGGGTTTTTTTTATTTATTTATTTTAAGTCGCATGGGTGCTATGGTACTTCTCGGACCTCGTTTTTTTCTTCAGAAAATACACAATTTTTTATATTTTTTTATTTTCTTTTATTTTTTCCATATTTTTGTTCTTACGGCCGGATTTCTTTGGTCACTTCCTTTACAATTAAATGTTACGGCAAGGGGACCTAAATTTTAAGGATCTGGCGTGTTCAATACAAGTAACTGTACACCTTGATATGCCAAACATAAGCTGCAATCGGCGCGGCGGTTGCGACCGGCTATACATGTGGTTGACCGGGGGGGGGGGGGGGCGCAACTGCGAATTGCGGGGGGAGGGAGACAGCACAGGGCACGCTGCACACTGCACACTTTGAAGCCGCAAATCACCTGCTGACTTCCCATGTGCAACACTAGAGCGCGCCACAAGCGCAGTTTTAAAACCCGCCATTTCGGTCTCGCCGCTCAAGAGCCCTTGGTAGCTCAGTTGGCAGAGCGGTGGACTGTAGTCGGAAGAGTGAGGAGTGGCAGAGATCCATAGGTCGCTGGTTCAAATCCGGCCCGAGGGACGTATATTTTACATGAGCTTTCGTCGAATTAATCGTTCGTTACATTGAACGTATGTTGCCGGACGGCGGGAAAATGACGTTGGAACGTCTACACGTTGCTGAATTTCTACTGACAAAAACTTAATTTCCTTGATATATGCACTGAAAGAAAAGTTACGGGTTATATAGAGATACCGTCCGTTCCAGACTCAGAGGCCGAAAGTTTCAGGTGCTGGAGCCGTAGCTTCGATTACTCCGGGTGCTGCACCCGGAACTTTCTGCCTTCTGCCTTCTTTCTTTTTGTGCCTCTGAGCCGGGAATGCGCATGATATGTCTACACAGCCCGTAAAGGTGGCCTCCTCGGCTGGAGTTTTTTTTCCAGTGTGCATACATTTCTTTGAATCTTTTACAAGATTTTCATATCAAATTCACTCCAGTGTATTCATACATTTTGAAGCGAAATATTTGTAGCTTTTCTCAAAATAAATGTTTCGTCGGAAGAAATTTGGCAAACTTCGAACGTTCGTGCTGTGCATTTTCCCCAGTAGGCACGGCAGTCTTGCACTGTACTGTAATATAAGACAGTCGAGTTTCGATTATCCGCGAATTGCTGATCGAAGACGTTTTCGTGGGCAACAGCATGATTACGAGCAATCTGAATTTTCATCAATTTGAAATTCATCGATATTTATGTCGATTCTGCGATGTGCTATACGGTATGAGAATAAACTTGAAACAAACAAAAATCATTAACATGCATGTCCAATGGCTATTGAAACGACAGTTTTGGAATGATGAATTTATTTATTCGATTTATTTATTTAATCTACGCCATTCCGCCTTTATAATCGCATCTTAAGCAGTCATGTTTTTGTATTTTGATGGCAGTTTGAATGGCAATTAATTATGGGACATTCAAAGAATTTACTACAATTTTTCCATGACGGAGTATATTTATATTTTTTATGAATGCGTGGTAAAAGTTGCGTAACACTAACACTCCTGAAGTTGAAGGTACGGAACCTTGCGCCCTTCGTGGTGCCTGACGCCTGCGGAAAACACCGATGAATTTACCAAAATATCATAGTTGCCAGAGTGTACTGAAAAACCTGTTTTAAACACATGTAAAGTAAGTATATTTTATCGCACAATCTGACAACTGTGCAAAAACAGAACATGGGCTACAGATTTCAAGGCAAAAAAATTTAAGTGTCGGTGTTTTGCTGGACTTTTCTTCAAATTAGAAAAAAAAAAAAAAAAAAAAAAAAAAAAAAAAAAAAAAAACCTATACACGATGAGTTCCGAATTCTCGATTAGAATGATTTCATGGAGAGAGTCAAGTTCACCGTGCTTGATGAAACCAAGGGTGTTCGATAAGCAGTTAAAGGGTTATAGGACATTTCGTCAACGATTTTTTGTCCGCGCACCTGTTTTTTCCAGTAATTTACGTCCACGCGTTTTTTCGGCACGGGAGTTTTGGTCCACGTGCCAGTTGAGACCCAAAGTTAATTGGCTCACATGTAAATACACTGAATACACACGACAATTGCTCACGACGTTTTTGGATGAAAATGTATAATGTCTTGGAAGAATGAGGGTTTGCTTGTTTTTTTTTTTTGTTTTGTCTGTTTGGTCCGACGGAGAATATAGTTGGGAGTTTTGGTAAAAATGGGGGAGCATCAATTCCATGAGACAAAATTCACTAAAACTCTCTACACCTCTTTGGTATATAACAGGACTTAATTATCTTTCAAGAAATTCCCACCTTGTTATACCTAAACCGGATAAACCTTATATTTGCCTCAACTAAAGGCTCTTAGATTTTTCCTGTGTACGATAAGTATCTTGATATATTTTGCGAGGAAAGATCTGCTCTTTAAAAGGATGCCTGTTATTATTAATACGTTCAATTTCGTTTAATGCGCTACACCTCTGTTGTGAAATAGTTGCTTCAGGCGCCGCCGTACGGCGAGCGGGCGGACAGCGTGAACCGCGCATTGGCGCCTACAAACCTAAGTGGATACTTCAAGCATTGTGCAATGCGTGAAGTATCCACTTAGGTTTGTAGGCGCCAGTGAGCCTCTCGCTCTGGCAGCACGCCGCCGCTCCGCTCTGTTAGGCTTTAATATTTATACTCGCATAGTCAGCGTTTTTTAACTCATGATTATGAAATGTTTGCACACTCTGCATTGATTATTCTCATTTAAATTGATGGGGGGAAAAATATGTATCAATTTATCAAAGGAGAATGATAATATAATGCGTGTTTTTCAAATATTGGTGGTTCCGTGTACAATTTTAATGATTTCCAAAGCACTTCACTTTTATATCTTACATTTTGTGTTTTTATTGTGCTGCAGCGAGGTGTACGCGCAACCAAACGCTCAAAATTTGACGTATTTGACTCTAAAAGATCTGAAGCGCTGATTTTATGCATCATTTCCTAAAAACCAGCAGTAAGTCTACTTTTTCCTCAAATATGAAGCTTGACACCTTTCTAAAACGCATTTAGACCCCTGTTCAACTGGTGAAACAGAGTGTCCAAAATGTGTAGGGCAAATTAGGGACTTTGGAGGACAAGGCGCATAAGTGTAATCCTTGCTATTTTGAGAACCACGTGTATAAAGTTTTGAAATAACATTAATCCTTTTGGTGGAAAGAAAGTTTAAACTGACTTTTTGATGCTTAAAAATCGGAAGTTGATGGCGAGTTTCTCACAGAATATGCATCAAGACTAGTTCTACTTGAAATCATTAATATCTCAATTTTTTCAAAACCTGCTCTCATGCGCCTTTCCCTCCAAGTCCATCAAATGGTATAGTCTTTGGCTCATCTTTTGCATTCTATTTCAATATTATAAAAGGTTTGGAAGCTGATTATCTTTTATTAAGTTTTTCTCAGTTTTCCTTAAGAATGATTGGAAATATTGCGGACTCAATTGACACTGATAATGACGGCACAGCTTACGAAACTTCAATATCTAACAGCGGAGAGTTGCGAGAAAAATCCACAAATTCCGCTTCAAGAGTGCCATGCGCCCAAATCTGAGCGTCTTCTCGCCCACGACTCGGTTGCAGCGTTTTTCGCGTGGCGCGGCGTTCGGGACCGCGGAAACACGCTCCTGAAAGGTAGCTGTACCTCAAAAGGCTGATTTTTTGGAGGTTCACTTTGCTTGCTTACTAAAGGAAAGGCATTATTACCACGTGATTTTAGATCGGACGTGCTACATTTTCTTTTTTCTACTAATGGTAAGAGCGAGAAAGAAACATTTTTGCTCCATTAGTAGCTCACATTAGGGGCCGTCCATAAATTAAGTATCGCTGTACTGCCGTGCTATGAAAGTTCAGTTCTGTAAACCTATCTCTGTGGGGACAAGGCCTTTCATTTGTAAGAAATTAACTAAACAATTAAGAAAGAACAAACATAAATGTGGTTCAATAATTTTAACTTCCGCCGCCGTGCCGCGCTGACCACACTGTGTTTGGCGCAATGCGTGAAGTATTCATGTAGTCTTGTAGGCACTGTGCGTTCCACGCCGCGCCGACCGCTGTTGACCATACTGTTTTTTACGCAATGCGTGAAGTATTCATGCGGTCTTGTAGGCGCTAATATGTGTTACATGCCGACCGCCGCGTCGAGGGCTTCTCCTTTTCATCTCAAGTCCTTGTCATCATTTCTCTTTGCGCCGCACCGCTCCAGGCCAAATTTCGTGTTTGGTTTCTCTCTTAACTCAACTAATTAAAGGTGCGCGGTCTTTTGTATCACCGAAATACGGCAGAATTAGAAATTAACGAACTCTCAGGAAATGAGAGATTTTGTCACCCTTTCTTGTTTGTAATGTTTTTCTGAATCCGATTTTTTTGTACCTGCATTTCAAAAAATTGCAAAATTTGCCACCATGGGCCGCGGCCCATGTGGCCACCCTCTTAATACGGCCCTGGGGAGCGGGGGTCAAAAATGCCGGAAAAGTGCGTTACGTAATAATTTGTGGACGACCCCTAGAGTGGCGCACACATTTTAGATGTGAATACCTGCATTGCGAGAAGACGCAGTTGCAGTAGATCATTCGTGTTTGGAGGATAAATTTCCTCTCTGATGCCACGCAGTCTCTCTTGAGTTAAGCGCGCGTTAACCGTCATATACTGACAGACTGATATTTCCGTGATCGTGGATAAATATTCCGCCTCTTAATTTTACACGACTGAAGATTTAATAGATGTGGGTCTAGACTTCCTGCAGACCATTTTTACATTAAAGTCCCCTCTTGTATCTGCTTCTAGACAGAGATGATCCTTGCAAAACACTATTTTTGTACATTTTAAATCTACCATATAAAAAATATCGATCAATGGAAAGGCAGCCTTTCTCACATAGAATCGATAGATATTGATTATTTTACATACGTTTAAATAGGTGAGACCCAATGTTGCCTCTTTTAAGAATCTCCATTGTTCTTTAGGATTTACGATAAGACCGGAAACACCGTGATGACTTGTACATATGATTTGCATTGGAACTTAGGGAGGTCTGAGGAGGACGTTGACATAATTACATAAAAGGACGATTTTCAGGATCCTCGAGTATTCAACAGCAAAAATGATATGATAATAGATATTTAAAAGGGATGACAATATTACTGCATAAATTCAAAATACTAAAGAAATATACTACGAGCTAGACTTAATGTAAGGCAAGTACAGACCTATACCTCAAGATTTGCGAAGTCCGCAATTTTTCCATGATTGTATTTGTACTTTTTTTTGTAGTAGCATTGAACTTTCATACCTTGCAAGGGCTTATATCCGAATTTTTATCGTCGTTTGACGCTATGCCAAAAGTCACTTTGCGTCTCTCTTGGTTACGATTAAGGGGCTTGGAGAACAAGGCGCATAAAAGCAGTCTTGGCCAAAACTAAGATGCTAATGATCTCAAGTAACACTAGTCTTAATGTGTAATCTGAGAAAAATTCGCTCCAGAATTCCAATTTTTAAGCATCAAAAAGCCAATGGAGAATTTGCAAGGGTCTGAAATTTGATGAATTTCCTGTTTAAGTGGAATCCTCTGAGTGAACTGAACACGAAGATACCCTTGATTCATAAATTGAGCAATTATTAGAGGAGATATGACAAAATAACCGATTCCGCTAAAATACATGTGTTTAAATGGGAAATGCCGCCAGATGACGTCACAAGGCGGCACATTTTCTCACTTTTAAATCAATTTTTCTCCAATTTCCCATGTCAGAAAAAAATTATGAAAAATATTGCGAACTCAGCTCATTAGGCACTTTCAGATGAAGCAATAAAAAAATTGCGTGCAAATTCTCCATTTGAACTATTACGTATTTTATTGTCGCTTCATACCAGAACCGGTGGACTCCTTTGAATGGTAAACGGGCCCTTCTCGGCCCACCACAGAATTTTTCTAACTACACTTTGTGTGAAGGAAGGAGTTTGAATGGGCACTGGAAAAAAAACACATTGGATCTAGAGTCCAGACTCTTAAAAACATCGACAAGAAAAAATACTCTCGATTCAATCAGATTTAAGCTTAAATCAAGAACCAAGCTTCTTAATTTGAGCGGATTTCCTTTCGATTTAAGCTTAAATCTGATTGAATCAAGAGTCCTTTTTCTTGTCAATTTTTTCAAGAGTCTAGACTCTAGATCCAATGTGTTTTTTTTTAGACTTTCTGCAGACCATTTTTACATCAAAGTCACCTCTTGTATCTGCTTCTAGACAGAGATGATACTTGCAAAACACTATTTTTGTACATTTTAAATCTACCATATAAAAAATATCGATCAATGGAAAGGCAGCCTTCCTCACATAGAATCGATGGATATCGATTATTTTACATGCGTTTAAATAGGTGAGACCCAATGTTGCCTCTAGATCCAATGTGGTTTTTTTTTCCAGGGGGTTCAAAATCACCTTAAAAGCGTATGTCTCTACGCAAATCGTCTCGGACTCGACTTATCCGAAGTTATTTTTGATGATCTCACCTCACCTCAAGCTACCACTAGAAGACAGGTGGGGTGTGCTCGCTCAGTGCGGCAATCAACGGCAAGTTCCTCCGCACACGCCATGTGACCTGAGCAGCTATTTTGGTCCCGGGCCGTGTCTCCGAGCCTCTCACACAAAGCGGCGGCGTCGCGATGAATCGATTAGTCGGCAACCCGCATTTAAACCTATGGAGAAGGATCGATTATCAGGGTATACCTGAGTAATCGACTCTTTACCATAGCTTCAAATGGGAGAATCGATAGTCGGTGGTCATGCCTCGCCGCTGACACAAAGCCGCAAGGCTGTGCGGGAATACTTACGCTGCATTTTTCCGATGCGTGCGCTTCACGTGAGTTTTCGGGATTTACTGCCGACGCCCACCACTAGAATTCGCTCCCATCGCGGGCGTTCAATGGAGATGTTGCATGTGTGAGGGATTTGCGATTTGACTGTTGTTTCTTATGTAAAAGTTCGCGAGAAACACGATGGTGCCACCGGTTTTCTCTGAAATCAACTCTCAAGCTCAAAAAAGCTCTCAAGTTGAGGCCAAAATGGAGGGAACATCCCGCCCTACCCTGAGAGTCTACCTCTACATCAAAACAAACTCTCCATGCAAAGATAGGGAGCAAATACATTGACAGGGCTGCCACTTTATTTGGGGACTCCAAAACTGAAATCACGGCAACCATGCTAATGTATTTGCTCCCTATCTTTGCATGGAGAGTTTGTCTTGATGTAGACGTGGACTCTCAGGGTAGGGCGGGATATCCCCTCCATCTTGGCCTCACTTAGAGAGCTTTCTTTGAGCTTGGGAGATGATTTCAGAGAAAACCAGTGGCACCATCGTGTTTCTTGCGAACTTTTACATATGAATCAATGGTCAAATCGCAAATCCCTCACACATGCAACAACTCCATTTGGCAACCTATGTATCGATGGCCGAAAGTGATTCTCAGCGTTTGGAGAATGATTCGATATTCGATCATGCATGAGCTCTGGACTTTCGGACTTTTCTCAACAAGTTTCAAGCATCATATCATGCTGTAATATGTTGGGTATTTGTGCACAGACCAAGGAATTCATGAAAATAGCTTAGAGAGTAGGTCCCGCGAAAATATCGCAAATCGGAGGGCAAAGCGAATCGTAAGGCAAATCGCCCTGACAGTCGCTTTGCGGTTTTCCCACGGGACGCACTTTCAAAGATATTTCAAAATATTCCCTGGTGAAATTCTGTGTACTATTATTACCTGACGCACAGCAGCGTGATGTGATGCTCGAAAATGTAATGGAAACATTTCCTAAAATTATTAAAAATTATCAATCGATCGATCGACTATCAAAATCGTCCACCTTGAGTCCAAATTGCGTAAGTCAATAGCAATGTTTCAAAATCCCTATTCATATTTTAGTTCTAAAAAATAAACTAATCAAAATGTCTACCAGAAGTTGTCAGCAAATACTCGCAATATCAAGTGAATGAAGAAAGTTCCGAGAGAGTTTCAAGAAAACCGTTTTTCAAAAGAGTTATGGTTTTCAAAGCCATTTTCAAAGAGCGATGAAAATTAGGGCGTGTTCTTTTATCGACTGTTTATTATGAATACGGCACAGGAGAGAATTATAAAGGAATTGGAAAAATCACTCAGTGGCGATTCTTGAAAGTCGGCAACACTGTTTTTCCTCCATTTAAATGTATGTCAAATAATCGATGGCGAGGCAGCTTGCTTCGTCTAATATCGATATTTCTAATGGACTCAAACGGAGGGAAAACAATGTTGCCAACTTGCAAAATCGCCACTGAAAGCACGTTACGTCCCTCGCACAGAAAAATCAATAGTTAGCATAAACATAGCCCAGTCAAGACCCTGCACAGAATAATTAATATAACATAAATACAAACATTCACGAAAACCTGCGTTGAAGGTGAGTATGAATGTTATACATCTTTATACATCGGGCTGAAATTTTTATCCTCACCAACTTCCGTTCAAATCTGAAAAAATTTAATGTCGGCAAAAATGTTCAAACCGTGCAAATATATATCGAGACGGAAAAAGTCGAAAAATCATCAGTTGCGAAGTTAAGCATACCTTGACCATTAGGTTTATCACGTGATGAATCCATATTCTTATAAAGGCATCATGTTAATTTCAAGATGAGCCCTGGACTCCATATGAATACATGCATTTCAAGACTTATCAGAAATTTTAACTTTCTCCCTCTACAAAATGCATCGTCGTCTGACTCTGACACTAGACGCCTGAAAAGTCATGAGCGAGCGAGAGGGAAAGTCTGATGCATGGTTCGCCTTCATTTTTGGCGGTAGGCAAAACAGAATCCCGTATGATCGAATAGTGGTATTACTCAAAACAAATGTGATTCTTTTAATAACAGCTGAGGCAAGAGTTGTTATATGACGAACAGTTACAGAGTATGTGTAGGTTTGTATTGGGTAAAAAGGGTTTAAATACATGTATTCTATATCTCTTGGTAACAGAAGTGTTGTCGCACCCGTAGCATACTTTTAATCTGGACGATTCTCTTTAGCTCGCAGTTCAGGGCTCGAGTGAAACCGCGTGTTCACGATCTTCTTGTCACAGGCTCAACCTATTGCAAAGGAATACTTTAAAAACATCTTTCAAGTACCATTGTGCTATAGGGACACGTTGATTTTTCCTGACGCTGGATTTGTCTTGACCCGTGTTCCATTTAGAGTCCCTTTATACTGAGAGTTAAAACAACCCCCCTCATGAGGTCCCAAACGGGAATAAAGATTACACAAATTGATAGTTTCTCGTAATCTTTGATCGGCTCATTCTCAAATTCCTTTCCCTGCTCCTTCTCTCATTCCGTCTGTTTCTTGCCGAACCCGTTATTCCCCGGTCTATTAAATGTAAATGAAAATGTAATCTTTATTCTCGTTTGTGACACTGCGGAGGCCTAAAATGCGGGAACCAATCAGAAATGGATCCACATATTGTCTTAACTCTCAGTATAAAGGGACTCTAGCTCCACCTATTCTGCCGTGCTAAGGTAAAACGCCATATGAACCTTCAGACGTTGCCAAATTTCCTTTGATAAAACACGAATTTTCATGTAAACTCATGAATATTTTCCTTCCAAGTTTTCAGATAATTTTGTTCGCAATTTCACCCACCTCAAGCCCCTGAAAATGTCAAGGAAAAATATTCATATCATTGCTCAAAAATATACATTTTATTGAAGGAAATTAGGCAACTCTCGAATTTTCATACGGCGTTCTTCCTTAGCACGGCAGTATTGGACCGTGACGTTTAGACAGCCCAAACTAAATAAATCTACTCTAACTTCCCTCATCCACTTGAGCTTTCAAATGAGAGTCGTAGAAAGTCTTCTAGAGCTCCTCTGACGTCAAAGCGATTGTTGTGCTACGCAAGGAGAGAGACTATAGCTATGCAATTTGATTTGATGCCTATTATTGGGCCAAAATTCAAGCGCCGACAATGTAATGAGAGTCCGGGTGGGACGCTTGACGTCCGATCTAGAGATGGGGGATCAACGGAACGACGCGGTCCGAGGTGCCAATGATGAGTAAGACCCGGTTCTTTTCCGAGGCATCGTCCACGGCCATGCTCGGTGGGTCGAACGAGTCCCTACACAGAAAGAAATGAATCAGTGAGTTCGAAAACACACCAACCCGGAAAAAAAAATTGTTAAGGAAACACCTAAAACTGCGCAGCGGGCGAAGAAGTTAGTTTAAGAAAAACCTCTTTGGCGCCAAAGGACAAGTACTTAGAGACTTTGTAAAGCACCAAGTTGAAATCGATACACCATGTTTGATGACAGAGAATTAAGCGTTTAAAAATTTCCGGGTTGGTGTGTTTTCGTTCTCACCGACTTTCAAACACTGATTTTTCATAGTCTACCCAGAAAAATTTATATTTTTCGACCTGAATAACGCTTGGATATTTATAAAACTTGTTGGTACAAGGTAAACTGAACCGAAAAAAGAAAACCACAAAATCGGATGGTCACCCGTTACCCTTGAAATGGCCAAAAATTGGTATTTCAAATGAAATACTTCGATTTTTCCCTTGTCCCGTCGCTGTTTCGAGCACTTCCGATCGCAATTTCGAAATTTCCTTTTGCGTGCAGATGCTTCTATCCATAAGTGTTGCTAAACCGTAAAAAAGTGAAAATCGAAAAAACCCGAGTTGGTGTGTTTTCGAACTCGATGTCTGAATTTCAGCGATTTCTCACGCATGGTTTCCCTTCAAAATTCGAATCTGTATCAGACTTTCTTAGGCTATCTGGACCGCGTTAAATAAAAAGGAACCAAGCCACAAGAGCTACTGCCACATTTAATGAGCCAGTTTAATTTTTTACATGAAAATATCTGTGCGGATTTTTGTGCAAATATTAGTAAAAATCTGCACGGCACGAAGCAAATTCCTTAAAATTTTCAAAGGCATTCTTACAACCTTTTCTCTTGTATAAAATGAAATTGCCCAATTAAATTTGGCAATGGCTGGTGTGGCTCGGTTCTTTTCTGATGGTTGAACGCAGTCCATTTCAGAGACAATGCACCTTATCTACAAATTATTTTCCTCAGCAAATTTTTGCATGTGTAAAAGTATTGCTGTGCTCGTAACGCGAGACCCATAGTGGGAGGATCGAAAATAAATTCTTGAGGGAAGTGAACGTAAAAGTTGTTTGACGGCGTTTACATTGTAAGTATCACCTGTGTGCATCGTTCCAAAATTGTCTCCCACGTTGTTTTATTTTTAAACAGAAAACCGGCGAGCATAATTTCTTGAAATTTTCCAAGATTTTTTTAATATATGGGAAATAGTCATCAAAACCTATTTTAACCAATGAAATGGGTTGGTTTCTTATTTCACGGATGAAACATACACTAACTGTTAAATGGAGTAAGCAGAAAGGAACCGAGCCACATCAGCTATTGCCAAATTTAGTTCGATAATTTAATTTTTTACAAAAAAACGATTGTGCAGTTTTTTTTTTGAAAGTTTTGGAGGATTTACCGCATGGTGCGAAGCAAATTCTTTAACATTTTCAAAAAAAATCCGCACAAACGTTCTTTAGTTAAACATTCAATCCCTCACTTTTTGGCAATGACCGATGAGGCTCAGTTCCTTTCTGCTAGACGCGGTCCAAATGAACTAGTGAAATTACCAACATTCGCAGTAAGTAAGGACCGTCTACTGGAGATTTTATTAACTCTTACTGTGAAACATGATCACAGTAAAATTATGAGTACCTGATATGTGTATTCCCAGGAATGCCCAGTGATCGAAACTATTGAAAATTCCAGGTAATTGTTGCACAGGGTTCCTTCCAAAAGAAAATACTAAAATGTAGAATATAAGCGGATAATTAGATGCATTAAAATTAAAAGGAATTACATTCACTGTGACATGAGCCCTATTATACATGTATTCTCAAGGATCTTAGGGCTCAAGTCAGAATAAATAGTTTCTTTTCCCTGGTAAAAATTGGCAGTAGAATCTGTGTTACAAAATGTCATAGACCTACAGCCGGCTGTAAGATTTTCAATAGATTCTACAGCCGGCAACACAATTTCTTATAGCCTTTTATAGCCGATGGCGACCAAGCAACAGCCTGGCGATAAAGTGTACGCTAAACGTTACTAATTACGGATGCTAGGACTTAGTGAGTTTTTGGACTACCGCTCTCTTTTTGGGCCGTAGTATCTTGATTTATTTTGCGAGGAAAGCTCCGTACTTTTGAAGGATGCCTGCCATTCCTAACATGTTGGAGCGCCTGCAATTTTGTATGATACTGTGCAATACCTCTGGTGTGAATAGTTGTTTCAAGCGCCGTGGTACGCTGCGGCGCCGCGCGGCGGGCGGGCAGCCAGCGCGAAACGCGCATTGGCGCCTTCAAACCTAACTGGGATACTTCACGCATAGCGCAATGCGTGAAGTATCCCCGTTAGGTTTTTAGGCGCCAGTGTGCCGCCGCTCCGTTTTGTGTTAGACTCTAATATTTAATCTCGTGGAGTCAGCGTTTTTCAACTCACGGCCTTGAAATTTTTGCACACTCTGTATAGATTATTCTCATTTTAATTGATGAAAAAAAATATGTAGTAAAGGAAAATACAATGTACGTTTTGTAAATCTTAAGGTGATTCCGTACAAACTTAAGGATTTCCAAAGCACACGAATTTCTACACAATTTCTTATAGCCTTTTATAGCCGATGGCGAAAAAGCAACAGCCAGGCGATAAAGTGTAAAGCCCGGCAATAGGAACTATAGCCCGGCTGTATAATTTTTTATCGCTTCGTGTAGCCCTGCCGTATGATTTTTTCCACTTTCTACAGCCAGCTATCTGATTTTCTATCGCCTTCCTCAGTCGGCTATAAGAGCTCCTATGGTATTTTGAAACGCAGCTCCCACCGCCAATTTTTACCAGGGTTGATTTAAACACATCCGATTCAGCGTGACAAAATGCGTCGCAGTTAACATAACTGAGCGCGAATCATCAAATTTTGATGACTTCATCCGTATTTCAGACTGAGCAAATCATTCTAAATGCTGAAACATAGCTTTGGAGCTTACATTTTGGTAATTATTGGCCGTTCAACAATACGATTTTGCCCATGTATTCCCATCTTACGTATGGCGTTCTCTCTGTAGTGGGCTTGTTTGTGCTTCTCCCGCTTACGTAAATGAACTTCCGTGCAAAATATTTTTTATGAATTTTCTAGCATAATTTTCTGTTTACTGCCTTTCCTTTCCGTAGTTTAGCCCGGAGAAATGGACCGAGTTCAGCAGGAAGGAGCCAAGCCACATCCGTTATTGCCAAATTTTATCGGGCAATTTAATTTTTTACATGAGGACGGTTGTGCGAATTTTTTTTCCAAATTTTAGTGAACTTTTTTCATAGTGCGATGCAAATTCCTTTAAATTTTCGAAGAAATCTGCAGAGACGCGTTCTCTTGTAAAAAATTAAAGTGCTTAGTTAAATTTGGCAACAGCTAACGTGGCTTGGTTCCTTTCTGCTAAATTCGGTCGGAATAATGACGTTTCACTGTCCACATCGCGATCAAAAGGACTAGGGTTATTTATCAAACACAGTTGGATTGAGAATAACTAACTCTGCAAGTAGGATGCATTCAGGCCTACCTCGAAAATTGAAAGCGAAATAGCGATTTTTATGCTTAGCATTCAATACAGCCGCACTGAGGAAAAAAGTCTCTTGGATGCGGAGTCCAGACTTTTAAAAAGTTCGGCAAGAAAAAAATATTCTTGATTCACAAGAAATTTTTACTTGAATCGAGAGCCCAGTCGCTTAATTTAAGCGGATTCCTTTTTGGTTCAAGCGTATGGAATCAAGAGTATTCTGCCGTGCGAAGGAAAAACGCCGTAGGAACCTCCAGGCGTTGCCAAATTTCCTTTGATACGAATTTCCTGGTAAACTTATGAATATTTTCCTTCCAATTTTTCAAGTAATTTAGTCCGCAATTTTACCTAAAGATTCTGAAAATTTAAAGAACAAATATTCATAACTTTCCTTCGAAATAAACATTTTAGCGAAGGAAATTTGGCAACTCCTGAATGTTCATATGACGTTCTTCCTTTTCCCGAGCACGGGAGTATTTTTTCTAGAGTCCGGAATCTGGACAGGGGCGGATCCAGCAATTTGGCAACAATGGAATCCTTCCATTTAAACCCATGTTGAATAATCGATTGTTGTCGGGGCACCTGACCCCTCCAGGAATCGATACATTTCCATAGGTTTAAATGGCGAAAAACAGTGTTGCCCATTTGCTGGATCCGCCTGTATGTAAAGTGAGTTTTTTTCCAGTGCCAGGCTCGAGTCAATTTTGCTCCCTGTATATTTTCACTTAGCAAGTGCGTCTGATCAACATTATCTTTCTGCTCCTCGCAATTCGTACCCTGCTAAAAATGATGAGTAGGCTATTCAGAATTCGCCGACTCACATGAGTAGAATTTCCTACTTATATGAGTAGAAATCCTTCTCATATCACTAGAATATTCTACTCGTAAGAATGGAAAAGTTCAATTCCTATCAATTCAATTTTTTTCATTTTTCAGAAGTGGCGTTTTTGACCAGGAGACACCGACATAATTGGTAAATTTGAAAAATAAGAAAATTTTGTTCTTATAATTTTTTTGACGCGCGGTGACTAGTCTCTGAGATATCGGACACGGTAGATTCAACGCTGAACTCATGTGAGTTGAAATCGCTAATCATATGAGTTGGAATTTCTAGTCAAATGAGTCGGCGAAGAGTGAATAGAGAAATTCTGCTCGTATGAGTTTAAAAATTCTATTCATATAAGTTGAAATTCTATTCACATGAGTTGAAATTCTATTCATATGAATTGAAATTCTATTCATGTGACTTTGATTTTCTACTCATTTGTACTCACCATTTTTAGCAGGGTAGTAGGTTTTCTCGCATTGATTATCCAGAATTTAGTGTTCTTACTCCTCTGTGCGGCGGGAAAATGTGTGCGATAGTTGCTCAAATATAGCGGGCACCTTGAACCCGTCCGTCAGTCAAATTTCGGCCCACATCCGATCGGGGGAGAGCAGATGAATGGCGCGAGTTCGGGTCCAGCGCGGAACCTCCCTCAGTCCTCATTTCACCTGTTCTGCATTAGTCTCTCAGTTATTTTTGGGATAATCCCTCCTTGAATTTATTTCATGCTTTAGCGTGTCGCTCATTCTGTCACTATCTCGTCGTTGTCAATCCTAGTTGGGAGTCAGGGTCAGGAGCGCCACCTCTCAATGCGGAATAGAGTTGTTGCATGTGTGAGGAATTTGCGATTTGACTGTTGATTCTTACGTAAAAGTTCGCGAGAAACACGATGGTACCACTGGTTTTCTCTGAAATTTACTCCCAAGCTCAAAAAAATCTCTCAAGTTGAGGCCAAAATGGAGGGGATATCCCACGCTATCCTGAGAGTCCACCTCTACATCAAGACAAACTCTCCATGCAAAGATAGGGAGCAAATGCATCGACAGGGCTGCCACTTTATTTGGGGACTCCACAACTGAAAACACGGCAACCCTGCTGATGTATTTGCCCCCTATCTTTGCATGGAGAGTTTGTCTTGCTGTAGAGGTGGACTCTCAGGATAGCGTGGGATATCCCCTCCATTTTGGCCTCAACTTGAGAGCTTTTTTTGAGCTTGAGAGTTACTTTCAGAGAGAACCAGTGACACCATCGTGTTTCTTTCGAATTTTTACGTAAGAATCAGTAGTCAAATCGCAAATTCCTCACACATGCAACATCTCCATTGATCGCGCTAAAATTGGGCCTGCTCGATGACATCACGATTGTTACATTGTAATTTATGAAAGAAAGGTTCGGTCCGTTGTTGTCATTTCGTCACCTTCCAGGCAAAGTATCACAAGCGCCATGCGACGTTTAAAAATTTCCGCCGCCACTTTATTTTTTTACAGAGAAATTGTTCAACGAAGCTGTCCGAAAATTTCACTGAATTTTCTTTGTGCTGCCGATAAAATTTAGTGAAATTTCCAAACAGATTCAACCAACAATTTCTCAGTAAAAAAATAAAATGGCGGCGGAAATTTTTAAACGTCGCATGGCGCTTGTGATACTTTGCCTGGAAGGTGACGATTTGTGCACCAGCGGCGAGACGTGAATGCTCGATTATCGATATTTACTCATTTGAAGCTATGTTAAAGAATCGATTATTAAGGTGTTCGTTGCGGATATCCTGTTTATCGATTCAATTTATTTTCCAAAGGTTTAAGTGGCAGATTAATCGATATATCGCAAAGCACGCCACGCTACTGATATGCACGCGGTTCACGCTGCTCTGAGGATAGTTGGACGAGCTGCATCATCGAATGGACGTATTTCTGTCGAACGGAACTTATGTGCATTATGCCGTGAGCCTTATTATGCATACATTCTTAAGAGCCTCAGGGCTCATGTCTTAATGCACATAGTTCCGTTTGGTAGAAATAGGTCCAAATGTGATTGAGTCAGGCAAGCAGGTCCCTGAAAATAGAAACTGCCGTGGTAAAAAGGATCGTGCCGGTAACAACATGATAGGTATTAACTAGGTCAACCAATCATGTTGGTATCGACTTGGTCAAAGAGACCACTATAAATAAAACCCATAAGTTACCGTATTGGTCCCACCGACCTCCACCTGGAGCTGTACTAGTAACATGTTGTGCTACTATGCTTCACTAAATCAACATGATCCTTTTAAACATGGATGAATCGAACCGATTATTTTCAAAATCACGTAAGCACCAATCTCTATTTTGGTGGTAGAGGGGTTGTTACGTCTGTGTTTTCTTTGGTATAATCAATCATGTCTAGTTTCAAAACAGCCTTCCAAAAGAACATACATTTGTTGGAATTCGAAGATTGTCAACAAAGCGAATAAAACGGTTTTTATTGTTTTCTCGCATTCGCAAGTTTGGCGCTCACGTGGTTTCGTAAATAATCGGTTCAATTTAGATAAATCTAAGATGCGTAAGCCGAGTCAAAAGTGACCCCAGGCTTCCTAAAAACACGTGGCCCGTGGGTTGTATGAGGCCGGTACGATCGAGCTTTAAATAAAGGTCGACAAATAATCATTAAAAAAAATTAGAGATCGAATTGAGAGAGAGAGAAAAAAAAAATTGCATGTGTCAAAGGAATTTTTTCGAAAAATGAAGAAAAATCGAGTGTCAAAACAGCCAAAGAGCGGCTAGAGACGTAAGTGCATTATGACGTGAGCCCTGTTGTGCATATATTCTTATTGATCTCAGGGCTCATGTTTTAGTGCATAATGTAGGTCTGTTTGACAGAGATATGTCCAATTGTTCTTCTGTAAAAAAAAAATAATAAATAAATAAAAAAAAATAAAATAAAAATAAAAAAATAGCTGTCCGATGAAATACAATAACTGGTGTGACTTTGCTCCTTTTCTGCTTTCCCAATTCGTCTACGAGTATGTTTGACGTAAGTCGTCGGTGGGGGAAGCTTTACTATTGCTTGCAGGATATTGACAGTGACACTGCAAAAACTCGTATCTCGCTTGAGGTGTTTCAAAAGCCCCGCTTTCATTCTATTTTATCAAATCAGAAGAGACGATCGTAGATACTTTACATTTTCCGCGGAATATTCTTTACGGAGGGAAGAGATATCATGAAAGTTCTCAAGAGATGTCGTTGGGTATTTTCCCATTCAGCAAATACATCTTGACAGAGGCCTGCAATGTTGCAAAACGAGGTACGCATTTTTGCAGTTTCACCATCTATATTTTATGGCTTATCGATGGCCAAAGTGAAGAACCACGTGCTTCCGACTGCGAATTTACAGACTTCCTGTCATACTTTATTTTTTCTTTGGAAAATTAGTCAGCCTAATATTGAAAATTCTCTAAATTTTTCTTCTCTGTTAGCAGAATATTCAGTTTAAATTTCAAGCTGTATAGTTGGTTTGTTCCTTTTCGGGAGAACAAAATAGGAGCAGAAATTTTGAGACACCGAAGTAGAGATACGTGGTCTCGCTATCTCACAAAATCGAGGCAGAGTGTAGCCATAAACGAATTTTTTTATTATTTTGCTTATCTAGCCTCCCTTATAATTTTATGCTCTTAAGCACCACCCTGTATCGATCCCCAGACGAAGGAACGTGACTATATTTCAACGTTGCCAAATATTCTTTTAAATTGTTATTTTTACCCGGAAACTACTCGGCATATTTAATTGAAACTTTCACAGATTTTTTTTTTCATGAATAATGTGAAAATTCAGCATAATTTTGGACAGAAATTTCGATGTCGTTTTGAGTAAAAAAATGAATCCTCTTAGTAAATGTTGCAACCTTGGAATGGAAATACGTTTCTTTCCACGGGGAATGACGAAATAATGCAACGACATTATTACGTCGACTTATAACGACAACTCCATAATCATACCAAAATTTGCAGATTGCAGGTAACTGATCGAGGAGATAGGTACCTCGCGGTGGGTATAAAATATTCTGCGGCAGCGAAACGCTCGTCGCCTGAAGTTTAGCCCGCCGTGTTTTCTCTCCCTTCCTGAAGTATTAACGTAAAAGCTCCGAAAAACGGTCTAACGGAAAACGAGTTAAAACGTATGAAAAGCTTTATATCCGAAGCATAATTATAAATAAATACCCTGCCTTGTTCTAGTTGGCTTCAGTTTATTTTCGCCTATCCCCACTGAATAATTGTCTCTCTTTTTATCGTCTGCTCCCGTCTTCTTCAGCCCGCCCTCTCTCTCTCGCCCACTCTCACACACTGACGTGTTTCAACACGGGCCCGCACCAACACTCCGAATCTTCCTCTGCATAATTTTTTTTCTCTCCGACCGTCTCTTTCTTCGGTTCTCTCGCTCTTTCTCTCATCATTTAAAGCTATTTTTAAAACATTACTAGAGCTTAAAACAAAATGAATACTTTGCCAAAATTAACGTTAAATCCTCCGTGTTTTACCTATCCCTGCATAATAAGCGATACCCACAGTTGAATTATGGCGCCCGTTGATTGGTTGTACGCGTTCTATTTTGTTTTGATTCAATTATACACCCAAATATGGTCACTTTTTATCGGAAACCAACTAAACGCATAGGCATTTCTGTGGAAACACCTCTCTGCATGAGATAACCAACGGCGAGTTTGTCGTTTTCACAATGAGCCAAAAAATATGATTCCTTTTTTATGAACGCCAGCTACATTTATGTCTTAGCGTTACAAGTATCGAGCGTTGCACTCGTGTCAATAACGCCAAGATAATTATGTTGCTCTAGGTCATGGTTCAAACGATGATTCCTATTCTTGTGCCCCTTCAACGTGGAGCGGCACACAACGAGCAACTATTTTAACACTTAGGAACACATATTGTATAGCCAGTTAGTTGAAGGCGCATCCAAACATTTGAAGCGCAATCTGATTTTGGGAGGAATGCGGCAAAGCAATAAAGGAGGGGAAGTAGTACGATGATTCAATAAATGCAGGAAAAAAAATCGATATTGTGAAACTCACAAGCTCACAGATGTTGCAATAATATATTTTAATTTACCAATAACGAGCGTCTATCTTCGAAAAAATGCGATATTAAGAGCTCAAGTTGGGTTTTGGGGCCACTTTGACTTACCGTAAGGGGAGTATGTAATTACTTGAGACAAATATACAATATACGATACATACAATGTATACAACATACATTACAATGTATGTCAAAATAATCCTATTCTAAGCCAGAAAGGAAGTTAAGTAAACCAAAAGTAATGGGTTTTGAGCATCTACGACTCCCTCAAAAACGCGCTAATCGAATCGGCGGAAAGCGAAAAATGCGCTTTCTCAGTTTGACGCGCTGCAGCTTTCCCCCGTTTGCAGAACCATTTAACCTTGCCGTGAGAAGCTTCAATAAAGGCTTTAATAACCTAGGCATTAATGACGCCATTAATCAAATCCCGCAAAAATCTCATTTCCGTAATTTTTCCACACGTTAATGCGAAACCAAAGGTAAAGCCAGACACGCTGCTGCGTGGCCCAACCTCCAAGAACTGATTCTCGCCGCCGCGTATGTTTACCTACATAAAGTGGGTTCATCTGAAGATCATCTCTTGGCGATAGCTGCTATATAATATCATGAAAATTGGCCCTGAGGATCTATAGAAACAAACTTGAACGAAAACTGAACATTTACCTTGAACAAATGAGAGAATTAATAACTTTATCGCGTAATTTAAAAATACCTGGGTCATATTTCCAAAATCTGAATAGAACGGGCTCATCTAAAGAATATCAACTGTCGGAAAAATCATGGAAATCGGCTTAGTTTCTAAAATGGTAGAACGGACTGTTAGGACCGGATTTACTTACTTGCCGCCATGGGCCGCCTGTATTTTGCCACCCCCTTCTCATTCGTTTTGAAACATCAAAAAAAAAAAAAAAAAAAAAAAAACTATCAAGTGAACGTGCCGGAGGGGGAGGGGTGCATAAGACGCATTTACTCGTGTAGAACACATTTTTTGGGAAAGCCCTGTCAACACTACTAGCAAAAGTTCACACGGGACTTTGCGCGAAAGTTAAGTTCCGTAAACCTATCTCCGTGTGGACAAGGTCCTCCATTTATATGAAATGAACCAATAAATTATGAAAGAACAAACATAAGTAAATGTGGTTGAATAATTTTAACTTCCGCCGCTGCGCCGCGCTGATCGCACTATGTTTGGCGCAATGCGAGAAGTATTCCTGCGGTCTTGTAGGTGCAATGCATGAAGTATTCCTGCGGTCTTGTAGGCGCTATGCGTTTCACGCCAACCGCTCCTGACCGCACTGTTTGACGCAATGGGTGAAGTATTCATGCAGTCTTGTAGGCGCCAATATGTGTCACATACCGACCGCCACGCCGAGGGTTTGTCCTTTTCATCTCAAGTCCTCGTCGTCATTCCTCTCTGCACTGAGCTCCAGGCCAAATTGTGTGTTTAGTTCCTGTCATAACACGACTAATTAAAGATGCTGTCTCTTGTATCACCGACAAACGACAAAATTAGAAATTACTGCACTCTCAGGAAACAGAGATTTTGTCCCTTTTCTCATTGATAATTTTTTTTCTGAATTCGATTTTTTTTATACCTACATTAAAAAAAAAAATGCAAAATTGGCCGCCCCCTAAATTTCCCGCCATGGGCCGCGGCCCATGTGGCCACCCCCTTAATCCGGCCCTGTGGACTGTGACAAAACATGAAAATTCAGGGGGTTAGAGCCCTCGTAGTAATAGCGCCCAGAGTAGCATTTCAAATCTGTTTTTCCCGCCAGAAAATAAAAACTTTTCTTTCATCTGGACTTCGAATAAAGCACATCAAGTCACGTGATAGTATGATGAGATATTTGATAAAAACAAGCTAAAAACTACATATACTTTGTCCATAAATCGCTCTGAAGATCAAAGCAATTGTGCAAAACATCAATTTTTTAATTCGTTCAATTCTTTTTTAATGACTCCGTCGCGAAGAGCAGTTATCCAACCGTAACTCTTGGAATTTTCCGCTTGTTTTTTCCTTTAATACGTATTTACTCACGCATGGATTCTCCGAAAAGGCGTTCAACGATTTCCGCTCTCGCAGAATGCAAAAGAGAGCTGCGGATCTGAAGCGAGCTACGCGATGTATCGATCGATCTGCCGTTGAAACCCATAGAAATGGATCGATGAATACGGTACATGTTGGCAACGAAAACCTGAAGGTGATTCGATGGACGCCATTTTGTGTCAAAACAACTCGTCACCTTCCAGGCAAAGTATCACAAGCGCCATGCGACGTTTAAAAATTTCCGCCGCCATTTTATTTTTTTACAGAGAAATTGTTCAACGAAGCTGTCCAAAAATTTCACTGAATTTTCTTTGTGCTGCCGATAAAATTTAGTGAAATTTCTAAACAGATTCAACCAACAATTTCTCAGTAAAGAAATAAAATGGCGGCGGAAATTTTTAAACGTCGCATGGCGCTTGTGATACTTTGCCTGGAAGGTGACGAACTTATGATACATCGCATCGATTGGTTCCCTTTTTTCAGCTACTCGTTATTTTTCTCGAATTTGGAGGTCGCAATTCTGTTGTCACGGGACGAAAGAATTCACTTACCAATTTTGACAAACCAATTCAACGTAATAAAGGCGCGGATTTTTGAGAGAAAAAAATATCGGATCGATTAGTTCCGTTTTTTTAGCTACTTGTCATTTTCCCCGAATTTTGAGATCGCAATTCTGCTGTCAAGAGACGGAAATAATTCACTCACCAATTTTGACAAGTAAATTCAGCGTTATAAAGGCGTGTTTTGTAAAAGAAAAATATCGCAATCGATGCCAAGGCCGGATTAAGGAGGTGGCCACATGGGCCGCGGCCCATGGCGGCAAAATGTAGGGGGCGGCAAATTTTGCAATCTTTTGGAATGTATAGGTATCAAAGAAAGAGAGAGAAAAATCGGATTCGGAAAATAAATTACAAACGAGAAAAGGCGACAAAATCTCTCATTTCCTGAGAGTGAAAGTATAGTAATTTCTAATTTTGTCGTATTTCGGTGATAGAAGAGACAACACCTTTAATTAATCGAGTTAAGAGAGAAACCAAACACGCAATTTGACCTAGAACGGAGCGGTGCGGCGTTTGGCATGAAACGGATAGCGCCTACAAGACTGCATGAATACTTCACGCATTGCGTCAAACAGTGTGGTCAGCAGCGGTCGGCGTGAAACGCATAGCGCCTACAAGACTGCATGATACTTCACGCATTGCGCCAACACAGTGCGGTCGGGCAGCGGTGGAAGTTAAGATTATTAACCACATTTATGTTTGTTCTTACATATTTTTTTCGTTCGTTTTTTATAAATGGAAGGCCTTGTCCAAACAGGGATGGATTTACGGAACTGAACTTTTGTTAGTGTTGACAGTGCTTTCACAAAAAATGTGCCCATCACGAGTAAACGCGTCTCATACACCCCTTCTCCGCCGGTACGTTCACTTTATGGTTTTTATAGATCGTATTCAACAGATCACACAGGTGAGATTATATTGATATCGATTGGTTCAATATGTGACCACAGCCTCAAAAGTCAATTTAGAAATCTGAGGTAACGGGCCTTATGTGATCGAATTTTTATTCTCTCGAGTACCAAATGGCAATGAAAATTGAAATTGTTAGGAATTTTATCATTTTCTGCTTTTCCGAATTAAATCCTAAAATTTTTGTTTGGTGTTATGTTCTATTGTTTTGAACCAAACGATACATAGAACCACTGTCGAATACGATCTATTGATGTTTCGGAACGAATGAGAAGGAGAAGGGGGCGGAGAAATACAGGCGGCCCATGGGCGGCAAGTAGGTAAATCCGGTCCTGTTCGATGCTGATATCAAAACCTCACTCGAGTGCGATATTTTTCATCGGAAAAAAAACATCTTTATTACCTTGAATTTGTTCGTCAAAATTGGTAAATGAATTCTTCATTCTCACCTGACAACAGAATAGCGATCTCAAAATTAGAGAAAAATGACGAGTGGGTGAACAAATGGAACCAATCGATGCGATTTATCGCATGTTGTTCTGAGCGTCCATCGAGTCACCTTAAGGCCTAGATACACCCGCCGATTAATCGCCGCGAGTGAAAGACGAAGGCCAATGAAGAGCCTTGATTTCGATTTATCGACGTCAATGGATCGAAATCAAGAATCTCCATTGGCTTTCGTCTTTCACTTGCGGCGATTAATCGCCGTGTGTATCTACACTGAAAAAAATTATCGGCGTTTTTACCAAGGTCCGTTGGTACCTTTACCATCTCACTTTTTTTACCAATTATTGGTAAGTTTACCAAGACAGACTGGTAAGCTTACCTAAAAACAGGTATTTTTACTGGTTTTTTCTCAGGTAAAAATACCACTTTTATTGGTAATCAATTCCCGGTAACTTTGCCATTTTATCTCGGTAATTCTACCACAGTCAATAAAAAATATTGGCGTTTTTACCAAGGTCCAGTAAAATTACCGAGAAAGTTCAATAATTTTACCGAGATTTCTTGGTAAAATTACCAATTCCATAAATGGTAATTTTACCAAGAAAAAACTGGGATCAAATAGAACCCTGAATTCTTGGTAATTTTATCCTTTTCTTAGTCAATACACCGATATATTTTTTTTTTCAGTGAAGGCCAATGGAGAGCCTTGATTTCGATATATTGACGTCAATGGATCGAAATCAAGGAACCCCATTGGCTTTCGTCTTTCACTCGCGGCGATTAATCGCCGTGTGTATCTAGGCCTTTAACGATAGATTCTTTACCATGGCATCAAATGGGGAAATATCAATAATCGATTCACGCCTTGCCACTGTACGGAGCCTGTGTTCAACAAGAACAGAGCCACTTAATTTTAAATGGCTCGTGTTAATGGCCACTTACGCCGCACCGTGTCACCGGTGAGAATTATTCCGCTCCCTGTCCGACCAAAATTTGCAGCGGGGAGAGCGAGACAGAAGCGCGGTTCCTCCTCCTATCGGTAATTTATAATTCGTTCGCTTATCGAGACTCAAATGTGGGGCGAACGGGCCAAATTCTTCATTCGATCAATTAATCACACAGATTCGGAGCTTCAAGCCAAATCCATCCAACGTCCTACAATTGAGTCGGGTCTAATGTATTTTTGTATTAAGCTATAAATGTGTCGTTCACTTACCGGATTCGAAAATTAAATGCGTGCCCCCTCCCCCTCGCTCTTTCTACGACCCAGTGTGTCGATGTACATTTTCGCTAAATTTGCGTTGGTCCACCCGGTTAAAAATGTACGTTTATGCTCAATTTGAGTTACTTTTTTTTTTGGTCAGATCAATCGAAAGGACTTTTGGTGCATCGACCGAATTTTTACCGAAATCGTATGTTATTCTAAGACATTTGAGGTCCAGTTACACGATCAAATCGAGCCATCAAATTGGGCCTCTCATCGGTCGCATCCTCACCTCAGGTCTTTTTCCACCAATCAGAGCTTCAATTTGATGGCTCAATTTGATCGTGTAACTGGACCACTAGGTATGAAGAAAGCGTCCTGCTAAACTAATATACTCAAGTTTCTCTCTGTCACTCAGCGGTTGCGACTTGCTGGTGGCTAGCGCATTGGACTATTCGGCCGTGATAAGGAAAAACACAGTATGAACCTTCAGGCGTTGCCAAATTTCCTTCCGTAGAAAACGTATTCTCGGGAAAATTTATAAATACTTTTCTTCCCATTTTTCAGATAATTTCGTTCGCTATTTCACCTAAAGTTTCTGAAAATTTCAAGGAAAAATATCCATAACTTTCCAAAAAAATAAACATCTTATCGAAAGAAATTTGGCAACTCTCGAATGATCATACGGCGTTCTTCTTCAGCACAGTAGTATTCCTAATTATGATCTAGGTTCGAGCATGACGGCTCGCGCTTCATTTTTAACGAGGTTGCAAATTTCCAGCCCAAAGATTTGGTCAACATAACTGAAAAACAAGTAACCAAACAATAAAGTGCCAAAATCGAAGAAAAATATCGAGTTCATGTTACTATTAGAGGAACAAGAGACTTAGTAGGAAAGTGAATAGATACCTATCCCTGGTAAAAATTGGCGATAAGAGCTGCGTTTCAAAATACCATAAGAATTCTTATAGCCGGCGATTGAAGGCTACAGAAAATCATATAGCTAGCTGTAGAATGCGGAGAAAATCATACAGCCGGGCTATACGAAGCGATAAAAAATTATGCAGCCGGGTTATTGCTCCTATCGCCGGGCTTTACACTTTATCGCCTGGTTGTTACTTTTTCGCCATCGATTATAAAAGACTATAAGAAATTGCGTAGAAATTCGTGTGCTTCGGAAATCATTAAGGTTGATACGGAACCACCTTAATGTTTACAAAACACACATTATATTTTCCTTTAATACATATTTTTATTTTTCATCAATTAAAATGAGAGTAATCCATACAGGATGTGCAAACATTTCAAAATCATGAGTTGAATAACGCTGACTCCGCCAGATTAAATATTAGAGCCTAACACAAAGCGGAGCGGCGATGCACTGGCGCCTACAAACCTAACAGGGATACTTCACGCATTGCGCAACGCGTGAAGTATCCCAGTTAGGTTTGTAGGCGCCAATGCGCGTTTCGCGCTGGCTGCCCGCCTGCCGCGCCGCAGCGTGCCACGGCGCTTGAAGCAACTATTTCACACCAGAGGTATTGCACAGTATCATACAAAATTGAAAGCGCTCTAATCTTAGTAATGGCAGGCATCCATCAAAAGTACGGAGCTTTCCTCGCATCAAGATACTACGGCCCAAAAAGAGAGCAGTATTCCAAAAACTCACTAAGTCCTAGCATCCGTAATTAATAACGTTCAGCATACACTTTATCGCCTGGCTGTTGCTGAATCGCCATCGGCTATAAAAGGCTATAAGAAATTGTGTAGCTGGCTATAGAAGCTATTGGAAATCTTACAGCCGGCTGTAAGTCTATGGTATTTTGGAACACAGATTCTACCGCCAATTTTTACCAGGGATTTCCTGTTTCGCATAGAACGGTTGGACTGCACTTTGAAATTGGGAACTACAAGTTCTCTCTCAGTTAAGAAACGATGTAAGTACCATCAGTTTCCTTGTGCTTATAAGTGTTTTTGACGATGAGCCGAAAATTGTAGCTCCGAACTGCAAAATGTAGTCAAATTGGTCTATACTGATGTGCAAACCTGCAGGATTTGCGGAAATTGAGGACCCCCCTCACAGAGACTGTTCACTTGTTCGATTTACTTGCCAGGAAGCAGAGAGTGAGCTCGAGTAATTGTTCGGCCTACATTAATGAGTCAGTCTCTGTCCTGAATCGCAAATTGCGTGCAAGACGCAGGAAAGGTAGGTAAAGTATTGAAGTAACGGTTTCCTACCAAAACTCCTTGTACCTCCGACGCGAACGGCTTTACGAAATAAAATGTTGTCACGCTTCGCAGCGAGGAAGTGACAAGAGATATTGTGTGGGGCAGCCACGTTTCAACCAGAAATGTATCCAAAATGTGTTCCGTCTAATGTGTGAACAGCAGATCCTAAACGATTGAGTGACTTATCTGCTCTGGCTCTAGGACACGCCGCGGATAATGTCATTCAGTGTCTGAGTGTCTAGCCGCGCTTAAACCCCGGCGGTTTTAAGGTTACACACTCTTATGAATATAAATATTCCCGAGCAAGTGTATTTACAGGCGCCGATTTATTTTGGACGCAGTCAAGTTGTCTCCATTTCCTTGGAATGCAGTTGGAAATAACCTGCAATTTTATTTCGTACGATAGATGCACGGCAGCGGTGCCGGTTGTCGGGCATATTTCAAGCATTAATTTGCATTTGTTTCGAGCGGTGGGAAACAGGGCGACGTGTCAACCTACCAGGAAGGGCTGGCTTGCTGAATAAATGATATTGAAGAATAAAGCGGGGGCGGGAATACGCGGATGGGGGGGGGGAGGAACAACGAAACACACGTGCCGGTGAGCACAGTACATTTTGCCAACTACCAGTGGCGTGGCATGAGTGATCGATTATCGATATTTCCCCATTTGAATCCGTGCTTAAGAATCGATTATTAAGGTGTTCGCTGCGAATGCCCTGTTAATCGATCCTTTTCCATAGGTTTAAATGACAAATCAATCGATATATCGCAAAGCACGCCACGCCACTGCCAACTACTACCGGGCCAGAACCCGAACGTCCATCTTCCAACGGACCGGTACAATCTTCTCTACCGCATGCCCAGAATCGTAAATTTCTGAAACGACGAGTTTGAAAAGTTACATGAAGAATAGTATTACACTGGAATTCGCTCTGAAATCGGTCGTATCAATGAGGTTGTCTGAATGGAAGTTTAGAAAAAGTAGAATTCACCCTAAGTCTAAGGGAATATACAGGTCACGCATGTACAATGTTATTTCGCCTTCAATTTTTGAGGTAGGCCAAAAACATCCACCACTCGTCGATAATTATCTACTCAAGGGTTTATGGTCATTGTTTCATACTCATCCTCCGTCTCAAAAAATAGTGTCGGACTCAAATCGGACGATTTTCTCTGTTCATATAAGGGTGAAATGAATAAATGATAGAGAAATAATAATTCATTTCCAGACTTCTTGATGCTCATGCGTAAAACGTTACATATTCCCTCCCGTGTAATTTACGCAGAGGAGGAAGAATTCGGCGATGACTGAAAAGTTGGATTTCTCCCCCCCCCCTTTTTTTTATCCTTAAATATACTTTTTGGTCTGTTCATAAAATACGTAACGCTAAATTTTGGACTTTTCGACCTCGGGACGTTTTGGTGACGTATATCCATATCTTTTGATGCGTAAGAACAAAATAGCGTAAGGATCTTCTTAACCCCCGTCACTCCCCAGAGTTTTACGTATGTTCCTGAACAGACTTTGTAAGTAACACATTTTTGAAAACTTTTAATTTTCTCCTTTGTGCTAAAATACCGAGCTTGAATAAAAAGTAAGTTTGGAGTAAAAGTTCAAATGAATGTGATATACGTGCTGCAGACGTAGAGCGACCGAAGCAGATGATCGTCGAATCCTGAGGAACACGGCGCAAGATAGCAACTATTTCGACTCTTTGGAGTTTTTTGTGCATACCTCAGTTTTTGAAGGAGTTTTTCACATTCGCAAACCGCGAAGCAGCAAAGTGACCTACATTCAGACTACTTTCAGGAGTTTTTTGTCCAAAAGTGCCTCCGTCTTTGTATCAGACAACTAGAAGTTGAAAAATAAGTAGGTTTAAATCGATGTGTTGCACTACCGGGAGTAAATGCTTTCTCGAGACAAGTAGAAACCCTCCACATGTATCTCGACATTCGTGAAAAGATTTACTTCGTGGATTCGCGACAAGAAAGCAACACTTATCCTACCCTCTTGAGGGCTGTTATGAGCAACTTATTATGCCATGCACCCGATAAGCTCAACAAACATTTTCATGTTTACCAACGTTTTGCTTAATACACGCTCACCGCTTGGACAGAATTCCAATCAAGGTTGCGAACGTGGAGGCCATATAAAAGGAGAAGTTTTCATCAGTTTTCGCGGCTGAAGCAAGATCTCTATTTACCTTTGGAGGCTCCCTTGAAGAATCGATTATTTATTTTATTTTTTTTTAACATATAAAATTACTCTCCTTCAGATTATTCACAAATGATATAACCGGTTATCACATCACATGGAGACCTCACTCATCGAAACACATGGCGTATGACGTCAACCACCGCGGTAGTGCATACCATGGTTTCATTTACTATATATTCTCTTAACGGACAATAAATATAGTCTATCGATGGCTGCAAGTCCTAACGAAATGGATCGCATTCTATATATCGAACAGGTGAGATTGTATAGATATCGACTGGTTCAACATGTAAACATATACTAATTGAGTAATCTGAGGGAACGGGTTTTTTGTGATAGATTTTCGATTCTTATGAGTACGAAATGGCAATTAAAAGTGATTTTGTTAGAAATTTTCTCATTCAGCTTTCCCAACTTAATTGTACTCTATTGTTCTGAACTAAACGATACATCGAACCACTATCGAATACGATTCATATAAGCCAATAAAGCAGCAGAAAAAAAGAGAGAAAAAAAAAGAAAAAAGGAAAAGTAAAAAAGAAAAAAAGAAAAATAGATAAAATAAAAAAAAGAATTAAAAGAAATAAAAAAATAAAAAAATAAAAAAGGAAAAAGAGAAAAAAGAAAAAAAAAGTAACCACCTCCTCTTTTTTGTCTATGCTATTTTCTAGGTGACTGCCGCAAAAGCACCTTCCAGCGGCGGCGTCGCGACGCTAGAGAAGAGACGCGAGCGCCGCCAAGAGCGAAGAAGAAGAAGTCGGCTGCGGAAAAACCTTGAAGGGGAAAATCTTGTATAAACGGGAAAGCCGAAAGAGACGGCGGTGGAGGTGGCTCCATTAAGGGCTAATATGGTGATTTAGAGTTATTTCGTCGGCGATGGATCTATTTACGGACAGTCCTTGTGCCGGTGCGATGTGTTGGTGCAGTCGAGTAGGTATTGTTACCGGGGCCGCGGCGGGCCCGCAAGTGTCTTGCACGACAAACTTGGCTCGCGTACAGTTTGGCTCCCAAAGTTACGAATGTAAGTCCGTTAATTATATTTCGCGATTATTAACTGTTTCGGATAGATTCGGATTTGCAGCGCGAAACATTCGCAATGGTCCCGCTCCTAGCTCTCTTCAAAGCCCTCGACGAGGCTTCCTCCTTTGACATGCTCGTGCATGGACGACTGACTTGGTGGGGTTGCCATGCACGAGTGCCACACGCCCACTTCCCCGCCCGCATTTCCGCGTCATGGAAACTCATGATTCTCGCAACTTGGCAACACTGCTTTACGCCAATCTAAAAACGTGAAAAAGTATCGGGACAAGCTACTTCACCCCCCCCCCCAAAAAAAAATCTGCATTTGATAGCAGAATTGAAGAGCTTGGAGGACAAGGAGCATAGGTGCAGTGTATGCTATTTCGAGAAATAAGTGTTCGGAGTTTCGAAATTACACGGATCCTTACGGCGGAAAGAAAGTTCAAACTGACTTTTTGATGCTTCGAAATTGGAATTTGGGGGTGAATTTTTTACAGAATATGCATTAGGATTAGTTTCACTTGAAATTAGGAATATTTAATTTTTTCCAAAAACTGCACTCATGCGCCTCGTTCTCCGCGCTCCCAAATTCGTCGTTTCGCGGGCGGAAGAACGTAACTCTACGCCAAGGTTGCCAAAATTCCCCGTGTGAATGGAGATGTTGCATGTGTGGAATTTGCGATTTGGCTGTTGATTCTTATGTAAAAGTTCGCGAGAAACACGATGGTGCCACTGGTTTCCTCTGATATCAACTCCCAAGCTCAAAAAAAGATCTCAAGTTGAGGCCAAGATGGAGGGGATATCCCACGCTACCCTGAGATTCCACCTCTACATCAAGACGAACTCTCTATGCAAAGATAGGAAGCAAATACATTGACAGGGCTGCCACTTTATTTGGGGACTCCACAACTGAAAACACGGCAACCCTGCTAATGTATTTACTCCCTATCTTTGCATGGAGAGTTTGTCTTGATGTAGACGTGGACTCTCGGGATAGCGTGGTAGGGTGGCCCAAATTTGGCAATGTTGGAATTGTTTTGGTCTTACCCCCTAAAACTGTTCCATTTGATCAAAAAACACTCTCTGCCAAGTTTCAGCCAAATCGGATAATATTAACCCGTGCCGACAGAGCCATCTTTTTTATATGGGATTTTACATTGAAAAACACTTTTTTCCAGAAAAATTCATTTTTCGAAAAATGTGTAATTTCTAGAAAAAATCTGAGGTCATATTCGGCTTTAGCAGGAAAAATTGAGTAGGAAAACAAGTATTGGACACTTCAAAAAAAATTTTTACCCCTCGTTAGAGCGGCGAAACAACTGAAACATCTAGAAAACGCTAAAAGAGGGTAAAATGACGGTGATAAATCCCAAATAATTACGTACGTCTGCATCCGAAAACGAAGCTCAACATATGGTAGGTGTCTCATGGGTACTTTTTTACGCTGAGTCCGAAAACGCTATCCATTTTCCTCTCTTCCATCAGGATTTTCCGGAAAATCGATTTTCTTGGATAAAAAGAGGGTTTTCCGGGGAAAACTCAATTATCAGGAAATAAATCTCAACATGTGACGGATGTTTCTTGTGTTTTTAACGGTGAATTCGAAAATCATAACCGTTTCCCTTTATTCCACCAGGAGTTTTTGAGGGACTAAATTTTTCCCGTAAAAAGGTAATTTTCCAGGAAAAACTCGGTACCCTGGAAAACTTGTGAATTTCGAGGATAAAAAAAGGTCATTTCTTAACTCAGTTGCAAAAAAACATAAAAACACAAATTGCATACTCCTGAATAAAACCTATGCGTAAGTGAGCAAAATTGAGTAAATTTGACAATTTATTAAATATTTTGGAAAATTACTTTTTTCACGGGAAAAATTTAGTCCCTCAAAAACTCCTGGTGGAATAAAGGGAAACGGTTATGATTTTCGAATTCACCGTTAAAAACACAAGAAACATCCGTCACATGTTGAGGTTTATTTCCTGAAAATTGAGTTTTCCCCGGAAAACCCTCTTTTTATCCAAGAAAATCGATTTTCCGGAAAATCCTGATGGAAGAGAGGAAAATGGATAGCGTTTTCGGACTCAGCGTAAAAAAGTACCTATGAAACACCTACCATATGTTGAGCTTCGTTTTCGGATGCAGACGTACGTAATTATTTGGGATTTATCACCGTCATTTTACCCTCTTTTAGCGTTTTCTGGATGTTTCAGTTGTTTCGCCGCTCTAACGAGGGGTAAAAATTTTTTTGAAGTGTCCAATACATGTTTTCCTACTCAATTTTTCCTGCTAAAGCCGAATATGACCTCAGATTTTTTCTAGAAATTACACATTTTTCGAAAAATGAATTTTTCTGGAAAAAGTGTTTTTCAATGTAAAATCCCATATAAAAAAGATGGCTCTGTCGGCACGGGTTAATATTATCCGATTTGGCTGAAACTTGGCAGAGAGTGTTTTTTGATCAAATGGAACAGTTCTAGGGGGTAAGACCAAAAAAATTCGCAAAATAAATTTTGCTGTGTATAATTGGGCCACCCAAGTGGGATATCCCCTCCATTTTGGCATCAACTTGAGAGCTTTTTTTGAGCTTGGAAGTTCATTTCAGAAAAAAACCAGTGGCACCATCGTGTTTCTCACGAACTTTTACACAAGAATCAACAGTCAAATCGCAAATCCCTCACACATGCAACATCTCCATTCCACTGATTTTTCTTCTGATCTAATGCATGTAACAATCAGAGAAATTTTCGACGAAGATTGCGCGGTTACATTCTTGTAAAAAATTGAATTGTTTGAATCAATTTCGCAACCTTGGAATAGGGTTACGTTCGTACGAGAGACGACGAACCTGCTGATCTTCCTTCAGTTCCGTAAACCTATCTCTGTGTGGACGAGACCTTCCATTCATAAAAAATGAACGAAAACATTATGACAGAACAAACATAAATGTGGATCAATGATTTTAACTTCCGCCGCCGCGCCGCGCAGACCGCACCGTGTTTGGCGCAATGCTTGAAGTATTCCGACAGTCTTGTAGGCGCTATGCGTTTCACGCCGACCGCTGCTGAACGCACTGTGTTGAACGCAAGTATTCATGCATTCTTGTAGGCGCTATCCGTTTCACGCTGACCGCAATGACGCAATGAAGGTGCTGTCTCTTGTATCACTAAGAGACGACAAAATTAGAAATTACTATACTCTCAGGAAATGAGAGATTTTGTCGTCTTTTCTCGTTTGTAATTTTGTTTTTATAAATCCGATTTTTTTTATACCCACACTTTAAAACATTGCAAATTTTTCCCGCCCCTTAGATTTGCTGCCATGGACCGCGGCCCATGTGGCCACCCCCTTAGTCCGGCCCTGCTACCACGACCACTACTTTCCTTCTTGTTTCTCTTTTCTGCTCATAACTTCTTCCCGCTCTTTTCTTCTTCTTCCTCATCTCCCTCTCATCTCCTTCTCCATATCCTTTTCTTTCTTCTTCCTCCTCCCTTTCTTTCTCATTTTTTCGTAATTTGCATATATTCTTTCTTTTTCCTATTTTCTTTATCTACTGGTTCCTCTCTCTTTTTTTCTTTCTCTCTTATTTTCCTCTCTTTTTTTTTCTTGTGTTATACTCTTTCTTTCTTGTTTGATTTCTCCTTCGGCTCTTGTCTTTTACTTCATTTTTCCTCCTTCTTCTTTCTTTACTCTTCCTTTTCTTGAACTACCTCTTTTCCATTTCCTTTTCATCCTCGTTTTCTTGGACGGGAAATAAAACGTAGGAGTAAAAGCTGCAAGTGGAAAACAGCGTAACCATTGAGAACTTTGGTAAGTTGACGCAGTTTTAACTAAAATCATCCTGTCTAAAACAACTTCACTGACAGGGATCGTCTGACTTTTTCACGAGACATGATATCACTATTCCACCAAATGGGAGCTTGTGTTGCCTACACTGAAAATTGAAGGCGAACTGATATAGCGTTGAAGTAACCTCTTCCGGAAGAGTTAAAAGAAATTTTCAGAGTGGATTTCGAGTAAGCGTACCATTTCACGAAGATAACACTATATATTCAATCACGAGAGTCGGGATGGCCGAATATTTGGATAATCGAATATTCTATATTCGAATTATCGGCACCGAGATAATCGCATCTCATTCGAATGTTCGATTCCGAAGTATTCGCTATCGCAAATTCGAATAATCGAATAATCGTTGCCGATTTTTGTCTATACGAGTAATCCGAGTAAAGCGAGCAATATCACAATTATACCACGATTACCACTTGTTTCTCATTTCTTAATTCTTTTTTCTGCGTCCTCTTCTTCTTATCTCCTTCATTCTCATTCCTGCTTTTTCTTCTTCCTCTTTGCCTCATCTTCCTTCTCTTTTCTATTTTCTTCTTCTTCTCCTTCTGTCTCTTTAGTTTTTATTATTGACCAACAATTTTTCTCCAAACTTTGCTGTGAATTTCTTCATTTAGGTAATCTTTAAGATTCACAGAGAATTTTTCGGAAATATTCTGGATAAATTTCTTTTAATAAATAAAGCACAATCGGAGGTTACGCAACGTTGCAATGATACACGCATTCTTCAACTTTTTCATTCAAGCAAACGCCTTCACGTAAAGTCCTGGGGGAGGGTTTTTCCTTCCCGTATCAACATTTCAATCCCTGTTCTACAATTAAATCGATTTCTGTTAGGCGGGCGTTAATCCAAAAACTCAAGAGCCCTAGCGTCCGGCGTGATCCATGATAACCAGGGCCCATGAATTTTTGGATTTACGCCCATCTAACAGAAACCGGTTCAATTAATATAGTGGAAGGTTAAGGGAGCTGAAAAATTGTGCAGTCTACTTAATATTTGAATGGCCCCTTTGTTCTCCGCGTAAATACAGAATATAAGCGGTATTGTGTAGGAGCTTCAATAGGTAAGCCACGACCTGCCAGCTATTTATAAGTAGCCCGCAATTATCCGAATAATTTCGCGCAAATTCGTACGTTTGACCTCAAATGAAACGAGGAAACGCGGTTGACAATACACGATAGTCCCAATTCGCTTAGGACCGCTCGAAAATCGATTTTACGGAGGTTGAGTCACTATCGAAAAGAGGAGGAAAAAGCGCTGTGAAAGCGGATTTATGTGAGTAGAGTGACCTTAAACTCACGTCAAAAATGTATTTTGTACCTTATGCTCAGTCTAACTACCAAGAGCAGGAATCGCTGTTTAACCCTTGGATGCCCAAGCCGGGTCAAGTTGACCTGTGCCTTGCTAAACACACATGCTCCTGCTCCGCTCAGCGGGTTGTATGGTGGTCCACTGATAAAACCTAAGATAAGAATTACTTGCATCAAATTGAAAAAGAAATCGAATGTCAATGCAGCCAAAGATAAGAGAGACGTATTCGGGCCTCATTTTAAACTATTTTGTCCGCGAAGCATAGAGCGGAGCATTGTGACTTTCGAGTTCACGCCTCGCGTTATCGCGCCTTCAATTTTGCAGATGCAACATGGACATCCATCCAGCACGAATAGTTGTATCTCTGCGCCGTCATCAACACGCGTCCTTTCCTTTTCTCCAGCTCCATTTCTATGTTGTATCCCAAGAGAAAAAAAAACATGCATTCGTCTTATTTGAGGTGGTAGTGTGGTACTTGGAGCAAACATAACCGAATATAAAAAAGACGCAAGTGGGCCTCGTTTTCTTAACTTTTCTCCCGAATCTCAGCCTCAGCATCACCTCATTAGTGGTAAAGAGTAGAGCAGTGCGAGTTCATGTCTCGCGCCTTCAATGGAGATGTTGCATGTGTGAGGAATTTGCGATTTGACTACTGATTCTTATGTGAAAGTTCGCGAGAAACACGATGGTGCCGCTGGTTTCCTCTGATATCAACTTCCAAGCTCAAAAAAAAGCTCTCAAGTTGAGGCCAAAATGGAGGGGATATCTCACACTATCCTGAGAGTCCACCTCTACATCAAGACAAACTCTCCATGCAAAGATAGGGAGCAAATACATTGACAGGGCTGCCACTTTATTTGGGGACTCTAAAACTGAGAACACGGCAACCCTGCTAATGTATTTGCTCCCTATCTTTGCATGGAGAGTTTGTCTTGATGTAGAGGAAGACTCTCAGGATAGCATGGGATATCGCATCTCCTCCGTTTTGGCCTCAACTTGAAAGCTTTTTTTGAGCTTTGGAGTTAATTTCAGAGAAAACCAGTGGCACCATCGTGTTTCTCGCGAACTTTTACGTAAAAATCCGTTGTCAAATCGCAAGATCCTCACACATGCATCATCTCCATTCTGCAGATGCAACACGGACATCCATCAAGCACGAATAGTTGTATCTCCGCGCCGTCAACGCGCATTGAAGTGTCTTTAATTTTTGCAATTTGAGAAAGGTTAAAATCAAGTTTGCTCAAAATATGCTGTGATCGTCCAAATCAATAATCAATTTTTCTTTAAAAAAAAAAAAAAATTAGTCTAGAGGTTTCTCAAGCGCCTCCAAGGACATACGCCTAAAAATTGGTATTTTGGCGAGAGCTCTGTCCTTCCGAGGAATTTTTTTCAACGACTACCCCTAAAAATCCCAAACCGGGGTCAAATTGACCCGAATATCTTTTCTTCCGGAGTTACATACTGTGGACGAAAAGAGGGCAGCGAGAAAGCGCCAGTATGTTATTAAAAAGGTGAACATTTCGCTACACACTGAGGTAGACATTGCTTAAATCTTCGAACATTCAGAGGATTTCAGTCAGAAATGTTACAGGCAAAATGCCCTGTTAATACTTTCTTTCCTTTAAAGAACCCATCCTCGAACCAGAAAACTATGTGAGTACCTACAGCACTCCATCAAATTTGATTTAACAATCCGTTCGAGAATAGAACTTTGAACATGTCAGGGTGTCTAGTTTTCTTTCATTTTGGGAAATCCTGATTTTTGACTGCTAAATCAGAATTTTCCAAATCCTGATTTTTTGCAGAGAAAAATTAAAACTGCATAAGCATATACAAAAGCATAAAAAAATCCGATCGGACAGCTGACTTTTCTCAAATTCTGATTTTACGACCGTTTTCCTCAAATCCTGATGAAATCGGGATTAAATCATGATTGACCTCAAATCCTAATAGAATCGAGAAAATCCTGATGCTAGACACCCTGATGACAAAGTCAGCGAAACGGATCAAAACTTATCATGTATCACCTTTACATCATTGTTTATGCATCTTTTGCAGCAGGGAAAGCAAAAAACTTTAGAATGAAAATTGGAAGAGTTGTCAAATTTTAGGGTATCATTTACTGAACTAAAGCTGTGAATACTGAATAATACTGAGCCAATCTGCGATTCGAGTGATATTTCACTGAAATTCTGAAGGTAACTGGAAAAAATTATCAACTCTGTAGAGACATTGAACAAAATTAGAGAAAGGACAGATTTTATTCTCCAGATTCAAGAAATTAAATTTTGTGTCCCAAATCTTTTTGGATAAGATTTGAGGACTGACGAATATTTGTTTTTTAATTCTCTAGGTGAAAAGCTCAATTATACTCCAATGACCAGAGTGACCTGAGAGACTCTTGCATTTGCAAGTGAATTCAAGGCAGTGGTAGGGGAGGGTAAAAAATGTCAGGACATTTTAGATCATAATAATATATTCTTGAATTTGTCATAGTGAGGAGTTTCTTCCACAAGTAATGAAAACATTTTCACTTTACTAAGTAGAAAATTGAGAACCTGGAGAAAACTTAACAAAAAAGCTTCATAACTGAGTGAAACCCAGGGTAATAAAATATGAATACAAATGGTACAAAAATAAATGCAACCTGTTGAAATGGAAAAAAAGGAATATTTAAAATAAAATGAATCAATGCGCAGCAGAACAAAATGACGAAATATCAATTAAAAAAGCTGACTTCACATGTTGGGAAGCGAGGAATGATAAACATTTACTTAGTGCACTATAGAACTGAGATATATATTTAAACAAAATAAAACTTCATTCGTTTTGTATGGTAAGGCACATAAATTGTAAGCATGTGTGTGGTATACATCAATGACTTACATATTTAAACTACCACGATTCCACACGATTCCATTTTTCTTGGAAAATAACCACAAAATATTATTCTCCAAATTCTGTTTTCAGCGACATTGAATAGTTCACCTCACTATTGATGAAATTTATAGAAAAAAGCGCCTAAAAAGAATTAGAAAAATGGCCAATTCCTAGAATCTCTCTGAGCATAGGCATTCAGAGGAGCGATGTAAAATCAGTGATTCTTTTATAATCGGCAACTTTGAAGCTTAACAAAGGAATAAGAGATATGAAAATAAAACTTTATAGCAGAATAAGATGAGAGACATACAGAAAGAACTTCAATTACCGGGGGTGGACTCTTGGGAGCCTCAATATAAATGAAATTACAAATTCCTTCGGAAAATACACTAAAAGTCATCACGCAAGCAGTGACGCCTGCGTGAAAGAACAAATTGACCTGTCTACCATTTTCAATTAAGTTTTGAGGGGGGGCAGTTTTCTCTCACAATATCCTTACACTGCTTTGTTGGAATACTAGGGCTGTGCGAATATTCGCTTCGTCTGCCTTATGCACTACTCGCAAATTGCGAATAATTGCGCGATTGCAAATCGTGGATTTTTGAACTGACATTTTCAAATATTCGCGCCGTCACGAGAAACGAATTTCCAAGTGGCAATCGTGAAACGTTGCGATGATCTGCGCAAGACTTGCCCTTCCATTCGAGACATCGCAAACGGCGGATCTCCTCTGATCTTTACCCACTTTGCCGACTTTACGAACAGTGAGTGCAAGCGCGATTGGCCCGCGTATCTTGGTTGCTCCAAGAGTACTACACACTGAAAGTTAAATTAATAGCAATATCTGGCAGAAGTCTTGATAGAAGGGAAGGTGGGAATAAGCAAAGAGCCCAAATTAAAGATTGAAAGACACGGAAGTGTCTGAAATAGAAAAAAAAAGTTCATAAACACATTTTCACTTACACCAAAAAAAATTAAATACTAAAATGTGTCTGGTGATCCTTCAATACTGGCTTGACTGCCCCCGCAGTTACCTTCAAATCCTGAGAATGCATGCGTAAATGCAGGGACAGTCAAGTCAGCATCTAGGGATCTTCAAGCACATTCTTAACAGCCTAGGCTACTATCATATTGCATTTTATTGTTTTCTGAGCAGGTGTATGAGCAAATGGAAAATTCTTATAAAAGTAATCCCACTTTTTTTTGTCAACTTTTGTAATATTTGCGAATTTTCACACTTAAAAAAGTCATTTCAAATTATTCCTTTTACTATTCGTAACTGTGAATAATTGACTTAAATTATTCGCTATTCGCGAATAGTTGCCGAAATTACTCGCTATTCGTTTCGTTTGGAAAATTCACTATTTGCACAGCCCCATGAAATACAAAAACTATTTTTCTTGGAAGTTAGAAAGAACCATGAGTTGGTTGTACAAAAGAGATAAAACCCAACTAGTGAGTGTTAAAAAATTAAAAGTGTGTTAACAAATGAAAAATATTTCCCATGAATCATAATTTGAAATTTCCATGTACGACTTCAAAAAATTAAGAATAAGAAGGAAAAAAGAGAAAACTTAACTATAAAATACTTTAGCCTACATAAAAAGAGGAAGAAATTAACATAATGTAACATCAACGTTTTGATTAGCACACTTTTTTTCAAAACTTCTTTCATGTTTCAGTGTCATACTAATTCTTAATACTTGAGCAACTTGGACATTCTGTAAAGTTTTGCACTTTGGACAGCTATCTTACAAAATTTCGAAATCAAGAAACTCACATCCAGTGTCCTCTACATTTAAACTCAGCAGAGCAAGTTACACAAAAGAAAGAGTATAGATAATAAGAAAAATGCAGTCAAACCCTGATTATCCAGGCTCAAATTATCCCTGGTTGTGCTGTTGCTTCTTCTTTTTTTAAAAATTGAGTGACTTGAAAGAAGTGTTGTGAAATTTTTTGACACAGTTGTGTTATTTCAAATTATCACAGAAGATACTGCTAGCTGGGCTTACTTTCTGAAGGTTAGAGGTTACAAAAATCTTGTTGAACACATCAGCAATGTCTAAAATCTACTCAATCACGCACGATGTAAAAGTTTGTAATACACTGTTTCAAAATTTCTGCGTCCAAGGACAGTTTTTACAGTTCTTGGCAGTCACATCCATCCAGAGAGCGATAGAAGAAAATTTACAAGACATATGATTACGACCGCTTTCTTCCTTTCTTGTTCTTTGCATTGCAATGACAAAAGTTTTTAACCAATTGAACATACAAGAGAAGGATATGTTGGATATCGACGAGGAAGCTCGCAGACGACGTGTCTTGTTTGCAATGTTTTACAATCTCTGCTTAATTTTTTAAAGGTGAACAAATCAACATCATTTCTTGAAGTTGTCACAGAAATTTCTTCCGGAGGAAAAATCACAGCAGTTTTCAAGAATGAAAGAAATTTTCTTACTGTATCTTTTTAAAAGATAAAGTAAGACAGGAGGTCAGTAACTCTGCAGGATAAGATATATGGATTGAAAGTTTCACCATCAATATGTAAAGGATTGCTTGTTTATGTAGGTTGGGTTTTTTTCAGCCTTCCTCTGAACAAACCTGACTTCCAGGACCTGACAAAAACAGCGCTCCGTTACGCTAAATCTGAAAAAATTCTACATGAACTGCGCTGATTGTGCATTTAGGCTTGAATTTTAGACATTCCTGCTGTCCTTATTGTGATTTTCATGTAATATTCATCATGATGAGGTGAAATCGGTTAGTTGTATCTCTCAAATGCAACAGACCCATTTAAGAATATCTATGTAACCCAATCCTCACCAATGAAGTAATCACAGAGGGAAACTGAACAATATAGGAACGAATTGAAAAACTACTTAACAATAATAAAACGCATGTTGACCCTGGTAACAAGTGACACATATTCTTGAACTGCAAGAAAAACAGCCTTGAGAACTTGAGAATACTACCGCCTCTCTTTCTTGGGTGGAACGATAGAACTTGTTTCTTCATCAGAGCTGTCAATGTCTGAAACAAAGTCAGTAAAAGAGTTGATAAGTAATTGAATGTTCATAATATATCGACGGCGTAAGTCCGCGATCACCTATCTCATTTGCGCTGTCTGAAAATCTCCGCCTCTATGTTATTTTTTTTAGGGAGGACCAATTGACATCATTCCTTGAAGTTTTTGCAGAATTTTATTCGCACAGAAAAGACAAATCACGGCAGTTTTAAAGAATTGCCTTAGAGTAGTTTCTTGTTTAAAAAATAAAGTATGACAGGAAGTCTGCGACGTCCCAGACCGAGTTATGTGATTGCCGAATTACACCGTCAATATGTATAATAATCCATAATTTTTAACAATAATAGTTTCGAACTAAAGCAACATGATGATACTCAGAATCAAGAGAGATTTGAAAGAGCTAATATTTGAGCGCAACTGTTAACCAGATGACACTCGTTTGTATGACCTTAAGGAATATTTTTACTGAAGGAATTCAGGATCTTAAAATTAAATAATCTTTCCAAGGGTTACACACTTAAACAAGTTGAGCACAGTTGCAGTCCTTAAAGAAATAAAAAATAAAAAAAACATAAAATAAAAGAATTTTTTAAATGCTTAATGACCCTGTAAATCACAATTTTGTGAAAATATCACGAAATGATTGCGGTGTTTATTCCCTCAATGTCCAAATAAAGGTGTTGGCTGTCAACATAAATTTACCTTTACATCATTTATCATAATGATGTGAACAAGGTCACTGTTTGATTGAAGAATGCCAATCAATTAGCTTTGAATTTGCGATAAATAATTAAGTTAGTGAAAAAGAGGGTAAATTAATTCGAAACAAAGAACATCAGAGATGAAGCGAGCTATTCACAAGCACAGAGACATGAAGTTTTTTATTTATAAAAAGGAAAAGAAAAGAAAAATAGGATACGCATAAAGACGCGCTGCATTCTAATTTCACCCCAAAAAATATATTATCTCCTAAAATATTCTTTCTTTCCGATGAAAAAAGCAAAAATCTAAAAAGCCGTGGTGCAGAAAACTTGCAATTGGACAGTTGCGCTACTCACAGAATTGTGTCTGGACGATCCAAGTTTACAGCTGGCAAAAAATGATGAGGTTGATTCAAACGCCTAATTTCTATGTCCAATATTAACAGAGATATCATCCTTCAGAAAGAGAAAATGGTGTATGACATCAACCACAACAGCAGTTTGTGCCACTTTGAATTCAACAATTCAATTAGTGATATACACATTTGCACTGGCTGCTTGACTAAAAACATAGATGAAACGAAGGTAGAAGAAATCATGGTATCCACCACCGCAATGGACGATGTCATACACCATGTTTTTCAAGGGTCGGAACCTCACTAATATTGAATACGGAAAATTAGTGTTTAGACAAATTTCACTATTTTTTGCAAACCGATAATCTGAAGTCATCAAACACTGTTTCATGACTAAAGCAACTAACCCATTGATAAACAGCTTTTATTATTCTTTTACACTTCGAAACGACTGTTACGAGTAGATATGATAGATGTGTGGTGTAAAAATAGCTAGCAGGCATGGCAAATTATTAGTCATATTTAAATTAGTCATGAGATTCATTCCAGTATTCATGAACCTCGCTCTTCCTTTTAACTATTTAGATACAGTTTTAATATGAGAAATAAATCGCGGAGAAGTGATGAAACTGTGCTATGTACATTGCAAGTTTTCTATTGGTTAAAGAGGAAGTATACAGTAAAACTGAACAAATGGAAGAAAGGCTATAACTGACATGGGTTGAAAAAAGAAGAAGCACGAGAAAAAAAATATGAATGAAAAATGGTAGGATGATGTTGTATGAAGAGGTGACACATTGTTGATGGCACCCGGTATATTATGAAATGAAGATTTTACATGGAGCTGAGATTATTATTTGACTCAAGAAATTCCCCTGGCCATCATTCAATAAAAATAATCAGCAATGAAAAACCACATTTACTTTGGAGATGCATGATCAGCAACATAACTGATGTGCGATGAGGAAATCAACAAAGAAGAAAATAGGAATTGCAGAGGATTGCTTGGAAAAAATTCGGCCAAAATCAGAGAGATGAATTGAAATCTGGCTCAAATTAAACTAATATTAAACAAATTAAACTGGATAACGTTCTCCTTCTTGCATCATATTGAATTAGACAAAAACAAGCACCCAAAAACCAAACCACTCTTAACCCATAAAGCAATGAAATTCTCCAGGAGTGCAAAAAAAAAAATTCCTTATATGTATCCCACTGGAGGTATTAAAATTTTCTTTCCTGACTTTTTCTCATTTTCAGAAAATTTACAGAGAATCCTTCAGATACAGAGAATCAACAAAACAATAATCTGATGCATCAAATAAACAAATCTGCATCAATCTAACTTGTGAGTAGTTTACCCAAGAATTGTGATTAATTTTTCATTGATTTACTATGAAATTGATACAAGATATCACTATAATACATTGGCAGTAATCAGCGTTTCTGCTACTTGGATTGTGAGAGAAAATCAGTGATTGTAAATAACAACACTTACTGTAAATTCGATCTCTATCATTTGTTCTTAGTAATTCTGGACTGTCACTTACTGGATCTAATGGCCTAGTAACAGATTAAAATTTTCAAAGTTGGCATGAAAACATTTCAAAAAGCAGAATACAAGAATGAAAGTTTAGTTATTGGTGGGTGAAATTAAAAAGCACAGGAATACAGGTGGTGGTTAGATGGAATTTATACAATTTGAAAGAATTCTTCCCCAAGCAAACCATGCAACCAAGCGAGTTGTTTAAAACATTAACTTTTAACGGATGGTGCTAGAGCAAATGCATTTTGAACTGAAAATAGAACCTCCGGATTTATGAAATTTGACACAAAACTAACACAACATTATCAAAACTATTTTTGCTCTTCATCTAACGAGGAGGGTCATGCTCCCTCCTTCACAGCAAACCTATGCAATTTCAAAAAATAGTCAGCAGTTTGATCAAAATGAAGAGAACGTTGATCTAAGCCACCCAGGGCCAGGCCTTTTTGAATATATTCTTTTAGGTTAAATAAAGATTGGGGGGGGGGGGGACCTAATAAGGACTCCATCACGATTGAAATCCAAATTCTATGGTCCCAAAGCAAATGTGGTATCCCTTCTTTCTAACAGTCTCCGTTTCCGATCAAATTTAACACAGATTCCCTCAAAATTTTGAGTGGAGAAAACGTGACCAAAATTGTTACCTCAGAGTTTCAAATTGACCTGTTCTATGAGGAAATACGACCTTTGTGGAGGAAAAGTGTGCTTTCCTCTGCAAAATTGTCATTTTTCCCCAAAATTGGTGTATGATCTCAAAAAGAGAAGAGGTCCTAAATAATCAACCATAGAATCATCGACCATTAAAAGTCCAAAAACGGCCTCCGTAACAGAGAGGGGAGATGAACAGAGAAATATCCCTTCATTAAACTACCTTAAATAAACAGAGGGGTTTTTACCTTAAAAGTAGAGTGCTTGTCCAATTATGTATTGGACATTCATTTTATCGAAAATAAACTAAGGGAACATTTTAAAAGAAATTTAAAAAAGAAACACTCGGTGTCAACAAACACAAAGCCATTCAGTTGGGACAGGATCAGTGACTCTACAAAATATTTAAAATTCTGATGAAAATCTCCAATATCAAGGTCAGAGCAACCTGTATAATCTCTTTGGACAGCCATAAAGACTTTGAGATGGTAAAATTCTGATCATTTGGGGCGCGATAACAAGGATCACTATTTTCTGAAAATGCTAGATCAGTTCTGCGATAAAACTACATGAGGTGGAGGGAAGCGTTGTACGCTACCTTAAAGGATTGTATTTTTGCGTAGAATGAGGTTATTTTAAAACAAGAGAACAATTTCTGATAAAATTTTTGAGACCAACTTCTTGGTGTTGACAAAATTAATTTGAAATTTGGTTGGAAGCTTTATCTTCCAAGACCATGACTTAATGTTTGCCCTTCCAAGAGAAGCCTAGGTTGCTGCAGAGCTATGAAATGTGGATTCCTTGAGGATGAATTTTCTTACAAACCCTGATGTGAAAGGTGCAACCCAGAATAATTAAGAAAAAAGCCAAGCACAGGTGGTTTGAATCAGCCTGTACATGTTTCAACTGATGCTTAGTTTTCTAAGATTATAACCCACTTGGTGATAGATAATGACAGAGGATTCTGAAGTATTTACCAATGATATGATGTCACGTTCCCTTGTGACACTATTATGATGTAAAATACATTGTTACAAAGACAGGTGCACAGGTACATGGAAGACACTTGTTCAAGGAATTATGAGGGGAAAAAAATTTATACTTTCGAGTCTGTTCTCTGAATATGTTTCAATGATGAGCATCAATTAAATATATTTAAAAAAAACAGACAAGGCAAACCTAACAGTATTTGCAGTTAGCATTGTGCAAAACAGAAGACCTCGCTTGAATGAGACCATGCAAATTAAACTGAATGAAAGGGAAAAATATACGCTGCAATAAAGGAGAAATTAAGAAAAATTTTACTGTATGGTAAAAAAGTTAATTTTTAAATTATTTACATTTCATGTGTCCAAATATGTGATCATAACAGACATATTTTTTCTCGCAGTCTTCTTGAGCACATTGAGGAATGTCAAACTTGGATGCGATGGGTTAGTTAAGTCACTTTTCTTTATCATGTTGTTTGTTAGTATTAAGTGAAACTAACTTCCTATTTTTTCCTAACTTTCTTTGATAATGGCAACCGGGAGAAAAGTTTATGCGAAAGTGCAAACAATCAGGGTAGGCAAAAACGGGGTTTGAACTTCTGAGGAGAAACTTTCAAGCTTAAAAACTTGGCGGTAATTTAAGTTTACAGGAGGAATCTGCGCTATGATTGGTAATCCACAATTTTCATCATTTTAAATATTTTACATTCTTGTATGTATCAACTGTGCAAAAGGAGCACTAGTTCTCCACAAGAACGATTTTTTGTGCAATTTTATCATGCACATCATTTTTTGATACCACTAACTGTAGAAATTAACTATATTCAAGCTAATTCTTCCTGAGCTCAAATGATCTATTGACCTCATCAAGCTGAGGGCGTTAAAGTGGAAATTTTAACAAACATCATTAGAGAAAAGAACATTTCTTCAAACATCAGGATCTAAAATTGACCCTTACCAAAGGATATTTCTTTAATTAAATGATACAGAAATGAACAGATGAGAAAAAAAATAATAAATAAAAAGTCACACCTTTTTTTACCTGGAGCATTAGATTGGTCTCTACTTCTGGTTACAATAGGTTCAGTTTGACCCATAAGGCAGCGGTCTACATGATTCTGTCCAGAACAAAATACTTCAATTAATATATGAACATTAAAAATAAAAAGCCAAAATTAATTTATAATGATGACAGAATAAAAAGATAACAGCTTGTCCATAACTTTGGCTGTTGTAGTAAAATCTTGAATCGACTGCCACAAAAAAGCTGGAGAGAGCTCTCTCCCATCAAAAGGGACTTGAATTTGGAGTGGGAGAAACTATTTTGATTAACTTTAGACCCAGATATGTATAGGAATGAAAAACTAAATTTTGGGTCAAAAGTCATGGGGCGATAGTTTTCATGGAACAATTTTATTTATCTTTCAACCAGTGTGTGGTGCTCATACTTCTTTATCTCTTCTTACTAACTCAAAATGTTTGAATGGGTGGGAGTTTAAATGATAAATTGAAATACAGAACTAAACATTCAAAAAGGATGAAGTTTCCGTTAACTTCTACATGAATTTAAGATTTTGCATAAATCCTCATATTATCTTTTAGCCTAGAGTGGGTAACAAGCTCTTAAATCTAATATAAAATGAAAAAAAAGTTACCTCTAGTTCATTGCCCATTTTGAATTCCATTGAACAAATTGGGCATGCCATACTGTCACTGTCTTTCACCTAGGAAAAATGACAAAATAAAGTGGAGAGATTATTAATGATACAGAATGTAATTATATTTAGAATAATTATGCTGCAGCTGACACATAGACGAGCTTAAACTTCTGTTATTTTCAGAGGTGTTCATATTTTAGATATTAGTGTAAATTACCTTTAGTTTACAGTGTGTATTTTGCTGTTGCAAACTTCATCGTCAGTTTGATTGAATAGAATCAGGCTCTCTCAAAATGCAAGTTAGCTCCATCGATAGAGACCAATATGTATTGCAAAGTTTTAAGTCTTACAGGGCGTGCTGACCACTTCTAGCAGTAAGTAGGTAGATACTGTTCTAGACACGATTTAAACTCTTAAAGATGGTGAGTTTCAGCTCTTTCATCTAGTTCATTCAAGACTGGACCATCTTTTACAATTAGGATCTACTATTTCTGGTTCATCTGAAAAAATACCTCTCTGCGTAGGGAAACTAATGGCAAATATGTTGTTTCTAAAATAAGCCAGAAATACTAGTTCCATAGTGCAAATGAGGTTCAAACTATATGCTATCCTGAGTTTTTTCTTAGTGGTTGCAGAACCAGTGCTCCTTTGGTATTAAAATTCTTCTATCTCTCAACACACTTGTGTCACCCGCCGCAACTTTTCTCTTCCATAGAAGAAAGCGTTCCTATTTTTTTGATGCTGTCGGCAAAGTGACCTCTGAAAACATGGCTAAAAAATTTGAGAATTCTTAAAAACAGTAAAATTGCTGTGAGATTCAAACTCTACTTTGGATTTTCCTATAATCTAATGAAAACCTGTCTTTGACATGAATTAAAAATCTTAGGCCAAGACAGACTAAAAGATCCCAAGAGAGTCAAACTTTAGGCTTCCACTGTGAGTCAATTGATTGAGTATACAATGAATATTGAATAATGGCCGTAAAATTGCAGGAATGTGTATCTCTGTTTCTAATGCTGCAGACTTCTTGTCATCCTTCTCCTTTTTTTTAATAAGAATAAGAAATAATAAGAAATAATATTTAATAATAAGAAATAAGATTTTTTTTTTTCCTTTACAAAAAGAATATTCTGTGAAAATTTCAAGCAATATTGATGATTCATTCTTCTTAAAGAGGAGTAGTAGGTATGCCACTTACTTTTTCAGAAAAAATTTTTTTTGGGTTTTTTTCTAATGGATTCTTGTGTATCCTCAGCTGTAATTCAAAACCAAGATTTTTAAATTCTGATCATCACCGAATGAGTCATTATATATGTACAACCTTATGTGACACACTGAGTGATGCAATCATTGTGTGTATATTAAAAACTTCAAACAGGTTTTTCACTGGACAACATTAATTGACCTTAAGGTATCTTTATGTCAGTATCTACTGGATGGATTTTCAACATTTTTTTTGTTTTCTTTTCCTGACTATTTTTGCTGACTACAAACAAGAGGGGTTTCTCTTTTCATTCTTCAGAAAAAAAAATGAGTTTGAGGGCTTCATTTGTAAATTTTGTTTCAAGTTGATGAAAATTCTAGTTTTCAGTATTTTTAAAAATCCTCTCCTTTAGAGCTAGAAAGAAATCAAAAGAATTGATAAAAAAAGGTTTAGAAAATTAATCCAGTAGAACGTGAAAAAAGTGTACTTTACCATCAGTACATTATACATGGTGAGGGTAGGGACTTACGACTTACGATAAAATAGAAGGAGAGATTTTGAAACACATTAAGATTGAGAAACGGAAAGAGATACACATCCCTGGAGTTTCGCCATCAATAGGAACTAATTACATTAATTAATTAAAATAATATATGAAAAAATACAAATAAATAACATACCTGCTGATGATTATCATCGGCATTTGAAGGAGACGCTCTTGGAGTGCCATTAAACGAATCTTGTCCACCAGAATTTCCTCTACCTCCACCTCTTGAGAAATCTGAACTATCCCTTCCCTACAATAATGGGACAAAAAAATCAATCTTAAGCAAATGAAGTGGAGGATCACTTTTACAAATGAGAACTTCATTCATTACTGACTAGATCAGCGAAGATGAATATTCTGTGACTTTGAGGGACGCACATTTTTTCCGACCTTATTTTGTGCAATGCAATTTGTCTTGTTCCTGAAGATTTGCAAAATCAAAACCATTTAAATTCTTTGCTTTTTCATTATATTTTCCTTGATTTTTACTTCCTTCCTCCAAACATCTTTGGGGGGGGGGGGGTTCTAAAAATCTTTGTTTTCTTATAATCTTAGAAGCAATTTTTTTTCAGCAACGAAGGACAGAATTTTGTTCCCAAACATACAAATAGATAATTTTTTCAAAATAACAAAAAAAAACAAATCAAAACAAAAGGTTTTTTTATAAATTATGTGCAACGAGGTAGTTATCACTTCACAATTTCTTCTTGGGGATGTTTACAAATTTTCTCACATGATTTCTTTTAGAAAATTCTTCGCTAACTTACTTACATGAAGTTAAGTTCAATATTTCTCGCTCCTCTTTAAGCGTGCCGTTTGATTCTACCCTGATCAGGTTTGGTATGAACATATTTTGTGTCTTGATTGGACATCACTAATGACTGATCAGACCTACCTTTATTGGCCCTTCATTGTTTTGCCATGCAGAACCAGAGGGGCTATTCTGATGTGTCTCATCTCTTGAGCCTTTTCTTTCACTCCCTCGTGCTAAAGCTTCTTTGAAGAGACGTTGATTAGGTTTAGGGGACTGCAAAATGTAATGGTTATATTTGAGTGATGAACAAGTTACAGAAACATGTAAAACATTAAGGTTTTTAGATCACAGCCTTTCACCATTTTGTATTCTTTTCCTCATTAAATTGGAATTTAGTTCAAAATTAGAGGGGTAAGCCCCTTTGCCGTTTCTCAACATATGACATAATATAGAAAGACCTGAATCTTAGTTCCAAAATATAAACAGAACAGGCTCATCTAGATACTATCACCTGTGAATAGCTGCAAAAATCATGACAATCAGTCCGGGAGAAGGGTAGAACGCACTGATGAAAAATGAAAATTTAGGGGGTCAAAGCTTATAATAATTATTTTACTTGAACAGATGCACTTACGATGCAACAAAAAAATAAATCGTGCATGAATGTGCCTGAAGAATTTAAAAAGATGAAACATTCAAAACAGTATAAGAAAAATCATTTAACTTACAGAACTCTCATCCATGAGTCGTTTGTTGAAATTAAATTCAACATCTAGCTGGGGGTTACTTTTATTGCCTTCAGAGATAAAGCTTTTAGATTGCTCTGCTTTTGATCCTTTTGTACTTTCAACTCCTTTTAATATTGTTCCTATAAAACAAACGGAAATCAGAAAAGCACAGATTGAAGTGACAGAAACAAAAGCCGATAAATTTTCTGTGATAAGCAACTCCTTGTATAACATGTGCTTCCCAAGATGATGTGATGAACTATGAAAATGGTCATGATTAAAATTTGAACAGTTTGGTCAAACACTAGAGACTGAAATACACCAGTTGTTTGACAATTTACTCTCGAGGCTTGGACTGAAGCTTCAATCTTCCTTGATAAGCAAAGCTTGATTATGTAAAAAAAAAGCATAACAAACATAAAAAGGCTTAGAAGGCTCCTCACTATATTTTCATTTTTATGAAATTGAGAGTATCATTATTTAATCAATAATTATTAACATGATAAATAATTGTCATTTATGATAAAAATGTAAGTTACCTGGCTTATCTTCGTCTTCGGAGAACTCGTACGGAGATGTTTTTTCTTGACGTTTTTCTTTGATTTGGTTGTGGTCTTCATCTAACGATTTTCTGTTTCCTCTTTCATACATTGGTTTATTACGAGACACCCAGCCTCCATCCTCTCGTACAGATACATTGCTCCTCTCATCAATGATTTGATTCTGATTTTTAGGTTTTCTACCATTGTTTGTTTGCGGTCGGGGATTGGTCTTCTGTCCTTTTCTTTGGTCAGGGGTTTTGGCCCTTTCAAAAACATTAAAACGGCTCGTATCGATAAAAGGTAACTTCTTGCTATCTGGCAAATCTTGTGTCTGACTCAAGTAGGTGCATACCCATTGATCCCATGATTTGGTGAATTCCTCGACACGTTTTTCAAGAGGAAGATTTGGGTTGATAAAAAAGGCTGACTGCTTTTTTTTGCGGATTTCTGTGGTTTCATATGTAAACTTTACAGGCACCCACTTCGACTTCTGTTTGAAAAAATCTACATCAGTGAACTGCCCCTCAGTGCTTGAGCTGGCTTGTGACTTTAGACTGGAATTTTTTAATCGACTGCTCCATGTATCCATTGGGCCAAAAGGCCTAATTGGATTTCTGTGCTCCAAAATAGAGTCATTTGCAAATAGACTACTTCTTCCTCTACTGACTGGACTTTCGAGATTTTTGGGGGATACACCACATGCTTTGCCAAGGGCAGAAGAGTTTTCTGCTTTAGCCGAGGATGACACTCGCACTCGCTCAAAAATATCTGCGCTGTCATTTGAAGTATCTGTATCCTGTTGAAAAATAATATACGTTACAGTTAGGGAAAATAAACCAAAAAAACAAGAATTCCTCTCTTAGGATACAATACGAGTTGTATTTTACCAAAGACAGCGGCAAATATTATGCTGTCATTTAGCACCATGCTGTTCAGTTCCTGAATATGACAAGGATGATAATCTATGGTCTTTAGGACAGAGCATATTAGGGGGGGCTGCTTGCACAGAAAGTTCTTAAGAACTTATACGCTGATGAGGAGCCAATGCTATCAAAGTTTTTTTCTTTTTACAGCAATGAAAATTCAGTTATTTTCTCTATTAATATCTTAGTGGGTACATATAAGTTTTAAAAGAAACCATACTCTTTAAAAATGAATAAATTTTTGAAAAACACGATCAAACTTTTATACCTAATGGAGTTTTCTGAGCAAGAGCACCATTTGATTCAGAGTGGCTTTGCAGCACTGAGGAGAACAATTCAATTGTCAATTAATTAATAATTTCTGGATTTCCGGATCATTTTTAAAGAATCTTCAAACATCACCTTACACTGAAGAATGTCAAGTACTTCTTCATAAGATTTGACGAAGAAAGTTTTTTATTTAAAAACTCAAAAACAACGTCCTGAATGAATATTGCACATTATTTGGTCTTTTGATTTCCTACATAACCCTAGGACATGCTTCTGAGGTTATTTTAAAATGTTTTTCGATAAAGAATTGTGGACCCTGGCACAATACTTCCATGCACTTACCTAAGTAAGCTTTGCTTCCTTAGCCTTGGAATAAAACTGAGTCTAATTAAATTCTAAGTTTTAATCTTTCTGGCTTTGATTTCCTTTGATTGATGCATCAGAGATTGTATTGTTCTCAAAAGAGCATAAATATATTTGTTTTTTTCATATGGGCAGTATTTATCTCCGAAAAAACATCAAAACTTCTTCAATTTTTGTTGTAGACCCTTTTAATTCTTCCTCCTGTTTTACTCTTTCATTTTCACCCTAGTTTTTCCTTTCAGTTGAAACACAAGCAATGGATTAAATTATCAATTACTTTTGGTGACTGTAAAATTCTACTAACCTCTATCTTCTCACTGTTTTCAGATTTCTCAGGAGACAGCATCTGAGCTGAAAAAAGAAAAAACCAAGCAAAAAAAAATTAAGTACAAGGATTGGTAGAGAGCAACAGCTGAGTAAATAGATTTTGAACATTGGATTGATTGAAACAATTAAGCACAAATATGGATGTTAACACCAAGCCTTGCTTTGCAGGCAAAACGCATGGTAGACGCAGATGACGGTTAGCCAAGGCAGCATTTAAAATCTGCAAAAGCAGTAAAAATTCTGTCCGTCTTCTCGGTTCGAAATGAGATTATACTACATAATGCAGATTTCTGACATCACCCTGATCACAAACCGGTTTCTACTCTACCAACTGGTTCTTTATGCTTCAGCCATTTTTCTAGGGCACAATACATTCTGTTAAAGGGACTGTTCAGCATACTCCAACCTGGGTTTAGCATGATGCTGCTGTTTACGCAACGGCCAATTCAGTTTCTGTGTGAAATCCTTTTTACTCCTATGTGAATTAGACTAGAAAATGTTTATATCCCTAAAGTGGACTTCGTTGTAACATTGGTTTAACCCAAAATGTACAATATTAGAAAAGTGATTCTGCCTGGACTGAACTATTCAGCCAAGGGTGCACTCTGCCTAGATGCTCTGCATGGGCTCAACAAATAATAAATGGTAAAAACACCTCGACTCCAGTGCAGATTTTGCATATTTCTTTGGTTGATACTCGCAACAAGCTCTTGCACTTTCCAACAAGATAACCTGATCACCTAACCACCAGTATTCATTTTTTTAGTTTGAGTTCTCGGTGGTACGTCGGTTTTCCTTAAAATATGAAGGATTGGCCCTTGTTCATTATCTTGAGATCGAACAAATTTTCAGAAAAATTGAGACAATCTAAAATGCATTTACAGCATTTCTGCTGTGAATAGCAGAAAAAGATTTACCGACGCAACATTCCTGATACCAATGAAATCATTTCGCTGCAGAGTTACGACACAGATAAATGCTAATGAACTATTATGTGAAGCCTCACTGAAAAATGGATGCAAACAAAAACCACTGATCAATATTCATAGAGGTGTCGTCAGCTAAGTTGACGGTTGTGTACTTTCCGTTTGCAAGTGTTTTCGCGTCACTACTATCCACTTAAAAGCATCCGACTCTCGCAGAAGCTAGAATACAAACTTAGATAGGTTTTTTAATATTTTCAAACCTTGTAACATTTTACTTTTTAGCCACACAGAAATCACAACCACATCAGAGTCGCAAATCATAACTGATAAGTAGTTTTTTAACGATACAATCATGAGACGGATGTTTTCAAGGTGGATAGTAGTGGACGCCGCTTTGTGCAAAGGCCCCAATTTATTGTTGGCGCTTGCAAACCAAGAGTAAACAACTGTCAAATTAGCTGACAACACCTCTAGACAAGATATAAAAAAGTATTTAAGAATCAAAAAGAAGGATGGAAGAGGCTTACTGGTGTCTGAAGCGGGGCTGTTACCACCATCTTGAAAAAGATCAAAAATTTTTTCATCGGTTAACGCAGGAGTCTGGACATGGAAAAAGAAGCAACAAAAAAAAGAATGAGTTTAGATGATGAACTGAAAATTGCTATCCCTGGTTTGCACTTGAAAGCTACTGACATCATTTGATGTACATCGCTTTACTATGGTGCCGATGGAAAAACAGGCACACAACTTTGTTGGAAAGCGAGCAAGTATTTCTTGCTCACTGAGTCACTGATTGATTTATGATTAATAAATGATAAAATGGAAATGAAGTGTCGAAATGAATTATACGTGAGAGTTTGAAGATGTGAGGTTATGATCTAAAACTGGGGAAAGAAAAGAATAGACAAATGTCATCTCCAAAGATTGTACCATTCAACAGATAAGGGCTATTCTTTTTCTGATTGGTGAAACCACCATTCCACCGATCGCCATTTTGGTACGAAATTGCCCGCGGTCAGTCGGGAGTTTAAGAACACACTTTCCACCAATGTGAACAAATGGATTTCTTCCTCTCTTCAAACCTTTACCGCAATGATACTGCAATAGTGCAAATGTATACTCAATGTATCAGCATTAACTCCTTTTCTGCCATAATTAAAGTACAAGGAAAAATAACACTAAAAAATATTACATAGTTCAATACATAGGCGACAGTGATGATGCAGAGCAGTCATCAGACTTAGCGACGGCAGGAGGCACGAAATACCCACAATTTCTCGTTAGTTTGCTTATTTTTGGCCTGAGATCTGTCTGAAGTAGGGTTAGATGGTCCATCGGTGAATTGAAAGTACCGGAGAAATCTCTGGTGCTCTAAGCGGTAGATTGGTGGTACCAAATCCACCGGCGGTGGCTCCTCCGGTCATGACATCAGCACCGACCAGTGAGTTAAAGAACGCAGTTTGGTGATCAGTGGTACCGCCGGTCAATAAAAGAAAACCCCAATATTTGCATGCTAACCAATGGGCCAACTGATGATTGATGCATTCAGACTGATGTAACTGTTGTCTATTCTTTTCTTTCCCCAGTTCTATTAATACTGATCAAATCAGTGAAAATAAGGTTTGTTGCTAAAGTCTTCGGTCTACTCTCCGGAAGATTGTAAAGCGGAGAGCTTGGAGGATTACCCGATAACTCGCCACCATCGCTCGCGTTGCTGACATCATCTGCCAAATTCTTCCTCGTTTATTAACACGTTATTCCAAATGCATAAAAAGGACTAAATCTTCCACATTTCTCAACTTTCAAAACCAGAAATGAACGGCAGGTCTTGAACCTCAAGCTGCTATTAGATGTTATCTAAGCGAAAAGACGCGCAGTGAGGAGAAAGTTAAGCTAACCTTACTTTCACATCACTCACTGTGATTTCCAGTAGTCTCCGACCTCAAGAAATTGAAGACTTTGAGAGCAGCTTGGCGACAGATGCAGCAAGTCTCTGGGTTACTCCTACTGAGTCGAACGACAGTTGTTGTCTTCAAGTAATGCTGGAGAGCTATCCGGAGACTTCAGGAGTGCACCGGCAGAAATGTCAAAAACAGCAACAATGAAATGGCCGCTGAAACTGTCATTCGGCCATAAATTCTCGGGCCAGTTCAAAAATTTGGAGTAGCTAGTGCTAAGCATACCTAAAATTCAAGATTTCGTCTTTACAGCAGGTAATTGTTGACACTCATAACCGCACTATAAGCAACTCACAAGTGCAGATGGACCTCAGGATCCAACGTCGTAGAGGTTCTGATTGACAAGAAGCAGATGCATATATGATGAAAATGACTTCTTGAGGAAAAAATATTTTTTTTCGATATAAATATCAATGTATTGAAGACAAATCAATTGAGAGCTCACCTTCTCCTGCTGCATGGTGCACTATGCACAGTTGTTCTTAGTGGCGATCCAAATGAGTTGCTTTTCTTACTACGATTCCACATAGAGTATCTCCGGGGCTGTTAAATTTTGAATGATGAGTAAGAGAACACTGCTGATTATAGATCAAAGGCAAAAAGAGCATTTAGTCACGACACGGTCAATATCAATAAACGAAATTACGAATTGCTGTTGGCCTTGGCAGGCGCGGTTCTTTCGTTTTTGTGAAAAAAATGAAATGAGGCAACAGTGAACAGTGGTAATAAGTGTGGTAATAGCAAACAACAACAACATCGCTCGTTGCAGTGCAGGGCAGGACAAGATGTTTACTTTTTGCAGGCAAAGACCCCCTACGATGTGCAGGCAAGATGGCTGCGTCGCGCGACGGGAACTCAGGGCAGTTCGAGCACTCTCTTCCCAATACCTACTCTAACCTATCCTATCGTCCGCCGCCTCCCTACCCCACCCAGCTCGTAATTCTCAAAATACTTTGGCAAGATATTTTTCTGATATAATTTAAGGATATAATATAATTATTGACATAATTATTATGATATAATTTATTTAAGGATTGAGGATGGAGAATCTTTAGAATTTATGGAGAAATCACAAGCTTGTGTGGGGGCCCCATCTGAGGCATTGAAATTAATCTTAAACGTACCTATTTACATTTTGAATTTTGGTGGAAAATACGGGGGGTTAGTTTTAGCTTGATGGTTCATCTTTACATGGAAATATTTTTGGTACAATTATAATTTCCACAATGAAAGTCTGGCAACACAGCTAACTTAGCAAAATCCCTCATATTTCTTAGGAATTAAGTCAGATGTGAGGGTAAGATTTATCCCCCCCCCCCCCCTCCTCCTCTCAACTAGTTCCCCCAATGCGCACAGAATGTACTAATAAGCAGCATAAAGCAGAGGGAAAGATACAGGTATAATCAGAGTTAAGAAATTTCATGAAAGATTATAAAAAGAAATTTCATAATGAAATTTCATGAAATTTCATGAAATTTCGTGAAATTTCATTTTACACGCAGAATTCAGGATTAAACCCTTGAAACTTATGAATCTCCTTAAGTTCATTTGTATGCACGTGGTAAACTGTGAAAGGGAACTTTAGAAATGCCCAGAAAGTTGAGTAAAACAGCAAAAACATAATTTTGAATTTTTTTTCTTAAATTTTGGTTGAACACACAGCGCACAGCCGTACCGGTTGAACACCAAAATACATTTTACGGATAAAGTAAGACGTTAGCTTTCATATTTGGAGCAAAACAAATTTCTTGACTATAAAGAATCCGAGTACTAAGTACCCCCGAATAGTATATCCTTCTTTTTTTGTACAAAAGGGAGGGAGGGATCTTGAACTATCTTTGAAACAATTTAAATGATTTTTTCATTTGTCTCTGATTTTTTTCAGAAATTAACAGTTTGAAATTTGAAGTTAGGGTCTCCGGTCCCCCTCCCCTTGATGAGCCAGTACTGCCAGAAGAGAAAGAGTAAGAGAAGACCAGAAGAGAAAAGCTGAGAGAAGACCGCGCTCCAACTGGTCTAATTGACGAATATTATTCTCTTTAAAAATAATAACAAATTCTGTTAGAAAAAATAAGCATTTTTGACATTTTGTCGGTCGAAAGAAATTTCATTGGGAAAAAAGAAATTTCATGAAATTTCTTGTGAAATTTCATGAAATTTCATTCGATGAAATTTCTTTTAGCAACTCTGGGTATAATTAATAGATAGGTATTCACAACATGGATGATTTCAAAATTTGACATCTGAAGCATGTTTGAGATAATATTAAGCACCGATAGTATTCTCTGGAGGAGGCTGCAGTGGGTGCTGCATGCATGTACACAGCCTGGCAAATACGTAAGTACAACTCTGCGTCTTTACCGACCAACTACACATCTTTTTTACCTAAAATTTAACTCTAAGTACTCTAAGTAACTTGTGTGTTTCTCCCACACGTAGATAGCCTCCTTTTATTTTTTAAATTTTTCCTGAGATCTACGCCTGATTCCAATAAGGAAGGAAGGATGCTATCTTAGTTTTTAGCTGCCATAGCTTTATCCTGAAAGCATTTATACCTTGTGCGCATACAATCCTCAAACTCATCCCTTATCATCTGGCATCCTCTGCCTATTTAGCAATAAGTAAATCCTCTAATCAAACATACATGGCTCAGATATAAATTAAAGCCCCCCTCCCCCCCGTATTTTCCACCAAAATTCAAAATGTAAATAGGTACGTTTAAGATTAATTTCAATGCCTCAGAAGTTCAGAACGCTGGGGCCCCCACACAAGCTTGTGATTTCTCCATAAATTCTAAAGATTCTCCATCCTCAATCCTTAAATAAATTATATCATAATAATTATGTCAATAATTATATTATATCCTTAAATTATATCAGAAAAATATCTTGCCACAGTATTTTGAGAATTACCCTGGTTGACTTGGGTTGGACTCGTTTAGAAATTTAATCTCAATCAAAAATGCCAATTCCCTGAGCTGAGCAGTTTAATTTTTCTCCGCGAGTGAAATTTGTGCTTGGCGCCATTAGGAGCAAAGAGTAGGGGAGAGGAGAGAGCAACAGAGCAGAATCATGGAGTCCGAGCGAGCTGCACGCACGCTCCACCAGCTACTCCCGCTCTGTGATCGCCTGCACATCGTAGGGGGTCTTTGCCTGCAAAAACGCTCAATCGGCAGGACAAAGACCGCCGCCATTTTAGTTTCCTTTCACGGTTCATGGTCGCATTAAGAAGCGTCCAAATTTCTTTCTCAATCTTGTGTAAGTGAGCCAATTTATCCGTTTTCTATTAATCAATCCCTTCTTTTGAGTAAGAATCTTTAAACTATCCTATCATTAGTGCTGTTAATTTTTGTTTTTATCGTAAATTTAATGTGGTCTTCTGTTGAGTTCGCCGGCTTCTTTTGTGCGTAGATGGTTGTTTATCTTCATCTTCCTCCACCCAGCAAGCCTATTTCACTCTGCTGAATTTAATTTTGACCTTTTCGTATTTTGATACTTGTCAATTATTAACCAAGTCCCATTATTTGACAGCTGTCTGGTTACAGCAACAGATAACTTGATAACTTCTACTGAATGAAAAGAAATTCCTAGCTTCTGTGAGTTTTGGTATTTGCTTGCTGTCAAAGTACATATCAGGTATGTAGATGAGATTCTACCTGCAGCCAAGTTCAGATAGATAATTGTAGCAATGCCTGAAAGTCAGTTCAGCCGACAGTGTTTCTCTAAGAGCTCTCCCTTTTTATGTCCAGATCTAATAGTCAACACTTGTGTAAGTCACTATCTGTAAGTGTGTAACTGTACTACCTTGTGTAATTCACTGTTGAAGCTAGGAATGTATGCACTATGTCTGGCGTTGGATGTTCGGGTCTCGTAAGATATTGACAATGGTCTCTACATGTTACGAGACAGCTCTAGTGGGTTTTATTTCTGACGGACAGTACCACTGATCATCTATCCGTATTGATCAGTTGACCAGTCATGTCCAGTCTAGCCACTGTTTGTTGACTTAGTATTGCTGATCAAAGGTTAGCCGTGACAATGATTTTGCTGCTAATACTCCACTGCTCGGATGTAGCCAACAGTGTAGGACAGAATGTAGTTTTGAACTTAGTTCGTATCAATCAATAACTGTTCTTAATTTCCAATTGAATTTCTTATTCCTCTCATTTGTTCTTTGATGTCATTAATGCCCCTCCTAATTGATTCAGTCACTGTCCATTCAGATTCCGGCTTACCTGTACTTCTAATTAGAGACAACTTCCTTCTAAAGAAAAAATGGCAGACAACGACGATCTTTTAGACTACGAAGATGAAGAGCAGGCAGAACCAGTGATTGCTGATGGAACTACCGGTGTTCAGCCGAAAAAGGAAGTTAAGGGAAATTATGTCTCTATCCACAGTTCTGGTTTCCGAGATTTTCTTCTCAAGCCGGAAATACTAAGAGCTATTGTTGACTGTGGTTTTGAACATCCCTCTGAAGGTATGTAACACTATCAATTATAATGTATCCCACAAGCGTAATTGTTTTAGACCTCTGTTTTTTTTAACTGATGTCAGAGCAGGAATGAACCACTAGACAAGGTACGAATTAAAGCAATCTGATACATGTTTCTTAACCAAAATTTCACGTAGAACACGATTAGCGCAATATATATTACTGACACTAACTCCCAACGAAGATATCAACGTTTTCATTTCACACGGTACGAGGACTTTGAACTGCCCGCTCACAAGAAACTCAAAGCTCTACGTGAGTCAAATCGCGCACTTAAACGGTTTCAGCAAGCTTCTCAATTGAGCAATGTTCATTTCCCACCATGTGTTGTTCAAATTATGAGCAATTTGCTATAGCTGAGCCAAAGCGTTAAAATTGAGGTTGCCACATTTTTAAATCGCAGATACTGTCATGACAACGTTTAGCGCACGATGTGAATCACGTAGAGTATTGAGTTTTCATGAGCGGGTGGTTTGAATTTACGCATCAGAAATCATAAAATATCTTCGTAAGGAGTTGATTTCGGTATTTTTCGTTGTGCGCATCGTGTTTTACGTAAAATTTTGGTTGAGAAACATGAATCAGAATGCTGAAATTCGTACCTTGTCTAGTGCTCCATTTAAAAATATTTAGTATAGAATTTTTAATTCCAGAAAAGACAACAAAATTACAAATCAGTAGATAACAGATAACGTGAAACTTGTGTGACAAGCTTACAATCACATAAAAAAACCTTCCATTAGGATAGAAAAATTTTACAATAATATCAGGGCTTGCCCTAGCTAGCCAGGACAAGTGTAACCTCGCATTATTTCTATGATTTTATACGTAATTTTAAAGTCATTTAAATGAATTCTCTTAGAAATTCATTTTTAACAATACTTATATTGTTTTCATAGTTCAGGTAACTAGGAAAGAAGGTAATGATGTTTTTTAAAACCTATGATTGATTGATTCCTTAATTGATCTTCTGTTTACAGTCCAACATGAATGTATTCCTCAGGCTGTTTTGGGGATGGATATTCTGTGCCAAGCAAAGTCAGGAATGGGTAAAACAGCTGTCTTTGTGCTAGCAACGTTACAACAGTTGGAAGCAACAGAAAATCATGTTTATGTGCTAGTCATGTGTCACACAAGAGAGTTGGCATTCCAGATCAGCAAGGAATATGAAAGATTCTCCAAGTACATGTCTCAAATTAAGGTATGATTTCCTTCAGTAACATTCTCCCCAGAAAGTGTTCAAATTTTATGTAGCATAGATAGAACTGTAATATTATACTTTGTAACTCTCAAGATGCTTCTAAATTTTCCCGCCCATTTCTACAAATGAAATTCTGCGCTCTTTAATCTTGTCAAAAATCTATGAAATTGAAAAGTTGACACAGAAAATTACTTAATAATGCCAGCTGAAAGAAGGAAAGTTTTTTCAGAAACTGTCCTTAAATGTAATTTTAAACTTTGGCTCGGGACTTCTTACGTTTTTGCAAACGTTGTTCAACTATGTGTTCCATTTAATTAGTGAAAAAAGGACTGTTTTTAGTTGACTTCACCATTCGGCAGCTACCTGAATTGCATCAGTGTTAATACTGAAACCTAATCAGTGAGATACGTAACTGAAACCTAGACTAACTGTTAAGTAGAATTTTTTTAAACTTTCCTCCCCTTGTCAGCATTTGCTTTCTCTGTATCTTGTTTTTTTACGCCCTTCTAACGTCTATTTAAATATTAAACTTCCAGGTCGGAGTATTCTTTGGCGGGTTACCGATTCAAAAAGACGAAGAGGTTTTAAAAACTAACTGCCCTCACATAGTGGTTGGAACACCAGGACGGATATTGGCTTTGATCAGGAGCAAGAAATTGAATCTTAAAAATCTGAAGCACTTCATTTTAGATGAGTGCGACAAAATGCTTGAACAACTCGGTAAGTTTTTTCAATTATAATTAAGTAAGCCAAGTGTACAGGTATGTTCAATCTGGTTTTCTGGCGGTTTGAGTCTGGAAAACCTGGAAAGTCAGGGATTTTCATGAGCAGCGTTTAGCAGAAGTGGAACGCTGGAATAAAGCACACACAACCAAAAGGGCGCCGAGGCAAAAGAGACGGAGACACATACACTCGATCTCTTCTCAGAAAGGGGGGCGGGTAGCTCCACCAGCGGAAGGGTAAAAGTTATTAGGGGAGAAGCGAGGAGCCTTCTGCTGCTCCTTGGAACGAAAGGTAGGTAGGGAACTTTGACGAAATGAACTACACATTGCTACTAGAGTTTCTACAGACACTTTTATTCTAAACTTTCGACGGAATCCTCTCCTCCAGACTTGAAATAACAACACCAAATGAAACACACTCTTAGACCTAGGCTCCCTTCTCCCCTGCGGCCCAATCCTCTTGGCCAATCAGGGCCAGCCGGAGCCGGAGTTCGTTTAGAGCTTGGCGTGACGGGCTGATCGCGGCCTGGCCAGGATCGCTGGTGAGCTAAGACGAGACTAATTTCAGAGATTTTCTGAAAATTGCGAGTAGCGTCGCCCTAGCCTTCCTTCTCCCCTGCGGCCCAATCCTCTTGGCCAATCAGGGCCTTACACGGGACTTTGATTTTCCGGGCTGACTGCGTTCACATGGGAACTGAGGAGCTAAAATTCTGTATGACATCACTTTGTCTCATCCTTGCAATTTTCAGCTGAGGTGTTGTCTGGACAGGAAACACAGAGCACTGTTTCTAACCGCCATGCTTGTTTTTCCCATTTAGGCAGAAACCCAGACTGCGTCTCAGCAATATGGGTTTATAGGTGATTGAGTCTATTCAGTGACCCTTCCCCAACTTTTCAGTAGATTCTACTGCTCAAATTTATTGCAGAAGTCAGCGTAATTTAATGGAAAAAATCCAAGAAGAAGTTTTGTTTGAAGTTTAGGAATAGTCAGGGAATAAAAAAATTTTGGGAGTCAGGAAAGCAGAAGATGAAAAAATTTTGAGACCGTCACTGCCCACATGCATTCTTTAATCCAAGCACAAATTTTAATCTCCAGCAAATCTGCTTTCTAAAAATTAATGCCAAGTTAAAGTTTTCTGAATTACTCTTATTATGAACCTGATGTTCTACTCTTTCCATGTTGCCACCTTCCGCCAAAGTATCACAAGCACTATTTACACTTTGACGCCAAGTTGCGTTACATCTCATTACTGTCTTAATTTTTTCTTTTAAAATTTTGCCCTTACTTCTACAAAAATTTCAAGAATTAATCTTGATAACGGAAAAAATATCACGTGAAAGTTTCAAATGATTATGTTCACCAATTTTTCTGTGAAGAATCGGAAAAGTTTAAGAAGTTTGCCCTGACCACTAATGGTGCTCGAGATACTTCGACTGGAAGGTGATGATGGCAGTATTAAGTATCTCAGACTAAAATTAAACAGAAAAATTAAAAATTGAACATCTGTAAAAGCACAACTCTAGCATTTAACCTTCCAACCTTTTTATTTAACAAAAAAGTCAACAATTTACCGGGCGAGTGTGGAGGCTCTGGGGGTTTTGTTATTTTTACAGTGAAATTGCCAAAAGTTAATTTCTCAAATTTGACTATTCTACCGGCCACAAATGCTGAGTCCTTAAAAATATGATTCTCATAAAACTTTTTTGCTTTTATTTTTATCAAAATAGGAATATTTTTTGTTATACTTTTTGTGTTCGTTTTTAAAAAATACATCATAAAGGCTGTCACCAGTGAAATTGCTGTACCGCACTGTACTGTAAGTGTTGTGGTACTCATATGTGAGGGATATAGTGTTTAAGCAGTGGCTAGTAAAATTACTCAAATCTGATAATGTTTTTATCAGGCTTAGTCAATTATGTATTATTTTTTTTGTAATATATTTGTTTTGTTTTTTTCCACAGACATGCGAAGAGATGTTCAAGAAATCTTCCGAAACACACCACACGGCAAACAAGTTATGATGTTCAGTGCCACCCTTAGCAAGGAGATTCGTCCAGTCTGCAAAAAATTCATGCAAGATGTAATTACCGTTCCGCTTCATATTATTAATACCTTCATTTAGTGTCTACCTTTTAAACCTATCTCGGCTCCTACTACCATCAAACGTACAACGATGTGACTACATGTGTCGATCATTCCATCTGTATTGTGTGCTCCCTTTCAACCTCTAAGCTCTGCCACAGCTCTCCACGGTTGGCTCCCATGTCGATTATTCTTCGTTTATCCGTGCCGTCTTGTGTTACATCAGTTTCGCATTGTTCATCTTAGGGGAATTTTTTGTCGTCCATCAATTTTTTAAAAAATGTATTATTTTTTTCTGCATAAATCCTAAGGAGGAAACACTTGCTCCATCACCCTAAAAATCTGCCAATAACGCATCTACTCCGTCCTTTGCAGTTGCGGAATCATAGGCTCCTTAGGAAGAATCCTTATTTTCCAAGTCAATTCCTTTAGGTTTATTTTCCAACCTCCTGACTCCTTCCTTCAATTCCTATGTGCATCTAAAAACAAAGCGGTTTACAACTTATGGTGGAAGAACTTTTATGCAAGTGGCTACTTTAGTGCCGATTAGTAATTCGTGGAGTTGAAAGTTTTTTTTTTCGCTGGCCGTAAGTCGTGAAAGCAAGAATTCAAACGTGTCCGAGCGTCTCGCGGAGAGGGAGGGTGGGGTTCCTGAATTTGAATCGAAGATGACGTTGGATGATGAACGCATTCATGGAGAATACTGTGCTCATCGTTTCGGCATTCCATCTGATGATTTGATTGTCTGCTTGAGCTCAACTCCTCATGGTGCTGGTTGCACATCATCGATCGGTGGAAACAGAAACGGCCTAGTTTTTGGGTCTTCCTGAACAGGTTTGACTACCTTGAGCCTATTATGTATTTTATTACTCTGCCTCAAAATGTTCTCTGTGAGTACGAAACTTCTGATTCTATTAGTTTTTCTGCTATTTTTAAGCTCAGGTTTGCATCAAACTTTATGTCTCCTTACACATTTTTTTTCTTTTTTTACCATTTAAAGGGCTCTTGAAAGCTTGAGGTAAAGATTTTGTCAGGAACATTCTTGTGATACACCAAACATCTCAAACATTTGTTAAAATTAGTCAAAAAATTTTCAGCAAATTTTCAAAAACAAAAAAAAAGAACCTCCAAAGAGGCTCAGATTTACCTATAGGATCAATTTCCAGTTTATGATCTGAACTCAACTGTTGAACATAGAATCATCCAGTTGTCTGTGCTGACTTAATTGAAAGAAACATTCTCTTCTCTTCCAAAATATTTCCATAATCCAGGCTGGTCTTTTTAGTTCTCAGTTAGTTAAAGTGAGTCATAAGCATCCTCTTTTGTCAACTTTTGCCACTCAAAAACGCACCAGTATGAAATGTGTAAAACTGTTCATTTAGGTCTACATTATTGTTTTGCAAACATACTAAGTGACATCAACATTTGCTACTTTTTGCTGGATGCGTAGATAATCCCCTAAGTTGCGTCAGTAGCTTTCAAAAGCTGTCGTTCAGTTTGTACTCGGTGCTCAAGCAGTAGCAGGATTTTAATATTCTAAGATTTATCAGGAGGAAAACTGTTAGTCTAAAAAGGATTCTATCAATATTTTGATCTGATGTTTATAAATTACTTGGCATTTTCAGTTTCACACACCCACACAAAAAAAAAAAAAAATTAGACCAGAAATGATATATACCGTGTACTTTTCTAAAAGATCGACATTGGAGCATTTAATTATTTTGTGGCTAAACAGGAAGTAATAAAGACATTTTTTATAGAACTTTTAAGGCAAATTGTAGCATAAGGAACAACACTGCATTTAGGGTAGAAACAAGGCAATATGAACAATACGCTTTCAGGGTAGAGCAGAAAACAAAATCATCTTGTAGTGAAATTTATTGTCAGAGATAGTGATCTTAAAAATAGATTATGACAATTCTACTCCAGCCACTGCCCTCAGATTTTGTAAAAGCTCCCATCTAGCATATGTTACCAGTCCCACATTATTACACACAGGTCTTTTCGCAAATCTCTTGATGCAGATGTTATTGGTCTGCTTAGCAACCACTTTTCTCCTCTATGATTTGCTAAGCTCCAAAAATGCCAAGGCAATTTATTATTGAATTTCAAAGGGCCTCCCTGCTGCAGCATCGAAAAAAAAATAACAGATTAATTTAGTCCATTCAGTTTTTCACTGCCCTCGCAGCTTTTCTGTATTAAAATCTTCTGACAGAAGAACCTTCTTCAGATTTGTAAACTAAGATGTCAAGTCAATCATTCAACTGCCATAATCTTGCCATTACCTTAAGTTTTTCTGCTGTGATCTGTTTTATTTTAAGTTCTGTTGATTTATGTCTAATATGTAAGGGGTTGCTCATGTATTAGATCTGGCTCCCTCGTCGACTTTTCTTGACCCCTCCCCTTCCCCCTTGTAAGACTGCTTCTGACCCTTCCCTGTATACTCAATTCGTCAAAAAATAAGGAAAGAAAGCTTAAAAAATGGCTAGAAAATAATTCTTTCGGAATTTTTTTTTTTAAACAGGAGGCTGAAGATGGACTGGGCTCGATACCCCCTCCCCTTCTTCGTAGCCCATCTAATACTTGAATAGCGCCTAACTGCTTTAACCCTTTGAGTCCTAATGAAAAGACTGATTTTTTGCTGCTCTTTTGGTCCAAGTCTTAAATACAAATCACACTGATCAGAGAATTTTGTAGGTTCTTTAAATGCAAAGAGTTTTGTTACTGTAATAATGTCCAGGAGATGAGAATTTCAGAAAATCAAGTCCTCAGTCGATAATAGTGATTACTCTGATTTTATCAAAATGAGAATTTGAACCTCCATGACATAATGGTTCCTGCCTCTTTATCTGCTATCATTGTGATATACTTCACTGAGATGCGTGACTGACAACACTAAAAGAGACCCTCATGCTCAGAAGCTTATTTGTCAGGTTGAGTTAATAAATCAAAATTTAAGTCTTAGGCAGGAATGATCTGTAAGAGGACAAGAATCTACCTATTCCCTAGACAAATATATCTGTATTCCCAGAAAGAGAAAGTGTTGCAAGCAGTTGAATTCCTTTTGAGCCAATGTGGGTTGTAAAGTTGCATCTCAATCCGATAGTTTTGAGCCCTGAACATAGGAAATTAATTGCATCATTGTATTATGGCAATAGCATTATTGCTCTTCTTTTCTGAGAGTTCTTTGCCAAAATATTTGATGAAACAATCGGTTTCACAAGGGAATAAATTTGGTGGCTCTCCTTCCTGCAATGTCAGCAGTATCCTAGTTTTAAAGCTTCTAAGGTCTCTCCCGTAAATGATCACTTAAAAGTAAAGTCTGCAGAGAAGACAGTGTATGCAGGGTGTTTTTTGGTTAGCAAAACCTGGAAGGCAGGGAATCGTCAGAGAATTTCATCAGGGCAGGGAAAAGTCAAGGACTATGCTTTAAAAAAACTGAAGTTTTGAAAAATGTTGAAACTTGAGATGTGACTAAACGTTGGTTCTGTCCACACAATCAAAGTGAGTCTTAGTTTGGTTCGGGCTCAATGCGATATACCCTAGAAAGTGAGCAGAGAAATAAGTTTCAACAAAGAATTACAATTTTAGTCAATTGAATAATTAATACCTGAAGAAAAAATGTTCTCATATTTTATTATTTGCAGTTAAATTAAAGCCAATAGTTATCTTTTTTATTTCTGCGCTTGCAAATTGACAATGTGAAAAGCAAGGAATTTTGATAATTTTGGTCATGAATGTTTTTTTGCTGAGTCAGTAGACACCCTGTGTATGGCGGAAAGTACTGCTCTTTGCCACAGTGATACTTTATTACCATCTCCAGAATGCAGCGTTTAGACTTTTTGAGCACAGTTTGTTAAGTGTTCTTCCTATCGTCAGTTGAAGAATTTCAGAGTGGAGGACTCAAAGTGTTATCAGTCCATTTGCTTTTCATTTCTTTGATGCCTTTACTTATGTCTTGCTGTATTTTTAGCCCATGGAAGTGTACGTAGATGATGAAGCGAAATTGACCCTTCACGGATTGCAGCAGCATTACGTCAAGTTGAAGGAAAATGAGAAAAATAAGAAACTTTTTGAATTGTTAGATATCCTTGAATTCAATCAGGTAATATGAAACCCATTTTCTTCTTATCAGATGTTCCACCTCTTTCATTGTGGACCTTTTTCTAGGGAAACGTTTTTTATTGAACTGATGTGCCGGTTAGGCTCGATGCTATCATGTACATGAAATTTCCCCCTAATAACCCTCTTAATTCCTCCCACCTCATGGAAAATGATCTAGCTGGGCAACGGGAGCTTGTCAAAATTTCCTGCGACAGCATCACGTAAAATTATCAACCTATTTTTCCCCTTCATGCTTTTACAGATTTGATTGATTTCTTCAGAAAGGGGGGGGGGGGCGAAGTAGAAATTGATGTACCTTGATTATTAATTTCCTTAACTGTAAAATAAGGGTCCAAAAGATTGCCCTTTAGTTTGCCATCGTGCCTGCTCAAAACTTGGCATAGGATAGATCGTCAATCAAACTACCTAATCAATACTGCATTACACATTTTGGTGAGACTTTTTGCTTTGATCTTACTCCCAAATCATTTAAGTTTTAATCCTCTCAGATGGCAGCTGGACAGTTATTATTTGCAACAGAGATATTAAATTACGATACAACTGTCTTGTAGAAGTGTTCTTTCTTTTTTTTTTTCTAATGAGTTCTGTATGCCTCCCCATTCCTGTAAAATGACATGAGAGCATGTTTCTGGACTGTATGATTTTATGAAGCTCATATTTTCTTCCGAGCATAAAATCTAGTGGTGGCAGTAGCCGCAGGCATGTATTCCATAGTTATTACTTCGGCTGTGACTTGAAGTGAGCTCAATGAGACAATTATACTACTCATGAAGTCTCATTTCAATGGCCGAAACTTTCCGAATAGCCAACATTTTGATGATGCTCAATGAATATGGATAAAATGATTATTGTCAAACCTTTTTAGAAACTTTCAAAGAATGAAAGTTATCAAATGGGGATTCAGTTGAACTTGCATGTGCAAACCTATTTTTGTAATTCACTTCAAATCCTGCATCTATCAAATTCGATTTTTTTAGGTGGTGATATTTGTGAAATCCGTAACAAGGTGTATGGCGCTCTCACAGCTTCTAACGGAACAGAACTTCCCTGCTGTGGCTATTCACCGAGGCATGACACAGGACGAACGGCTGAAGAAGTATCAAGAATTCAAAGATTTCCAAAAGGTGTGTCTGTCAAATTTCATTCTTATCAACACAGCTCACAGCACTTTATGAGTACCGCTCATACTTTCTACATCTTATTTTTCTGTTTCTTTGTGCAAGGAAACTTCTTATCAGCTCCTTATTTTAAGACTCAAATTAACCCGCTATATCATCGAAACTTTAATTCTCGCTGATTAAATGATGAAATTAAAACAGATAGGGACATCTGATCTATGATGTGATGCTGTTTTCTGATATTAATCATGAGTCTTAGTCGTTATCATTTTTCTGTGGAATTACTTTTCCAGGAATTTTTCCAACCAATTTGTGAATTAATGTCTTCTGAGAAATTGATTTGATTGTGTGAGCTTAATGTAACAGGAAAAAAAAAATTAAAATTACCCTCTAAAGCTGAGAAATTTTGATGGAGGTACAGTCAATCCCTGTTAAGTTGAATCGCTGTGAGACCAAACTTAAGTCTGACTCAAGTGGAAATTTGAGTTAGCATCCACCTCAATAGTCAAATTTTCACCGAAAGAAAGTTAACTAAGCATGATGAGTAACTGTAATGGCAATTCTTACCAATGGGCCTGTTGCAAACTTTTGCTAGAGCAGAATGAAGAGTTGTTTCCTACAGATGATGCCTCAAAAATCACGATGAGCGCATCGGCAAAGTCTGAAATGCACTCATAAATTCTCAATCTGCGTAAGAAATTTGCGTTATTTTGAGCTTCCCGCTTCAAAAACGATACTACCGCACAGGTGAACATTTTGTTAGATGAGTCCCTCCATCGTCGGCAATATTCATCATGGCCGACGCTTGCGCAGTTCCGCGAGTAATTCGAGGAGAGTTCAAGATCAATTAAGGCGGGCGAGGAAAATATAAACGTAAACACGCCGATTGTTATCTGGTTTAATCCTGTTCAGATGTTTTCTCGTCCCATCACAGGTGTTTCGGCGGACTGGCGTCGGCCATGATGAGTATTGCCGCCAATGGAACGACTCCTCTAACAAAATGTTCACCTGTACCGTAGTATCGTTTTCGAAGCGGGAAGCTCAAAAAACCGCAAATTTCTTGGGCAGATTGTGAAGTTATGAGTGCATTTCAGACTTTGCCGATGCGCTCATCGTGATTTTTGAAGCATTATCTGTAAGGAACAACTCTTAGTTTTGCTCTAGCAAAAGTTTGCAACAGGCCCATTCTGGGAATACGACTGGCTATTTGTATTTTGGTGAATTCGGAACACAGCAAAAAGAGACAGTTTTATCACAATGTGACAAAGTATCGGCTACATTCATTTATTATTTTCCTGCATTGGAACAGCAAAGATCATTTTACTTCATCCTTCTCGCTGTTCACCAAGAAATGCTGGTAGCCGTGAAAGACTGGCGCAGTTGTGGGTACAAACAGATACAGAACAAAAAGATAATAACCGTCTTCCCCTGAACTTGCAGTAATTGGGTTGAAATACTTGATGACTTATGTGAAAAAAATCCCTTTGGGAAGAAATTCCTTCAAGCCAAGTAGATACTATTCTCCTGTAGCTATAGCCGTGCGGAACTGTGCGAAAATTTGACCTAGTGGAATAGAAATTCTGTGGCATTACCCATGGTTGGCTGTATTTTCATCTGTAATTTTTCTCTCAAATGATGACAATAAAACAGATAGGGACATCTGATACATGATGCGTCTCTGTTTTCTGATGATAAGCTAGAGTGCCTACCAAATCAACCATATGTATCATATTTCATGCAGAATTTTTTCAGCAAAAATTTGCTAGCTTCGTGGACTGACTGACTGTAAAATGACTTTCAACTTCGCTGGGTTATTTCCTTCTACTTATGCTGTTATTTTTTATCCCATGAATGATGACAACAAGACAGATAGGGACATCTGAATTATGATGTGACTCTGTTTTCTGATATTATATAGGTAGTTGAATTATTCTCCACTTTGTTTTAAATGTCATTTCATAGTGAGGAAGATAATTATTTTTCTCTTTTCCTCTATGTCTTTTGCAGCGTATTCTAGTTGCGACTAATTTGTTTGGACGAGGAATGGATATTGAACGAGTGAATATTGTATTTAACTATGATATGCCTGAAGATTCTGATACCTATCTTCACAGAGTCGCAAGAGCAGGGCGATTTGGCACCAAAGTAAGATTCTAATTTTGTGTTCTTTTTAATTTTAAGCCCCAGATGCAGTTATGCAATTCCTTTTTCAGGGACAACTGAACACCATCTCAGCCGAGAAAAGACACTTATATTTTATGAGCCAACTGAGCAAATTTTGAGGAATTAAACTTAACCTAGTAACTTACTTTCTCTTGGGAAAATTACAGCGTAAGAGTGCATCAGGGGTGCAAATTTTTGCAGAATTTTGCCCGACACGTAAAGTAACGTGGTCAACGGTTGGGTTCCCTCAAAACAGCACGGTCAGCAGTTTGGTTCCCCAAAAATAGCGCGCTTGAGTGTTTTGCTCCCCTAAAAACAGCGCGCTTGACAGTCAATTCCCCCTGACCCCCCCCCCTCCCCCCCAAAAAAACCTCCCAAGGTTCCCTCAATATTTTTGTCCTCGCATGGGCTCCCCCATTTTTCTCGTCCTCACATGGGTTCCCCCATTTCACGTAAACGGCTGGTCGCATGGTTGGGAAGTTTCTGCCCCCCCCCCTGGAGGGCATACCTCACTAATTTTAGAGTTTCAATTCAATCAGTCATTTTTGAATTTGACCACCTTTTTCAATGAAGAATTACTAATGGAGAATTTGCAAGGGTCTGAAATTTGATGAATTTCCTGTTTAAGTGGAATCCTCTGAGTGAACTGAACACGAAGATACCCTTGATTCATAAATTGAGCAATTATTAGAGGAGATATGACAAAATAACCGATTCTGCTAAAATACATGTGTTTAAATGGGAAATGCCGCCAGATGACGTCACAAGGCGGCACATTTTCTCACTTTTAAATCAATTTTTCTCCAATTTCCCATGTCAGAAAAAAATTATGAGAAATATTGCGAACTCAGCTCATTAGGCACTTTCAGATGAAGCAATAAAAAAATTGCGTGCAAATTCTCCATTCTAGCTCATCGACGAAACAAACTTCTTTTCTTCATAAAAATTCTAATAGCAAGTATGATTCTTCCAAAAAGAGTCTCAAATGGTAGTTTAGTTTGTTTTCTCAAAATGTAGTCCATATTTTTTCCTATTTATTTAAAGTTATTATAGGTTAACAGTTGTGTTGTTTTATCAGGATTTTATTTATATCTAAGTGCAGGATTTTTACCTTTCCCAACTAATGTCTGCCTTTCGTTTATTTTTGTAGGGTTTAGCAATCACGTTTGCCAGTGATGAAAATGATGCCAAAATTTTGAATGACGTGCAAGACCGATTCGATGTAAATATTTCTCTCCTTCCCGATGAAATTGATCTCTCCTCTTACAGTAAGTTCCATCTATTTCGTTTACATTTTTATGTCTCACAAACTGTAAAAAGGGGGGAGATTTTCTTTTGGGTGTGTTGCAAAAGATCGTTCCGAAAATTTGAAGAACCAACCAGAGTCTTGCCTCCTGAATACTTGACCAATATTTTGCAAAAACTTGATTTTTGTGTGGGTCAATTGGACAAAAAAGTTGAAGTTTGTCCCTTTTCCTGCTCTGTCTTAGGTGATTATAAACACCTATGATTAAATTCATAAACAGATTACCAACACATTGACACAAGCAATCATAGAAACTGTTTTAATCGACCCGTTCCAAATCTCAGATGTCAGAATAATGAATTTTTGAGAAGGTTGCAATTTTAAATGGATTGTGGTTCTCGCAGAAACCTGTGATTTTAATGGGGATAATAAGGACAACAATGAATTGGTGCAAGAGTCTTTTTGAGAACGAACAGACTTATTTCAACATATTTTCCCCATTTTAAGTCAAGTTTCCAATGTTTCAAGCCACAATATGTACAAAAACTTACATTTATACTTTCTTCACCTCAAACTCAATGATACCTTAATTACCGAAGATCTACTATAAGCACTAAAACTTGGGTTTGGCGCAAGCCAGGCCTAGGCTCTCCTCCTACGCTCTTGACTACGGGTACAATGATGGCTTCGGCAGATCGGTCCCGGGAGATGGGGGGGGACCCTCCCCCAAATGGAGGGCCTGGGGGGCTCCGGCTTCACCGGGGCAGGGGTCAGGGACTGCCGTTCGAAGAGTGTCTTAGGGACATCCAACGGCAGGATAGAGTGTCTGATGGGCCACACTTGCACGGGGTGTGGCCTGTAGGGATCGTTTAGTGGGTACGGAACACAGCGGCGTGCTCCACCCCCACATAACCGGATTTTTTTTCTCTCAGCAGTCGGGTCGCTTCGGTGGCTTTTCACCAGCTGATGGCCGTTGCCGTCCTGGTATTTGGTGGGCCCCTTTCATGGGGGGCGTCTCGGCAACCCTCATGATGGGGGCACTGTAGCGAATTTTTCGTTTCATCCAAAATAAAATAAAATAATAAAATAAAAAAAAAAGTACAAAAACTTATTCAAATCTTAAAATCAGAAACCTGTTTGCCCAGAAAGAACAAATATTTACGCCCTCATTCTCAAAAATTTGAGATCATTGCTGGAGGGATTTGAATCAGAGCAAATACGGATAAGCAAGTACCAAGTAGCCCTTGAGCGCTTGAGTCCAATTGAGAAGACTGAACATCTCAGATGTCTTATAGGCTTTAAGAGTCGGTTTTTCTGCTTGTCTTTCTTCAACAAGATGGATGTATGCCTAAGCAATATCGAACCACCGAAAACTCAATTCTCGATTTTATGGAGCTTAAGTCTATTAAATAATTACCCATTTAATTATTATTCAAATTGCATTAATGAGCAACGTTGAATTTAATGTAAATCCTTTTTATCTATTTACAGTTGAAGGACGGTAGACACTGCCCTCTGATGAATGAATGGATACTGCATCAAGATCTTTTTTCAACTCATTTTTCGTTGTATGGACATTGCATCAAAATATTTTCTCTTTCCTGCACTCCCGGACTCGAGGAAATTACTTGGATGCGGCTAAGAATTTTTCCATCTCTCTGAGTTTCTCAAAGCTTATGATCTACTAAGAACATGCTTAGTCAAGTTCTTCTTGTGAAAATTTAGTTGCGTCCTGAGAGCTATTATAATTTCCTTTTCATCGTTCATCCTAGATTTTAAATCTGTAAATATGCTAAGATTCTCTTTTGCAAATGATTCTTTGCTAGAGTTAGTGTGACTAGGTAGGTTTTTTTTCCTTATTTTTTCATCATATCTGTGTTCCAGATTTTATTACCGAAATGAAAAGCTCTCAAAGCACTTTCATATTTATTCTTTTTTCCTTTCATTTTGTTACTTTCTTTATGTCAATCTGTAAAAGAAAATCGATACGATCATTCATGAGGTTATTTTCTGTGATTTTTCACCGCTAACTTTTTACCAGTGCATTGTTTGCAAACAATTCAAACTCAAAATCAAACGGGTTTATGTATTTCTCACTCTTATCTTTGTCATTCAATTTTTCTCATGTTTTATACCTTTGACTGTAATGAGTTACATTATTACAACTTCTAAACTTCAAACAATTTTCCTAATGTATTTGTATTACATCCTCAATTTAATATTTGAATACTACGGTATTCACCAAATCAGTCAATAAATTAGTCTCAGTAACTTGTATTTTTCGTCTTTCTTGTCCAAATCCTTTTTATAAACCAGGTAATTTGTAAATTTATGCAGTAAGAAATACCGTAGTAAATTAAGATTCACTTAAACTTGAAGCACTGGGTGCTGGAAGGGCACTTTTAGTTGCAGTGTCGTAGAATTTTCTCCAATGCTTTAACCATTGCATCTAAGGAAAGCAAATGTAAGTACTTACTTTGTTGAAACTCTCATTGAGTAATCTTTATGATCTTGCAGAGCTCCAAATAAAAAATTCCATAAAAATTACACAGGAGTGCCTCTTTAAAAGATAAATCAGCAGTGGAAATTCTAAAAGCACACAAGTTTAAAGAGCTGTTCTTGCATTCGGTGCCTCAATGTCATGAAAATAAGTTGATACTCTCGCAACGTACAAAATCTTATCAACCTCGTACTCAAAACTAACCATCTGCTGACCCTTTGTAAATGGTTGATCCACAAATTATGAACGCTGTATGTACCTAATTAGTCATATTCCGCCTGCCATCCTGAATTTGCGTTGCTTCAAAAATGAACGTAATATTTGCACTAGTGGATTGAAAAAATATGTAACTGCATTTTATGCAGTCTTATCAGTGAAGAGTTAATTTATTGATTCCAATTGTTATGTTTTATTTACCATCCTAGCTACAGAAATCTGTCAGATCAGGTTATGTAATGCTACATTGGAGCTCTACACTGAAGTATTTCTTATGAGACCTTCAACCTTTGACTTTTCTAAGAAATATTGTTAGGTTATCCGAATCTCATGGCTATCTTAACCCACTTTTATTATTAAATAGGGAAGGAACTCTATTTTAAGGTTGGTGACTATTAATTTACAAAAGCAGACTGAAAAAATACTGAGCTGGTATTCCAAACGAAAAGAGGACATTTTTCAAAAAACTAAATACTTATTTAATCTAAGTACATCAATTCAACAAATTTGCGAGGTACATACGTCCATCGGTGACATCTTTTTTACGACGGAAAAGAAAAAAGAATAAGTAAAGATGGATACTGAACAAGTAGTATTCCCTTATTTACTGCAAATCTGTCAAAAATTCTAAAATTTGCAATTTCCATACTCACAAATTGCAAGCATATCTCCCATGTAAAATTTACAGTTCGTTAAGTTTTCACTTAGTAAAGCTGTAAGTATGTAAATTTTGCTCCTTAAGCTTTACTCGTCTTTTTGGCGAGTGAGGGTTGCAGTCCCATTTAACTTTATTTAGTTCAGACAAATGATGTATATCGATTGCTGAAGCAGAAGAATAGACATCTCCGACAGCAGTGTGTTAAATCCTTGCTCTTGTTCAATGTTACTGAAGAAAATTTATGGACAGTTCGAAATCTTTGAATTTTCTTCTCTCATTCAAAAATATTTAAAGGAAATTTTAAGGAGGTACTTATGTTGGTTATGTTTTAAGTAAAAAATGGTTGGAAATTTTTAAACATTGCACTTGAGATTTGCATTTTCGACTGTCTATATTTTCAAGAAAGTGAGAGGAATTTTGAATTATTTGACCGTGGACCTTTTTGAACTATCAAGTTACTGAACAACAACTGAGTACTTTAGCAGTCTTTCGGAAAGATAGAACCCAACTCATTTTGTGTGAGACTGAGCTGTGCGATATTGACCGCTAACCAGAAAAATATAATTCTACAAAGGATAAACTTATCGAACACCTCTTCTCCTGTGGTGGAATGCGATTGAGCACAGGGGAGAATTCCATGAGCGCCGCCATCCGCGGCGCACTATGGTTCACAACTCGAGAATAGGAAGAAATAAGTCGGATAATAAGTGAACGATCACGAAAGTTTCGTAATTGTTGTTTTTTGAGTCGCTGATTTTGAATTTAATGTCAAATTGCCTACATTTTAACAGGCACACTGCGTCGCGGCATGCTGTCAGCTCGAAACGCGCACCGACGCCTACAAACCTAAAGGGATACTTCAAGCATTGCGCAATGCGTGGTGTAGCCCTTTAGGTTTGTAGGCGTCGTCGGTGCGCGTTTCGCGCTGCTGGCAACTTGCCGCGCCACGGCTATTCTAGAGTCCCTTTATACCCCGAGTTACGACAACTCGATTATCAGCTGACTGACAGCCGGCCTTGGCTGGCCATGATGGAGATGGAGGCCGAAACGAGTGCACCCAAACGAACGATATTGGGGGATAAGGATCAGGAATCCTGCGATGTCTGTCACACAGAAACAACAACATTAACAAATTGATCAATTAAAAAGAAAATGAGATTGGTTTGTGAATAATTTCTTAATCTATTTTCATTTTGGACCGATGGCAATAACAATTTACTCTTGATAAACCACAATTAGGTAATATTTTCATTATTCTTGTTCACATACGAGGTACCGCCATCTTGGTGCACTCGTTTCGGCCTCCATGAGCGAGAACCAATCAGAATTGGATTTTTTTTTAGGCCACTTTCAGCCCAACCCTGGCCCAACCGAAAGTGAGTTGTCGTAACTCTGGGTATAAAGGGACTCTAGGCTATCCCGGCGGGCGGGGGGTGAACGATTTCTTGCGGGGAGAGCTTCCTGGCGGAGAAACTCGTGTATCGGGCTGTTCGGGTAGTTTTTTTTTTTTTCTTTAAATTTTTTACTTTTAAAATTATACATTGGTCGTGTGAGAGAAGTAATTACTGAACTCTCAACGCTAGACGAAGTGTTATTATGGAGGCGCGGGTCACGAGTCGTGCATTTTTCAAATATTCGCGCCAGAATTGAAATGGCGCGTAGAATCGAAACGATTGATTCTCTGACGTCACTACATCTTGTCTACGTCACGAACGATGTCGGCCAACACGCTTCCTCCCCACCCCGTTTCTTTTCCAGTTTCGTTATCAGTAAAATCGAGCCGACACCCTTATCAATGTTTTGATTGCAAACCGGCGAAAGATCTGAGCACGCGCACGTCATCTCTCTCGAAGAACTTATTGATTTTCTTGTCACTTTCGTTTCAAATATGCCTGGACCTAGATGTACCAATATCACCACTATTATCATTGTAAGTAAATTCACAATCCATCGACTTACACGCAATTTTTAGTGACATTCATTGTGTCACTTCTGTAAGTGGTTTATGGTAAAAGCTACCCAAAAGGGTTGAACTTTTCTTATCAAGCTCATTTTCAAAATGAGAGCTCAGCATCTTGGGAAACCCAAGGTCCCTGTAGAGATGCCATGATTCGCAAATATCTCCTCTCCTTTGCACATGTGCAAATGCTGCCAGGAGCCTTTGCACTGTAGATGTCCTCTCAGTGATAGGATTTACCCGTGAGTGGACCACCATGAGTTTCATTTTGAACTATCTGATTTCTGAAATAAGAAGGATCTTACTAACATAGGAGACTAACATCCTCTTTTTATAAAAAAATCTATCAATTTTCTGAATGGTTCATAATTTCTTAAATGATGTTGGTGACTGTATAGTACATGATGACTAAGAAAATAAAATTTAATGTGATCCATGCCTCAGGTTTGTGTTTCTAACCAGAATTGCATGAGCTGTGAAGATTTTTTAATTTTTTTTTGCCTTGTGACAAATGCAAGCAGTGGGTATCATGAATGTTATCTAAGAGAATGCTTTTCCATAGTTTGTGCTGATTCTTCGCAGATTTAGAAGAGTAGAGTCCAAAAAACGTTCTGTTTTTGAGTAGGTACAACTGCATTCTGAATACTTTATATCATTTTAATTGACCTTCACCAGGATCATGAATGTAGAAGTGTTTTTCTTGAAGCGGAAAGCAGTCATAGTCTAATTTTTGCCTTAAATGGTGTGAGTAATGAGAATAATTGGTATTTTCATCATGTATCGCTCAATTGCCATCTGTTGTATCAGTTCAGAGTTATTAACTTCACACTGCGTGCTTGTACTGTTTTGATTACAAAGCATACTACCACGAGCACTCCAATTAGTCAGTCATTTCTCATATAATGACAAGATTATAAAAAAGTTTATCGTTCAGTAAGTGGCAAGTTTCTTTCTAATTTTCAAATCAAAAAAGTCTTAAATTCTAAAATTTAGGGCTAAAATTAGGTATACCGGAGCACATCAATGACTGAAGTTGATACCTATATGCATATCTCTGATTGCAATGTTTCAAGTTTTAATTTTTTTTTTTTCAAAAGGAAGCAAGCTTCAGTTTTTCTCGAAATTTCCTGAGGATTTTCGTCACTCATTCAACAATTGTTCAGGAATCATTTTGGCTAGTCGTCTTTTAAGAAAATCATGCGTAATTGGAGATTTTTACATTAAGTTGCAATTGAGGTACATATTTTTCAACCTCAACCATTGACTTTCTATTCTGCAAGGAAAAATCAGTCACCATTTTTTTCTTAAAATTTGAGATTCTTTTTCATTTTTGACACTCTGATAATACTATTGAACTATGTTTTCTATCAGGAGAAGATGAAAAACACAAAGCTGATGAGCTGGACAAACATGGTCCAGCTATTAGAGGATGGCAATCTAGTAGGAACTGTGACTTTCCACAAGAGATCATATTATTTCTGCATCGGCCAGCAGTACTTCAGCAGATCCAAATCCTAGCTCATCAATATTTGATACGTAAGACCATCTGTATTTATAAAGAAATCGCTGAACTTTTGAGGAGAGTGACTTTGAAAAATGTTGCTCAGAAAAATGCGTCCCTGTTTAATATCAAATGCCACGAAACATTTATATCAATGGCGAAACTACCAAACTGTAAATTTCAATCTTTGCCTGTTTTGAGTTTGCTCTATAAATGAGGGGTGCATAGTTTTTATCTATAATGGAAATTTGTAGTAGAAATAATTCAAAATTTACCCAATAACTCAGTTCTATTCATTTGTACCCAGAACTCATGTCCAGATAAGTTGGCAGTTGTTTATTTTTGGCTGTCATGCACCGTAGACATTTTTAGCAATTTCTCCTCAGAGGAAGGTGTTTGTTTTCGGTATCTGTGCACAAAGGTAGCCCAACATAAGTGTTGCACTTGATCCATCCTTGATCGATGTCAGGCGGCAACAATGCAGTCACTTGCAAATGGAAAGTAAATAGTTGTCAACTTAGCTGATGTGAGCTCTATCTCAGTGCTAATTCATAGAGCATGTATCCTGCACTGGCCTCTGTGCAAATCTTAGATTGTATGACAAACCAGTATGCATAGACTGATTTAATATGGTACTGCATAATTTCTAGTCACTGCCTCTGCCATTCCAGCGCTGCCCAAATCCCTTCCTGTGAGCAAATGGTCATAAGAAGAGCCCAAAGTTGCATTAAGAAACTTTTTAGAATTAATAAGTTATGTCTAAAATTTTGTCTTTTTAAGTTCTTAATGTGTCTTGAAAGTTTAGTCTTATACAGATTATACATCTTTGTTTCTAGCTGAAAGAATAGACTTATGGATCGGACCGGAAATTGAAGGAACTCTCAGTGACTTCAGTGACTTTGCCCATGAATTGAGTTTTGAATTTCTTGGTTATATTCTCTTGAGTGACAACACAAAATCTGACTTTAAATCGAGAGAGTTGAAATCAATTACTGTCCCGTCCTCGCCATATACAAGTTTTGTCAAGCTATCACTTCATCAGAATCATGCAAACAAGTACAATGAATTTAACCAAGTAAGTAGCAAGAAAAACAAAATTTATCTGTGTAGGAAATCACTTAAGATCAGTATTTCAAAAAAACGATTTGATGGTTGATTGATTACTTAATCATCTCTGGATTTTAGGACATCACTAAAAAATTTCTCAAAATCGCATCCTGGTGTTGCATTCTAGGTATTTATGTGCAAAATTTTACCAAGGAATATTTGAATTAGCTTTAAAAGTATGTCCCAAGTGAACATCGCAAATTGTAAGTCAAGACATGATACCTATTCAAAATGTACTTTCGGCAATATATCAAAGTGTTTCCTGGCCAAATTTTGTGAACAGATACCTAACATACTACAGCATGATATGATACTTGGAAATTCTTTCAAAATAACGTAAAATCTTGAAATTATAAATTTATCATTTGACTATCGGATCTTTCTCTAAAGTGCTGAAGAACTGCCTTAAGGGGGTTTCTTTCAATCTCAACGGAGGCAAAGCGACCATCTTATCAAATTGAAAACAAAGGAGCCAACCCCTCAGTTTAAGGCAAGTTTGTCATGAAGGTGAATAGACTGCTAGAAAAAGTGAAAATTCAAGCATTCTGATGGATAGGTATGTTGCTTCACCACAATTTCAAAATTGCATAATTTTGTTGCAGACAAATTCAAAATATAAAATTCCTAGTTGATGCCTGAATGAATGGTTAAAACGAATAATGCTGCTAAATCAAATAACGCAGAGTTCTTGGTCAAGGGTTTTGGGTTTAAGAATTTTTTATGCAAAGTTCATTCTGTATTTTCTACCTCTCCTTCGTCCTTTTGGTTTTATTTTTTATTTAATTTTATATTATCCTCATACCTCATCCTCATGCCTAGGTCAGTATTGTTGCTGTGCAAATACTAGGCGATGAAAAGAAAGGTCTGTTTGAAGTCGATTGCTCCCATGATGAATCAGGAGTCAATATTTCCTCTGCTCCTTCCATCTATGACGATCTGGCTTTTGAGATGTATGTTGATCGAGACATTGCCAACATAATTCGATCTTTAGACGCCCGAAAGCAGGTTGCTGTCCAAGGTAAGCAAAATTTCATTGTGGGACTATAATAGAGACTTTTTGGTCAACATTTATCAATGGTCTACAAAACATTTTCAACCAAAAATCCATCAAATATGAGAGAATTTTCTCATGTCTAAAAATCATTAATAAACCATTTTGAATTGAATAATTAAATAAGTAACACCTGAAAATTAATGGAAAAAAATGATTATGATTTATCGAGGATCATCAAATTAAAGAAAATATACATTAAATTGATGATCCAAAATTAATAATTGTATGTGCTAATTTTCCGTCTTAAATCAGTTTTTTCACTTTGTACTTAGTTTGTTTTTCTTTTCAGACGAGCGATACGAGTATGCTAGGAAGTTGAAAGTAACCATTGAAGATTTACGAGTGGTTGGAGAGAAGTTGGGCAAACTAGAAATAGCTAAAAAGCAAGCAATTCAAGATGAAGATTATTCTAGGGCAAAACGGAAAAAGTTGCAAATAGAATCTCTCAAGAAGGAGATTCTCGAAAAAGTGAAAGTAGATAATCTTCTTGAAAAGAATGGAGTAAGTATACTTCTAAAAGCAATTTCATGAACTGCTTTTATTGTTTTTAATGTATGAGTGAGATTTTTTCATTTAATTTTCATTAAATTTCCATGGACACATCTGACCTCTGTTCATGTCAACCTTTTTTCTCTCATAAGGTACAAAACATTTTTCTTCAGGATTTACATACATATTCCTAAAAAATGAGTGTGATTAGAGTAAATCCCTGAACCTGTTTCTTCATACCGTTTTATGCAAATATTCAGCCGCTCTTGCTACTTTTATAGTTTGGCATTGAACCTCTATGCGCAGGTCTTTCATGCTTGTCATTTGCTTAATTGCTCAGGTTTCAGCTGAGAATGACGAGGAGAGTGATGTTTGCGACAAAGAAGGATCAATATCAAACTCAACAAGTGTAATCGATATGCTCAACTCATCACAGCAATTCAGTGGTCCGCACATGAACGGAAGCCTACTGAATAACCACCAACTTCTGAATAGTTGCGCCCCGTCTCCTCCGCTTGAAGTGAACATCGATGGCAAAGATCGCACTAATCCAGGCATGTACGAGTCTCCTGTCTCGCCTCTCCATGGTGTTTTCGGTGGATCTTCTGACAGTCCCTCCGGGTATGACCAAGTAGAATATGGCTATTTTAGCAGCATTGATCAAAATTAGAGTAAGAGCATTCAAGGGCGCTACATTTCCTCTCTCGTAAATTTTTTTAAATTAAAACTGAGGAGCATAGTATTTTTAAACTGCTGATTTTTCCCAAAATCATGCACAGCATTCTTAAAGAATTTCAAGGTTCAACAATACCCAATCATTTTTTTTCTTCTTTTTTTGTAAATAAATAACAAGAAGAATTTTTGCAACACCAAATGCAGGTAGGCTGATTATGGTTAGTGGCATTGATGGCTCCTGTGTTGCAGTAGTTATAGGAGGTGAAATGTTTTTCAGTTACGGCCTTTAAGGTGGTTTTTATACAGTGGTGTAACTATCATTCCTGCTGCTTTCGTCAAATGGGTGGGCGCAGCAATTCAAGGGGGTCAAAAATTTAGGAATGGAAAGAAAAAAAGCACAGGGCCTCAGATAGGCGGTGAACAATGTCTTTAATTTTAAGATAAGAAAGGGAGTTTTATATTCTAAAGATATGGTATTTTTCAGTTTTTTAATGTAAGTAGTTCTTACTGTAGGGTAAACCCAATGACTTTTGCTATAAACTTTAAGTAATATTCATAAGGTTGTTAAAGTTTTTCAGGGAAATTGACCACAATGTGTCAGAAAAATCAGGGCAATGTTAGGGAATTTCATTTTCTAAATTCTGTAGCAACCCTGTAAAATCATCACCATCCACTTTAGTCTGCAAGAGAAAGGGAGAAGATCAAAAGACCCTTTAAGTTTTCCCATGTATTTATTTTTGGATCAAACCATTTGATTTTGTTGAAATTTTTGTTGATTGTTTGTAGCGGTACACCCCCAGTGAAACCCCGAGCCATTATCGTCCAGCCAGTCTCTATAAAAACAGGGTCCTTTCGCCGACGCAACAAATCAGCCGAACCACAAGCTGGTGGCCGAAATAGTTACGAGGCATATGATGAACGCACAGTTCCAGCTCAAAGAAAGTAAGTACCTGTCAGTATCATTTTGTTGTTCTGTATTCCTGACAGTGTAGAGAAGTAATCCATCAATTTTGATCTTGTTAAACTGTGGTAGTACATATTTGTGTTTTGGAAAGAAATGATCATGTTATTTGTGAAGCATTAAGAAGTTCAGAATAACAAAACGAACAGAGGATCATTTTTAGTTTTTTATTTTAAAATTCTGTGTACAAATATCAGAGTCTCAGATCAATCACAAAAAATCAGGAAAAATAATAAAGCACTACGAACATACTAAAGAACCCCCAAGTGACAATTTATTGGGTACATCCTCCCAGCCAGTATCTTAAACAAGACTTTTCTCCTTTTACACATCAAATTCAGTCTAAAAGTAGGCTGGATTTGACTAGAATCAACCTGACTGCGTCACAGGCTTAGGCGAGTAGATTTATTTTCTCTGTTTTTTTTCTGTCTTTAGTATGCATTCAGTGGACACTGCTAGAGAAAATTCTATGGCAGGTGGTAATTTTGGCTTACACTCGAAACTCAATGAGCGAGAAAAGAAGCAAGCTTCTCTTCCCATCACTGTGTTTGGTTTAAGATTAGTAAGTAATTTAACATATTTTCTCATTCTTTGTAGTACTCAATTTCATGTACATGTATATTTTTTTTAAACAAAAAAAAAATTTGATCGATTTTTTTATTTAAATGCAATGAAGCGTTAAACCTAAAAACCAAAAATTAATTGCTATTTTGTATTTTTCAGGTAGAAAAATTTTACTCAAAACATTTTTCTGATAAGGAAGAAGGTCTCCGATTATTAGAAGCTCATCTAAAAACTCTTGTCAGGAAGGAGATGAAATTACCCGATAGTCAAGATATCCACTCGCCAAATAAAGTTGCTCGAGCGACCATTTTTCTTCTGCACCGGGCTATAAGAGACAAAGTGTTTGTTGTTTACAATGTTGCAACTGAAGTGATCAGATATTTCTTCAACGAATTTGTCCCAGGCAGGGTAACAACAGGTGAAGTATCACGTAGTATAGAAAAACTTTTACCGGAATTACTGACAAAAAGTGGAGATACAATGCCAAGGATTCACAACATAGCTGTCCACACAATTTTAAGCCTGGCTGATGCTCCGGACATAAAAGCTTTGCACATCATTCCCGTCCATTTAACAAGACCTTTGACTGCTAATACACATCCGAGATTAGCACTGAGCCGCCTTCAGATGGTGGAGCAGCTGATTATCAACCATGGAATATCCAATGAGAAACAGAGTGGTATGACATGTCGAATTTTAGCAGAATTTGGGTCGTCAGGTCTCCATCACCCTGCTGAAGCTGTTCGCAAAGTAGCGGAAAAAGTGCTCATTCATGTGTATCGGCAAAATCCAAGGATAGTTCGTAAGCAGTTACCACCCGATGATGATATCTCTCGGAGAAACATTTTGTATCGCCATCTATTGCAAGAATTTGACATCATTGACAAAGAGGTGAGAGCCAACAATGTTTATTTTTCTCCTCTTTTTTTTATCAAAACAGTTGAAAATAGCAATAAACCACCCGTTAATTATGAATTGTCTCTGTTTAGTTTTTCATGAGTACAGGAGGATTAGTGATGGAATAAAATAAAAAACACTTTTTAAAAATGTGTCAGGTAATTAGTCTCATGCAATCACAGTTGGATTTTACGTATCAGTATTTTCCTTGGATAATATGGAATTCCAGAGAAGTAAGTTTGTGCTGTCCAATTTTGAATGAACGAGCGCCGGTATGAAGCATTTCTCAGAATAGAGAAAGAGGTGTTGACATTATATTATAGCCATCGGCGCTTGGTTCTGTGAAATAGAAATGTGTATTATAGAAGGAAAAATGCATCAAGAATAAAATTCCTGTTTCCATGTAAACATAGTGAATTTTCCTAATTTTCCATTTGATAAATATGTTTTTTCAAGTGTTACGGCACCCCCTGTTCTTCAGCGAACAGACTCACTTCCCATTAGAAAGGCCCAACAAAAGTGGAGGTTTTAAAACTCAGCAGTTGGGATTTTTAATTTCTGAGTTTAATGATAGTTGAGTATCTTTATCCACGAATTAGTCTCCTTGTTAAAATTACTGATTCAACGACCATCGAATTGACCATGGTCTTCTCTTTTGATATTTTTGCAGAATAAAGGTGAGCCAACAAAGGACTGTAGCAACAAAATGGTACGATCAAATAGTGAAAGTGTCGCCAATTCATTAATGCATTCACCACCCATTCGCCAGTCTTCCAGCACATCGTCAACGCTTGAGAAAAAAACGCCAGTCTTGCCAGCGCACATGCACATGAATGCATCCCATCCGTCCAAGAATCTCTTAATTACTTGTAGTAGTTCCTCATCCTCCACTGGAAATCTAACTCCAACTTGTGAATCTGACAAGTACGTTTCATACGATAACATTAAAATGAATCCTTTTCTCCTTCCAAATTAAGGTGAACCACTGCTACTTAACTTTAATTAAAAGTGTCAAGTTCTCAACCATCTTATAAAAATAAAGTAAAATGAATTAATTTCTGAATGAAAAAGTTCAAGTTCACACATCCATCCAACATACATATTGTAGTCATGTAAATCCAGATCAGGGGTGATCGAACAAATCCTCGGCAAAAAGTTTCGATGATCAGCTTTGATGGCCACCATCAAGCCAAAAAATTGGGTAAAACATAGACAAGTGTATTAAGAACTAATTGAACTAAAACGGAAATGACATGCAAGGTTTCAGCTGGCTACAGTCAAAAATGAATCAGTACTTTCAAAAAAGGGGGAAGTCCAATTTTGAAAAATTGTTTTTTTTTTTTGCAATTTTTATGCTCTTTTTACGTGACATTTGCGTTTCTGTGCGTCTATCACTTGCGCTCCAAGAAGCGGACCACAGCTGCTCTTTTGGGTAGGTAATATGATAAGGACAACCAGAGGGTTCAAGAATTTAAAAAAAAAAAGATTTTGAAAAATGGAATTCTGTCCTTTTTTTAAGTACTGATTCAAATTCGATGACTCGCAGTGTAGGTTCCTCAAGTCCTTTTTCACCTAATCAGCTAGGATTGCATAATTTTTGATCAAAGACTATGATTCTAAGTTACTGAATGAAAGGAACTGCAATGACTATGCAGAGCTTTAATAAGCTTGGTTTTGTTAAAGCTGATAGGTTTGCATCCCTGATGTTAAACTATCTATCTGTACAACATGTACTCAAATTTTTTTGGAAAGGCACCAAAGCAGGTTATCTTCGCCAAAAAGAGACATTATTTATCCTTCAGTGGAAGAAGTGAGCATATTTTTTTTCCATTCATGCTTACTTAGTAAATTTTCTCCTAATTCAGCTCAAGAGTGTCTTTAAATTTTATTTTAAGGAAGTTAGACTAGTTCACCTGTCAACTCTAAATTGAGGCGGTGGGTGCAGAAAGAGCATTTTTTGGTAGCGGTGTCGAAAAATCTTCATTGCTAATTCATATTTAAGAGAGGAAACTATTCAAAGAATTTTCCGAAATTTTTCGTTTTGACCATTGTAAAATCATGAAAAAAATTCAGTAAAAGTTAGAACGAATTCAATGCATTTGCTTTAATTATAGTAGATGGAAATTGTAACAGAGATCCTGAGACACCGCAACTTATCCTTTCTGCACTAGCGCCTCGATTCTGATGAAATTTCAGCGCTGAGACTGAAAATGACCTCATTCTCTCCCTATCCATCAATTTTTCGAAAAATCGAATTTTCCCACCAAAAAACGTAATTTTATTGTGCCAAAAACGTGTTTTTGGAAAAATCAAATTTGGAAAAAATTGTCCATGCATTGTTTGATTGAAACAGGCTATTTTTCATAAAATCTCGTAAACTGTTTGAAATCTCCAGTTAATAACGCGTAGATGCAATCAGATATCAGATTCTGAGACACCACAACCAAGATTTGCCCTTTTTGCACCCAGCTTTTCAATGTCATTCCCTGATTTCATGTCATCAATCATAATTTTTTTGTGTTTTCAGGCAGTGTATATTCTGTCTAACTATATCTGACTCCTTCTCTGAAGAGGGTTTAAACATCCACTACTGGCGTTACTGTCCAATGCTCACCCGTTGCCACCATTGCCAAGAAGTTGTTGAACTTTCTGGCCTATATAATCATCTATCAGGTAACTTTTTTATTTTATTATCAATTTGAAATCTGTATTTTTCTCTCTTGAGCTTATGTTAACTTTGCGTACATTGTCTACCTATATACCCAGCACCTAATAAAAGACTGAAAGGTTTCTTCAGAAAAGGAAACTTTGCTGGAAACCCTTCTTTCAAGGATAACTTTTTAGTTTTGTAAAATGTAGTTTTATAAAAAATGTCTTCTCTTTTTTTCAGAGGAGTGTGATTTTAGGACGCTGTACATCAAGTGTAAAAAATGCAATGAACCCATTCTTGCCAAACAATTTGACTTGCACAGAAAATCTTCTTCTTGCATTGGTAAGAGTCACACGGCCTTTTTGAAACATTCTACTCCTCACTTTAACACTGCTCTATGGAGCTAGCTCACTGTGAATACATTCTAGATTTTGCAAATTTTCCTCAAATCAAGTGCTCAATTACATGAAAACCTGATTATCCTAAAGTTTCATTTTTTTCACTGTAAGTTCTCATTGATTATAATGGTTTTGATCAAGTTATCCCAGAACGATATCTAGTTTTCTGGTAATGGAGCATTTTGTCGAGGAATAAATTGAAAAAACCAGAATGGAGTCACAAAGTTTTTGCTCTGGGTGGCAGGAGTTGGAGAAGGATTAAAGCATGAACTATTCTTCATTCTCTCTCCTAATCTCTATCTCAAGATTCTCTATTAGCCGACCATAATCCCTGGAATATACTTACAACAAAGAAGTAAATCTTTCTCATCGGAATCTCAAAAATTTTTCCAACCCAGCACTCTTATCTAATAAGAACCTATGCAAGTTAACTAAAACGTTAGATGTAAGAAGTGGTAAAGAATCCATCTTTTTAATAATTTTTTGAGAGATACCTAAACAGAAAAATTTTAAGAAATATCAACTGCTTTCCTCCCCTATCAATTCAAGTTCCTTCATTTTGAGTGCATGTTGATTGCACTCTGATGCACTCAACAATACCATCAGTACTGCGGGGCGATTATTGAAATGATATCGACTGTATGTTGCCGCTTTGTCGTGTCGCGCCATCGACTATTGCTTAGTCGATGGCGCGACACGACAAAGCGGCGACATACAGTCGATATCATTTCAATAATTGCCCCGCTGTCATTGTGATGCTGTTTTGTGCAAATTATAGACACTTGGTTCGAACTTACTTGAAATTGCATCCTTTTTTCTATTTTTGTGAATAAAATCTCTGCAATGCTGTAGCCTTGAAAATTGTCAAAATGACGTAAGTCTCAGCTCAACTACTCTCAATCTAGAATATAATGGTAAGTTCTATGTGAAGCAGAGTTTTACCTTTCCTCCTTTGAGAGTACAAGTGATAAGATGATGTTGCTTCTGTTTCTAGCTTTAGATGGCGTAGCAAAGTGTCCACTCTGTAAAGAGTTACTCGCATCGGGGGAAGACTCGTGGCGTACTCATTACACTGGCTCTCAACCATGTCTCAAAAATCCTCGGCTTCCATTGAACATTAATTTTTAAACTGAGCATGTCAAGTAATTAGGTTCAGTAGTCAGTGAATTTTCTGTGAACGTTGGTTAAAATTCCTTAAGTCGAGGGACCTAGAAAATCATTCCCTTGCCTTCAACGGTAAACTTCAGATGAGGTGTATTCCTTTATTCAACCAGTGAAATTTGAACCTTCATAAGCATTAGAAAGAGACTTCATATTTTCTAGTGCAATTGGGTATGAATAAAATCTGTTAATTTTGAAAACTATGCTTTATAAGCCTCGACAGTATCCCAAGTCTCCATTATGGATCTTTCCAAGCAACAGTGTAGGCAAAGATAGGGCCCAAAAGAGAGTTTTATGCACTTAATATAAGTTAACAACAAAGATACGACAGCCTTTCTAGATCATTATGAAACGAATACTTTTATTTTACGTTAGACCTTACATGAATGATTTATTTTGAAAAGGGCCGGCCTCCATGAAAGAAGATTTTTTTTAGGAAAAAAAAAACGAATTCAGCAGACAGTATTTTTGGCAAATGTTATGTAGTTCCCATACAGAGTCCTACAGCCAAAAGTATGAAACTTTCTAGTCCTTTCGTATTGTAATATGATCGTTTTTGAGCTTTAACCTTGGAATTTTGCCATTTCCAAAACTAATGAAATTTTTGCCTTTCTTTTCTGTGTAAAATGGAAAAGGAAAAAAAGAAAAAAAATCCTCAAACTACATCCCAAAGAACCTCTTATCGGAAAGAAAACAAGTTAGGTCCTTTTTAAAATGAACGATTCACACATTTCACTAGGAGTACTTAAACTGTTATTCTACTTACTTATTGCCAACCCAAAAATCCCACTAATTTACTTGAACACTCTAATTAAATTATCTAAGCTTATTGTACAATGAAGCTATCACAAATTTTTGCTCAAGCTTAGAGGAGAGTTTTTTCAATGTCAGAAGTATATTTAAGCACCAATGAATTAACCAACAAATTTCAGCCCCTGTGATATAACAATCCTTGAATTACATTTTTGGATGACTTCCCTGTTTTTTTCGAGTCTAGTATTTTGAAAGTGAACAACTACTCCTACAGCTCATTTCTGCAGCTAACTCAGAAGCTTCAAATATTGAGTTATGAAGTTTGGTAGTAAAATAAAAATTGATGTTTCACAACAGATCGCTCCAAAATGCTCTTATGTCCTGAATGCATTGTGAGATGAGGCCTGAATTTCGATCATTGCCAACATTTTCAACAGGCAATTTGAGAAACCTCTCTCCTTTGAGCTCTTGAAAAAATTTGCAACTCCTGTATTGCTTATCACCGATGTCCATTTTACATTTTTTTAATATAGATCGAAGGAGAATTAAGTAGAAGAAGAATGTTTCTGTCGATGGGGTTTTTGTTATGTTTCTTTGTTACTTTTACCTACTTTGCCAAATTATTTTTTACAATTATATGTACTTCTTTAATGCTTTAGAATGTTGTCTTTAGGATTTTGTTCACAAACCACCCATAAGTTTTGAATTTAACATATTGCCTGCCTTAGTGTTTTGGGTGCATTTTTCTCCTGACACTCCAGCATTTTCGTTGGCCCATAAACCAAACAAAAAAAGAAGTTCAGTGGTGCATTCTCTTGCTAGAGTCACGCTCGTCTTGAGCCATCGCCAAATGTAAGCCATAACCATTTACACAGTTTTGACAACTTCTGGTCTCCTGGGAACCTAAAAAGATGAGCAACTGCACTCCGGTCAAACTGTTAGGACTCTCAGAACTGGTCAATAAAAGACTAGCAATAGGCAATAGGAAACGTGTTTGATAAGTTGTGGAGGTATGATAGTTTTTGTGCTGCCTCATTGAGCAGTAAATTTTAATGTCTTTAGATTCCAATTAGTCCGTTGCTCTTATGAAAAAATCTTTCTTGAATGTTAGCAGATTATAGATTACCAAAAAATATTATGGGCTGTCCAGAGACCAATAGAATAATGGACAGGTTCTCGTATTTTTTTTATTAATGCAAACACTTTGTCGACCTTCTCCCGATTTTTGCAGTAGGGATGTTCGTCATCAAACTCGGGTTAAAACCCAGCTTCTCATAGGTGCAGCGAAGTCTGCTGTAAAAGGGACTTATAAACTCTTTAATTGCAAAAAACTTATAAAATGTATAATGCCTAACGTGCATAATAAACGGTAATCGGTTCTTGATGTTTGAAATATGTGAGTGCTATAAGGCTCCATCTATCTCTAAAATTATTTTCATAAATCCATTGCCATGCCATTATATCAAGAGGGCATTTTGTCGAATTATTACAGAAATGACTTCGTACTTTTCGGCTGATGAGTTTTTTAATTTCTATTCGTTTATAATATCTCCTTTAGTCTCCTTTTCCTTTGCAAAAGTTCCGTTTTTAATGTTTTCTGTCTCATAAGACCTGAGGGGTAATACTTCTCACCCTCGGTCCGTAAGGCCCTGTTAAAGTCTCACAGAGACATTAAAATAACGTTGAATAGATAATATTCGACTGAATAAATAGTAATAGTGAATGAAAGAAACAACAGAGGAGGAAAAAGAAAACCTTGGCGTACAGTTTCATGAAATAAAAAATTATTATTTTTAATAATAAATTTTTAACGTCAGAATGCATTAAATGCAGTCAGACAGATAACATCAGAAGACGAGTAGACCATTATTTTGTAAGTACTTACAATCTTATGAGAATTAAGATTCAACAAGTTTCAACAAGTATATTCAAGAATAAATCTGAAAATTATTTAATACATGAAGACAACATCAATTTACTTACAGAGGAAAAAATAAAACAGAATTTGTGGGCGATTAATAATAACATATTTATAGAAGATCGACTCAGCAGTATATCAAATGTACAATAAGCCCACCGAGAGAAGGATATTTCCACTCTTAGAGATAGAAGAATACTCAGAAGTCCCAATTAGATGAAAGTAGGCAACACCAATACTTGTCACAATAAGAAGTTCTCAAAAATTATTTCCTATAATGCTGTCATTTAGGAGGAAACTCGGACAGATAATGGACATCCTTTGTTTAAGGTAACAAATTTCAGAAAAATGGGCCACAAGACAAGGTACGAATTGAATCACAATGCAACATATTTTCTCTCCAAAATTTCATGAGGAAAACGTAACACAACAGGAAGTCTGGAGGTCAACTCCTAAACAAGGTAGAAGTGTTCACACTTAATATTGATTAAATGGCAGAAATGCAAAAGACGTCATTTGTATAATTCAACTTCCATTTGATCTGTGTAAAAAGTTCTCATTCATATCTCGTTCAGGAGATGATTTTCTCAACTCCCCATCGCTTAAATTGCTTTCTAAATGAGATTTTGAAGATAATACATGTGACATTTTTTCCTAAGGGGGACCTTATCCAGTGGCCCATTGTTTCTTTCTTTCAAGAAGCAAACAGCAAGAGAGAGCAGTCGAGAAAAGAAGAAGTTAAAACCTCAAAACAATGTCAGGGGTCCGCTTGGTGCAAGTTTCAATCGTCATGGATTGATGCGAATCAAAATATTACCTTAATGTTAGCCTATGTGCAGCTAAGAAAGCCCTGCTCACTAACGATCCATGACAATTGAACAAAATAGGAATAATCTTAACTGTTGCAAAACAGTTACAACTGTACACCGAAAAAAATACGACCATACATGATACTTCGGTGGAACAGTTTGTGATGCAACTAATGAGCCTATGCACAAAGTATGACTTGGAGAATTTTTCTTCCAATTTAAAATTCCACCGAAGAAAGGGTTCTTGGAGTTTAAAAAAGGAAATTAACTCCTCAATGAAGATATTGGTGTTCACATTTAAACTAGTCAATGAAATTTTAAACTTGAAATAAGTGCAAACTGTCTTGTTATTTGATGGACAATTGATCAATTTTGAACCTTGAAATCTTGATTATGGTGAGGCATTTTATAAACCATTGATTTCGTGCGTCATCTTCTACAAGAAATTTTGGAGTAAAGATTTAACAAGGTCTAGGGTTGTATTCATAACCACTCCTTATGTGGTAATGCTTTCTTGAGCCATAAGATCTACATTAGTTAAGATCTTTACGTTTAAGGAACGACTATGAATACCACCTTTGATTTCAGACGTTGCCTACTTGCTTCTATTGGTAGTCAAAGATAGTTTTATCTGAGATAGAAGATAAGGATGGTTTTGGAGCTAGATTTCCTTTCACAATAGGCATTTACTAATTTCACACATGCAGGACCGTTCAAAATGTCTCCTGAAAAATTGCAAAGCAGAATAATCCTCACTTACTGGATGCTCCTAAAAGACTGTGTTGTTTATTGAGACACGCAGTCTGATCTGTAGGTAAAAAAGTGATCTTCAATAAGAATTAATATCATACAAATTATGTAAAAGTAATTTTAATGAGTTACCGCAATTTACAGAATAAATAACACGAGGCGAAGGAACAAACAATTGTTTGCTGACCTAAGTCAAGAAAGGGAACAGTTAAGATTGGCAAATTTTACAAGGAGTGAATTGGCTGAGTCTTAGCACTTAGCGAAACACTTTTAAGAAATCAGTCTGCACGTCTACAACGCTGCTTTAAATTGTTCAGTGTAATACATTACAATTTGATACTTCATTCATACTTCCTGAAATATCCAAGGTAGAATTAACAAATGAATGAATAAATAAATAAATAAACAAATAAATAATGAACAGATGAATACATGAAGGAGTAAATATACAAATTTCAAATGCAATAACTGTGAAACAACAAGTTTTAGCGAAATGATAGAACTGAACTGATTGACTTACTTGATTGAAAATAAAATTTCTGACATCAGTATAAGACTTTGCATAGGTGTATAGCAGTAATGAGTGTAAAGTATGTCCAATTAGAGCTACAATTACCTGGGGAAATAGATTTTTATTGATTAACGTCTTTTTGGAGAATATTTTGGATTTCAGCAAGGTGAAAAGAAAAGGAGGAAAAAAGATGTTAAAAATAAATTTTATTAGTTTTGTACAATCAACCTCACTCTGATCATTCGCTAAAACTTGTCCAAAATAATAAACAGGTATAATCAATATTGAAAAATTTATCACAGACGATAAAATCAGTTGAATTCAATTTAAATTCATACTTCCAACTAAAACAAGAGACAGATTCATCTTTCTTCTTATTTTGTTGCTCCTCTGTTATGTCGCTCCTCGCGTACATCGATTTCCTTGTGAGCCCTGTTCCCCATATAACTGTATGGTTTTAGGGCTCAAGAGGGAATAGAGATACACCCGTATCCCAGAGGAACGACAATTTAGTCCACATAAAGAATGCACCAAATTTTACTGTGGAAACTCCAGTTTTATGATAATTTTTGCTGGTTGGTCGGAGACACTGAGGTATCAGACTCCATCATTTTTCCTATATCAATGATGAAACTTTCATGTCAAAAGGAGTGGATTTTAGAAGAAATACATGATACGTAAAACCTATAGTTACTGTCTACCCTCATAGAAACTTTCAATAAACTCAAAGGAGTAAAGGTTGGATTTCAATTTCGACCTCGGGTTGCAGGTGTTGAGGGTCAAGGTTTGCTTAGGAGTATTTTGCTGGTGGTATTTCTGTCAGGTGACTTGCATCACTCATCAGGACATTTCTGTCATGCAGCGGACTGATCAACTTGAGACCAGACTAGTCGCTTGATTGATTCTTTGGGTCATTTTCAATGTGTGACTTTCAGAAGCGAATTTCCGCGAGTGGATTACGTTTACATAGAAGTCTAATTAACAGAACTGCCAACTGACAAAGAATAACACTCGCTAGAAGTCAAGAACTTAACTCTGCAGTTTGGTTGTTGGTAGCCAACGTTTGCATCTATTCCCTTCTCCGTCCATCTCGGGAGGTGAATCAAGAATTTTGGATGTGGTCGTCTTTGATGCAAATACGAAGACTGAATGTTGTAGGTGAACCGTTCCTCCGAGGAAAATTAGTTTTGTTGTGATTGAGGTTGCCGGTAAGTCAGAGAGTTGACCGAATCCACTCCCAGAAATTCGTCTCATTAATACATTGTAAATTTAAAATACCTCAATGTACAAAATTATTTAATCAGCTAGCTGATAAAAGAAAAGTAAACTTAAAGTAAAAAGTCTTTCATTTATTTGTTACGAACTATTGCTGAGAGAAAAGTTATGAGAGCCTTGAAAATACTTTGTCATAGATAGTTTTACTCCCGGAGGGAAAGGTAAGATAGCTGCATTGTTGTCAGCATGATTCAGACAGAGAGTATTATGAGCGCAGCTATTAACTTTCAAGATAGTTATCATTGTATCGATATACAGAGAATTATAAAATCATTCTGTTCTCACTAAACCAATGATCTTATTTTCAGAAATGTTTAAAACTACTAAGGTGAGATAAGTCTTGCAGTAAGAGGTGAGTTCATGATGATGTGAGCATATTTTCTTCTTCTTTTTGTTTTTGAGGTCACACTGCTAAATAGAAGCTTAAGGTTGTGTAAAACAATGATAAATGACTAATTCTTTCAGGTGAGATTGTTATTTCTAAAATTATTTTTTGATATTTTCCTTGAATTGAAAGTTGATTTAAGATCAGCAAATTTTGGAGCTGGATAAAGAAACAGAAAACAATTCACGCATAACCAACTTAACGCAAATATACTGAACGTTTTTACCAAAAATTATTAATTTTTAAGGGAAATGTAATTTTATTACTGTACATATGTTTAATGAATCTTAAACCAAGAATAAGTTGCTGGATTTTGAAAACATTGTAATTACATTTAAGCATGCTTTTTTGCTACATGCGAACCATTTATCATTTCATTCAAAAGTTAGAGACTCCTCAAGTTCAAAAAGAATTTTTTAAGAGGATTTTTCCTTTCTAGACTTGAAAAGAAATACCTTGATGTAAAAGAATAGCAAAATCTGTTAGAAAAAGGTGACAGCGAGTCCTTAAAAGTAAAACTCGCTGGAGAGAACAGGTATCACATTGTGCAAGAAGGGATTGGAAAAACAAAAGAACAGAACATCTGTTCAGTTGGAGCTGGCTATTTAAATGAACTAACTACTCTTTTTCTTATGATTGCATTAAAAAATAATCTTACTGGTATATGTGTGCACCATGTTTCAAGTTTCAAAAGTGTTTTTAAATTTTTTTGCTAATAAAGAAAAATTAGTGTTGAGGGGAGTCAATATCAGAAGTAAGAGACAAATAAAATAAAGAGTCAATAAGTAGACCAAATTAATTACCAAGGCAGCAAGTTTTTTCCATGTGCGTTCAAAAATTAGTAATGGAAAACAAAAAAATAGAGGAGCTTAAGAGCTTAATTGAGAGCTTAGTTTTGCTTATTCCCAATGGACCACTAAACAAGGAATCAATTGAAGCGCTATGCAACTTACTTTCTCATAAATATTTCTCGAGGAAAACAAAGCCTAAGCCTGGAGGTCAACTCCTGGACAAGATATAAAAGTGTTTACGCTTAATAATGGCTGAATGCCGAAAATACAAATGTTGTAAATTACAGGATTCTAAATTCTTTCACAAATATTCTGTGCACAAAAGTCGCTGGTAAGTGAAATGATCATGAAATTTTCCCTCTAATTTTTCGGACCTAGTTTTTATTCAAAGTGCAAAATACACTTGAAACACCCGATCGGTATTTTGACCTTGAGTAGGTACATATAACATATTCTTAAATTTACATCATTTGTAAAATTCAAATTCTATTTTATCTTTGTTAAAAATACTTCTTTACATCTTGTTTAAGAGTGATTTTTGAACTTCTTGTTGTATGGACCATTTTCTGCGCAAGACTTATAAAAAGGAAACGTTTGAGGTTTTTTTCTAGTTAAGAACTTGTCTAGTGGCCCACTGTTGCTGAAATTATTGAAGCATATGGACATCCATACGACACTTTGCTAAAGATATTCAGATAATACAAAAACTGATTACTTTACTTCATACATACATTCAGTAGTTGAAAAGAGATACACTTCTTTTTTTACTTAAAAAAAAAAAAAAAAAAAAAAAAAAAAAAAAAAAAAAAAAAAAATTACATATCTTAAAGGAGATAAACGTGTAAAATTATGCAAAACTTTGAATGGAAAACTAGTATTACTCGTAAGAGAAGATCTCCTTTAGAATGCACAAAGTAATATAGGGTTTGCTTTCACACATGGAAATAATTTAAAATGTGTGAGCTTCTTTTCTCATTATGTTCAGAAAAAATCTATTTTACACAAAATACAGCTCCGTATGGCTTGTTACTTCCTTGTAATAATACTGGTTCTGTAACTTTTGTGCTGTAACGCACTTTCATTCATAGTGAAAGGTTCCTAGTTTTCATCTTAGAACTTTTATAGTGACGGAGTTTTCAATAATTTATCAGAAACACTGAATACAAAAATTTGCGGCACATTTACTCCCCTAAACGCAAGCTCTGAAGGAAGTCTGATGAAGCTCTAAAAAAGATGAAGGCATTGCATCTATTACAGAGGATCCTAATTTAAACACACACACACCCCCCCCCCTCCCCCCCACTCCGATGCTATAGCCCAACAGATAAACCATCTCACTTTATGAGAGCCGTTCAAAATTTTATTTAAAAAAAACCAATTTGAAAACCAAAATTTAACATTTTTTAGAACCACCTAACTGGTGGCAGGTGGTTTGAAAAATATTTTTAACAAATTTAATTAATTATGCCAAACTTTTTAAAAGTAATAGGAAGAGTTGTAAAAATTTAGAATTTAATACAGAGAGCTCTAACTCTTGACGAATGTCATGCCTAATTTCAGATTAAGTATGCACGTGTAAAGTCCTGTTAATTTGGCTGGATAGGTTGACTCAGAAGTTCATAACTTTGAGACAAAATTTACTTAATCACTTCCAGCAGAGAGCTAAAAGTTTACATAGTTTCTATTTCCAGCAATTCTGAAAGCTGATAAGAAGAGTAAAGACAAATAAAAAAATATTAGTATACAAGACTGCAAAATTTTGAATTGCAGAAGTTTCAAAATTTAAATGCACAGATAAGTTTGGTAAGATTTAAGGAATAAGAAATGATCATAAAAGAAAAAAAATATTTTAAGGATTAGTGTTGTTTCGGAGAAAAAAAAAAACAACAAAAAGAACAACAACAACAACAACACCATTTGAAATACTTGAAGGGGAGACTTTCAGCAAGCTGTGATGAATTGAATTACTTCCTGTAATTCATTTCCAATTATTATCGATCACTCAGCAATCAATAGAAATATTGTCGACAAGATTTCTCATCCAGTGGGAAATTGTTAAAATAAAACACTTACTTTCACTTATTTTATAAAAATACAGATAGGCAGTACTTTCTTGAAGTTGGTGAAATTGCTTTTTTTTATAATTGTTGACATACTACCTGATTGGATGAAAAATCTCAACGACAATAGTCACAAAATTTCATGGTTTATGAGTCTTGGTATCTTTTGCGCAGAATGATATACTTCTTCTGAGATACGCTGATCGTACAACAAAACATCTCATTTAAATAAGTTTTGAGGTCATTCATCAAACCTTTTTGTCCGATTAACTATTTGTAATCTGATCTGGATTTAGGTTTGATCATTTTTCTCCGAGGTGCTCCCTGAAAGATAATCTTCTACACACACTGTGGATAGACCAACACTACATTTACAGAGCAACAATGAAGCATAGGTATTCTAGAAAAATAAAAAATTAATTTCAACAGACTAATCTTGGGGACCTAATTAAATGCACAAAAACTCAAAGAGGTCTGAAATGACTTGATGAGGTTCAACCAAGCTGACATGCTCTTACCACTTGAAACAACAGTGAAGATATGAGAGAGCTTATTTTACTTCTTTCACAGAGTCCAAGTCATGTTCAATGACGTAAATATTCACATTCTTTCCTGTCAAATTATTCTGACAGGAGGGTGCCACGTACTAACTATCCCGATTTGGGTGTTTTGATAGGCATCTTCGGGGCCAGGGTAGTGGCCAGTCATACTGTCGTGGGACTGGCGCCCCGATGTTGCATTCGAAAAATAGGAATAGTCTAAACCACCATACTTTTGATAAGTGATTCCTTGAAGAGCTTTGCTGCAATAGAGAAAAAAATGAATGCATCAGTACGGGTAGAGAAGTTTTTTTTGTTTTGTTTTGTTTTTTCTTTTTTACAAAAATGCTACATAAAAAAAGAAGAAATGTATGATTTATGAATTTTGCAATATTAGACTACAACAATTAAGGCGTTGACTGCAGTTAGGGCACTTCTATGGAGTTGCCCTTTTTGCATAAATCGGGTCTACCATAATCGAAAGTAAAACACACTGGAATATCAAAACAGTCTTCGCAAAACTGTGCATATCGCAAACATTGATACTTTGCAAATAAAGCAGTCAATGCCTACAAAATCTCCTTCAAAAAGTAAAATGATTTCTAAAATTGATCGTGTCTGAGGTATTGCATTTAGAAGATAAAAAAATCATAAACTGATTGTGAGTGTTTTGCTGAAGATTAGGATTTTCAAAATACAATGGGCGGAAAATATTGCTGAAGAGTTCTTTAACCAGTGATGAATCATTTTCTTTCAAATGATGAGAGCAGAACTACTAATTCGGCCAAAATATTTTCAAAACATTGATCTTCGCTAATACCTACTAAATATTTATTATAAATCCTGGGACTTGATACACAAGCAATAGTTACAGGAAAAAAGAAAAAAATTAATGGAAAAATAGAGATATTAAAAAATTCTATAATTTTTTACTTACTTTGAGAAATGAATGATTTGCTAATGTATGGTAAGTCCAAAACAGCCAAGTGGTGACAAAATAGGCAATTATCACATCAACTGTGTAATGACCATGAGCAACAAGCACCATTATGATACCGATGAGAGACATACAGAAAGAAGTCCAGTGCAAAACTATGAACTTCTTAGGAGAATCTGAAAAAATATATTTACAACTTGTTATTTAAACATTTTAATGTTAACATATTTTGCTTTCCACCAATTTAAAATATTGCTCCAGGAATGTATACCCTTTCTTTCCTCCTTATAATTTAGAGGCAAAGAATTCTACATTAATTAAACGTAATAATTCCAAAATTCATGTTGAGCACTTAGAGAAAGTAGACATTTTGAATCGTTTAGAGTTCAATTATTCTACGTTCTCATAACGCTAAACTTGGTAAGGTGATGTCACTTCAATTCAGTTTGAGCCGAGACCAGCAAAATCTTAAGGGTAAAGAGGAAAAATCAGAAACATATCTTAAGGCGGAGTCAATTCATTAAAAATCTTCTAAGTGAATGTACATGTTTAAGTTTAAAAAGAATGGACCACTAGATGAGGTGCGAACTTAAGCATTATGATATAAGGTTTCTCACCAAAATTTCACTTAGAACACAATGTTTACAACAAAAAGTATTGAACGTAATGCCTAATTAAGATATTAACATTTTTCCAGGCAGAAATTCAAACCTCCCATTCATGAAAAAACAAATTTCTACAAGATTCAAATCACACACTGAATGTTGCCGTGACAGTCTCAGCAGTAGGAAAATGTGGCAACTTCAATTTTGTTGCTTCGGCTCAGCTAATGTATGATACAAAACAACGTATTCGAAGAATTGCAAGTCTTTGAACACTCAATTGAGAATGCTAAGGGGTGTCAAAGTTCTGGTAGACAAGAAAGGCTGACTTTTGTACATTAATAACACTTTGAACAACACAAGGCAGAGAAGGAATATTGCTCGATCAAGAAGTCCGCCAAAACCGCAGTAGTGTGCGATTTGATTCAAGTAGACTATTGTTTCCCTTGTTAACGGGGAATTTAAATTTCTCGTAACCGATGTAAACTAAAAATGTTAATATTTTAGTGAAGCGCTGATGATTTTTGTTTGGCGAATCGTGTTCTGCTGAAGAAGAAACATGCATCAGAATAGAAACTTTTGTAGGGGACAGTCACAAGACAAAATTGTAAAACAGAGATGAAATTTCGCGTACTCACTTGCACTATTTAAAAACATCACTGGTCAGCAAAATATGAAACAGCAAGCAAACCCATTTTAAAGAAAGAGATAAACAACCCAAGAGCCCTAGATGTGTGGGAAAACATATATATCCACAGTACAAACAACTTCAACACAGACTTGGCAGGCACAAGTAACATCCTATTTAAATTCATTGAAACATGGCAATGGAGCACCAGCGCATGGATCAGGAAAGGAAAACAAAACGTTAGTTTGCTGCCGGCTGATGATGGGGCCATCTCGACCCCCAAATGTGTCCCATTAAATTGTTAAATAGCGCAAGTGAGTACACGAAATTTTATCTTTTTTTTACAATGTATCAGAATGCTTATATTTGTACCTTGTCTACTATTCCATTGAGAGACCTTAGTATAAATTATGATGGGAATGTTAGACTATACTGATTAAAGTGGATACATTATACATAATTTTGTAAAGTTTCCCTCTAAGTGATAAGGGGGTTGAAACAGAAATTTGAAAAAAATGCCGAAAAGTGACCGTCAATGAAAATCAAGATCACCATATTCCATCCATCCATCCAACCTCAGCTTCTAACAAAAGATCGAAAAATTGAAAATAACATTCATAAAAAAAAAAAAAAAAAAAAAAAAAAAAACTCTTGAAAAAGACGGACAGTGAAGATGACTCACATTCAGCAACAGTAAGGTAGCTTATAACGAGAATAGTTGTGTGGCCGCTGTAGATATAGTCACCACAATACGTGTGCTTTCCGTTGATGGAGAGCCCGAAGCCAGAGAATAGCTGGATGACTCTCTTGGCAATAAGAATGGTGTCTGTTTCATTTGATTTTGGTGAGCATGTGTAAGTAGTGCTAGCTACAGGCATCACTGTCACATACATAGTCACTGATCGCATGAAATACAGTAATGCTAACAACAGGAACAGTCTACGCATTACTATAAACCTAGAAAAATAATAAAGAATATACAATTATTATGCATGGAAGATGAAAATTTAAAGAAAGTGAGATGATTTAAACTGAGGTTGTCTACTCTATAAATGCACACCAAACTTGTAAGATTACTTTTTTTTTAGTTTTGTTTTTGTTATTTACTTGACAGTCAAATCTTTCATAGGAAGAGATTGTAATTGAATCCGTCATTCTTAAAAAGATGAAAGCTTCAGAAATGGAAATACAAGAAAAAGAGTAAAACTGTATTAATCAACACGTTTTAAATCTAAGATTAAGCAGTGATGCAATTAATCAATTGAATTCGTAAATATTTTTGAGCTATGAAATTTAGAACAGGCTGATTTGAACTTGGTTTCTTCTTCTTCCTTTTTGTATTTTCATTTCTGGCGTTTAGTGTTTTTGAGAATGACCAATTCAATCAAGGAAATTAAGACGAAATTTGGAATCTTAATATCTTAGTAAGACGATGAAATTATTGCAAAGTTATTTGCATTAATTACTTAATAATTTCAATTGAATAAGGGAGAGGTTCTTACTTCCCGAACTTCATCTTGTACTTTTGAGCCATTTTATGCACTGATAATACTGCCGAATGATAAGTGGGGTACAGCTACACGTAACGTAAAAGAAAAACACATTTTTGCACGCTAAATTTTGAAATTTGCTACGCATAGGAGACAAAAAATTATTTATTTATCTACAGGGTGACCAGTTTTCTTGGATTTTGAAATTCTCTGACTTTCTTTGGACTTATCAGCGTTTTTTAGCATAAAATTCCCTACCTTTTCCATTACTTTTTGATGTTTTTAAGGCGTATTTTTTATGCTCTTCACAGAAAAATTTAGTGTAAAGAAAAAATGAAAACCTAAAATCGAGAACTAACAGCAGAAGTTCTAATTTTAACTGATAAAGCCAGGGGGTGCAGTTGGTAATAATTACATTTTTCGGCTAGGGGTCAGATTTCAAGGCTCCTCAGCAAAATTCCCTGAGTTTTCAAGATCTTGTCACCCTAAATAATAATACATTTGTCTTTTATAAAATTTTAAGGTATCTATCAGCTGAAGACAGCATTGAAAATTTATGACTTACCTATGCTTGTGAAAAAGTACGACTAGAGAGGCAATGGTTGTAGAGACCATGATAAGTATTTCTGATACATCAAGAGCCCAATCTTGCGCTGGAACACTTTCTAAAAATACATCCGGCAATGGTTTATATATCTTCCTATCAGGTACTTTGTCATGGACTAAAGCCAATACTACAGTCGTCAGAATAAAATTTAGTAATAGTAACAATAATGCTGAAACAAAAAAGACGAGTTTTCATTAAAAACGGATTCAAATTAGGCTTGCCATTCAAGATATTTTTACACACAAAGCTCCAAAGCTACTTGCAGCCAAAACTCAAAGAGGAGCTGTCCCGCTGTCCCTGAGGCCAGGTCCTTACTCAAAACTCTGCGCTTGTCTTGTTTACTCACCAAATTGCCTTGAGGATATTACTCAATTTCATAGCACTAGAGGCCTCTGACAATATCCTCTCCTTCTCACAACCATGTATGTAACTTAACAGTCAAAATCGTGCAATTAATGGAAAGATTGAGAAAAAGGCAATTAACATACCCACAACTAAAGGCCCTCCAATTAAGAGGGGGAAAAGTAGAAAAATGAAACACATTTGTCCCTTGAGAGACCCTAAAGAAGTAGGAGTCAAGCATTACGACGGTGTAAGTCGGCAATCACATAACTCGGTTTGCGACGTCGCAGACTTCCTGTCATACTTTATTTCTTGAACGGAAAACTACTCAACGGCAATTCTTTAAAACTGCCGAGAATTTTCTTCTCTGTGCGGAGAAAATTCTGCAAAAACATCAAGGAAAGCTGCCGATTTGTTCTCCTTTAAAAATATAAGATAGAGGCGGAGATTTTCAGACACCGCAAACGAGATATGTGATTGCCGACTTACACCGTCGAAATTATTGACAGATTGTATAAAAAAAAAACTTGTAGAGCCGTGAAAAATTGTTTGTCGTAGAGGAAAAATTATTGTAATGCCAACTCACCGATAAACGTTTTCCAAATTTCCTTTGGAAAACGATTTTTCTCGCATGCTGGTTGGGGAATGTCGATGCGAATCGCTCCATTAGGATTGAACGAACTACTTTGATGCTCATCCTCATCTGAGTAAACAGGTTGAGCGTTTATGCTCGTCCCATTTTTATCACTCCAACTGCTGCCTCGGTCCGTTGTTTTTGCATTTGAAAGTAGAGGTTGCCTCTGATAAAGATCATTCTGTCAACATAAAGATGGAGAGGAAGTTAGAAAAAACACGAAGAAAAAACCGCTTGAGACGGGTTAATTTGTCCAAATTTCGTGATTGATAATTGGATCACATTTTGCAAAAAGGAACCACTATCTCTGGCTCTCCTATAAAAGCACATATCTGCATAGGGAAACCAATGTCATGTGTGCTGTTTCTAAAATGGGCAAGAAATAGTGGTTCCTTATTGCAAAATGTAATCCAATTTAAGGTAATGTACGTTTGAAAATTACGAAGGAATATATGTGGGTACATCTTTTCTCGAAAATAAATACTTTACAGAAGAAATTTGAAAATGTTTGAACGCCCACGCGGCGTTCTTCCTTACAACAGTAAAGCAGCCGTTGCGTGCATCTAAAACAGTTAAAAATCATCCGTCGCAAGTCAGTGATGCACAATTGGATTACATTTTGCAATAAGGAACCACTATTTCCGGCTCATTTTAGAAACAACATAAATACCATTGATTTCCCCAAGCAGATACGTGTTTTTATGGAAGAGCCAGAGATAGTGGTTTCTTAATGCAAAATGTAATCCAATTATCAAAGTCAACACCGGAAACTTGGCGATGTCTTAAGATCCCTCGATATAGTCGAGCGAGAACGAATTTTTTACTTTCCTCTTCCATCCTATATACATATTAAGGTTCCCAAAAAATATTCTTTCTATAAGTCCTTCAAACTAAAAAAAAGTGGGCACTTGCATGACCCTCTCAGAGGAGGAAGCAATTGAACAGCCAGAAAAGATACAGGTATGAGGAGTAGAGTGACCGCCACAATACACTTCCTTAAGATATCTGAAGAAGTAGTTTCAGACGATTCTAACACGAGCCCGCACCATTTGGACGTGCAAACGGAACTATGTGCATTATGACGTGGGCCTTGTTACGCATATATTCTAATGGGTCTCAGGGCTCATGTCTCAATGTACATAGTTCTGTTCGGCAGAAATACGTTCATTTAATCTTGATTAAGCTTTTTAGGACGCCAAAGTGATAGGAAATAACCAATGAACGACGGGGAAAAATCGTTCAATTTAGAGAAACTGTAGTTGAACTTGAAAATTGTTTATGGAGTGAAAAACGGACGGACTGAGTCCGTGGTCCGCCTTCATTTGAAAGATTAGGCAAAAACACTTCATACAGGTTTAAATAGTTGCCTCACGCTACATACTCATGCGCGACATCGAATCTGATTTTAAATGCACTTCAATATGGTTACCCGTCAGTGGCGTGGCGTCAATTGCGATATATCGATTGTTATGCCATTTGAACCAATGGTAAAAAATCGATTATTAAGGTGTTCGCTACGAACACCCTGTTTATCAATCCTTTTCCATAGGTTTAAATGACATAACAATCGATATATCGCAATTCAAGCCACATTACTGTTACCCGTATCCCGTGGACGATTCGTTGGTTACCAGAAAAAAGGAGCGTTACGCTATTTTCGGAACCTGATCATGTCAAAATTTAAAAAAGAAATGGATTTTTGTACTAAAATATGCGTGTACAATTCCCGCCTAGAACGTTGATTTTGATTTGTAATCACAAGAAAAATCAGTGAAATTTTCAGTTAGGAGTGCTGACCTGTCTTCAGGGGAAAATAGATTAAGGGGTATTAATTTCCCAACGTTAAAATGTAGGTACGTTCCTTCGTCTGGAGATCGACGCATTGAAGTGAAAGGGTTAATTTCATGAATTTTGAGCTACATGATGCAACTTTTCCAAGATGCATTTATCTTCATTTGGTAACTCGAATTGATCTCAGCTGCGTTAACTCCGAGTTGAAGGGAAATCGTTTCAAGAGATTTTCCTGTTTCTTTTTTGGCTTTTTTCTTCTTAGGCAAGCAAAGAGTTAGGGTGTCGGTACGTTGCGCCACCCGATTTCCCTGCTAAATGTGAGCTATCTCATTGCTGGGTAACCAACTGAAACCGGTGATGAAAATTTTTTCGTCGGATAAGAAATCTTAGCCATTTTGGTGGGTCCCCGTTTACGGAGCAGTGTCCTGTGGGAACTCATGACAGTATTTCATTGATTCCTAGGAGGAATTTTTATTGCAACCAAGGGTAAAGTACTATTTCTCTGGTGAAGATCTATCTGTTTCACTTTGCACGACTTAAAAAGTAAATAAATAAAAAATTAGTGATGATTTACATAAATGATACTACCCACTGTTCATTATTGGTTAATTTATGGCTAAATGAGAAAAAGATACAAGAGAAAATGCAGGGAGCAGTGTTAGTTTTGGATATTTTAGATGGCAATTCTGGACTAATAAAGACTTTTCAAGAGACAGGTGAACCAAGTAAAATAAAACCACGAACTAGATAATCTAACAGTTCAAGTCTAGCGATTTCAGGGTTGCAAGTTTCGTCAAATTTCCAAGTTCCATGACTTTTCCTGGCTGCAACAAATCGAATTATTTTTTACGCGACGTTTACCATCCGACTTTTCCTTTCTAAGATTCCGGGACCTTTCATCGTATAGAAAAAAAGGAAGAGCAGATATATTCATGCTTACCGCAAATATCAATACCGGGATGTAATTCCCATTCCATCGCGTTGTTTCCGATCAAAATATTTCCTAGCTTACCGATTTATAGTAATCCCTTTAATATTGTATGTTCTCTATATCCCTTGCAACCCTGGACTTGATAAGAACCGTTTTTGGAGAGACGTCACGGTGAGGATTCTCGATTATATGACAGGTATCGATTATATCGATATCATCGCGAGAAATGCGGGAATGCATGGACGTCTATCGAATAATCGAGACCCACCGGTGACGTGGGGTTTGGCAACACTGCTTTTCCTCCATTTGAGTGCATGTGAAACAATCGAATCTTGGTGCTTGCCTCGATTAAAATCGATATATTCAATGGAGTTAAATGGAGTAAAAACAACGTTGCCAACTTGCGAAATCGCCACTGCGCTGATCCAAAGAAAAGAGATGAAGAGGAATATAAACCGGCCGACAAAAAATCCATCTTCAACTTACCATAATCATTTGAGGCATCCGGGACCTTAAAACACTAATTGTAAGTTAACGAATCGCATACCTGGAATATCAAGATATATATTCATTTGTATTCAGTACAATATTGAAGTTCAACATGAGGCCTAAACTAAATATAATTTCAACTACCACCACCGATTGTGCCAGTGCATTATTTCTATTCCAGGGTTGCCACAGAATTCGGAGAGTTAAATTCCCTGACATTTCTCTAATTTTCCTAACACATTTCGGTGTGATTTTCTGACGACTGAACAAAAGCCAGATTAATAAAAAGACATGGTTAGAGATAGTTTTCACGCAAAATTCGTTGTTCGAAATGTCTAACCCGCTCGAGAAAGCAAATGAAAGTGATTTTGAAGATTTTTCCCCGACATTTTTGTTATTTTTCCTGACTTTCAAAAATTCCCTGACATTTCCCGGTTTTCCCTGACTGGGGAAACCCTGTCAAATGATTCTGATTGCCGAATTCGTTTAAAGTGGAGACCCCGTGAAAGGAGAAAAAACCTAGCTGACGGGAGCCCTGCAGTGGCGTGGCGTGAATTACGATATATCGATTGTTATGCCATTTAAACCCATGGAAAAGGATCCATAAATAGGGTGTTCGCAGCGAACACCTAATCGATTCTTCACCATAGGTTTAAATGGCATAACAATCGATACATCGCAATTCACGCCACGCCAGTGCCCTGCACCGCGGTGAAAGGGAAACCATACCATGGCATGTTGTGGTTGTTGTGCGTGCTCATACAGCGACAGACGGATAAGTTTCGTGTAACCGATTTTGTGGGATTCAATCCCTCTTCTGAGAAAAGCACGTTACGTAAGAGGAGACACAAATCACATTTTTATTGAAATTGATCAAGTTAACGGCGTGGGATAGCTTTAATTTTGCATCCTCTCGATTCCACTTTAAACATCTTCACGATCACATGGTTATTGAGAGAGGGGTCATGGAAGGGAACGGGGGATCTCTTTGAAGCGAACGGATTCTTGGAAATAATGGGAATCCTCTTTGAAACAGGAAGAATTCTTGTTGTTTCAACGAGGAATTACTAAACACGGCGTATGATTGAACAGAAATCTATTAATCGAAGAGGATATTCGTTTTCTGCACGGTGGGTACAGTATCTCCATACTACCGTGCTAAGGAAAAACGCCGCATGTGCATTCGGGAGTTTTCCGAGTTCTTCCGAAAAAAATATTCAAATACGAGGGGAGTTATGAATATTTTCCCTTGAAATTTTCAGATAATTTACATCTAAGAGCGAATCAAATTCTCTGAAAAATCGGAGGAAAAATTTCTCATATTTTCCTGAAAATTCTCAATTAAACTGACGAAATTCGACAACGTCTAGTGGCTCACATCGATGGCCTAAGTGCGAAACCACTTATCTCCGTATGCGACGTTACAGGCTTCTAGTCATAGTTTCCTCGAGCAACTAGTTAACGTAATTCAGTAGAAACTTAATTCCTTCATTTTCCTCTCAATTAGCAGAATATTCTGTAAAAATGTCAAGTTATTGAGTCGGCTTCTTTCTCCTGGAAAAAATGAAATAGTAGTGGACATTTTGAAATAGCACGATGGAGATACGAGATTTTGCACATCTTCCTCAGCACGGCATAGCATACTCGACTATCGGGAAGAGCAAAGCTTGAGGAGATCGAATATAATATAAATAAAATGTAATCGAGAAAAGAGAGGGGCAGAGGAGCATTCGTGGGTTTCTTTTCTTGGAACTGATAAGAAGAACAGGGTAACAGGCATGTTTGCCAAATTGTGCTGAAAATCAACATTTTTTGCATTGAGTCTTACGGGAATAATGCTGGCGACTGGGAAATCCGTCAACTGTGGCTGACAGGGTGGCGTTGTCCCGTTAACATCCCGTTTAGGAAAGGATGCGCAGCGAGTATACAAATAGTTCCTCGAAACGCGAGCGCAAGTAACGAGGTGGTTGTTAATGTAATTAGTAATTACTCTTCTACACCTAACCTGGGGGGCTTTGGGGTGAGATGTTGACTGAGGGCGCGGGCCTGGTTGCGACGGCCGCGAAATAGGCCACGGCCGAAACGGCTGAAAAATTGCAAAGCAGGGTGTGTCTCACTTTCCCTGGAACGGGCTCAACTCGCGACCCGCCGGATGGCTCCACAATCCGCCTTCGTTAAAAAAAACAACCGCGGGAAGATAAGGGAGGCCAAATTAGCCGCAGTCCAGTACCAATAGATCTAAAAAGGGGGATCTGAAAAACTTGTTCGTTTCAATTTTGTCGGCAATTTACTTGGCTACATTTTTGCTAGTAACTATAATTTTTCGTTCCGACGAATATTAAGCTATTAATTCCCGGAAAAGCGCGTAAAAACGTGATTTCCGGCAGTTTTCCGACTTATCCGGAAAACGCACAAGGCGGATTTGGTGGGAAGCATCAAATTTGGATTCAGCGACCAAAATACATAGGAAGCAGCTTTAACCTCTTCTGACCTCTTTCTTGCATTCATATACTCCTATTGGTACTGGACTACCGTGAGATCATCCTGTACTCTGCCTTGCTAAGGACAAACGCCGTATGAGCCTTTCGGTATTGCCAAATTTCATTGGATAAAACGCTAATTCCTGGTGAACTTATGAATATTTTGCTTCGAGTTCTTCGGATAATTTCGTTCATAATTTCTCCTCAAGTTCCTAAAAATATGGAGGAAAAAGCTTCAGATTTTTCCGCAAAAATTAATATTTTATGGAAGGAAATTTGGCAACTTTTGAATATTCATACGGCGTTTTTCCTAGGCACGGCAGTGTTCCCACCTGCACGGAAAAAAAATTCTCGGTGTTTTTACCAAGGTCCGTTGGTACCTTCACCATCTCACTTTTTTTACCAATGATTGGTAATTTTACCAAGACAGACTGGTAAGCTTACCTAAAACCGGTATTTTTACTGTTTTTTTCAGGTAAGAATACCACTTTTATTGGTAATCAATTCCCGGTAACTTTGCCATTTTATCTCGGTAACTCTACCACAGTCGATAAAAAATATTGGTGTTTTTATCGGGGTCCAGTAAAATTACCGAGAAAGTCGATAATTTTACCGAGATTTCTCGGTAAAATTACCAATTCCATGAATGGTAATTTTACCGAGAAAAAACTGGGATCAAATAGAACCCTGAATTCTTGGTAATTTTACCCTTTTCCTAGTAAAAACACCGAGATTTTTTTTTCAGTGTGAAGGTTCCCCGAAGATACGTCTCACGACACGTCACGTTATATCACGCTGATCCTCGTCCGTGCAAAACTCGTCATCTCAAACACGCGTGTGGGCATCACTGGTCACCGTAATGCCGTGCTGAAAAAAACGCCGTTTGAGCTTAAAAACGTTGCCAAATTTCCTTTGGCAAATCAGAAATCTTCGTAAAAATATTTTCCTTCTGTTTTCGGGCTATCTTGTTCGTAATTCGATCGGAAGTTTCTAAAAATTTCAAAGAAAAATATTCACGATTTGCTAGGAAAATACATGTTTCCTGATAGGAAAGGTAGCGAATTCTGAACGATTATTGGGCAAGATACGACAAAATGGCCCACGTCCGATAAATGTGGTAAATGCCGATGCCACTTGATAGCGTCACAGGCTATATTCTCTCACTTTTAAAAATGGTTTTTTTTTACCATTTCCTGTACTAGAAAAAATGTATAACAAAAATCTTGCGAACTCTATATGACAGCTGATATATACACACGGAGAGAAAAACCTAGTGCACGAGACCCGAAGTTTAGGTCATATGGATCTCTGAAGTTTTCAGATTGAGCATCTGAACACTTAAGGTCTAGCTGTCGAGGTTCGGATCACACATCTGAAGCTTCAGTTCTTACATCTGAAGTACTTCGGTTTCCACATCCGAAAAACTTCGGTTCTCACATCTAAAGTACTTCAGATGTAACAACTGAAGTTTCAGATGTCTGACCTAAACTTCGGCAGCCAGACCTTAAGTGTTCAGATGCTCAACCCGAAAACTTGAGAGATCCATATGACCTAAACTTCGAGTCCCACGCACGAAGTTTTTTTCTCCGTGTGTATACAGATAAGCAGCTACCTACGTAAACGTCATCATCGAGACGTCGAGTGTAGATAGACTAATTTTGGTGAAATTCGTTCGACTGTGGTTACGCCCGGTGGCGCCTACGGTTCCCGCGTGGAGAATCTCCGCGATGAGGTACGGACGGGCAAAGTTTTCAGCGTACTCGTTAATTAGACCCGGGCGTCTTGACTTTGGCAAAGCTCCTGCAAAGCGTGGTCGGCAGCGAGACGAACTCTTTTCATTACTGCCAGTGGCGAGGCGTCAACGATCCATCATCGATTCTTCCCCATTTGAAGCTGTGGTAAAGAATCGATTATCAAGGTACACTCTGTTTATCGATCCTTCTCCACAGGTTTAAATGGCAGAGGATCGATACATCGCGGATCACGCCGCACCGCTGATTACTGCCCGGCTTCGCGGGTTGTGTACGCAACAATGACGAACTGCAACGCGAGAGGAGCCACGCCGACGCGCAAATGATGACAGATGACAGCCATGATGAATGCTCCCGCGGAGGATGATGACGAATTAGTCGGCTTTGATTACTTTGATGCCGAGTCGCTGCCCGCACTGAAAAAAAATTCTCGGCGTTTTTACCAAGGTCCGTTGGTACCTTTACCATCTCACTCTTTTTACCAATTATTGGTAATTTTACCAGGACAGACTGATAAGCTTACCTAAAAACCGGTATTTTCACTGTTTTTCTCAGGTAAGAATACCACTTTTATTGGTAATCAATTCCCAGTAACTTTGCCATTATATCTCGGTAATTCTAGCACGGTCGATAAAAAATCTTGGCGTTTTTACCAAGGTCCGGTAAAATTACCGAGAAAGTTCAATAATTTTACCGAGATTTCTCGGTAAAATTACCGATTCCATAAATCGTAATTTTACCAAGAAAAAACTGGGATCAAATAGAACCCTGAATTCTTGTAGTCCAGTACCAACAGGAGTTTATGAATGCAAGAAAGAGGTCAGAAGAGGTTAAAGCTGATTCTTATGTATTTTTGGTCGCTGAATCCGAATTTGATGCTTCCCACCAAATCCGCCTTGTGCGTTTTCCGGAAAAGCCGGAAAACTGCCGAAAATCACGTTTTTACGCGCTTTTCCGGGAATAAATAGCTTAATAATCGTCGGAGCGTAAAATTAGTTATTAGCCAAGTTGTAGCCGAGTAAATTGCCGACAACATTGAAAGGGACAAGTTTTCGCTAGGACTTAAATTTAAGCCACCAGAGCCCGCGAAAGTTCGAAATCGGCCAAAAATCACGTTTTCTCGCGCCTTTCCGGCCATAACTCCCTTAATTGACTTTTAATCGAAAAAGTCAAGAGAAATGGAGTTTTAGGTAATCAAATTTTGAACAAATTTCGATGTGACACTTTTCGGTATGATTCACTTATCGGCCGCTAGAGCGCGCCGAAGTGCAAAAAACCCCTGGAGGTAGGCAATTTCGTCGATTTTCTGCTCAAATGCGATGAAATTAGCAGCATATGTTGAAAAATATTGGCGTATCATGACAGATATGTACATTTGATTCGCGTATCTCGTTTATTACTTGTCATAGAGCTTTTATTCCGCTCGCAACTTTGACGAATGAATCTGTAGCATTGCATAGAGGATGAAATCTGTGTACACAAGGTCGCAAATAAAATCAGCGTATATCGAATTTTTTGCTCTCGTCCAACTTGGAGCCTAGAAGTATACATATCATCCTCAGTTTTGACCTTATCTCTGTGGCCAGGCCGAAACAGCTGTGGTCACTCGTATAATGCCGGGAAAGCCCTCTTTAAACTCGTGGAGTGCTGCAATACAATCGCAGGTAGAGGAGCGCGCGGGCATGTTTTAACGGGTTGTGGCGGACGCGATGAGTGAAAAGGCAGCCATAGTCGGGAGAGAAGGAGAGCTAGAAAGGGTGAAAACATTCATTGTACATCATGCAAAATCTAACATCTTGCCTAGATATTTCGGCCAGCCTCTACTAATACACATGTTTGAGGGTATTAAGTCAAAAAATGTGGCACTGGGAATCTTAGACTGATCGGCTCCTAATTTTCAGTCTTAGGTCGAATCTCTGTTTTTCAACATACTTCATCTCAAGCTTAAGTGCACGTGTGAATTCAATAGTTCCTTGAGTTTTACACTAACTTGAATCATTTTTGTCAGAATTTTTCGTTAATTTACGCGCCATATCGATAATACGTGATGAGTTTGTATCTCATTAATTTGTGAGAAAGTACTTGAAACGGCCAGACCAGTGTTGGTAGGAGAGAAAAGGCTTGCCCTCATTTTGGAGAGCAGGTATTAGAAAACAAGGTAAAAAAAATACGAGCTATTGCCTCCCTCGCTACAGTGACAGAGCAATAAAAATGTCAAAAAGAATATGTGAATGAAAAATCAATCGTTGCTCATTTGAAGCGGATGCTAAAAATTCAGGAACGATCTATCAGGCTGAGACAAGTGCGCTCCGATGAGCCAGAATGTGACTTTAAGCGATGTTGCTCATTTTGTGGTGAAAGTATTCCTGCTGATGTAAAGCTAAAAAACAATAAACTTCAATTGCATGGACGTGTAATCGTGAACAATGTAACTGCATTAAATATGCGGGATCGGTTATTGTGTGCTATGCATACAACGAATCCTTGGTGCTCAGCTATGCTGCGTCAAGATTACGCAAGGTGGAGGATTTAGTTGCAGAGGAAACCAGGTATCATTCACATCGTAATTTAAAGTTTATAAGATTGTCTTTTCCTGTGACTAAATCGGAGACTTCACGTAAGAAAGGGCCGTATGAAGAGCTTATTTCCGAGGCCATGCGACAGATTTTTGATTACTTGGCTTTATACTCAAATGAGTGTCAATTCATGTTGACAGACTTTATTGGCGAATTTAAGGGAGAATATAAACTTGATTTAAGAACTGTTAAACATGAGTTGATGACAAATTATGAAAGTGACTGCATTATATCAAGATAATCGGGAGAGTCTTCTATAGTTTATTTCAGAAATATTGGTTTTCAAGTCCTTTTCCGGACGCATTTTACCCGAATAAAAGTAGCGATGAACACGATGCCACCTTAATTTCTGAAGACATTCGGTCCAAAATCTACAAAACGCAAAAATATTTTCCCATCAATAATTTCCTGGGGAATGCCTAGTCGATTGTCCCATGAAGGCCTTTTAACATTTTTAGAGACTGTCATTGTGAAACACAGAAAAGAAGATGAAGAGTCTTGGAGGAAAAAATGTATATGTTTTGCTCATTGCATCATAACGGCGGCACGGCCGAAATCGTTTATATCTTCCATTGAACTTGGGACTTCTTCATTAATTTTTTTTTTAAAAAAAAAAAAAAAAAAAAATTGTTTCTCGGTGACTCATTGACACGCTTGAGTCACTAGGAATATCCCGCGTCTTATCGAATAACCGTTGTCAAAAATTTCTCAAAAAGGATGAGGAAAGGATGTTTATGAATGTTTTCTAGGCCAAGGCTTAATTTTTCGCTGAAATATGATTCTCACGTGTGACCTAATATTATGATTGATCAAAATATCCGATATTGACATCAAATCCACTGTTCTCTCCTAACCCTGGAGTTATTCTTCAGAATTAAAGAGAAAGAAAGTTCTCTAGATTCAATATTATGTATAAACGCAGCCGTAGCGCTTTCAGTAAGTTGGAGGGGGGGGGGGGGTGGGAGCTCTATTTTAGGAAAAATAGTTCCTTAAATCATCTGTTTTACAAATATGCATCGGTTTTGAATTTGCAGCGTATTAACGGTGAATTAATAGCTGATATGATCGCATTTGAGCAGAAAATCGACGAAATTGCCTACCTCCAGGGGTTTTTTGCACTTCGGCGCGCTCTAGCGGCCGATAAGTGAATCATACCGAAAAGTGTCACATCGAAATTTGTTCAAAATTTGATTACCTAAAACTCCATTTCTCTTGACTTTTTCGATTAAAAGTCAATTAAGGGAGTTATGGCCGGAAAGGCGCGAGAAAACGTGATTTTTGGCCGATTTCGAACTTTCGCGGGCTCTGGTGGCTTAAATTTAAGTCCTAGCGAAAACTTGTCCCTTTCAATGTTGTCGGCAATTTACTCGGCTACAACTTGGCTAATAACTAATTTTACGCTCCGACGATTATTAAGCTATTTATTCCCGGAAAAGCGCGTAAAAACGTGATTTTCGGCAGTTTTCCGGCTTTTCCGGAAAACGCACAAGGCGGATTTGGTGGGAAGCATCAAATTCGGATTCAGCGACCAAAAATACATAAGAATCAGCTTTAACCTCTTCTGACCTCTTTCTTGCATTCATACCCCCCTTTTTAGATCTATTGGTACTGGACTATTGGTAATTTTACCCTTTTCTTAGTAAATGCACCGAGGTATTTTTTTCAGTGCGAAACTCTGGAAGGTGTTACTCCAAGCTCCATAGAATGCTGCCGTGATACCTAGCGCAGAGAGCAGTAAGTGTCTCGAAATTGAGTTTCCTTCGAAATCCGTCTGGACTCTTTTAGATGAAATCAATGAAATTGCTGAAACAGCGAAATTCGTCGTAATCAATTCAAATTGAGACGTAAAAGGAAGCCGTAAGTGCGCAAAACTGCCGTGATAGCGAAGAGAGCCGTAAGTGCAAAAATGAAGTTTTGAGAAAACGGGCTCAGAAGCTTCTGACAAGAGCATTTTATTGAAAGAAGCCTCCGTTCTTTGTCAATTTGCCACTAATCGTCCGGAAGACTCCTAGAAATCGTATGGGTGATTAAAAATCGACTGATTTTATTTCCATTACATAAAAAGGGTATTTTTCATTTTCATGCTAGGTTATTGTTAGGCAAGACAGCCGTAAGTGCTATCTTCTGCATGCTTTCGTGGTTGCGTTTTGGACGCACAACAAACTTATTTTCAGGTTAGAAATTGGCAGAAGAGGGCGGCACTTTACTGGAAAGCACTGTTCTCATTGGCTCTCATGCATCTACGGCTGTCTTGAAAAAAAACTGTGTCATTTTTTGTGCACTTATGGCTTTTACATACGTCTCGTTTTCATTACATTAGGATGAATTTTGCTGTTTTAGCTGCCTCAGTAATTTCATCTAAAAGAGTTTAGACGAATTTTGAAGAAAACTCGATTTCGAAAATTTTGCACTTGCGGCTCTCTTCGCTATCACGGCAGAAAAAATGACGTAGTTTTAGGCAAGAAAACAGTAAGTGACAATATTCCTCCAGAGAGCCAATGAAAACAGTGCTTTCAAGTAGAGTGCCGCTCTCTTCTGCGAATTTCTAACCTGAAAATGCGTGAATGGGGTTATCGGGGCTGATCAAGTGCACATGGAAGCACTATGGTCTTGAAGCAAAGAAAGAAAGGGGGGGGGGGGAGGAAGCGACAAAAATGTAACCAAAAACAATTTGCAAGGGGGTGAGTCAATGGCACGTGTGGACTTAAAATCGCGAATAATCAAAAGCTTAGCTGATCATAATTTCGAGATATCGCAATTGGAAATTTTCATAGTACATAAATGCAAGTTTTCTACTGATTTTCATCCGCTTTTTTATTTATTTGTCCATTGAATCCGTGTCGATCGGACCACGTTTTTATTTTTCGTTCGATTCATGTCGATCGAATTCATACCCGCTCGTTATATACAGACTACCGATCATTCTCTTTCTTTTTTTAATTGAACAATTCGCCCTCTTCTGCGTATGCATGCGAATATGTTGTGCGTGCTGATTTCAGCCCATCACATACTTGACTCTCTGAAGTCATTTTATGAGCGAAAGCAATTTGCCTTCAGTTACGTCTGCAGAAATTGTTGTTACGGATAAGTTGTGCGTGCTTACTTTAGCTCAATATATACTCGACTATCTGAAGGCGTTTTATGTGCGCCGGGAGCGTGTTCTGTCGGAGAACAAACGAAGTAGGGATTGAGCGATTCATTCAATCTTACTTCGGTTGTTCTCCGACAGAATGCTCTACTTTCGCACATTAAACGCCTTCAGAGAATCAAGTATGTAATGACCTGAGATCAGCACGCACGACATATTCGTAACAACAATTGCTGAGGACGCAGCTGAAGGCGAATTGAAAACAACCCTATAATACACGTTGAAAAACATGCAATCATGATATAATCATGATATCTCTTTCATGAATATATTGTTACCAGAGAGTTGTATTTTGTGGTCTTTACACAGGGACCGGGGAATCTCGGAAAATTTTTCTACGTGAACTAAAACAAAAATTTTTAATTTCGTTAGTATATTTTATTTTGCATTTAAACTTAGTTTATATCCTAGTTAATAGAAAAGTTTCTCGAGAATCCCTCATAAAAAGACCACAAAATACAACTCTCTATTGGTAACAATATCTGGATATTCCCCATTTGAAGCTGTAGTAAAGAATCGACTATTACGGTTTTCGTTGGGAACACCCTGTTTATTGATACTTTTCCATAGGTTTAAATGGTAGATCAAGCGATATATCGCAAGAGCACGCCACGCCACTGGTTACCCTCTGATGCATCGTTTATGCTGCAGCACGATGATACATCGAAATGCAATACATTGCATGGTTAAGATGGGGCTGACAATGAGTCTCGTCTTGTCGCATCCACGTAGATTCAATTATAGGGTCTGTAGACGAGCGATTCTCGACATGACAGTGACGATGACATCTCATAGTAAGCAAGTCTAGAATTTCTTTCACCTTTTTTCCTCGAGTCAAATTATTTTCCATGAATACCTGGATTTTCCCGTAAATTTTCGTTTCTTGATAGATCTCGCGTTTTCCAGATCCTAGACGTCATGCTCTGATTTCGTGGTGAGTGTATTTCCGCCGACAAAGACGATTTTCCTTGTCATGGCAGTTTATTTCTGCGAATGCACTCGGAGATCGGGTGGAAGCGACTTGGCTGTCGGCATATATTGTCTCTCCTTTGACTTGAAGGCGCAAGTGCATTTTTAGATGAGCTCTGTCGTCCGTATAATTCTAAGATTTTCAGGACTCACACCAATATTGAGATGCGTCCTTCCGTTGGTGAAACGAGGATTTATGTGAGTAGGCTACGGGGGCGCTCGGACAAATCGTTCGAAGGTACGATCCCACAGGCAGGCCGCGACGCGAGGCCCATAGTGAAAGAACAGAATGTGATCGCGAGTTAACTTTCGCGGCCCCAAATCTGTGTACAGTCGTGTCTTTAAATCTATTCGTTCAATTTCATTCGAAATTCGCATGGCGGACTATACCTCTCTATGGTCTCTTTGTACACGTCAAGTGAATATGAGGTACGTTAAAATTGGGGGGGGGGGGGGGAGGTTAGGAGCCAAACATGATTTTTAGCAAAATCACAGGGAGAGATCATTTTGAAGGACTGTAAATTTTGAAAAAATGCCGTTAATTCTTTGAAAAAGTTCCTGTAAGACCTTTGGATTAAACTCAAAATTCAAGGGATACGAGGCACGAAAAAGGGCACTTCGTTCCGCGAGATCCCACGAACAGCTCACTGTGAAGGGTTGTGGATTTTGAAAAAATATAATTTTGACGAAAATGACATTATTCTTGTAACAAGTCGAATTGTTGGAGTGAATTTTGCAAGCATGGAATGGAGTTACGCTCCACTGGAAAAAAAAAAAAACACATTGGATCTAGAGTCCAGACTCTTGAAAACATTGACAAGAAAAAGGACTCTAGATTCAATCAGATTTGGACGTGTTTCTATCAAACGGACCTAAGCGCCATAGGGTGAGGAAGGTAGAGAGGAGCTTGGATTGGCGGCGGAATCAGGCGTCGGGCTCGTTCTGTCCCATATTCGCAATGCTTTTCCATGGCGCTCAGTTCCGTTTGACAGAACGCGCGCTATCCGGCATTCTAAATTCCTCAAAAGGAACTCAATTTGGCGCTCCGTTCCGTTTGATAGAAATACGTCCATTTAAGCTTAAATCAAAAGGAAATCCGCTCAAATTAAGAGGCTTGGTTCTTGATTTAAGCTAGATTCTGATTGAATCAAGAGGATTTTTTCTTGTCGATGTTTTTAAGAGTCTGGACTCTAGATCCAATGTGTTTTTTTTCCCCAGTGTCTTTCGTCTGGGAAAAGAGGAATTTAGTGATGGGCCGTTTGCGCTAGAGTCCCTTTATACTGAGAGTCAAGACAACACCCCCTAATGGAGTCACAAACGGGAATAAGGATTACAGAAATTGAACGTTTTTTGTAATCTTTGATCGGCCCATTCTCAAATTCCTTTCTCCGTTCCTTTCTCTCTTTCTGTTTGTTCCTTGCCGAACCCGTAATTCCCTGGTCCACTCCAGATTATAATCTTTGCAATTTGTGAAAATGTAATCTTTATTCCTATTTGTGACTCTGTGGAGGCCTAAAATACGGGAACCAATCAGAAATGGATTCACATTGTCTTGACTCTCAGTATAAAGGGACTCTAGTTTGCGCGAGTTGGTTGACTTGGCGTCGCGCACTGTCTGTGGAAGCGCGGCTCGAGCCGCCTCGTCATCCCACGGCGTGAGAGCCGGTGAAAGTGAATCGTGGAAGCGGGAACAGGGGAACGGGAGCGGGAACGGGCGGCGAATAATGCGAATGCAAAATTCACGCTTCACCATTGATTGGCATTTGCATGGATGCATTTTCGATTCGGGCGACTCATGCCTCGTGGCTGCATCTGCATCGCACTGCATCGAGAACGGCGGCGGAATAAACGACCGCGGTTAACTGGACCGATTACCACCGTTAAATTTGACTCCATCTCTTGTTTGAACGGGAACACCACGAGTGTCATGCTTGTAATGGACCACTAGACGAGGCAGAAATTCAGGCTCTCGGCTTTTTGCTTCTCTTCGAAATGATCACGTGAAACATGAATTACGCAACGAAAATCACCGAAAAATCACTTTTGACCATAAAATTTAAGTTTTGATTTCATGTTGCTTACGACATTTGCGTTCCATGCAGTGTTCAAAACTCACCTTTGAGTTTTAGGAGCCATGTGGAGCATCAAGCCCGATTTTTAGGCGTCATTGAAGTTTTTTAGGGGCCAAATTGACTTTAAATCTACATATTGCGGCGCATTTAGTAAAAAGTTAGACGCAGGATGTTTTCGTAACAGAACTAATAAGTAGCTGTAACTTGGGGAAGACAAAAGCACTAGGAATGAAATCGTGAAGAATAGAAAAAGCAAGCTGAAAATTCTGAGTTTTTTCAATTTAAATAGATGTTTTGTTCTTTATGTGACTTCCTGTGAGAATCCAGATTTTTAGAGGCCACGTTGGCGCAGATTCTTCATTTTTTAGGCGTCATGGCCGATTTTTAGGCACATTTGGCGCCTGTGAGTTTCGAACACTGGTTTCATGGGTGTTTTTTTGAAGAAAATTAAGCGAGTGAATCAATAAAACTACTTCTAAAATCCCTATGCTCCATATTAATGTCGATTTGAGCTTTCAATGTTTCCACATTTTGTCAGACACCTCTCATTAACTCGCTCCACTGAGCGTCGCTGGTGAGGCGGTCAGTGTCTCAAGTCAAAACGCCTTCACTCCCATACGTATGCAATACGAACATCCATGGAGCCCGAATAGTTGCATCCGGGCCTTGTCATGAAATTCGTTCAGTGCCAGTCACGCGCGACACTAAATAAAGTTTTGTTTCTCCTACACCTGAACTTAACTCTAGCGTTGCCTACTGTGCCGATCAAGTCAAATATTACAGATTTTTATCGCGACAATTTTCCGAGAAATACATCATTTAAATGAATTGCTACGTTGCCGGCCCTCGAAATCTAAAAAAAATTAGGTACCTGCGCATGATGCGCAGAGTTTCTCTTTAACCTACTTAAATGAGTCATCCTTTGTTAGGATTTTTTTTTATTTTTCCCCTTTGGGAAAACTAATTCCGACGTTTATGTGCAAAATTTTTAAAACAAACAGCCCTGATGAATCCCTGAGAAGCCAGAAATATCGGTTCCTTATTATAAAATTAAGTGCAATCCTGCACTGCAACGTCGTGGGCTTCTTGTTAGTGTCTTCCATCGTGTACGGAAACCAATACACACTTCCGTGGATTGTGTGAAGCTGCGTGCAAGTGAGTGCTTGCTCACCCCCCCCCCCCCCCTCTCCCGGGATAATGGTGGGTGGTGAGTTTTAGTCATGGGAGCTGCAAAGCTCATGCAAAAACAGCGTACCTCCGACGGGTTTTTGTTTAAGTTAGGCGGTTTTTTCTGCAAGTAAAGGCGGCTAGGGCTCAAAGTCAGAGCATGACAGTGACGTTAAAACAATCACGTCGCGCGCCAAAGCTAAGTCGTAAACAACGCAACCAATCCCCGTTGCCAATATTCTTGACCATTCATCCTCATATGCTAAACATACATGGCACTGGCGTGGCGTGCTTTGCGATTTATCGATTGTTATGCCATTTAAACCTATAGAAAAGAATCGATAAACAGGGTGTTCGCAGCGAACGCCTTGATAATCGATTCTTTACCATAGGTTTAAATGGCACAACAATCGATACATCGCAATTCACGCCACGCCACTGATGGCGGAACTCGGACGGAGGCTCAAGGCGATTCCTGCATGGCTAATGGGGCTTTAAAAAGTGCTTGATTTTGAAAAAAGGTTGATTTCTTGAAGGTTGCTCGAAAAGTGCTTGAATTTCACCCCCTCTTGTTGTGCCACTAGAAAAATTATAAATGAAAGGAGGGTATGGATTCGATCGACATGAATCGATCGAAAAATGAAAACGTGAATCAATCGACACCGATTCGATCGACAAATTGTTAAAAAACCGGTGTTGATTCGATCGACATGGATCGATCGAAAAATGAAAACGTGAATCGATCGACATGAATCGATTGACACCGACTCGATCGACATCTTATAAAAAAACCGGTGTCGATTCGATCGACATGAATCGATCGAAAAATGAAAACGCGAATCGATCGACATGAATCAATCGACACCGATTCGATCGACAGTTAATTTAAAAACACGATCGACAAGCCCGTGAATCAATCGAATTTTGTCGACGGGATCGGTGTCGATTGATTCCCGTTTTCATTTTTTGATCAATTCATATGTCGATCGAATCGACAAGGGTGTTTTTAAATTAACTGTCGATCGAATCGGTGTCGATTGATTCACGTTTTCACTTGTCGATTGAATTGACACAGGTTTTTTGATCATTTGTCGATTGAATCGGTGTCGATCGATTCATGTCGATCGAACCCATACCCTCCTAAATGAAAGCCTGCTCACGACATCCCTTTAAAATTTAGCGAGGAAAACGAGCAATACGACGGACATTCTGGAAATCAACATATCAACAAAATACAAGTCTTCTCAATTAGTATTATTCGTCAAATGGCAAAAGTACAAATGACATTATTAGTATACTCTGTAGGTGGATTCCGACACCTCGAACGGGGGGGGGGAGGGGAGGAGAGCGTAAGGGGGGTCCGGGGGGTTCCCCGAAAAATTCTCGAAAGTTTCAAGCAACTCATATGGAACTTGAGTCAATTTTTTCATGAATAAGAAAGAAATGTAAGCATCCTTCCTTCTTCTCTCCTCTATTTCTTCCTTTTTTCTTTCTTGCCTTTTTCTTACTCCTTTTTCCGGGCAAACGCGGAGGGGGAGGGGGAGCGTACAGTGTACACCCCCAACGCCCCCCGCCACTGAATCCTCCTATTGTATGGTCTAATATCCATTTGATCTGTGTTACAAATACTGGTAAATACCTCGTTCATAGGTTGATCTACGAACTTCAACATATTTCTGGCTTTGTTGCCATGTGTCGACCTGAGAACGACTTTTCCAAAACAATTGTCAAGGATCTCTGCTTGTCTGATACTCAATTTTTGGAATGGACTTTGCTAAAAAACGAATTTGATAGGCTCTAAATGGGTAATATTCCTTTGAGGAAGGTTGACTCACATTTCTTTTTTGATATTTCATCGAGTGCTAGGTCGAGTTATGTGCGTCGATGGACATTAATTGACGGCTCTGCTAAGACATGCTGACCCAGATTTTTCCGACCAAAAACTTGCGATCACGATTCGAAGCACACACACTCACATCACGATATGAGCGTTTATAGTATTTAAATAAAAATATGTTAACTTAGATAAAAATGTCACATAACCTCAAAAATATCAACAATGTGGTTGTAATTTTTGGATATTGACACTCACCTTGGCCCAATGATGACAAACGAGAAACTCCAATAGTTTGACAAACTTGTTCCACCAACTGCCGCACAAAGTGTCGTTCATCAGTCATCATTGGGCGGAGGTGAGTGTTGTTCGGGAAAAAGTTTCATACGAAATTAACTTCTTCTGAATCCAGAGACGTTGCTTGGATACCTAGGAGAGCAACTGCACGGTTTCTGTCCCACCAACAAGTTTGCAGACACGGGATTTGCTCTTGATTCTTTTCTCGTTTTTGAATCGAGGGAAACATCATTGCACTGCGAGCACTGCAAAAACAGAGTGCCTTCAATTTTCTCTACGCGCAACCCGGACAACTTTGGAGCAACAACGATTGCATCTACGCGTTATTAACTGGAGATTTCAAACAGTTTACGAGATTTTATGAAAAATAGCCTGCTTCAATCAAACATTGCATGGAAATTTTTTTTCCAAATTCGATGTTTCCAAAAACACGTTTTGGCATATGAAAAGGACATTTTTTTGGGGGAAAATTCGATTTTCCGAAAAATTGATGGATAGGGAGAGAATGAGGTCATTTTTGGTCTCAGAGCTGAAATTTCTCTTTTTTCCTTTCCCTTCTTTTTCTTCTCTTTTTTTCCTTTCTTTCCCTCCCTCTTTTTTTTGGCTCCAGGGGGGGGGGGCGATCCCCCATCACCCCCCTTGGATCCGCCCCTGGGTGGTCCATTGTGTTATATCTCTTTTACCGAGCTAAAGATGAAGAGAATCAAGAGGAGTGGAAAAGTTGAACTCACCATGCCATGGCTCTGTGTCATGCTTTGGTCCGGCTTAGAGTGAGCGTCCCCGGGCTGTTGTTGTTGCTGGCCGTTGGGGGTGCTTGCCGTGTCATGGATGCTTACTAACGGCGTCCCCGTCGTCGTGCCGTCCGTCCCCGCTGTCCCCGTCCCTGCGCCTGTCCCTTCGCCTGTGCCTGGACCTGTGTCTGCTCCGCTGTCCGCGCCTTCTCCGCACTCGCTCTCCGCTTCCCGGCTCTGTCTTTTGCTCGCTATGCTCCCGTAGTCGATGTGTGATCCCGCCGCCTTCGACTCAAGGACCATCCTGTCCAAAAAACAAACACAAAACCAACGTTAACGCAAAGTAAAAAGCCACACGGTATTTCTAGGGGGAAAAAGGGGTAGGGGCTAAGACCCGACTTAAATAGGGAGCTTAAGGTGATTCGATGGACGCCATATTTTGTCTCAGAACGGCATGCGATATACCGCATCAATTGGTTCCATTTTTTCAGCTACTCGTCATTTTTCTCTAATTTTGAGATCGCAATTCTGTTGTCAGGAGACTTAAGCACCCACTTACCAATTATAACAAAGAAATTCAACGTAATAAAGGCGTGGTTTTTTTAGAGAGAAAATATCGCATTCGAGTGCAGTTTCGATATTAGTATCGAATGCGATGTTTTCTCTCTAAAAAAACCACGCCTTCATTACGTTGAATTTCTCTGTTAAAATTGGTAAAAGATTGCTTTAGTCTCCTGACAACAGAATTGCGATCTCAAAATTGGAGAAAAATGACGAGTAGCTGAAAAAATGGAGCCAATTGATGCGATATATCGCATGCCGTTCTGATACAAAATATGGCGTCCATCGAATCACCTTAAACTGTGGCAATGCCGCAATAAAATAGGTTACTACACTGAAAGAAAAGATTGGTAGAATTTCCCATTACTTCACGCTGTATTTCACACAGCGTCAATTCTGCCAGTAGAAAGGTTAACGTTACTTTATACTAATACAGATAACCATTCCCCTGGCAGAATCGACTTGAAGATTGGTAGAATTTACCATTCCTTCGCGCTGTATTTCACAAGTATTTTCTTTTAAAAAATTAAATTATTTAATTTTTACGTCAATTTTGCGATCTTTTGAGAAATACAGAGTAAAAATGAATATTGCAACAAAATTCCTGCTGTTCGCGAGACAAATGCAAAACCGTTAACAAAATCGAACAGATTTTGAACAAAAATTGCTCAAATATTTGTATATGCTTGTTAAAAACTGAGTTGTGTCAGTCAATATTGCAAGAACTCTCGCAGGAAATACGGAGTCAAAAGGAATATCGTAAAAAAATTTCCGTTCCTCACGAGACAAATGCATAACCGCAGAAAAATCTGGAGCCTCGAGGAGGTCGGTCATAAAATCCGCCCCTTTCCCGAGGAAACTTCCGATTTTCCACCTCGATCACTCCGTCCCCAGCCCTGGGGTCTTTGCTCAGAGTAAACGCAAAGCCGGCGAAAGCAAAACTTAAACGAAGGACGCGACAGCCGTAAAAATAAAGTAAAAAGCGATAAAGCGGTAATAAACTTACATACGTGACCTTTCATCCTCCGTACGACTTTCTCCGTCGTCGGCGGGGCACCGGGCCGACAGGAGACCGTAGCGCACGCTGAGCGACGAGAATTTCGGCAGGATCCTATTCCGCAACATGAGAATTCTGCTAGGATCCTATTCCACAACACGAGACTTTCGGCAAAATCCTACGCCACGACATAATGATTTCGGCGGAATCCGATTCCGCGACATGAGGCTTTCGGCAGAGCACTATTCCGGGACAACGGCAAATCCCTATTCCGCAACATGCGACTTTCGGCCGAGTCCTATTCCGCAACATGGGAAATTTGGTCGAATCCTGCACCGCAACATGCAGATTTTGGCAGATTCCTATTCCGTAAAATGAGTATCTAAAGTTCCATCTTCCGCGGGACGGGAGGGGAGAGAAGCTGCCAAGCTAAGAAAAGACACCATGAGTAAGCATTCAAATGTTGCAAAATTGTCTTCGATAAAATACGAATTTTTGAGATACTTGCACTGAAAAAAAAAAAAAAAAAAAAAAAACACTCCAGCTGTGGAACAGAGCCGGATTAAGGGGTGACCACATGGGCCGCGACCCATGGCGGCAAATCTAGGGAGCGGCAAATCTGGAGTGGAAAATCTAGGGGGCGGCAAATTTTGCAATTTTTTTAAATGTAGGTATAAAAAAATCGGATTTAGAAGAAAAAAATTACAAACGAAAGAGGCGACAAAATCTCTCATTTCCTGAGAGTATAGTAATTTCTAATTTTGTCGTCTTTCAGTGATACAAGTGACAGCACCTCATTTAATTAGTCGAGTTAAGAGAGAAACCAAACACGCAGTTTGGCCTGGAACGGCGCGACTTGGAGAGAAATGATGACGAGGACTTGAGATGAAAAGGAGAAGATCTCGGCGCGGCGATCGATCGGCAAGTAATTAACACATATTAGCGCCTACAAGACTGCACGAATACTTCACGCACGGCATCAAACACAGTGCGGTCACTGTGGTCAGCGCGAAACGGATAGCGCCTGCAAGAATGCATGAATACTTCACGCATTGCGTCAAACAGTGCGTTCAGCAGCGGTCGGCGTGAAAATCATAGTACCTACAAGACTGTTGGAATACTTCGCACGCATTGCGCCAAACACGGTGCGGTCTGCGCGGCGCGGCGGAAGTTAAAATCATTGAATCACATTTAAGTTTGTTCTTTCATTATTTTTTCGTTCATTTCTTATGAATGGAAGGCCTTGACCACACGGAGATAGGTTTACGAAACTTAAATTTCGCGCAAAGTCCCGTGAACTTTTGCTAGTAGTGTTGACAGGGCTTTCCCAAAAAATGTGTCCAACACGAGTAAACGCGTCTTATGCACCCCTCCCCCGCTGACACGTTCACTTGATGGTTTTTATTGATGTTTCAAAACGAATGAGAAGGAGGCGGCAAGTAGGCAAATCCAGCCCTGCTGTGGAAGCCGTGCTTATGGTCCATGTGAACATACCGTCTATCCAGCGGTCTGAGGCCGAACATGCCGGGTGCTGAGGCCGTAGCCTCGAGCATGTTCCACGTTTAGGAGCCGGAGCTGCGGGTGCTACACCCGGAACTTTCGGACACGGAACCCGGAACAGATGGTGCGTTCATACAGCCCGTAAGTTAGAACTTCTACAGCTGGAGTTTGTAATTCAGTGTGTGAATATGTATCTTCCAGTTTTTCAGAGAATTCAATTCGCAATTCGATCTAAACTATTTGAAATTTTCAAGAAAAAATATTCCGGATTTTCTTGAGAAATACAAATTTTAAGGGAGGCAATTTGGAAGCATTCGATTCTTCGTACGACGTTCTGCCTTAGCAGGACGATACGCATACACGAGCAGAGGCGGATCCAGCAATTTGGCAACACCGGATTCTTCCGTTTAAACCTTTGCTAAATAATCGATTCTTGTTGGAGTGCCTGGCCCCTCCAAGAATCGATACGTTTCCATAGGTTTAAATGGAGAAAATACCATGCTGCCAATTTGCTGGGCCCGCCAATGAACACGAGTTCACAAGGTCGGAGCCGACATAAAGAAAGATGGGAATTACTGGAAAATCGCAGCGGAAATCGCGGGCGTTACGTCACACTTTTAAACGAGCTCGTGGCTGAATTAAATGCTAAAAAAATTAATTTTTTCGGAAAATATGCATTTTTGTTGTTGAAATGATCGTAATTCACTCTAGCGTGTCGGTAAATCTGGAGAAAACATGTTCATAACCTTCCCCGAAAAGTAAATATACTATTGGGAGAAATTCGGCAACTCACGAGGGTTTATACGGCGTTTTTCCTTAGCGCGGCAGAGTGATGACCCAGTTTCCGGAGTTTCCACTCGTGTACTTCGTCCGACCGAGCCACGTTGACTTCGAGTTTGATCTGCGCGGTGCTACCGAAATCTCGATTGATTCGTTCAATCGATAATTTTTCTAAATGTGGAGGGATTTCCTCGAAAAGTCTTTGAGTTCAAAACCAGCTGCGATGCATCAGGTATTTATATATTTGTTATATATATTTATTATATTTATTACATTACAACTGTATTGAGAGATCAGGGACTACGCTGATATTACTTGATGGCATTTTGAAAACATGCGGAATGATAATAAGTGTCGGGAGGGTTCGGGGTTGGGGGCTGGCGAAGCAATCACGGCCAAAATCATAGGCGGGGCCCGACGGGAGCACTTGAAGGCGTGCACCGTGAGAGGCGCCTCTCGAACCAAAACACGGAGACAAACACAACTTCACTCGAACAAACATTCTCCCACACGGCTGCCGGATCGCCGCACGCATCTGCGTCGAAAAGTCCCGCAACACTCGAAAAAATTTGCGACGTTACATGCATCTGCTTTCAGATGGGTTTGTTACACACTAGAGTACCACCTATATAGCGAGAGTATGGACACATCGCTTCATGTAAGGCCTAGGGCCCAAAAAGCAACCATTCTTCTAACCAACTTCTAACACACAAAATTTCACTGCCAGTCTGCTAAGTCTGCAAATTCCAATTCTAACCAGGGGGGCCAAGAATGTACATAAATGAGTGTTCTTCCACAAAAATGAGTAAATTTATGCAAGAACGAAGTCAAATACGTGCTTTATAAACGACGGTTCCTAACAATTATATTAGTAAATCGCTCTGGATAATTGAAATTCATAGGTTGGCTGCATTTCTGGGACCTAACTTCATTCGCGGAGGCATCGGTGAAGGCCTGATGGATTTTCGGAGTTTCACATCTGTCCATACTCTCGCTATACAGGTACTCAAGATACAGCCAACTGAATGAACGAAACAGAGGTGCAAACTGTTCTCGACCCCGCGGTAAAGGTAACATTTTTTCGGAAAAGCCCTAAAAATTGTGGAGACTGAATTTTTTTTTTTTTGGTTCAAAGGTTTTCAGATTTTCAACTCTCGCGAAATCATATGACTTCGTTACGCATCTAGAAATGGTCCAATAATTGAACAACAATTTGATAAGCGCGTTGGGTTTACTTTTTCGAGAAAGCCAAACGCGTTGCAGAAAATATTGCATACAGGCCTCTGAAAACAATCTGGGACTAAATAGGGATAAATCGCACAAATAACATCGAGGGCATCATAAAATGTCGCTACTCTTCAAGGCACAACTTGCCTGCAGCCTGATTTTTGGAATTTATAGACAAAGCAATAGACAAAAGAAAAATGAGCTATCCAATTGGTTGAAACGGGTGGTTGTTACAGACGAAAGGGAGACAATGATGGACTAAGCATAGAGTCTCTCGTGGGTTGCGGTCAGTTAGTCTATAACTCACCTCTTTTGTCAAATTGTAACCATACTCGCTTCTATCAATAGGATCCCTCCATGTCTTCTTCGTCTAGCTAAGCCTTTTGAGTTTGCTGTATCTTTTTAGCACCAAACCCATTCTCCAATTCTTGTTTTTAATTTTCCTCGGTGCTCAAGCAATTTTTTAAAAAAAATTCAACATGACAGCCCTTCAGACAACTAAAACGTTTGGTATACTGATAGTCTATATAATTGGACTAGGGCTGGATTTAGGGGTTGGCGGTGGCCACATGGGCCGCAGCCCATGGCGGCAAATTTTAAATTTTTTTAAATGTAGCTGTAAAGAAAAATCGGATTCAGAAAAAAAAAAAATTTCAACTTTTTTTTTTTTTTTTTTTTTTGGAGGATGACAATACTTCCTCTCTACCCTATGGGAGCGAGAAAGTAAAAATTCCAAACGAGAATAGGTGACGAAATCTCTCATTTCCTGAGAAGGTATCTCAATTTTGTCGTCTTTCTGTGATGAAATAGACAGCACCTTTAATTAGTCGAGTTAAGACTAAGAGAGAAACCGAATACGGAATTTGGCCTGGAACGGCGCGGCGCAGAGAGCAATAATGACGAGAACTTGAGATGAAAAGGAGAAACCCGCGGCGCGGCGGTCGGCATGTAACACTAGCGCCTACAAGACTGCATGAATACTTCACGCATTGCGTCAAAGATAGTGCGGTCGCTGCGGTCAGCAGCGGGCGGCGCGGCGTGAAACGCACAGCGCCTACAAGACTGCTTGAATACTTCACGCATTGCGTCTAACACAGTGCGTGCAGACAAGACTGTAGGAATACTTCACGCATTGCGCCAAACACAATGCGGTCAGAAGTTAAAATTATTAAACCACATTTATGTTTGTTTTTTCATAATTTTTTCGTTCATTTCATATACATAGCAGGCCTTGTCCACACAAAGATAGGCTTACGGACCTTAACTTTCGCGCCAAGTTCTGTGAACTTTTGAGAGTAGTGTTGACGGGCTTTCGCAAAAAATGTGTCAAACACGAGTAAACGCGTCTTATGCACCCCTCCCCCTTCGGCACGTTCACTTGATGGTTTTTATTGATGTTTCAAAACGAATGAAAAGGGGCGGCAAAATACAGGCGGCCCATGGGCGGCAAGTAAGCTAGTCCGGCCCTGAATTGGATCCTAAAATTCTTCGAACTTTCTTCTTTCTAAATTGTCCTCATCCTCGAGCAGTGGTGGAGACGGGCAGTCATAACTTTCGATTTCTGCCTGTCCTAGCTTGTCAAGTCCTAAAATCTATGTGTTTTAAGGAGTTTCCCTGCATACGAGCAGAGATAAAGAAGACGAGAATGAACATCACAGCTATTCAGACAGGCAGGCAAAACATTTAATTTCTGCTTGCCACTACAGCTGCGTGATAAAACTCCTTGTGTTTTCAGGATTTTCCTCCGAATTCTCTGTGCAGTTTCCCTGATAGCTAGGAATTTAGGCGCGTAGGACTTGGATGTCATTTTCCAAGAAAAGGTGGGGAGATGAAAAATCAAATCAATCCCGAAAAAACTTCATAATAATTCAACGTAACTTGTAACATTTTTTTAGCCCGAGGGATTTAGGCATCCATTCAACCCCTTGATAGGTTTTTCGATTTCTATACACGTAAAAACCTGGATTGATATCAAGATAATGGCGGAATAGTAAGCAAACTGTGAGTGAGCTAGGCGCTGCGCTAAGTTGTGTGAAAACCCATCCAGCTTTAATGTAAGTTACGCGCGAGGTTGAATATCCCTCATGCGTGTGAATACATAAATGCTCGAAGGGTCCTGATTTCATTTCTGAATAATTACGAGTTCATAGCGGGTTAATCAGGGAGGGAAAGACGCGAAACAAAAAGCAGGAACCGAGACTGGAACCGTGCTAGAAACCAGTAGAGAGAAACCGGAAATGGTCAGGCGGAAAGATGCCGGAAAAAGCAGGAAACGGAAGTGGAAGAAAAAGCAGGAAACGGAAGTGAAACAAAAAGCAGGAACCGAGACTGGAACCGTGCTAGAAACCAGTAGAGAGAAACCGGAAATAGTCAGGCGGAAAGATGCCGGAAAAAGCAGGAAACGGAAGTGGAAGAAAAAGCAGGAAACGGAAGTGGAACAAAAAGCATTAACCGAGACTGGAACCGTGCTAGAAACCAGCAGAGAGAAACCGGAAATAGTCAGGCGGAAAGATGCCGGAAAAAGCAGGAAACGGAATAGTGGAAGACACCGAGTCTAGTTTCTAACGGGGAAAAGGAAGAGGCAAAGACATGACAGGCACTAAGAAATATACTAAAAACCAAAGGTTAGGAACCGGAGATTGGACCACGTTAAGCAGAAAGGAACCAAGCCACATCAGCTATTGCCAGATTTGAGTGAGCAATTTAATTTTTTACAAGAAAACGTTTATGCAAATTCTTTTGAAAATTTTAAGGAATTAGCTCTGTACTATGCAGAAAATTCACTGAAAGTTGCACACAAATTTGCACAACCGCTTTCGTGTAAAAAATGTGAATTGCCCGGTTAAATTTGGCAATAGCTGATATGACACGGTTCCTTTCTGCTTAGAGCGGTCCAAGTGATACACGAAAACTAGAGTACGAAAAGCCTAATATAAGAGGAAACGCCACCGGAAAGCAGAAATTCTGAAGTCTTTTCTGTCGGAGGATACAAAGGCTATGGTGGCACGATCAATATATTTGTCACTTTAAACTGGAAGTAGCATAACGGTCAGCACATTAATATTTAGCGGGCCGGTAAACATCGATGGAAATCTACCAGTTTTGAGGAATACATTGCTTGTGGGACCATTGACCAGGACAATTAAGGAAAAAAAGGGAAGTGCAAGGAAACCAGGATCCAGGAAATAGGACCCGGAAATCGATGGGCAGAAACCGGAAAACGAGAAATCGGACAAGGGAAGAAATGGAATCACGAGGCAAAAATATATGCTGCCTATAGACTGATTTAGTGACTACGTCATTCGATATAATATGGAACTTTTGGTTCAAGCCAAAACAAACTACCTAACATGACCTCATGTACCAATTCTTCGTGAGTAATTGTGTTAATTTATCACATTCAGTCATTGTCCGGTCATAAATCAATTAAGGACTCATTAAACTTTAAACCAGTAAACCAGACTCGAGAGAAATTCGAGTTGTTAGAAACACTCGGACGCATTTTACCACCACGGCGCGAAGGACGCAAATCAGAGACAAGGTTATGTGTTTGTTTACATTTGAACCATGACGTAGTCCCGTAATCAGTCTGTTGGGAAATTTAAAAATAAATAAAAAAAACGGAGGCACAGGAACACTGGAACTCAAAAAGTGAAAAGCGGAAATCGATAGACGGAAACCGGAAACCAGAAACCGGATGCAGGCAGAGACAGGACCGGAAATGGGCGCACTGCTACCTACGGGGGAACTGAAAAGGGGGCACGAAAAGAGGTGGAAGGGGCGGGCTAACTGCGCGGGCACTCGAAAAAACCTCCCGGGCCTTTGAAAAGCGACAAGCACACGACGCGACACACTCGAATTACAAGTCGATACTGTAAAGTGTGAAGTGCAAGGTGTTTACTTGGAAAGAAAGCCACTCGAGAACTGATAACGGGCTACGTCAGCCATCGTGAGAGTGCTGAGCAAGCTCGTGGACTGACGCTAAGTGCACCACCGCGCCGCCGCACAATGGAAAACGCCCATCAAAAAGCTCCGAAAAACTTAAAAACTTATATATCTTTGTCAACATAAAACTTATAAATTTAAAAGTGCTTCTATCGGTTTTCTGGTAAAATTTCCTTCCGAAAACACTTGTAAAAATTTAAAATGTGACGGAATAAACGTCAAAATTCGTAAAACATATAATGTCCAATCTTCCCTATTGTCTCATATCACTGTGCGCCGCAGTGTGCTGGCGTTGGAAATAACTTGTGGACTGATAACGCCAAGCGCCGGGGCTTGCGGTGACTGATTGTGAGTAAATATAGAGGTGAGGTGCCTCTCACGTACACTACAACCTGTGTTCCTCCTTGTTTTCGCTTCCTTTTTTCCCCAGTTTAAGGACAAACAAAAATATCGGGAGCCCGGGACTGAGCATCTCCGACAGAGGTGATAACGCATGGGTCTGACCTGAGTTCCTTCATGGGGAGCTTAGAACATCGTCTTGAGCTCTGCTGGTGTGATACACGATCGGACAGATTTAAAGATATATGTAACGTTTTCGTAAGCTTTGGTCAGATCAGCTCATTCCTGAGCCGAAGGCGTGGTGACTGACCTACGGGCAAGGAAAATCCAAGTGCCTTCAATTTTCGTGCATGCAACACGCACATTTATCGAGTACGAATAGTTGTATCAAGGCGCCTTAACCGACGCGATGTCGACTGAGGGTTTAGACAGAGGTGATAGCGCATGGGTCTGACCTGAGTTCCCTCATAGGAAGTTTAGAACATCATCTTGAGCTCTGCTGGTGTTATACACGATCAGAGAGATTTAAAGATATGTAACGTTTTCGTGAGCTTTGATCAGCTCATTCCTGAGCCGAAGGCGTGGTGACTGACCTACGGACAAGGAAAATCCAAGTGCCTTCAATTTTCGTGCATGCAACACGCACATCCATTGAGTACGAATAGTTGTATCAAGGGGCCTTAACCGACGCGATATCGACTAAAGGTTTAAGTCAAGAGACTGCTCCAGGGTGCCTACTAAAACAGGCTGGCCAAAATTCAGTACTTTGACTGAATAATTAGCATCGACAGCAAAGAATAATCTTAATTTTACAAATCCTACTCTTTTCTAGATTACACAAAAATTAGGATTTGCTTTCAACGTTACTACGTAAGCGACGAAGCACAAGAAAACAGCGACCTCAGGGCCTAGTTCCAATGGATTTGACGTCAAGTCATTGGTGTCATAGAAAAGCGTTTTACCTTCATTTTACCGAGGAAAACACTCGAAGATGATGAGAAAAACCGAGGCCATGGTAGTTTGAAGTTCGTGCGGAATGGAAAAAGTTTTTGAGGGTATCCCTTTTCGCTCCAGATTTTCTGCCATAAAGCAGTATAATTTACTGTCCAAAAAATCGAATGAAAGCAAAGAGATACTCAAGGTCACGAGAATCGGTGATATATCTGTCACCATTACGATTAAACACATAGAAAGCAGACTTAGTTCCAAAGCAAAACTATTAAGTGTATTAATCCACTATATTCAGACGCAAAAATACAAACTTTACTGCTTCCAGACTTTTTCTGAAAAATGATTAAGAGTGCACTTGTCGAAAACTAAAATACCGATCCGTCGATCACTCTCAAAAACAGTTCTTCTGGAAAAAACTTTCCCCCAAACACGGGTCTCTTCTTCTTTGAACTTTCACGAATTATCCAATGTGCGCCACGGGACAGTAGAAAAAGTTTCAAAAGTGACCTATTTTAATGAATATCGTGTCGTAAATGAGGAAAGAAGCGGACAACGTACTTACTCGTATTTACTGCTAAAAATATGAGTCAACAATTTTTTAAGCATGGTAGCGCGTAAAAAAAGTGCATGGAAACTGAGTGAGCATAAACAGAACATCCCACTCTGTTAGACAATTCGCCGGGTTGGCCTCGAGAAACTGGCGTTACAATGGACAGACCGTTCGGTGAGTGCGCGTTTTATGATAACTACCGCGACATGCCTCATGTATTTTGCACAGTTTTCACACCTCCGATTTTTCGGTTTTCGGTATTATCACTCGGACGTTGAATAACAGCGCTCGTTGAAGTAAAGGACAAGAGGCAAATTAAGAGTCCCTTAACGAGAAATACGTGGCCCTAAGATAGGACAACAGAGTGTTTATAAATTCAAACAGCCTTGCCGATTTTTTTTCCGGCTAAAATTGGCACGTTGGTCCCGAAGAGGTAAACTGAAAAAAATAGGATGAAAAATTGTTTTTATTAAAAGTAATTTGTTTGCTCACTTTTTCCTCGTTAATTAATAAGAAAGAAAAATTTCTATTACTTACGGAATTTTTTTGGAATGAAAGAAAATTGTTTTTCAAGTTGACTTAAAATCAAAGCAACGTAAGGTTGTCATCAATGACGAACTCAATTTTCTATAAAGAAGAGAATAAGAATATACACTTTTTCTTTTAATTTTCTGTATTTCAGTAAATGGAGTCGGTCTTCAAATATGTGTATATTTTTGAGCCCCCAAAAAAGAGTTATTAAAGGCAAAGATACTTCATTTTTATAAAATTAAAAAAAAGAGGCTTCAACATATTCGTTTCGCCAGCGCCAAGTACTCTATGGGCGATAATGATCCACTTAATATTGAAGTTACCTTCATAATACTAAAGAACGCTTCGGAACACCCAATACTTACTGTCAGAAAAAGTTTTACAGCTTTTACAACAACTGGAATGCCCATATCATCTTATTGTTAGTTAGATTCGGTGCTTGGTGCACTTATTATGCTCTTCTCTTTCATGAGTGTTACAATTACCTATTACAACTGTCATATAGTTACGTCTATTGTTGCTCTCATTCCGGCTTTTTAAATAGCTTCCGTAAGTGCCCACCCAACCCTTACGCGAGGAGGGTGAGTGGGTTACAACACCTCCACTTCTTTCAACAGACGCCAGTCACTATCTAATTCACATGGCAATAATAACGTTTAAAGGGAGATCTGACAGTTGTTGGCAATTTACTTTAACAGCTCAGTCCGAAAGTCGACTTTGGCGTAAAACATTTCTGCGTATGTCCCGCCGATTTTGCTCTGCTAACTTTTTAAAAGTATTACTGAGTCCGCACATTTATACCGAGAACGTTTTCGCTTGTAGCACTAAGCGGAAACGCTGTCGGATTTTAATAGATATGCTTATTACATATTCAATACAATCTCTACACTTCTGTAAAATGAAAATGTGTTCTTTCTCTCATTTCTTGGGAATTTAAAAATTGGTTATGAGCCCGAACCAATATTTCGGCCTCTGGATGAACTCACGGTGATACTACAATTAGCCTTGTCATGCAAAATTTGAAAAGAAGGTAGTCCGTTCTTTAACCGGATTGAATTTTTATTTGTTTATTTTTGACGACAAAACAACGCTAATGATACATGCATATTACAGATAAAGACGGGACATGCAGGATCATTGCTTGACAACAGAGCCTGGAAGCGATTATTCTAGTTTTGGGGATGTCCACGTTGCATGCACAAAAATTGAAGGCGCTATGGGTTTCTCTGCTGTTACAGTGAGGTGAAGAGCCAACCTATTTTACACGATGAAGCGAACGGATAACGAATGACCCTGTAGGCAGGACCATTTTTGTTTTTAATGATTCAAAAAATGTCTCGAAGACCATCGGAGTCATTTCCTTTTCATCGCCGTACGAAGAATTTGCTCGTAATCAGAGTTGGGCGAAAAATTGACGCAATTAAATCGACTAACATTTCGATTGACCGAATAATTTGGGTATTAAAGTTGGCAACTAATCCGGAGACAAATAATTTAATCAATCGCCCCCCGGCAATTGACGAATAAATCGAGTGAGAAAATCGGCAACTAATTCGAAAAAAATAAATCGTCAATTGTCCCAAGACAATTGACGAATAATTCGAATTCTTAAATTTGGCAACTAATGTGAAAGGAAATAAGTTGATCAATCGCCGCATGACGATTGACGAATAAATCGGGGTTTTTAAACCGGCAACTAACCTAGCAGCAAATTAATCGTCAATCGTGCCATGACAATTGACGAATAATTCGAATTTAAATAATTGTCAATCGTCTCCTACGATTGAAGCAACTTTATGAGGATTCCCGTGGGAGTTTTCGGGAATTTTTCGGGAACGGGAAATTTTCTCGGGAACCGTCGTTCCCGTTACGTAACTTACTCGGGAATCTTCGATCCCGTCTCGTATCGGATGCATGAGAATAATATCGATGGATGTGAGATGATTCTGATTTCAATACCGCCATACTCCATGGCATGCTTGCGCCATGGGCACCATGGCACGCCGGCCGGCCACCGACCGACCGCGTTTCTTATCTCCCCTCAAAGCGTCCTTTCCTGGAGTCAGCCTCACATTCTCATTCAGCCTTCAATCGTGGGATCATTTTATACCTTTTTGACCGTTTGGAATCGTTTTGTTGTGAGAAGAGTTACAGTGCCTCCTCGCGTGGAACGAAACCAAAGAGGCAGATGACGGCGGGGACGAGATGAGAGACTTTCCCGAAAAATTTTCCCGGGAACCCTCGTTTCCATTACGTAGCTTATCAACCTTATCCGGGAATCATTGATCCCGCTTCGGATGAAAATAATATCGATGGATGTCAGCTGGATGATTCGGACATCAATACCGCCATCGGCCATACTGCGTTGCGTACTTGCGTACCTGCTTCGCGCCGCCGCCCGCCCGCGCCGGCCGGCCTTCCTTGCCGCGTCTGTTATCTCCCTTCATAGCTTCCCTTCCTGAAGTCTGTCTCACATTCTCTTTCAGTCGGGCGTACATTTTACACCTTTTTGACTGATTGCGTTGGACTGGTTTTGTTGTGAGAAGAGTAACAGTGCCGTCGCGTGAACCGAAACCTAGGTGAAACGGCACCTTATTATCCGGAGTTCCGGGCAAGTCGGCTCACTCACACCCGGTCCCCCCTCCTGGTCCACGCTTGCCGGCTTCTCTTATCCTCATTCACTTTGTTTTCCTTTTATTGATTTTGTTTTCCCTCGATCACGGATACCTTTTCGATCGAGTGTCAACTCTGTTACCTTCGTCCGTCGATCGCATCGCTCGCGCTCCTCAGATTTCCGTTCGCTCCCTGCCCATTCCGTTTCTCTCTGACTCCCTCATCCTCATACTAATGAACTCGCCGCAGTTACTTCTCACGCATGAGTTTCGCATTCTTGATTGCCACCCTCACTTTTTAGAATCTTGTCTGATAATGCCGGATTTTGCCTTACAATATTTTCGACCGCTTCAGTTTTAATTTTAAAAATTGTTTTCTCTAAAACAGGAGAGGTAACCGTTTCTTGCGCGGCATCTTCGGCTCCGTGAACCCCCCCTCCCCATTTTACGGTGTCTTTGGATAAATCTTTTTGTAGAAAGGACTCTAATAATTAAAGCAGACGTGCCCCGAACTTTTTAAGGAACATGGTGTTCCACAAGTCCCGCTCCCCCCCCCCCCTCTAACTTTTGAACGGTCACAGATAGAAAAACGAAACTTTGAGAATGTCTCTATCTCCAAGAGGGTGATATTTTAGGATGGGGGGTTAACATTTTTGCCCCTCCCTCAGGAAGGGCGGGGGGCCCCAACTTTTTTTTTTCAAATGGTAACCCCTATCTTGTCATGGACAGAATAGGGTGGAGACGCGTCACCTTGGAGGCCAAAGCCCACCCCGGGCTGTAGCGCCATTAGTAAGTAAGTAAGTAATCCCTATCTTGTGATACATCATTGAAAAGCGCATTAAAAATTAAGAATTTTGGCGCAAACCGCAGATCAATATCTTGATTTCTATCCGAGTTGTGATAGGTCAATGGTCAAATTTGACCTATTTTCAAAAAATCATAACTCCGGCTCAAATTATCGTAAAGAAAAAAATAAAACGGGAAAATTTACAAAATTGTGTTCGCTTTTAAGAAAAAATCACAGAAATCACTTCGAACTGATTTTAAAGGGGGGGGGGGAGGTCGGACCCCCAAATACGTCAATTTATAGGTCATTCGATTTTCCCACGGAATGAGCCAATTTCCCCAAATTTTGGGATGAGTTCAAATAAACGAAATTTAAGGTGATTAAATTGGACCGTTTAAATTTCGTTTATTTGAACTTATCCCGAAATTTGGGGACTTGCAAACTTAATGTTGAACTGATTTTGACCTTACTGAGATAATGTTGAGGCAAAGTTAGGGGAAATTGGCTCATTCCGTGGGAAATCGAATGACCTATGAATTGACGTATTTGGGGGTCCGACCTCCCCCCCCCCTTTAAAATTAGTTCGAAGTGATTTCTGTGATTTTTTCTTAAAAGCGAACACAATTTGGTAAATTTTCCCGTTTTATTTTTTTCTTTACGATAATTTGAGCCGGAGTTATGATTTTTTGAAAATAGGTCAAATTTGACCATTGACCTATCACAACTCGGATAGAAATCAAGATATTGATCTGCGGTTTGCGCCAAAATTCTTAATTTTTAATGCGCTTTTCAATTATGTATCACCAGATAGGAGTTACCATTTGAAAAAAAGAGAGTTGGGGGCCCCCCGCCCTTCCTGAGAGAGAGGCAAAAATGTTGACCCCCCCCCCCCCTAAAATATCGTCCTCTTTGAGATAGAGAGCCGGACTTTTGAAACACCATGTATTAAAAACTCCTTACAAAGTTCGGGACATCTCTGCTCTGATTATTAAAGTCAAAAGTTAGAAGGGGGGGAGCAGGACTTTTGGAACACCCTGTATACATGTGGCTCTGTACTACCTGACGGAAAACCTTCTTCCCTCCTTCTTCCTGACGGTATTTTTGAAAAGATTATTAGACTCCGAAAAATACATCTATATAATCATCTCCCCCCCCCCCTCATCACATGTCCCAGCATCATGCGCTCTCAACAGTTATACTAGAACAATCAGAATCTTTGCTCTTGTTTAAACGTATGCTTTTGCCCTTCTTTCAACAATACTTAAACAGAGGCGGAGAATGTATATAGAATGTGCGCGAATATACGGGATACACTGTTTCAACTTCTGAGCCGCTTGTATCTTCAGAGTTGAAGGCGAACTTAATTCTTCACTCTTGTTTTCAATTAATCAGATCTGATGGCAAGATGAGGGAGGGGGGGGGGCTACATTCTTTCTTTTGCATTTATCTAAATGCCAATATCAGAATTTTTTTCTCCGGGGAGAATCGAGTAAAGGTTACCGAATACGTTTCACTGATGAGGCCAGTAAAAAACTAAAAGTTAAAAATTGAAATGACTTGATTTTCAGACTCTAGCTACACTAAAATGCAGGATACGACAATTTCAACTCCCGAACCGGTCGGAATGCATTCGCAGGGTTGCAAGTTTAATCAATTTCAAAATCCCCCCTCTTTCCCTGACTTTTCTCGGTAGTTTCAATAAAGAGTTGCAAAATCAGGAGGTAAGCGCAAGGAGCCGTCATCCAATGCTTAAAAATAGTAGAGAGAAGAGACCTAAAGTAAGACCACACTTAATCAAGACCTTTCACCAGATTTCATCCGTAAAATACTGTAAAAAAAGGGTTGTATAAGATCGAAATCTTAACTATTCTCCGAGGAGCCTCCTTGAGTAGGGGAGGATAATTTGCGTAATACTGCCCTTCTCGATTACAAACGATACAGCTTGTCCTATCTCTAAACCTACCGCACGCCAATTAAAAGGGTCTCTGGAGGTGCCAAATGCCTCAGAACATTTTTGGCTGCATCTTAAGGGACTTTCCACGGCTAAAATACATATAGTATTTTTAAAGAAAATACGTACAAACGAAAAAGATTCTAAAAGGCAGGAAGAACCAAACATGTTGCTCTTGATGCCTTCTTAAAGATCCATAGAAACTCCTTGAGCAGGTTTTCAGTGGTGCCTCAAAAAATTTTGAGACGACTGCAGCCTGATGAATAGCTAGAATTGTCAAATGCTGTCATTTTAAACAACTACTAGGACTTTATTAGTTTTAATTCTTGAAGAAAAGCGCGAACCAAAGCACAGAATATTTAAGTAACTTCTCTAGAATTTGCAGAGAGGTAACCTTAAGTTGTCTCCACTTGTGCTAACTGGTGCGATTTTTTTAAAATGAAGGTTTTTAGGAGAAACCGATCTATTTTTATGAAAAATAGATATTCAGCTGCTACCTTGTGTAGAATGAATCAGGATGGCTCGGAAAAAAATTGCAATTTGAGAGCTACAGCGCTCATGGAGTTTTCTAAAAAGTGGCACAGGCAAGAACTCTTGAGTGCCAATTTTATGATACAGGAGAGGTTCAAAACGCTATAGAAATCAGCATTTTATAGGTCAGAAAATACCTATTAGAGTACTTACACAGTTTACGACGCTGTCAAAGTGACTTAAATTTTTTTTTTCAATTATACTAAGTGTAGTTTATGATCCATACATTATCAATTTTCACTCGAAAAAACATTTTCCCCCAAGTTCAGAAAAACGAATTTTTACTAGTCAGAGCAGGGGTGCAAATTCATTAAAGAGTTTTTGAATTCTCGCAGCTCTGCTCTTTCCAATGATGAAGGAAAATGATCTTTGGAGAGAAATTTAGTATCCAAAATATGCATATTTATAAGAGGGAGTACTCGTGGAGATCAGGGAAAACTTTAATCACCTATAAAAGTCAGGGAATTGGAAAACAATTTGAAGAGTCAGGAAAATTCTCAAGGCTGCGGCTTAACAGCTGAAACCTCCGTTGCACGCCGGCACCACACGTCAGCCTTGCCGAGTTTTCCAGAATTTTTTCCTGTAAAGCGAGTGTCTAGGGTTCTGAATACGAGATTTGTGCGCTAGTTCAACATGAGGGGATCTAAATATTAACACCTTATCTGCTCTTAGTGGCGGATTCAGGGGGAGGGGGGGCATAATGGCACCCCCCCCCCCCCCCCCTGGTCGAAAAAGGTAAAAAAAAAGGAGGATAGAGGATTGCTTGGGAGGTAGGGGAAGAAAAATTGCTCCTAGAAATTTACTGAAATGGTTTGTTTCCAAGAAACATTGTTTACTCTAATGATCCTATGCATTTTTGTCCATTTTTTATTAATACTGGACACCAAAGAAATGAGGGGCTTGGAAGACAAGGCAAATAAGAGCAATTTTTGAAAAATGTGAGATGTTAATGATGTCAAGTAATACTAGTTTTCATGCATATTTTGTGAAAAATTCCTTCCCAAATTCAAATTTTTAAGCATCAAAAAGTCTATTTACACTTTCTTTCCGCCATAAGGATCTATAATATTTTGACATTTCAAACACGTTTACCGAGATAGTAAAAACTACACTGATACGCCCTGTCGTCCAAGCCCCACAATAAGCAATATGGTACAATAAAATTATGCTAAAAGAGGTATTATTCGTAAATCTTCAACTTTCAAACAATGCACCAAGTACATGTTAAAACTGCTTGAAATTCACTCTGGCTGAGTCTATTTTGATAAAATTTCCAGGGGAGGCCTCCCGGTACCCCTTGCTTTGAGGAACGTCCCCTCGGACCCCCCCCCCCCTCCTCCCCTCGACAATAGCAAATCCCCCCCCCCTTCCAAATAACTCTGGATCTGCTATGGTCTGCTCTTGATTATTGTTATCCACCCTCTCTTCTAATTTTTCTTATTCACGCATAGAATCATTTACAATATTTCTAGGCATGACAATTTTCCTGTTTGAGTTATTTGCAAGTATCAACCCCATGCATAAATTTGCAGTGCTTCAAAGTTTTCATCATTATTTTTAAAGTAACCTTTTCCTTTTTTTCTGTAAAAATTCAAGGAAATGTCAAAGAATTTCAGCGCCAGATTTTTTAATGGGACAGTCCCATTTCTGTCGCTGAGAATTTTTTGAATCGTATAAGTTTGCTGAAAAACCATGTTTCTGCGTTTAAAACAGGATAGGATAGAGATTGTCAAACTGCGCAGTTTCGCAGTCACAGATATCATCATCATCATCATTAATATATCATTAATATAAACTTCGAAGGATTCTGCCTTTTTCTATTTCACTCGAGGGGAAGTGTCCCCTCCCGGACTCTCTTCCCCACCCGGTGACTGACGCTGCGCTGCTGTGCTGAACGGTTCAGCCTGAACCTTTCCCCTACGTCTAACCGTTCCCCACTCCTCTGTCAATGAAACCATGCCACCGCTTTTACGTATTGTCGCTCGACCGCCCAGGTACCTACCGGCCACTCCGGCCAGCGGTCAGTTGATGATAAATCTCGCTCATGCTCCTATACGCAGCTACGCATTGATTACGCCAGCGAATTACTTCCAAATAATTAGAATTTCTTCGATAATAGTTTTCTTTATTTATTCGACGGTATTTTTTCTCTGTTCTACTGTGATTTCCTTGGTTCTCTACTGTGTTTGACTGTGTTGAAATTTATATTAATACTCACACGGAGAAAAAACTTCGTGCATCGGACCCGACGTTGAGATCATATGAATCTCTTAAAACTTGAGGTCCAGCTGCCGAAATTCGGGTCAGAAATCTGAAACACTTCGGTATGCACCGAGTACTTCAGATGTGTGACCTGAAACCTTCGGTATATACCGAACTACTTCAATTGTCTGACCCGAACTTCGGCAGATGGACCTTAACTTTTCGGATGCGTGATCCGAAAACTTCAGAGATCCATATGATCTCAGCTTCGGGTTCCATGCACAAAATTTTTTTCTCCGTGTTTCCTTTTAGGGGACGCAACTAAAATTTCAGTAAATTTTTTCAGAAAAGTAAAAAAAAAAAAAAAAAAAAAAAAAAAAAAAAAAAAAAAAAAAAGTGACTAACAATGGTTCCTCACCTTCTCGTGGTGTTGGCCGTTTTTACTAAGTGGGAACCGTCCATAAGATATAGTCTATTTCTTGCCCTGCCATTATTATTCTACAAGTTAATTGTGGAGTGAGAATTTCATAATGTTTTCTATGAAATCTTCAAAATATAGTGATAAAAAATTTGCAACTACTACAAAATCGGCTCGCGAAGCGAGCCGAATGTCACTCGCGCAGCGAGTGACCGGGGGTCCAGGGGGCGTAGCCCCCGGCTAGGCGTGACGGGCGCGCGAAGCGCGCCCAGAACGGCTAGTATCTTATAATTTTTAAAGAGACCCCCCCCCCCCCCACTTCTTGTGTAGGCAGTAATACATTCGAGGCATCAGTCAGTTTTTTTTTATTTTTTATGTAACACGGGAGGTGGGAACGGGGGCAGTAATAGATGGCAAAGATCGGGATGGTCGCAACTCATGAGGCGCTAGGACGATGCGCGGCAACAGCCGAGACCATTCGTTTTTACAAAGAAAATTTTATAGTGAGCTTCAGTTGAACAGTGGCGTGGGATCTTGGATGAGGAAGGAGACGTGGCCGGCAAGAGTGAGAATAAAGAACTAAAGATAGTCGGCAGTACCGTCACCGAGAGTCCGAGAAGAGCTTCGGTCGAACGGTGGAGTGAATGAAGATTTCGAATGAGGAAGGGGATGGAGGCAGCAAGGATGAGGAAGGGACTAGATTTAGTCGGCAATTGCAGTACCGTCACTGAGATAAAAGGCTCATGAAACAATAGCGAGGCACTGGAACATGGCAGGGGTCAAATCAAATACCGGACTGAAGAAAACTCTAAATTCTGTGATATGAGGAGAACTGAACGGGGGCGAGATAAGGACGGCTCGACGCGCGAGGGTGTGCGTGAATGCATGCAATACGGGGGCCGACCATAGATGTGGATTCGATCGACATGAATCAATAGAAAAATAAAAACGTGAACCGATCGACGTGATTAATCGACAAAATGCGATCGATTCACGGGTTTGTCGTAGATTCACGTTTTTATTCTTCGATCAATTTATGTCGATCGAATCGACACTGGTTTTTTAAAAATTTGTCGATCGAGTCGACACTGGTTTTTTGATAATTTGTCGATCGAATCGATGTAGATAGATTCACGTCGATCGATTCACGTTTTTAATTTTTGATCGATTCATGTCGATCGAATCCATACCTACTCCGTATTGAGATTGGGAGGTAGAGCAGCTTGTCTGGTATGGTCATGTTCAACGAATGGCGGATGATAGGTTGCCTAAAAAGGTACTAGATTGGGTTCCTCCTGGGAGAAGACGTAGGGGACGCCCAGCAAAATCGTGGATTGGTGGCATTCAAGATGAAATCACAAGATGCCATTTACCAGATGACCTCTGGATCGATAGGCAAGGATGGCGATTAGGTGTCGCAGAGCGCCCGGGCGCGCTGTAAAGCGACTGGAATTTATGTATGTAGGTAGGTAAAGCAGCGGGCATCTGATACTTACGTCAAAAACAATTAGTTACTAAATAATGGACTGAATGCGATAACCGCATGTTAAATCAAAATTGATCGATCGCTCTGATAAAGAAACTGAAATAAATAGACGAGAATCGAGACATGGTCTTTTCATGGTTTGCATGGTTAAATTATTTTTTTGTTGTGGGAGGGGGGGGGGGAGCGAGTGCATGGAATGATTTTCGGTGATTCTAAGTAAACAAAACACATGGTAATAATATAATTTAGAGACAGAGCTGCAACACTACGATACTTAAGGTGATTCGATGGACGCCATATTTTGTGTCAGAACGGCATGCGATATATCGCATCAATTTGTTCCATATTTTCAGCTACTCGTCATTTTTCTCCTATTTTGAGATCGCACTTCTGTTGTCAGGAGTCTAAAGCACTCACTTACCAATTTTAACAAAGAAATTCAACTTAATAAAGGCGTGGTTTTTTCAGAGAGAAAACATCGCATTCGATACTGATATCGAAACTGCACTCGAATGCGATATTTTCTCTCTGAAAAAACCACGCCTTTATTACGTTGAATTTCTTTGTTAAAATTGGTAAGTGAGTGCTTTAGACTCCTGACAACAGAAGTGCGATCTCAAAATAGGAGAAAAATGACGAGGAGCTGAAAATATGGAGCCAATTGATGCGATATATCGCATGCCGTTCTGACACAAAATATGGCGTCCATCGAATCTCCTTAATGCCGGTGCTTTTATTTCGATCGAAACGGGGGAAAATTATTGTGATCTCTATGAAAATCCATCTGCAATTATTTGCTAAATATGGCAAATCTTGTTTCAACATTACAAATTAACATCCTAATCGTAGCGGCATTCGGAGCGAAACGGCGTTTCGATCGAAACGATGTTTCAAAGCGAAACAGGTCTTTGAACGATGATCGAAAAAATCGATCGATCGTTTCGGGGACAGGCCTACTTGCATGAGAATGAGAGTTTGTAATTTTTCTGAAAACACGGTGACAACTTTTACATATGATTTTTTAGAGAAAATCTGACGTCAAATTCGGATTCAGCGCATCAAAATCGCAAGGGCTGATAGTTTTGAGTGTATTAATATCTAAATGAGAAGCCGTAATGATATTAGATCACCGAAAAGTGATCTGGAATCATAATGCGGCTAAGGTGACGGTGAAAAGACGGTTGACTCCACACTCGGACAAAAGGAAAAGGCAACCGTGATCGAAGGCAAAGCAACGATGAGGAAAGCAAGGTGAATAAAGAGAGACCGGGATCCGGCGAGCGGGACCGGCCGGCCGGCCGGCCGGGTACAGGGTACAGGTGAGCGAGCGCCGAGCGGGTCGTAGCGCATAGTGAATACCGTGCCCGAAAAGATAAGACCTGACGCGATTGAGGCGCAGGGGTGCCAATGTGGTCGTGGTTGACAGGAGGAGGCCACTGTCACTTAAAACATGCTAAAAACACAACCAGTTCAATGCAAACAGTCAAAAAGGTCTAAAAACGGGCGTACGACTGAACGTCTGGCGGACTCCGTGGAGGGAAACATGGAAGCTAAAGGGAGATAAGAGACGCGGTCGGCGGCTGATGGCGCCGCCGCGCCGGCGCGAAGCAGATGCTTAACGCAGTGAGGGTTTGATAGCCGAGGAATTTTAAATTCATCTATTTTATTATCACCAGACTCTGAATCCACCAAGGTCCCCAGAAAATTTAGGTGCCGGGAATTCCCGAGAAAATATTTCGGGAACGTCCCCCTCTGTAAGCAAGTAATCTAATCACTGCGAGAGTAGATCAATCGCCAGTAATCGGAATGCATTTGAGAGTGGATATTATTTCAACTGTAAATTTTTTTCCAGGAAAGGAAAGAAAAAAAAAAAAAAAAAAAAAAAAAAAAAAAAAAGAAAAAAAAAAAAAAAAAAAAAAAAAAAAAAGAAAAAAAAAAAAATACATTACTTAATTGCTCGCTAAAACTAACGAATTATTTGGTCCCGATTATTTTTTTAAACTAACGACTCACTGCTGACAACTAACGAATTATTCGGTTCCAATTAGTTGTCGAATTGACAAATTATTCGGCCCGATTAAATTGTAGATTTGACAACCACGAATCAATCGTTAGTTGTTTCCGACGATTGACGAATAATTCGGCCCCTATTAGTTGTCGGATTGACGACCTACGAATAATTTGGTCAGTTGTCAGTTGAGAACTAACGAATTATTCGGTCCCGATTAGTTTACCAAATAATTAGTAGACAAATTATTTTTCAATCGGCGTGCACGATTAGACAATTTATTTGGTCTCGATTATTTCACCAAATAATCAGGAGACGAATTATTTGTCAATCGGCATTCACGATTGAACAAATTATTCGTTTTTGGACGAATAATTTTAAAATAATTTTTTCCCAACACTGCTCGTAATGCAATCTCGAGTCGGCCAAAACTACGTTGATGCAGTATCAATGCAACGATAAAATTCTGTGACGACTTGGGTTCTAACGCGATCGAGTTGATAGAGCCGTGCTTTACGGAGTCGAGATAAAGTTTGATGGAATCAGCATTGCCACATCTCGCGTCGTAAGGGAAATACGTCAGTGATTCCGGAAACAAACGAAAAATACGGGTGCGTTGATTCATTCATATGCGGGTTGAGGGTCTTTCATTTTAACCCAATTCACGCCGCCACGCACTGAACTGTGATTTCAAATGACATCGTCAGGACAAATTAGCTTTGAGCAAGTTGTACTCGTAGAAAGTCTATCCACTCGGCTCGGCTGTATCACATGCGTCCAACAGACCTATTTCCACTCTCTAGGTATGTACTTATACTCGTTTCGGCACTCTGTAGATTTTTATACGGACTTCAGTGTCCATTGAAGGTTGTGAAAATCCGGAAATCATTTGTAAAAGCAAATTCCTTAACTCTACCTCAAAGCAGTGGCGATTCTGCCAACTTTCAAGAATCGCCACTGTATGTAAAACAATATTTTCACCTACAATCGATATTATCAATGGATTTAAATTGAGGAAAATCAGTGTTGCCAACTTTCAAGGATCGCCACTGCCTCAGAGAAGGAATTTCGTCTCGTGAATCATCAAAAAAAACCCTTTGGATCTAACTGAATCGACGCATAGCCTGTAGGATAGGATTTCCAACAGGTGTGAAGCCGGGTATTTTCTGTAGCCATATTTTTAATGGTGAGCGTGCGTGTATTCAAATGCGTGCCTTGATACGGGGAACCAATTAAGCTGCATGAACCTACTTTTTTTGTCGAGTGACATCTGTGCTCATGTCGCACTCGAGAATTTTCATCGCACGGATTTGGGGTCCAGAATACGCAGAGGCGCTCCCGAGGAGCAAAATTTTCCTTAAAAACTCCTCATCCTTCCCTTCTACCGCCTTATTTTAATCTATAAAATACGGGTTATGAATAGGGAATAAACTTGAAATTTCGTTGTTCAATAACATCATGCATTACCTTGAAATTGGACTAGTTTGGTATGTGAAACTAATATTTCTGGTACATTCATAAAACTTCGTATTGCATATTGGAACTTCAGGGTGTCTACTAAACGATAAAAGAACGGATACACCAGTGGCGTTGCGTGCTTTGCGACGTATCGATTGATCTGCCATTTAAACCTATGGAAAGGTATCGATAAACAGGGTGTTCGCAGCGAACACCTTAATAATCGATTCTTAACCATACCTTCACATGCGGGATAATATCGATCTATCGAAAAGCAAGCCACGCCACTAGGATACACTGGAGAAGCACGGATTTTGAAAGGTCGGTACGGGAATACGACAAAGGTACGGATTTTTCGTGTAAAGGTATGGAAATTAGAGGTTTTTGTGATGAAATCTAAAAAGCAGCCTTGGGAGTATGCAATTCCGTGACGTGATCCATCTACCAAGTTTCCGGTTTGATTCCTCATGTTATTCCTTCGTCATTCCATCATTCCACTTTCCCAATCTGAATATATACAGTTTAAAATGTGTGTGAGGTAAGGAAAAAGTAAGGAAAAGATACTGAAAAAGCAGGGAATTGTAATGACAGGGTACCAGTGGACACCCTGAACCATTGGCACATGCATTTTTTCTACAATAAGCCTGACATAATGCTTTCTTATCGCAGAATGTAGTTCAATTGGCGTTACAAACCCTGAGATACCTGAAATCGACGGGTGCTTATAGTCTTGCTTGGAAGACTAAGAACAACTAACTTTATCTGAGATTCCTGTAAGATTCTTCCTTATTACCAAGCCAAACTAGGTTTATTATAAAAATTCACCATCCCAACTTTATTTATTTGCTCGTTTTAGGCAAATAAAACGAGATTAGAAGAAGAAATGTGGAAAAATCGAGAGGACAAGTTCAAATCAAATTTCGTTTTCCGCGCATGGATTCACAGCAACTTTATCTGAGATCCCTGCTTGTTACCAAGCCAAAATAGGTTTTTCAGAAAAATTCACCGTCCCAACTTTAGTTATCTGTTCGTTTTAGGCATTTAAAATGAGATTCGAAGAAGAAATGTGGAAAAATGAAGAGGACACGCTCAAATCATATCGTTTTCCGCGCATGGATTCATAGCGCCAGAATGGCTTCACTTCTTCCCCGTGCTTTTAGTTACGAGCACTCCGTCTTTACGTCTTTGGCGCAAACTAGAGTACCTATATAGGGAGAGTATGGACAACTCGAAATATGTAGCTCTTAGGGCCCAAACGGGTAGGTAACCTTTGAAAACGAAAAATGTCACTGTCAATCTTTAGACTCCAATATCAAACGAACATGGACAAGAGAATTCATAAGTAAGCATTCTTCCGCAAAAATGAGTGAGTTGGTGCAAAAACCGAGTCAAATACATGCTTTACCACCGACAGTTCCCAACAATTGTGATTATAACACCCGTTTGCTATCGGGACTTTCGTAGGACGTCATTTTCCTCGACCGGGGGTGGCTACCGCCACTCTTGATTCACTCTGGATAATTTGAATTCATAGATTGCCTACCCTTTCGGGGTCTGAGAGCTCCATCACCTAATAGTCCGAGAGACAGACAATATTTAGTGACAAAATCAGGACACAAGTTTTGACCTCTTAAAGTTGCACTTACACGGAAATTTATTGTCTGCCACGTGTTGGCACACGTTACAATAAGGCAGACCGCAATTTTCCGAGTCAGTGCTTGTAAAGCTATCGATTCGAGCGGTCAAAACTTGTGTCATGAGTTTGCAACTAAATATTGTCTGGCTCTTGGACTATAACCTCAAAATTTTCGAATAGTCCATACTCTCCCTATATAGGTACTCTGGCGCAAACTGAGGCGGTCATTCGCCGGCGCCTCCGAGAGCGTGGTGGAAGCGGGCGCTGCTGCTGACACCGTGACACGCTGACGCTGACTCGGCGCTGGCAGCGGCTCCCAGCGCCGGAGTCAAAGTCGGAGCCGGCCGCCACGGTTCCCGTTCAGCTGTTGAACGTTGCGCCCCGAGCCGATCGATAGCGCGCCATCCACGCTCCGCCGCACCCCCGCCCCCCGGGAGGCTCCGCGCCCACGGTCCGCGATGCAATTTTGACTGCGCTCCCGCTTGCAACCCCCCCCCCCCCGGGGAAAGGAGCCTTGACGTAATCTACCTCCGTTGACCTTGACGAGCGGTTGCCCTGGACCCTCCGCCCCGACGAAAAAGGGTGATATTCCCGGCACTTGGGGCTCTTGCCGGAAAATTTCCCGGAGAACCTTTTCACCGAGTATTTTCGGACGCCGGATCCAAACATCCAGGGTTGCCACCAAATCTACACATTTTGGCGAAACTCCCTGACAATGGAGATGTTGCATGTGTGAGGAATTTGCAATTGGACTGTTGATTCTTATGTAAAAGTTCGCGAGAAACACGATGGTCCCACTGATTTTCTCTGAAATCAACTCCCAAGCTCGAAAAGAGCTCTCAAGTTGAGGGCACAATGGAGGGGATATCCCACGCTATCCTGAGAGTTCACTTCTACATCAAAACAAACTCTCCATGCAAAATATAGGGAGCAAATATATTGACAGGGCTGTCACTTTATTTGGGAACTCTAAACTGAAAACACAGCATCACTGCTACTGTATTTGCTCCTTATCTTTGCATGAAGAGTTTGTTTTGATGTAGAAGTGGACTCTCAGGATAGCGTGGGATATCCCTTCCATTTTGGCTTCAACTTGAGAGCTTTTTTTGTGCTTGGGAATTGATTTCAGAGAAAACCAGTGGCAATATCGTAGTTCTCGCGAACTTTTACACAGGAATCAACAGTCAAATCGCAAATTCCTCACACATGCAACATCTCCATTGAAGATATGCCACGAGGTCAAAAAGACAAAATTAGAAATAGTTTTCGGGCAAAATCTGTTGTTCGAAATGCCAAACCCACTGTAAAGAGCACATAAGTGAGTTTATAAATTCCTTGATATTTCCGTCATTTTCCCTGGCTTATCGAAATTCCCCAAAATTTCCCGATTTTCCCTGACTGTGACAGCAGGGTTGCCACTCGTCGTTCCCCGAATGAAAGAATGTAAATACATTCCAACATCGCAACATTTTTACTTGTAAGTTGCTTGTACGCTAGTTGGGTATTCTCAACTGAAAACTTGAGGGAGAAGCTGTGGTTAGCTCCTCAGCTTAACAATCGATGTTTCTATCATTTATTTATTTTCCAATTTCCCGAATTTCCCTTACTTTTTTTTGCTTTTCCCTGATTTTAAAATTGTCTCGCTCCCTGACTTTCCCTGACCCTAGATCGCACTTAGATTTTCTTCTTTTAATGTAATTGGACTTCCGTTAAATGCTTCTCACAAAATTTCCTGACTTCTCTTATGTATTCCTTGGCTTACTCTAATACTTCCAAGGCGCCTTAAGTTCCCAATTTTCCTTATTTTTCATACCGCCGGAAACTCTCACAATGTCCTTTTGAAGCCAACTTGCTGGATTTTTTTTTTATTTTCCGACCAAAATGGTTATTTTAAAAATTAGTAAATACGTGCGTGCTTTTGAACGGAATTAGTCAAAACTAATTTTTTGAGTACATACCAAGACTGTGGCTACATTTAGAAAATGACAAGCAGGCTCATTTGGGGGTGGGCTGTCTTTATGAAAATCCTAGCCGCCCGAAAATTGTTCATAGGAGCAAGGAATGCACCAATTCTTGATGGTCGACACTTACCTGAAATCAAAACAAAAAAAGATATTAAAATCATGTTTCTCGCGTTTTTGTGTTATTTGGCGGAAAATTGATCAAAAGGCACTCTTACGTCATGCCTAAGCAGCAGCTGAGCATGTGTGGTTCCCATAAGCATTGAACTCTGCCCCAACCATCCTGAGAACTCCTATTCTTCAAATACATCCAACCACAGGGCCGGATTGAGGGGGTGGCCACATGGGCCGCGGCCCATGGTGGCAAATTTAGGGGGCGGCAAATTTTGCAATTTTTTTAAACGTAGGTATAACAAAATGGGATTCAGAAAAAAAAATTATCAATGAGAAAAGGGGACAAAATCTTTCATAAGAGTGCAGTAATTTCTAATTTTGTCGTTTTTCGGTGATACAAGAGACAGCAACTTTAATTAGTCGAAATAAGAGAGGAACTAAACACGCAATTTGGCCTGGAACTCAGCGCAGAGAGGAATGACGTCGAGGACTTGAGATGAAAAGGACAAGCCCTCGGCGCGGCGGTCGGCATGTAACACATATTAGCGCCTACAAGACTGCAGGAATACTTCCCGCATTGCGCCAAATACAGTGCGATCAGCGCAGAGCGCCGGCGGAAGTTAAAATTATTAAACAACATTCTTGTTTGTTCTTTCTTAATTTTTTAGTTCAATGCTTATAAATGGAAGACCTTGTCCACAAAGAGATAGGTTTACAAGACTTAACTTTCGCGCAAACTTCCGTGAACTTTTGCTTGTAGTGTTGATAGGGCTTTCGCAAAAAATGTGTCCAAACACGAGTAAACGCGTCTTATGCACCCCTTTCCCTCCGGCACGTTCACTAGATGGTTTTTTATTGATGTCTCAAAACGACTGAGAAGGGGGCGGCACAATACAGGCGGCCCATGGGCGGCAAGTAGGTAAATCCGGCTTTGTCCAACCACTGAAAGAAATTCGAATGTTTATCTTTTTTAAGCCTCCGAATATTGGTCCAACTAATCCTGCCTTGTGGCTCACTACACGAGGAAACCAGAAGCCATGCGTAACCTAATTATTCTCAGACGCCCTTGAGCGATAAGCGAGCCCCAGTGGTAGACAAAATAATTTTTTAGATTAGGCAGCCCGAGATTGTCTCATAAGGCAAACTAAGTTAACGAGGTCTAATAAAATGGAAGCCTCATTTCGAACCCTCCCTGGATGGGACTCATGAAATTCATCTCACCAGACGCGATCCTTCCGATATTCCGAATCCCTGCGGCGCCGCAATCTGATACGAGATCAGAGAATTATAAATAGGAGCCGTCCGTAGGGATACTGACAGCGCACAACGTGATATTTGACCTCAAAAAGTGGCCAAAAATAGGTTCCGCAAGAATTCATCATCGATCAAAACTGATATAATTTTGCTTTTCAAAGGCTGACTTCATCAATCTCATTAATTAGATACGAAGCCCCCCTTATTTGAATATACTTCTTCTGTGCTCTTCTTACATGCGTAAGAGCAGCAGAAAGAGTTGTCGGAAATGTGCACGTAGGAAAAAAAGTTTTGACCGTGCAAGCGTTCTTCAAAATTGTTACTTGATTCAAAATAATAATTCTTCTTTTTTTACATCGAGTGAGATATTTTTTCGATATTTGGAGTTAATCTTTTAAATAATTCTTTAGTTTTCTTTAAACTTTGAGGGACACTTTATAATAAAATTCGTTGAATAGTTATGTCAGTTTGAAAATTCTAGTTAAAAAACGTGGTTTCGAAAGTTTTCGGACACAATTACGAGAATCGATTCCAAGAAATGTATATAAATATGTATCAATCTGCCACAGATTGTAAGATCCCCCGCCCAGGGGACGAGATACTGTAGATAATGATAAATGTGACAAAATAGGAACTTCCACACTTAAAATGTAAATTAGACCTTCGGGCAAAGACCTGTCAATCTTTGTTCCACCCTGTAAAAAAATAATAAACTTAATTTGGAATAAATAAATAAATAAATAAATAAATAAATAAATAAATAAATGAAGATCCCCCGCCTCTTCCTTACAGCTCTTTCGTGGGCCCACTCTGATCATAATGGTGCCCTCTTTACATTTTGTGTCTTTGTAAACATGTGGCTAGTTCCCAGATACATGAACGGCAAATGTTTCTCGCTGAACGGAATAGTTTTTCGATATGAAGCACCGAACGACCGGACATACTTTTCCATGAAAAATTCCTAGGTCCAAGTAAGTCGCTTACAAAAAAAAAAATCAAAAAACCTTAGGACCAATTTGAAGTCAACGTACCACAGTGTGAGCGTTGACAGGGTCACATATTTATTGGTGCTTTACGTCCATGCGGGGTGTGAGAGGAGGGGGTTGTTGCGACAACGGGAGGAGGGGGGAGGGGGCAATTGAAGCCGATCGCCTTCGTCGGCCGCCTAGACCATCTTTCCCGGTAATTGAGGTGACATGGCGCTCACTCAAATCCGGCTCGAGTGCGGCCCCCGGTCGTTGAAATTGGGAAGAGGATACTGTCACACTGCGCTAAAACCGCACAACTACATAAGGTTTCCCGTTGAAGGCGCGCGGTTCTTCATTGACGGGGCGAAAACGTGTACCACAGCGGGGTACTTGACCCTCGGGACCTCGGGGAGGATCCTCACAGTGGCGTGGCGAGCTTTGCGATACATCGATTGTTATGCCATTTAAACCTATGAAAAAGGATCGACAAACAGGGTGTTCGCAGCGAACACCTTAATAATCGATTCTTTACCATAGGTTTAAATGGCATAACAATCGATGTATCGCAATTCACGCCACGCCACTGGATCCTCAGCTTGTCTCCGTATCCCGGTTGCGCGGCGTACTGTGTCCTCAAATCTGAATAGGGCTCACGAGTGAAAATGCGGATTATTGATAAATAGTCATACTCGATACTCCTATTTGCACTACAATTTGCGGTGAGCAAGTACTAATTCTGGCTCATCCATGAAAGCCTTAGTCTCCAAATAAAAAGCAAAAAGGGAGAGGACAAGGTTGCCACAGAATGTGGAAAATTAGATTCCCTCACATTTCCCTGATTTCCCTGGCGCATTTTCGTGAAATTCCCTAACAATTGAACAAATGTCAGATTGTTAAAAAGACATAGTTAAGAGTGGTTTTCAGGCAAAATGTTTTGCTCGAAACGTCAGACCCACCCGAGAGAGCAAATAAAAGTGACTTGACGATTTTTCTCTGACATTTTCGTCAATTTCCCTGACATTTCCAGGTTTTCCCGATATTTCCTCACTGCGGCAACCCTGGAGGAGGAGGGTAAGTAGAAATGAAGGAGAGAGGGAAGAAAAGGATTAACTGAAGAAAAAAGAAGGGGGAGAAAAAAACGCGAAAGAAGAGAAAGAAAAAGAAGAAAAGAGAAAATAGATGGAAGAATGAGAAAAAGAGGAAGAGGGAAAAGAGAAAAAAAGAAAACAGTGGAGGAAGAAGGGGACAAGAAGAAAGAAAAGGAAGGACAGAAAAAAGGAAGAAGCGGGAAAAAGAGGGGCCAAGGATGAAGGAGAAAATAGGAGAACATGGAAAAATAAAAATTGGAAGAGAAAGAAAACCAATGAAAGAAAGGAGGCGAGAAGAGGGCGACGAAGAAGAAGAGGACATCACGGACGCGAGAAGAAGACGACGAAGGAGAAGAGGACATCACAGACGCGAAGGATTATCCTGCCAGCGCGTTTCAATCAACAAAAATTCGCGGAATTGCAACTGAACAACTATTTCGACTCCGGAGTAGGCTTTGAAGTATAACCGATTAAATGAAGGGGCACCGCTGCGAATAAATCTTGCACTCTCGTGATCAGCCACAGCATCTCGGTTCATGCTGAGCACTTCAACTGCCGCGCCGCACGCCACCAACCTCCCGTTACAGCAACGGCTTGAATTTCGGGTTCTTTTATTTTTTTCAAGGTACAGTCCCTCGACAGAAACATATCTTGAAAATATTGCCCAAATTGAAAATTCAGCCCAGCATGTTTCAATATCGAAACATATCTTGCCTTTGCTTCTTTATTCTTGAGATTTTAGCCTGGAAAAACACCAACCGCTGTAAGAACGAACTGTCGTTATTCGGTTCCCAAAAAGAGCCACAAATAAAAAAAATTCGGTTCGTATCGGTAGCAAAAGAAACGTTTTGAAATCTTGCAAAAGGGCACTTTTAGAAACCAACGAAGTTTGTTCCAGTCTCTACGAAATCCCTGGTAAAAATTGGTGATAAGAGCTGCGTTTCAAAATACCATAGGAATTCTTATAGCCGGCTAAAGAAGGCTCCAGAAAATCATATAGCTGGTTGTAGAATGCGGAGAAAATTATACGGCCGCGCTATACGGAGCGATAAAAAATTATGCAGCCGGGCTATAGTTCCTATAGCCGGGCTTTACACTTTATCGCCTGGCTGTTGCTTTTTCGCCATCGATTATAAAATGCTATAAGAAATTGTGTAGAAATTCGTGTGCTTTGGAAATCATTAAGTTTGATACGGAACCACCTTATACCACCATATTTACAAAACACACGTTATATTTTCCTTTACTACATAATTTTTTTTCATCAATTAGAACGAGAATAATCCATCAGGATGTGCAAACATTTCAAAATCATGAGTTGAATAACGCTGACTCCGCCAGATTAAATATTAGAGCCTGACACAAAGCGGAGCGGCGACGCACTGGCGCCTACAAACCTAACAGGGATACTTCACGCATTGCGCAACGCGTGAAGTATCCCAGTTAGGTTTGTAGGCGCCAATGCGCGTTTCGCGCTGGCTGCCCGCCTGCCGCGCCGCAGCGTGCCACGGCGCTTGAAGCAACTATTTCACACCAGAGGTATTGCACAGTATCATACGAAACTGAAGGCGCTCTGATATATTAGGAATGGCAGGCATCCATCAAAATTACGCAGCTTTCCTCGCAAAATAAATCAAGATACTACGGCCCAAAAAGAGAGCAGTGGTCCAAAAACTCACTAAGTCCTAGCATCCGTAATTAATAACGTTCAGCATACACTTTATCGCCTGGCTGTTGCTGAATCGCCATCGGCTATAAAAGGCTATAAGAAATTGTGTAGCTGGCTATAGAAGCTATTGGAAATCTTACAGCCAGATGGGGTCATGTGTGCGTGCACGCGTGCAGGTGCAAAGCGAAACAAATCCACGGATTAAAAAAAAATTGCGATGAGTCATCGACTTTGATGGAAGCAGAGAAAAACAAACTTGTATGCAACTGCGGGTTCCGATTCCGAACGAAAGTGCCATTAAGACCATACGACATTTCTGATGCGAGCATTGGCGTTCATTCCGCGTGTTTTATCGCATTCTTCCCGCAACCGCTGAGCAGTGCGAACATAAAAAAAGGAAAATAAAAGGAAGACAGATATCGACCGATTGCGTAACGGATGGGTGCTTGAGAGCAATTACTTAACTCGGTCTTTTCCCTGGCTCTTAAATTCTGGATTTATTGACTTGCGCTAATGATTAGCGTCGTTTGATTCATGAATGCATTCTGGATATTGCAGCGGGGGCATTTCTCTGAAGCCTCTTGAGGATGTAAAGAACTGTATACTTCAGTTCCTGCAATTCGTCATCTCCTGGACGAAGGAACGTAACTCCAATCCGAGGTTGCCAAATTGACTCCAACAATCAATTTATTTTACAAAAATGTAAGTGTGCAATTTTTATCCAAATTTGTCTGATTTTTGCATGAAAGTGGAAGAAAATTCAGTGAAATTTTCAGTTACAAATGCCCAAGATTTTTCCGGTTAAAGTTCAATTTACGAAGGGAAATTTGGCAACATTGAAATGTAGTTACGTTTTTTCGTGAGGAGAACGACGAATTTAGATCAATTGAATCGCGTTAAGCAGAAACGAACCGAGCCACATCAGCTAGTGCCAAATTTAATTGGTCAATTCAATTTTTTACATGAAAACGGATGTGAAGATTTTTGTGCAAATTTCGGTGAATTTCCTGCATAGTACGAGACAAATTCCTTGAAATTTTGAAAGTAAATCGCACAAACGTTCTCTTGTAAAAAATTAAATTGCCAGGTTAAATTTGGCAGTACCTGATGTGGCTTGGTTCCTTTCTGCTAAACACGGTTCAACTATTATTGAGTGATTTTCACGAGCAAGTGTTGTCATTGTATTATGCGCTGAAAACCATCCACTGATTATAAGTTAAGTAATCAGTATCCACTGATTTTACAGTATGTTTGACCATACTGACACCAGGGCCGAATTTACGGGGTGGCCACATGGGCCGCGGCCCATGGCGGCAAATTTTGCAATTTTTTTTAAATGTAGGTATAAAAAAATATCGGATTCAGAAAAAAAAATTACAAACGAGAAAAGGCGACAAAATCTCCACTTCCTGGGAGTAGAGTAATTTCTAATTTTGTCGTTTTCGTCAATATAAGAGACAGCACCTTGAATTGGTCGAGTAAAGAGAGGAACCAAGCACACAATTTGGCCTGGAACGTCGCGGCGCAGAGAGCAATGATGACGAGGACTTGAGATGAAAAGGAGAAGCCCTCGACGCGGCGGTCGGCGTGTAACACATATTAGCGCCTACAAGACTGCATGAATACTTCACGCATTGCGTCAAACACGGTGTGGTCAGCAACGGTCGGCGAAAAACGCATAGCGCCTACTAGACTGCATGAATACTTCACGCATTGCGTCAAACACAGTGCGGTCGCTTTGTTCTTTCATACTTCTTTGTTCATTTCTTACAAATGGAAGGCCTTGTCCACACAGCGAAAGGTTTACGGAACTTAACTTTCGCGCAAAGTTCCGTGAACTTTTGCTGGTAATGATGACAGGACTTGCAAAATATGTGTCTAACACGAGTAAACGCGTCTTATACACTCCTCCCCGCTGCACGTTCACTTGATGGTTTTTATTGATGTTTCAAAACGAATGAGAAAAAGAGGGCGGCAAAATACAGCCGGCCCATGGGCGGCAAAATACAGCCGGCCCATGGGCGGCAAGTAGGTAAATCCAGCCCTGACTGACACACGCGCTGGAATTCGTATTTAGGGTAAGTATGAGTTTCAGTATGCGGGACGGCACTCAAATAATATCAAATCATTTCATTTTACCTGTATCTATTCATTCATACGTAGGTGCTGAACTAATAAATCAGCACTTAAATAGGTAGTATACGTTAAGGATGCTAATAAAATAAAAGGGCGAAATTCCAAAACTCTACTCCGGCCGTCGCGTCGCTGCCAAAAGGCTGGACATTATGTTTCTGGTTATAGATGTAGTAAAAGTGCCGATGTTTTTTCTCTGATTGATTAATTTCTACTAATCAATGAAATTAGACCAAGTTTTATTGCTGAAAGTCTGAAAAACTTAGATATTAAGGGAAAAGTCTTCCTCAACTTTTCCCAATTTACAGATTCCTGAGGCTGGCGATAGCTCTGAAAAAGTTTAACAGAAATGCTGAAAATATCTCCGACTCGGTCCCAATTCCTGTTTGTTTGCCCAGCAGATAAACACAATCCTATGATAACATTGATTCGTCCATATTTTAGAATGAGTCATTTTGCCTTTACAAGATTCCATCGATTACTAACTAAATAATAAGCAATATGATTTAAATGTATGGTATGTATTTATGCGCACTCGTAATACAAAAAAGAGAGAGAGCGAGAAAAAAGTCAGTAAAATCCAAAGGTCTAAGCAGGGTAGAAATCTTAGACTTGGTCGGGAAAACTTCCTGGATACTACTCTGACTTTGAATTCTGACCTCGCCGCCTTAGTCATCAAAAGTTGTGCCTGTTGTAGTGGTAAACAAAGTTGGTTAAATTTTCAGTGCAGCAGGAAGAAAATCAAGGAAACATTCACTCGATCATCACTCATTCCCACAACATCGCGATATCTCGAAATGATAAGGTAGGCGAACTGCAATTAAACGCACGGAATCGTGAGTCTACGTCATTCTAAATGGAACGGCCAAAGGCGGAGAGGAAGTCGAAAAGTAACGAAGGGGGACGAAGAGGGAGAAGAGCTGATAACGCTTTTTCTGCAATTTCTTTCCGGGCGGGCGTTACAAAACACCTCGGCGGCGACAACATGCTACCTCACTCGGTGACCTTGAACTTGCACAGCCTTTAAAAAGTGTACATCCCATCCATTCATAAAATACATGTGACTCAGTTCGGAGGTATGCCCTCGCTATTGTCAAGTTTCGACAAAATCATTTGGTTCCGATTCACTGCAGAATATTATCCGATAGAGATCGCTGAACTTTTCAAGTGAAAAACGAACGAGTGGGTTTGTTGACATCCGCAAATTATCGCACGCTATTTAAATTATGGGTCTCAGTGAAACGCATTTACTTGGTTTTATGAGTCTAAAATATTTAGTCCATGTAAATCTACCGGATGGACCAGTTTTGCAGATTAAGTAAATAAGTTGGTTTATGTCAAAAGTTGGTTGAAAAGGCAAGTTTAAACCATGCTTTGATGAATAAAAACAAAATAAATGTTTATAAAAAGACCGATGAAGTCTTCGCTCTCCAGACAAAAGGACGCGTAACTACATTTCAATGTTGCAACACTCCTGTTGCAAAACATACTTGCAGGTATTAGAAATTCCTAGTTGAACATTTTACTGATTTTTCTTCCGATCACGCGCAAAAATCAGCGAAATTTCGGACCAGACTTGGACATTCGTATTCTTGTAGAAAATTGAATTATTTCCGTCTATTTTTCAACCTTGGGATGGAGTTACATTCCTTTCTTTGAAAATCGACGGACTTTGTCAAAAATTGGCTGTGAATAAAGAGAATAAAGGCTTAAGCCGCAAATTTGGCTGGTTGTGAAATCGATCAAGATTTAATGCACGATTGAATTTATGATGTTTTAGTAAGATTTGAAAGGTCAAAATTGGGGCAGTGGTCTTCTCCGATGAACCGAGGCGCTCCCAGTCCCAGGTCGTTATGCGCAACGCTGGACTGGAGCCGATTGGGTCATTGTTGCTTTTCGACGAAACTCCACGACCGCTTGGCACGCAAAAAAACCAACGCCCGATTAGAATGCAAATTTCTGCTCGGCCGGAAGGAATACAGCTCGTGCATTGGGTCATGTTTATCAAGGGAACTAGAACACCTAAACACTGGAACCTATGTAACTATGGTGCAACTATAAGGAACGCTAATCTTGATTTCACTGTTTCGAGGAGTCAAAATCCCCTGACTATTCCATGTTTTTTCTATGTTTTTTGGCATGTTTTCTCGTGAAAAAGTTTTTCAAAAATATTATTTAGCGCGAAGTCTCCTGTAATTGCGAACAGTTCAAATTTGAGGACTAAAAAGAAGATGCCACACTTGATAAAATGATTGTTTGATTCGCGAGTTCTATTTCATTTCTTTCGATAAATTGTATAAGTGCGGCTGAAAATAATAACGAAAATAATAGGCCGAAAATAATTTCGAGGTTCTGCAGAGAAATTTCCTGACTTTTCACCCTTGCGCAATACTCTCTGTCTCTCCTTCACCACCTTCTGCTCCTCCGTATCTCTTTCCTTCTTCTTTCCCTCCTATGACTAGAGCATATCGACGGCGTAAGTCCACATTCACATATCTCGTTTGCGGTGTCTTAAAATCTCGGCCTCTATGTTATTTTTCAAAGGAGAACAAATTGACATCATTTCTAGAAGTTTTTGCAGAATTTTTTTCGCACAGAGAAGAAAAATCACGGCAGTTTCAAAGAATTGCCGTGGAGTAGTTTTCCGTTTAAAAAATAAAGTATGACAGGAAGTCTGAGACGTCGCAAACCAAGTTATGTGATTGCCGACTTACACCGTCGATATGTCTCTTTTGTCCAGTCATAACTGTATCAGGCACACATAAAAGTGAAAAATAAAATATCCATCTCAACGAACAGTCGTTAAAAATTGCTACATAAAACAAATTCATTCACCGTCAAGGGATGAGAGGAGAGCCGCCTGCACTGAATCCATTTCTTGGGCGATCGTCCAGGTTTAGGCAATACCTCTTTCTCTCATGATCGTCTATCTATAAAAATTTTGGCTAGCCCCTCACTTCGAAATCAAAACCAATTTCTCCTTCTATACCGTAAGTCCATTTAACCACACCCCACACTCCCACGGATAAATGCATTTTGTTGCCGATCTCACAAATAAAATTCGGCCGTTTTTCTTGAGACCTTCATCTCGCTCACTTTTTGCGGATCTCAAATTAGTATACCAGCGGGCTGTATCGGGCCTCAAATTAGTATACCAGCGGGCTGTATCGGATCTCAAATTAGTATACCAGCGGACTGTATCCGAACGCTACATTCCGGAATCGATTGGTAATATTATGAGGTGAGCTTTGCACCCACCCTAGTATCAAGCAACGACGACGTATGTGTGCAATGAATGGCACAATTTGTAATCACAAGCGAGAACAATTGGACTACATTTTGCAATTTGGAACTATAAATTCTAGCCCGGTTTAAAAACAACGTATGTGCCATCAGTTTCCATATGCACATAAGTGTTTTTCCAGAAAAGCCAGAATTGCAAAATGCAGTCCAATTGAAGGCGCTCTACATTTTGTAATGGCTAGGTCTGGATGCAACTATTCGTGTTCCTGGGATGTCCCTGTTGCATACACACAAAATTGCAGGCGCTCTGGCTTTTTCAATGGCTGGGTCTGGTTGCAACTATTCGTGTTCTTGAGATGTCGGTGTTGCATACACAAAAAATTGCGGGCGCTCTGGCTTTCATTAGCACGACGCATGTGTAAACTGTTGTTAGCTCTTGCTCTCAAGGGGTTTCAAAGTTGCATTCACAATCGTGTTTAGAGTCATGTTTACAATAATTGCCTCCAGGCTGAACATAAGGTTAAGTACAAATATTGAAAAAGTCGATTCTTTGGGTAAACAAAAGACGTTTTGGAGGTATAATTGTTTTGCCAAAAACGCTTTTTTCCCTGGGAGCCACGGCCCCCCAAAGTTGGAGAAAAAAAATCGCCTTCCTAACGCACTGTGACAATGTTTATCAACCAATATTAATGCAAATTGGTAAATGGGGGTAATTAATGTTTAATTAAATTAATGTTTTCAGCGACAAAAATCAATTTTCGACGGAACCACTAGATTCAACGTTGAAAAATATATATATACCTACAAAAGTGTGACTTGCGTTTTTTCGCTATGACTCATCGTTTTCGCGATACAAGGGACTGAATGGAGCGCAGGTGGGCGCGCAGGGGGTGGGGGGTGGCCCCTAGGGAAAGCATTTATGGGGGAAAAGTTATACCACAAAAACGTCTTTCTTTGACCCAAAAGATATACCACAAAAACGTCTTTCTTTGACCCAAAGAATCGACTCCTTCAATATTCGTACTTAATCCTGGGACACCCCGTATATTTTCCCCGCTTACTGTCGAGTTCAGAGGTTAGGTTTTGCAACTTGCGGTCGGCAGTAACAAACGAAATTCGGGTCCAATATCTGGGGTGGTCCATTCATAACTAACAATACGGAGCTTCTACTACGATGTCACGTATGAAAACAATCTATACACTCGATTCTCGTTGGCGGAGGAGAGAAGGAGGGATGAAAAGTAAACAAACATCGAAGCACGGGCATGGGCGGCATGGCATGGTGGCACACATAACGTCTCTCCTCTACCATAAGGGCGTACCTCGATTTTCACGTGAGCCTGCATCTCCATTTAACTCTATGCTTCCCGGGGCTCATGAGGAAATTGAAATATTCGCCCTCACCTCACGGGAGCGACTATAAAGCCTCGACCTTGAGGATGGGACGCGTTCCAATGGAGCCTGCGAAACCGGTCCCCGAGAAGTATAAACAAAGATCCAGGAGTAAAACGCGGTCCAGCAATCTGCCGTGCTAAGGAAAAACGCCGTATGATCATTCAAGAGTTGCCAAATTTCCTTTGAAAAAACACGAACTTCCCGGTAAACTCATTGATATTTTCCTTCCAATTTTTCAGATGATTTTGTTTGTAATTTGACCTAAAGTCTCTGAGAATTTCAAAGAAAAATATTAACAATTTTCCTCAAAAATAAACATTTTATTGAAGGAAATTTGGCAAGTCTCGAAAGTTCATACGGCGTTTTTCCTTAACGCGACAGCAATCTCCTCCGCCGTTAAAACAATGTCTTGCGTCTTAGCGCATTGGTGGTGGGGAGTTGTGACCGATTGAGGCGCAGTTCCTTCGTCGAAGACGCGATTCGAAAGCATCCGCAAACCTTACACAGATAGATGGATTCACCTACTACCATTCTAAGGAAGAGTGCCATATGGACATTTTGAGAGTTGCAAAATTTCTTCTGATAAAAAATGTTTTTTTCGTGGAAAGTTGTCTATAACTTTCCTTGAATTTTTTTTTTTATTTTACAGGGTTGCCACAGAATTTAAAAAATGAAATTCCCTGACATTTTCCGAATTTCCCCGACACATTTTGGTGAAATTCCTTGCCAATCGAGGATATGCTAGATGGTAAAAAGACATAATTAGAATTAGTTTTCAGGCAAAATTTGTCGTAACTTTAAACCCATTCTAAAAATCAAATAAAGATGACTTGATAATTATTCCCTGATTTTCACGCGCAAAATTCAGCAACGATTCTCAGCGACCATCGGATAATGTCGGATTTGTCTGAACTATTCGAAAAGATTTGATACTCATTTGGATGAAAATAACTCGAATTAGTGAAATTTCAGCTGTTGAGCGCTGGCGCTGACTGTTGACTGCCACATTCAGCTTCCAAATTCAGCGTGTCATTGCGGCATAGCGCAAGTTCGAATAATCGCACCGAACACGGTGCGGTCAGCGTCAAACTCATACCAGCGCCTGCAAGGCTGTAGGCATACTTCACGCATTGCGCCAACCAGTGCTGTCGGCGTCGAGCGAATATTAGCGCCTACAAGACTGCATGAATACTTCTCCCATTGCACCAAATGCTGATTTTTCCAGGTTTTCCCTGACTGTGGCAATCCTGATTTTACATTAAATTGTGAACGAAAGTGTCTGAAAAAGGAGAGAAATATCCACCACTTCCTCGGTAAATTCGTTTTTTATCAAAGGAAATACTCGTATGACAACGCCTGATGAACGCCGGCGTTTCTCCTTAGCACGGCAGAATTAAGGACTGCACCGATTCTTTAGGCGAGTGTCCAGGGCCAGGCGAAAGGCGGTGGCGAAGAGGCGGCCGCGTTGAGCGAACGGCACTGCGGATGCGGTCAATCAAACTATTAAGCTCATCTCGGGATCACAGCTTTTTCATTCCGACTCTTGCTCTGACCTTTGTCCAGTTTCCATGCCGGTTAAGCTCTCTAAGGGATGCACAGTGCTCGCCGGTGATCTGACCGCAAGTTCTAACTCCTGACATCGACGGCATGTGCAGGAATTTTCACGCACACCCACCCTAAAACGCCTTCCATTCGATGTAATCGCATAATGCGTTAATACAGCGCTAATTGGATTGCATTTTGCAAAAAGGAACCACTAGCATTGCAATGATGCTAAGATTGTGCAACTTCATCCTTTGCAATAAAATTGCGGAAATTGTGAAAAACTATGAAATTTAGATGGTAATTTTTGTCTTAAATTTACAGTTTTTAGCGAGTAAAATAGAAACTATTAAGGGATAATCGGGTTTTTCCTCCAAGACAAAAGAAGTTGCACAATCTTGGCAACATTGTAATGCTAATGGTTCCTTTTTGCAAAATGCAATCCAATTATCACTGCTTATTAAGCTTATCATATAGCTTACTTTGAGATTTGGCTGAAAGTAGAGTACAGAAATGTCGAAATTAGAGTAACTATATAGGGAGAGTATGGACATTTCGAAAATTTTGTGATGGAGCTCTTAGACCCCAGAGGAGTAGGCAATCTATGCATTCAAATTATCCAGAGTGATTTATAATCACAATTGTTGGAAAATGTCGTTGGTAAAGCACGTATTTGACTTGGTTTTTGTATAAACTGCTTCATTTTTGCGGAAGAATGCTTACTTATGAATTTTCTTGTCCATTTTTGTTTGATATTGGAGTCTAAAAATTGACAGTTTCGTTTTCAAAGGTTACCTACCTACCCTTTTGGGCCCTGAGCTACACATTCCGAGTTGTCCATTCTCTCCCTATATAGTTACTTGACTAGTTTAACTTGAAATCAATAAAATCTCAATTTTCTTTCAAAAACTGCACTTAAGCGCCTTGTCCTCCAGCCCCTCATTTACACTTCGAGGACATCTCTTAGGGAATAGTTGCTATACAAATCATGCTCAGCTCATCGCGATATCAAACCACCAAACTGAACGAAAAATTATTTTCTTCCTCCGCTGGTCACAAATGAACCAAAGCGTGAATCGAGTTTAAGAACCCCGTGTTTCTGTCCTTAGACTCGACTACAGGCTAGAGCCACCCATCGCGAGAGTTGAAGAACCTCTGAATACAGGTGCCAATTCCGACTGATTTAGGTTAGAGGGATGAGGGCCGCGCGTCGTCGCGCGCGTCGCGTGGAAAAAGCACGAGGGAAGAAGTCAACTCGTGACATTTATTAATGGGTTATTATCGGGGCTCCGAGCGGAATCGAAGGGGGGATGAGCACTCGGGCTCTCCGTTCCGCCCGGGGGGGGGGGCTCGAGGGGGGGGGCGGCGGAAGAGAGGAGGGGGGGCGGCGGAAGAGAGGAGGGGGGGGGGCTACGCGACGCGGAGTCCACCCACGAAGACCGGGACCGGGGCTGGGAGCACACCTTGCTTCGTGTCAATAGACCAGACAGAATCGGTTGAGTGGATAAATGATGAATTAAGTAAACTCACTCGAGCCCCGCGCTATTGATTGATGATTTATTCCCGGCTCCGCACTTCCTTGGACCTGCGCTCCGTGTTGTCACGTCGGGGACCCTCGTGACTTCCAGCCGTGGGCTTATGTACTTCCTTGGTCGAAGAGCTTATCAAGGAGGGAACGTTATTCGTAGTGCACGGAGAAAAAAACTTCGTAGGTGGGACCCGAAGTTTAGGTCATATGGATCTCTGAAGTTTTCGGATTGAGCATCTGAACACCCTCGTGACTTCCAGCCGTGGGGTTGTGTACTTCCTCGATCGAAGAGGTTATCAAGGAGGGAACGCTATTCGTAGTGCACGGAGAAAAAACTTCGTAGGTGGGACCCGAAGTTTAGGTCATACTAGCCGTTCTGGGCGCGCTTCGCGCGCCCGTCACGCCTAGCCGGGGGCTACGCCCCCTGGACCCCCGGTCACTCGCTACGCGAGTGACATTCGGCTCGCTTCGCGAACCGATTTTGTAGTAGTTGCAAATTTTTTTATCACTATATTTTGAAGATTTCATAGAAAACATAATGAAATTCTCACTCCACAATTAACTTGTAGAATAATAATGGCAGGGCAAGAAATAGACTATATCTTAAAATGGACGGTTAATCCCCACTTAGTGAAAACAGCCAACACCACGTGAAGGTGAGGAACCATCGTTAGCCACTTTTTTTTTTTCTTTTCTTTTCTTTTCTTTACTTTTCTGAAAAAAATTTACTGAAATTTTAGTTGCGTCCCCTAAAAGGAAACACGGAGAAAAAAATTTGTGCATGGAACCCGAAGCTGAGATCATATGGATCTCTGAAGTTTTCGGATCACGCATCCGAAAAGTTAAGGTCCATCTGCCGAAGTTCGGGTCAGACAATTGAAGTAGTTCGGTATATACCGAAGGTTTCAGGTCACACATCTGAAGTACTCGGTGCATACCGAAGTGCTTCAGATTTCTGACTCGGAGATTTAGGAAAAACACAGTAGAGAACCAAGGAAATCACAGTAGAACAGAGAAAAAAATACAGTCGAATAAATAAAGAAAACTATTATCGAAGAAATTCTAATTATTAGAAAGTAATTAGCTGGCGTAATCAATGCGTAGCTGCATAGGAGCATGAGCGAGATTTATCATCAACTGACCGCTGGCCGCTAGGTACCTGGGTGGGCGAGCGACAATACGTAAGCGGTGGCATATGGTTCGATTGACAGAGGAGTGGGGAACGGTCAGACGTAGGGGAAAGGTTCAGGCTGAACCGTTCAGCACAGCGCAGCGTCAGTCACCGGGTGGGGAAGAGAGTCCGGGAGGGGACACTTCCCCTCGAGTGAAACAGAAAAAGGCAGAATCCTTCGAAGTTTATATTAATGATGATTAATGATGATGATGATGGATCTCTGAAGTTTTCGGATTGAGCATCTGAACACTTAAGGTCTGGCTGCCGAAGTTCAGGTCTGACATATAAAACTTCAGTCTTACATCTGAAGTACTTCCGTTCTTACATCTGAAGTACTTCAGATGTGAGAACTGAAGTTTCAGATGTGTGATCCGAACCTCGACAACTGAACACTTAGTGTTCATATGCTCAATCTGAAAAAATCTGATCATTAAAACTACTTCAAATTTTATCCAGCTATATATTCAACGGTTTCCGACAATTTTAGGGGTCATTAGGGGAAAGGCGAAAGAAAGGGATGATCGAATTTCCATCCTAGTCAAGGATAGGTATTGAAATCTAGAATCCGGTCTAAATATCAGCAACATTAAACTTTTTTTTTAGAAAAAGCAAAACGTCCGATAAGACGGGCAACACATCCGTGAAACATGGCAGTACTTTACACCGTCGTATTTTAGTTACCGTTACGTACCCTTAAATTAGAGATGCTCTACAAAAGGTGGAAATTAAAAAAGAGAAATTAGGCAACGCAGCCTTCTCCCTCAACTCGTCCGGTTTCTATTTTAATCGAACAAGATTTGAACGCGGTTTTTTTTTAACTTTAACAGCTAGCGATTCACCTCGTATTTTAATGATTAAAAAATTGACTCTTATAGCTTTTTCTCTGTCTCTCTCTCTTTCTGCCCCTCGCTCTCCGTTCCGTTCTCGATTCCTAGGTTGTGGTAGTCGAAATAACCCTCGGAATCGCGGGAGTGGGACGCGGACGGCTTCCGGCTTGTTAATCAATCGACGGGTGAAAAAGTGCCTTGTCAGTCGGGGGTCAGCAAACCAATATTTGGAAATGGGATACGGTATTGATCCGGTGCTTAGTCTCGCGACCGCCAAGGCCAAGAGTTTCCAGGTGCAAGAGGTCGCCTTCTGGAAAATTCGGATCAACACACTTTCTGGTGCTGGAGTCCCTTTACACTGAGAGTCAAGACAACACCCCCTCATGGAGTCACAAACGGGAATAAATATTACACAAATTGAACGTTTTTCGTAATCTTTGATCGGCCCATTCTCAAATCCCTTTCTCCGGTCCCTCTCTCATTCCGTTTGTTCCTGGTCGAACCCGTGATTCCTCGGTCCATTCCAGATTATAATCTTTGCAATTAGTGAAAATGTAATCTTTATTCTCGTTTGTGACACTGTGGAGGCCTAGAATACGGCAACCAATCAGAAATGGATTCACATTGTCTTGACTCTCAGTATAAGGGGACTCTATCTGGTGCGCGGCTTCGGCGAGAGGTAGGAATTTTCAGGGACTTTCATAGGATTCGTGGAGATTTGTTTGGAGTTTCTATTAGAGAGTTGCCATAAAATTTCTGATGACTATCGGTCGATAAGAGCGTTTGTTCACTTGCAGCCGTAAGCAGGGTGTCTAGGTTTTTTTTTCGTTTTGGGGAAATCCTGATAAAATCCTGATTTTTCCTGGTTTTTGACTGTTAAATTCTGATTTCATAATTTTTCAAAATCCTGGTCAAATGCTGACTTTTTGCGGAGAAAGAAAAATTAAAAGTTCTACATAAGCGTATGCGAAAGCATAAAAAATCCGATCGGACAGCCGACTTTTCTCAAATTCTCATTTTACGACCGAATTTTCCTCAAGTCCTGATGAAATCGGGATTAAATCCTGATCGACCTCAAATCCTGAGAGAATCGGGGAAATTGGGAAAATCCTGATGCTAGACACCCTGGTAAGTAAAAATGAAGAGCTCCATGAAAACCTACTTGCAAACCAATCGAGAAGCAGTACTTTCCTCTTTTAAATCGATAACAAATCATATACTCTCCCAGCATCAGTGGCGTGGCATGAATGATCGATTATCGATATTTCCCCATTTGAATCCGTGGTAAAGAATCGATTATTAAGGTGTTCGCTGCGAACACCCTCTTAATCGATCCTTTTCCATAGGTTTAAATGAAAGATCAATTGATAAATCGCAAAGCACGCCACGCCACTGCCCAGCATTAGTTCTCCAGAAGCATCGAGAACGAGCTGCCAGAGCGCTCTTTTTTTTTCGCATGAAATCTATGACGCACTGTTGACGGTCGGAACCGAACGGAGAGTGAGTGGAACCGGAACTGGCGATGCCACCTGACTTTCGGCGCACAGTGGATCCAATAAATTAGAGAAGTCGGACATGAAATTATCGACTAAAACTGCAAATGTTGATGTTAATTTCGTCACATTTTACATTTCGAGGGGTGCTTCGAGAAGAAAATTTTACGAGAAAACCAAGGGAACCACTTTAAGAACCTCAAAATTTTGTGTAAACGGAGTTATAAGCGTTTAAAGTTTTCAAATTTTGTCCGAGCTCTCCACTGATTCGATCCACCGTGCGGCGTGACGCTTGACGTGACGTACCGCGCTAACGACCGCTAAAAAGCTCCCTTAATTATTCCGCCGTTATTAACGGTTCGAGGACCGATTTATAAGTGACTGGGCGAGGTACGAGGAATCTCCTCTCGCTTTGCGAATTTCGTGAATACCGGGTAATGGCGCACAGCCAGAAAGTTTCGGGGGCTAGGAACACGAGGGGTGTCATTGATTTTCTTGGGTATTTTGAAGAGGGAACAAGGTGCGATTCAAAATTTGAATATTACTAGACAATTCGAGAACATTACACGTGCGTACCCATTAACATGCTGTTAGGACAGATCTTATTATTTTTAACTGATCTACAAGAACAGGGTGTCTACTAAAACAGGCTTGTCAAAAACCAGTACTTTTACAGTACTTTTTCAGTACATTCCCGAGAAATTCAGTATATACCTCCTCAACGGAAAAATTCAGTGCTTCTTCAGTATCTCCATTTGACGAAATTCGAAAAATGACGACAAGTTGAATTTCTCTCTCAAATTGCGGCCAAAATGAAAAATTCCGGACCTTCTGGTGGAATTTTCGAACTTTTTCAATACTTCCGGACCGCCCTTAAAAAATTAATACTGTTTCCGAACTTTCTGAAAATTCCGGTCTTGTACTTAAACACCCTGAAGAAACAAGCATCAAAACACGATTCTAAGAATAGCGCAACTGACCCATTAAAAATATTTCGTACTATTGTAAATCCAGGAAAATCATCATGTTAGAAAGAAATTCTCCTTTATCAGGTCAAGTCGTTGACCAAACAGGTCCTTAGCCCTCAAAAGGCTTAAAAGCCACATTAATTGACATTTAATTTTTGTATAAATAAAGAGGAAGAAAAGATTCTTCCTGCCTCAATTTTGTTTTACCTGAAGATTCACAAGGAAAAAGTTTTTCCTACATTAATTCAAAACAGAGATACGAATCCTTCTGTAAACCTCCCCCTTTAATCACTCACCTCTATATCATCAAGAGAACCGAGACAAAATAAAAATAGAAATGTATTTACCGTTATAGCACTGGTGGATACAGGGATACAATATTTTACAGACCGGGACTCTTTGCTGTTTATTGCAGCGATATAAACTGGTGGGGCGAAAATTAAATTCGGGATTTAACACAACTTTTCCCCTGATGATGATAAATGACTGACGTGCAGAGCTCTTGATCTTCGCCTAGCGATGACTGATGAATGTCGGGTTAAGCCGTTTGCGGGGCAGGTTTAACGCACTGTTTGCCGAACAGATTGCTCAACGCATCGCGGCACTCAACATTCATCATAAATAATGCGTGGATCCCCGAAAATAATTTTTGCAGCATAAGCTACCTACACTGGTAAAAAAAAAACATTGGATCTAGAGTCCAGACTCTTGAAAACATTGACAAGAAAAAGGGCTCTTGATTCAATCAGATTTAAGCTTAAATCAAAAGGAAATCAAAGAGGCTTGGTTGTTGATTTAAGTTTAAATCTGATTGAATCAAGAGTATTTCTTCTTGTCGATGTTTTTAAGAGTCTGGACTCTAGATCCAATGTGCATTTTTTTCCAGTGTACACAAGGCCAAAAAGGAAACCTTAAAGTGAAGAAAATATTCGGTAAGCAACAGTTATTTTTTGGTTTCCCAGAAAAATTTCGCGGGTGCATAATCCTTAAGTAACTTGATACAGAGACTATCGCCATGTGGCTATCGTTTTTTATTGGTTCCTCAATTTTGAGCATCATGGAGCTCTTCTGACCGAAAGATCGCGGGCGCTGTAAGTAAATGTAAATACAAAATGATTTAAAATGTAGTTTCATTTGCAAATCCAGGGTGTCTACTAAAACAGGCTGGTCAAAAGTAAGTGCTTTTACGGTACTTTTTCAGATCATTCTCAAGAAATTCACTACCTCCTCTGACAAAAATTCCGCACTTTTTCAGTACTTCCGGACAGCCCTTCAAAAAGCAGTACTATTTCCGGACTTTCCGAAAATTCCGGGCTTGTAGATACCCTGAAATCGCACCGGGAACTTTACATAACAGTAACGCGGCGTGCTTTGCAATGTATCGATTGATTTGCCTTTAGACTTATGGAAAATGATCGATAAACAGACGGTGTTCGCACCGAACACCTTAATAATCGATTATTTACCAAAGCTTCACATGCGGGATAATATCGGTAATCGATCATTCACGCATCGCCGCACTGTTACTCAAATGCATTAATACGACGTGTTTACATAATTTTACGGCTAATCATGTGCTATTTTCGAGAAAAGTCATTTTGGACTAAGTAAGATTGGCAGCAAGTGCGGCTGATGATGACCGTTAAAAGTTGGCAATGACCCACCTTTCATCATAAAAAACCAGAACAAAGCGCCGCCATTTTTCGGTCCTGGGGCCTCCAATGAAATGTGAGGAACGATAAGTCCATACTCTCTCTATCAATAATTCTAGCTGGAGCGCAATTCAGCTGTGCATTCACGACTGCAAAAATGTCGAAGGAAATCGAAAAGGCAAGCGTGCATGGGGGCTATTTCAATTGTAATCTTCCGTCACGTTCTTACGGCGCAATGATACAACTATTTGAACTCTCCGGAATGCGTGAGGTATCACGCCGCATTTGAAGGCGTTTTCAATACAGCCAAGCTCCGATACCCGGCTTATCGTTTTGCCTAGTTCATGTTATTCTGTCATATTCAGTACCACTAGTTTATTCTTAATCCTCGTATAAAAACCACCCATTTGCTAAATACAATTCTAGCTGAAGCGCACTTAAGCTATGCATTGATGACTGCAAAAATGTGAACGGAAATCGAAAAGGCCAGCGTGCATGAAGGCTATTTCAATTGTAATCTTCCGTCACATTCTTACGGCGCAATGATACAACTATTTGAACTCTCCGGAATGCGTGAGGTATAACGTCGCATTTGAAGGCGTTTTCAAAACAGCCAAGTTCCGATACCCGGATTATGGTTTTGCATAGTTCATATTATTCTGTTATATTCCGTACCACTTGTTTATTTTTAATCCTCGTATAAAAACCACCCATTTGCTAAATACAATAATTGTTACTCACTCTACATGATCCTAGATCAGGACTGCCACCAAATCTAGAAAATGATATTCCCTGATATTTCCCTGATTTCTCTGATACATTTAGGTGAAATTCCCTGACAATTGAAGATACTTCAGATGGCCAAAAAGACATAATTAGAAATAGTTATCGGGCAAAATTTGTTGTTCGAAAAATCGTACTTACCAATTCTAGAAAACAAAGAATGGTGCTTATCAATATTTCCCTGACATCTTCGTCATTTTCCCTGACATTTCCAGGTTTTCCCTGACTTATTAAAATTGCCTGACATTCTGTGGCAACCCTGCTAGATTCGCGGTCACACGACGAGGGAATGAGCGTCAATGTGGCAGCAATGCGACTGCATTTAGTGCTCAATCCATCTTTGATATGCAGGTCACTTGATCATTGATCGTCCAAGTCTCATCAGTTTCTCGTTCGACGGTCGGTTCCCTGATGAGGGATAACCATTTCTATCAATATTTAGCGGCTCACGAAATATTGATGGAATCTGAGCGAGGGAACAACTTCGCAGCCAGGAAGTTAGACGATGCAGTTGCATCATTAGCTTTATTGAAGGGCATATTGATCATGTGACCGAGGCTATCGGTAATGAGTCCCAAACTCATCAATGACCGATGGTCAGTGAGCAGATCACTCACAACTTGAGCGAGTCTTCATCTAGATACCTACCAAAAACAAATACGGAGCGCTAAAAGCAAAAAATGAAGCTACTTTTCAACCACCTCTACTATTGGCTAGAAGATTGGCGGCGAAATCGGGACGAGTTTGAAATTCAAATGTAAGGCGGGAACTGAATAAAATGGCGTAAACAAAGTATTCTAGGTTGATTTTTGCCCTAATTCACTTGCCCACTCATATTTTTTTTAACTTTCGGTTATTTTTGGTCCATCGTCGACCGATTAATTTCATTTGGGAGTAACGGTCATCTAGGACTGTAACGGCCTGTTTGAACCTGCAGGACCACCATGAGCAAAAGAAAAATTAACTTTATCTGAGATACTTGCTTGTTGCCGAGCCAAAATGTGTGTATAATAAAAATTCACAGTTCCTAGTTTCATATTACCTATATTCGTTTTATGTTCTTTTTTTTTTAAATATTTACGGAAATTTCCATGAAAATGTTTTGTGAATCAACACGGGTCAAAGTGGGCACCAAGCACGCAACTATTCGAACTCCGGAGTAATTACGTAGTATCACGTGAAAATGAAGGAAAATCTTAGCTTTTCGCCTGTTTCAAATTACCGACGTTTGTGTATGTACGTATTACGTATGTATCGTTAAATGTGTGAAACAATCGTTCAGCCATTGGATCTCCGGAGTGTACTTGCCGCGATATTAAGGTGATATACGCGTAATTTTTTATGTTTTTACAAAATCGCTGAAATAAGTTGCGTATATGCCGCGATATTATAATTTTAAACGCCTAATCTTTTATTTTATTACAAACCCGCTGGAAAATCGCGCTTGTCGCGACATTCAAGGGGGACGTAAGCAATTGTTTACGTTTTGTTCAACGCTCATGAAGATGCCGCGTGTATACTGCTATGTCTAGAAGACATTTTTTACTGGAGGAATCGTGCATTTTTTTAATATTCACGGGAATTTGCGTAAAAATATTTTATGAATCAACACTGGTTAAAGCAGACACCGAGCGAAACAGTGGCGTGGCGTGCTTTGCGATCTATCGATATCTCCCCATTTGAATCTGTGGTAAATAATCGATTATTAAGGTGTTCGCTGCGAACACCCTGTTTTTCGATACTTTTCCATAGGTTTAAATGGTCGATCAATCGATATATCGCAAAGCACGCCACGCCACTGAAGCGCAAGTATTTGAACTCCGGAGAAGTGTCACGCATCATTGGACGAAAATCTTAGCTTTTCGCGTGTCTCAAATTATCGACGTTAGTGAACGCGGCGATATTCGTGTGAAAAATGAAGGACGCGCGGGTATATAAAGTTAAAATAGATTGCTCATAGCTCAACTCTTGGGGGTCCGTTTCTTTCATTGAATCGATGAACGTGGCGAAAATTGAGAGGGAAAAAGAAACGAAGAATTGAATGTGTGCGGCAGAGTTGATGTGAAAGGTCTCGCAATCAGTATTATTGATACTCGCAGTCGATAGGAGAGGAACGCTGCGTTGAAAATATGTATCGCCTTCGAAATGTTTACGTTTCTACCCACAAATAACTCGCGAGCACCGTTATTTTTAATACTACCCGCCGAGTAGGGGTTAAAGTTCTATGACCCTCTTCAGCAATGCAGGCCTGGCATTCCTCAGAGAATGTATGCTCCTCAATTAAGATCTCCGTTTAGCCTATAGTCTTTGGGTAGTAACTTTGACTCTCGAAGCTCCACCGACGAACAATCCACACCTTGAAACATCCCGCGTATCAGCTAGAGTCCCTTTATACTGAGAGTCAAGACAACACCCCTCATGGAGTCACAAACGGGAATAAAGATTACAGAAATTGAACGTTCTTTGTAATCTTTGATCGGCCCATTCTTAAATTCCTTTCTCCGTTCCTTCTCTCATTCCGTCGGTTTGTTCCTTGCGGAACCAGAGATGGAAAGTGAAATTTCACGTTTTGAAATTTCATGAAATTTCACGTGAAATTTCATGAAATTTCACAAGGCCCGAATAAATTTCAAAAAAATTGAAATTTGTTGATTTTTCAAAGAAATATTGTTACTAAGCCTCGGAAACGGTTCAGATGATCCTCCTGCTGATGCAGCAGAATATGGCCCACTAATGAGATGCTACACCCAAAGGAGGGGGCACAAGGGGGGTTTTAGAGAAAGTTAGCCCTAACCTAACCTCCAAACCAAATGTAAACAGACATGAACCCAGCAAATCGCGTGGCCGTGGACAAGATTATAAGAACATCACACCCTTTTAGAAACGTTTTACTTTAGTACTTATCCATTTTTGAAACTGAGATTTCCGACTCTAAAATATATATGTTGGCACTGCTGAGAATAATCTTTATAGTATAATTGTTAAATATGTAGGACATTAAGTTGGTTCAGAAATATACCACTAAAAGTGCCGTTTTTTAGCATTACAATTTTTAGCATCAATTTCTCCAACGTTTCTCAAATAAAAGTCCCCCCCCCCCCCTCATAAAAAAACTAGTATTTTCATGCCGATGCGTGGAGGAAATTGTTCTTGTAGTGGAGCGGAGGCACTCAAGTGTCAATGATGCATTACTTACGAAAATTAAGGACCCATGACTTACATAAGTGACATCTGACATGACACCGAAATCTTCGTGATAAACAAACTGAGCTGCTGGAAAAGTGGGTGGTGAGGTTAGGTTAGGTCAGGGGGGGCTGAAAAATCTCAATATCGAGAATCACCGTTTCTAGGCGTTTCTTGGCCTCTTGAATGTATCCTCAAAAGTTTCAATAAATTTCATGAAATTTCGTGAAATTTCATGAAATTTCATGAAATTTCACGCGTGAAATTTCACTCGAATAAATTTCATGAAATTTTCCATCTCTGTGCGGAACCCGTTATTCCCTGGTCCATTCCAGATTATAATCTTTGCAATCGGTGAAAATGTAATCTTTATTCCCGTTTGTGACACTGTGAAGGCCTAAAATACGGGAACCAATCAGAAATGGATTCACATTGTCTTGACTCTCAGTATAAAGGGACTCTAGTATCAGCTATTTTGGTTTAGTAACGTTTTGAACAACACATTTCACAAAGAGAAGCCGTAGTTTAGTAATCTTCATATTTGGATCGAATTGCTCATCGCACTGATGGCATGCAGGCAACAAGTCATAGGGTTGTTTATTCCTCGGGGAGTCTCGTATAAAGAGGTTTCTAATCAGATTAGAGCGTTTATCCACCTTCCTTTTAGGAGTTCAATAGCCCTCTTCATATAGTACACTCAAACTCTAAGAGCTTTAGGTGATTCTACCCGGATTCTGGCGCGGTGGAATTGCCGTGCGATGTATCACATCAATTAAGTAAAAAACAAATTTGGCAGATTTTGAATTTTGGGGCCAAAGAGAGGACGATATCCCTTGCGCATGAGCCGATAGGGCAATTCTCATCCAAAAACAAATTGGAAAGTTCAGAAAACTGAAGACAGGATTCTTTTTGGACAAAATCCTCGCACTCGCTACAGAGGTCGATTACTGTATCCAGTTGTTAGTACAGTTTTTAGCGAGTAAAATAGAAACTATTAAGGGATAATCGGGTTTTTCCTCCAAGACAAAAGAAGTTGCACAATCTTGGCAACATTGTAATGCTAATGGTTCCTTTTTGCAAAATGCAATCCAATTATCACTGCTTATTAAGCTTATCATATAGCTTACTTTGAGATTTGGCTGAAAGTAGAGTACAGAAATGTCGAAATTAGAGTAACTATATAGGGAGAGTATGGACATTTCGAAAATTTTGTGATGGAGCTCTTAGACCCCAGAGGAGTAGGCAATCTATGCATTCAAATTATCCAGAGTGATTTATAATCACAATTGTTGGAAAATGTCGTTGGTAAAGCACGTATTTGACTTGGTTTTTGTATAAACTGCTTCATTTTTGCGGAAGAATGCTTACTTATGAATTTTCTTGTCCATTTTTGTTTGATATTGGAGTCTAAAAATTGACAGTTTCGTTTTCAAAGGTTACCTACCTACCCTTTTGGGCCCTGAGCTACACATTCCGAGTTGTCCATTCTCTCCCTATATAGTTACTTGACTAGTTTAACTTGAAATCAATAAAATCTCAATTTTCTTTCAAAAACTGCACTTAAGCGCCTTGTCCTCCAGCCCCTCATTTACACTTCGAGGACATCTCTTAGGGAATAGTTGCTATACAAATCATGCTCAGCTCATCGCGATATCAAACCACCAAACTGAACGAAAAATTATTTTCTTCCTCCGCTGGTCACAAATGAACCAAAGCGTGAATCGAGTTTAAGAACCCCGTGTTTCTGTCCTTAGACTCGACTACAGGCTAGAGCCACCCATCGCGAGAGTTGAAGAACCTCTGAATACAGGTGCCAATTCCGACTGATTTAGGTTAGAGGGATGAGGGCCGCGCGTCGTCGCGCGCGTCGCGTGGAAAAAGCACGAGGGAAGAAGTCAACTCGTGACATTTATTAATGGGTTATTATCGGGGCTCCGAGCGGAATCGAAGGGGGGATGAGCACTCGGGCTCTCCGTTCCGCCCGGGGGGGGGGGCTCGAGGGGGGGGGCGGCGGAAGAGAGGAGGGGGGGCGGCGGAAGAGAGGAGGGGGGGGGGCTACGCGACGCGGAGTCCACCCACGAAGACCGGGACCGGGGCTGGGAGCACACCTTGCTTCGTGTCAATAGACCAGACAGAATCGGTTGAGTGGATAAATGATGAATTAAGTAAACTCACTCGAGCCCCGCGCTATTGATTGATGATTTATTCCCGGCTCCGCACTTCCTTGGACCTGCGCTCCGTGTTGTCACGTCGGGGACCCTCGTGACTTCCAGCCGTGGGCTTATGTACTTCCTTGGTCGAAGAGCTTATCAAGGAGGGAACGTTATTCGTAGTGCACGGAGAAAAAAACTTCGTAGGTGGGACCCGAAGTTTAGGTCATATGGATCTCTGAAGTTTTCGGATTGAGCATCTGAACACCCTCGTGACTTCCAGCCGTGGGGTTGTGTACTTCCTCGATCGAAGAGGTTATCAAGGAGGGAACGCTATTCGTAGTGCACGGAGAAAAAACTTCGTAGGTGGGACCCGAAGTTTAGGTCATACTAGCCGTTCTGGGCGCGCTTCGCGCGCCCGTCACGCCTAGCCGGGGGCTACGCCCCCTGGACCCCCGGTCACTCGCTACGCGAGTGACATTCGGCTCGCTTCGCGAACCGATTTTGTAGTAGTTGCAAATTTTTTTATCACTATATTTTGAAGATTTCATAGAAAACATAATGAAATTCTCACTCCACAATTAACTTGTAGAATAATAATGGCAGGGCAAGAAATAGACTATATCTTAAAATGGACGGTTAATCCCCACTTAGTGAAAACAGCCAACACCACGTGAAGGTGAGGAACCATCGTTAGCCACTTTTTTTTTTTTCTTTTCTTTTCTTTTCTTTACTTTTCTGAAAAAAATTTACTGAAATTTTAGTTGCGTCCCCTAAAAGGAAACACGGAGAAAAAAATTTGTGCATGGAACCCGAAGCTGAGATCATATGGATCTCTGAAGTTTTCGGATCACGCATCCGAAAAGTTAAGGTCCATCTGCCGAAGTTCGGGTCAGACAATTGAAGTAGTTCGGTATATACCGAAGGTTTCAGGTCACACATCTGAAGTACTCGGTGCATACCGAAGTGCTTCAGATTTCTGACTCGGAGATTTAGGAAAAACACAGTAGAGAACCAAGGAAATCACAGTAGAACAGAGAAAAAAATACAGTCGAATAAATAAAGAAAACTATTATCGAAGAAATTCTAATTATTAGAAAGTAATTAGCTGGCGTAATCAATGCGTAGCTGCATAGGAGCATGAGCGAGATTTATCATCAACTGACCGCTGGCCGCTAGGTACCTGGGTGGGCGAGCGACAATACGTAAGCGGTGGCATATGGTTCGATTGACAGAGGAGTGGGGAACGGTCAGACGTAGGGGAAAGGTTCAGGCTGAACCGTTCAGCACAGCGCAGCGTCAGTCACCGGGTGGGGAAGAGAGTCCGGGAGGGGACACTTCCCCTCGAGTGAAACAGAAAAAGGCAGAATCCTTCGAAGTTTATATTAATGATGATTAATGATGATGATGATGGATCTCTGAAGTTTTCGGATTGAGCATCTGAACACTTAAGGTCTGGCTGCCGAAGTTCAGGTCTGACATATAAAACTTCAGTCTTACATCTGAAGTACTTCCGTTCTTACATCTGAAGTACTTCAGATGTGAGAACTGAAGTTTCAGATGTGTGATCCGAACCTCGACAACTGAACACTTAGTGTTCATATGCTCAATCTGAAAAAATCTGATCATTAAAACTACTTCAAATTTTATCCAGCTATATATTCAACGGTTTCCGACAATTTTAGGGGTCATTAGGGGAAAGGCGAAAGAAAGGGATGATCGAATTTCCATCCTAGTCAAGGATAGGTATTGAAATCTAGAATCCGGTCTAAATATCAGCAACATTAAACTTTTTTTTTAGAAAAAGCAAAACGTCCGATAAGACGGGCAACACATCCGTGAAACATGGCAGTACTTTACACCGTCGTATTTTAGTTACCGTTACGTACCCTTAAATTAGAGATGCTCTACAAAAGGTGGAAATTAAAAAAGAGAAATTAGGCAACGCAGCCTTCTCCCTCAACTCGTCCGGTTTCTATTTTAATCGAACAAGATTTGAACGCGGTTTTTTTTTAACTTTAACAGCTAGCGATTCACCTCGTATTTTAATGATTAAAAAATTGACTCTTATAGCTTTTTCTCTGTCTCTCTCTCTTTCTGCCCCTCGCTCTCCGTTCCGTTCTCGATTCCTAGGTTGTGGTAGTCGAAATAACCCTCGGAATCGCGGGAGTGGGACGCGGACGGCTTCCGGCTTGTTAATCAATCGACGGGTGAAAAAGTGCCTTGTCAGTCGGGGGTCAGCAAACCAATATTTGGAAATGGGATACGGTATTGATCCGGTGCTTAGTCTCGCGACCGCCAAGGCCAAGAGTTTCCAGGTGCAAGAGGTCGCCTTCTGGAAAATTCGGATCAACACACTTTCTGGTGCTGGAGTCCCTTTACACTGAGAGTCAAGACAACACCCCCTCATGGAGTCACAAACGGGAATAAATATTACACAAATTGAACGTTTTTCGTAATCTTTGATCGGCCCATTCTCAAATCCCTTTCTCCGGTCCCTCTCTCATTCCGTTTGTTCCTGGTCGAACCCGTGATTCCTCGGTCCATTCCAGATTATAATCTTTGCAATTAGTGAAAATGTAATCTTTATTCTCGTTTGTGACACTGTGGAGGCCTAGAATACGGCAACCAATCAGAAATGGATTCACATTGTCTTGACTCTCAGTATAAGGGGACTCTATCTGGTGCGCGGCTTCGGCGAGAGGTAGGAATTTTCAGGGACTTTCATAGGATTCGTGGAGATTTGTTTGGAGTTTCTATTAGAGAGTTGCCATAAAATTTCTGATGACTATCGGTCGATAAGAGCGTTTGTTCACTTGCAGCCGTAAGCAGGGTGTCTAGGTTTTTTTTTCGTTTTGGGGAAATCCTGATAAAATCCTGATTTTTCCTGGTTTTTGACTGTTAAATTCTGATTTCATAATTTTTCAAAATCCTGGTCAAATGCTGACTTTTTGCGGAGAAAGAAAAATTAAAAGTTCTACATAAGCGTATGCGAAAGCATAAAAAATCCGATCGGACAGCCGACTTTTCTCAAATTCTCATTTTACGACCGAATTTTCCTCAAGTCCTGATGAAATCGGGATTAAATCCTGATCGACCTCAAATCCTGAGAGAATCGGGGAAATTGGGAAAATCCTGATGCTAGACACCCTGGTAAGTAAAAATGAAGAGCTCCATGAAAACCTACTTGCAAACCAATCGAGAAGCAGTACTTTCCTCTTTTAAATCGATAACAAATCATATACTCTCCCAGCATCAGTGGCGTGGCATGAATGATCGATTATCGATATTTCCCCATTTGAATCCGTGGTAAAGAATCGATTATTAAGGTGTTCGCTGCGAACACCCTCTTAATCGATCCTTTTCCATAGGTTTAAATGAAAGATCAATTGATAAATCGCAAAGCACGCCACGCCACTGCCCAGCATTAGTTCTCCAGAAGCATCGAGAACGAGCTGCCAGAGCGCTCTTTTTTTTTCGCATGAAATCTATGACGCACTGTTGACGGTCGGAACCGAACGGAGAGTGAGTGGAACCGGAACTGGCGATGCCACCTGACTTTCGGCGCACAGTGGATCCAATAAATTAGAGAAGTCGGACATGAAATTATCGACTAAAACTGCAAATGTTGATGTTAATTTCGTCACATTTTACATTTCGAGGGGTGCTTCGAGAAGAAAATTTTACGAGAAAACCAAGGGAACCACTTTAAGAACCTCAAAATTTTGTGTAAACGGAGTTATAAGCGTTTAAAGTTTTCAAATTTTGTCCGAGCTCTCCACTGATTCGATCCACCGTGCGGCGTGACGCTTGACGTGACGTACCGCGCTAACGACCGCTAAAAAGCTCCCTTAATTATTCCGCCGTTATTAACGGTTCGAGGACCGATTTATAAGTGACTGGGCGAGGTACGAGGAATCTCCTCTCGCTTTGCGAATTTCGTGAATACCGGGTAATGGCGCACAGCCAGAAAGTTTCGGGGGCTAGGAACACGAGGGGTGTCATTGATTTTCTTGGGTATTTTGAAGAGGGAACAAGGTGCGATTCAAAATTTGAATATTACTAGACAATTCGAGAACATTACACGTGCGTACCCATTAACATGCTGTTAGGACAGATCTTATTATTTTTAACTGATCTACAAGAACAGGGTGTCTACTAAAACAGGCTTGTCAAAAACCAGTACTTTTACAGTACTTTTTCAGTACATTCCCGAGAAATTCAGTATATACCTCCTCAACGGAAAAATTCAGTGCTTCTTCAGTATCTCCATTTGACGAAATTCGAAAAATGACGACAAGTTGAATTTCTCTCTCAAATTGCGGCCAAAATGAAAAATTCCGGACCTTCTGGTGGAATTTTCGAACTTTTTCAATACTTCCGGACCGCCCTTAAAAAATTAATACTGTTTCCGAACTTTCTGAAAATTCCGGTCTTGTACTTAAACACCCTGAAGAAACAAGCATCAAAACACGATTCTAAGAATAGCGCAACTGACCCATTAAAAATATTTCGTACTATTGTAAATCCAGGAAAATCATCATGTTAGAAAGAAATTCTCCTTTATCAGGTCAAGTCGTTGACCAAACAGGTCCTTAGCCCTCAAAAGGCTTAAAAGCCACATTAATTGACATTTAATTTTTGTATAAATAAAGAGGAAGAAAAGATTCTTCCTGCCTCAATTTTGTTTTACCTGAAGATTCACAAGGAAAAAGTTTTTCCTACATTAATTCAAAACAGAGATACGAATCCTTCTGTAAACCTCCCCCTTTAATCACTCACCTCTATATCATCAAGAGAACCGAGACAAAATAAAAATAGAAATGTATTTACCGTTATAGCACTGGTGGATACAGGGATACAATATTTTACAGACCGGGACTCTTTGCTGTTTATTGCAGCGATATAAACTGGTGGGGCGAAAATTAAATTCGGGATTTAACACAACTTTTCCCCTGATGATGATAAATGACTGACGTGCAGAGCTCTTGATCTTCGCCTAGCGATGACTGATGAATGTCGGGTTAAGCCGTTTGCGGGGCAGGTTTAACGCACTGTTTGCCGAACAGATTGCTCAACGCATCGCGGCACTCAACATTCATCATAAATAATGCGTGGATCCCCGAAAATAATTTTTGCAGCATAAGCTACCTACACTGGTAAAAAAAAAACATTGGATCTAGAGTCCAGACTCTTGAAAACATTGACAAGAAAAAGGGCTCTTGATTCAATCAGATTTAAGCTTAAATCAAAAGGAAATCAAAGAGGCTTGGTTGTTGATTTAAGTTTAAATCTGATTGAATCAAGAGTATTTCTTCTTGTCGATGTTTTTAAGAGTCTGGACTCTAGATCCAATGTGCATTTTTTTCCAGTGTACACAAGGCCAAAAAGGAAACCTTAAAGTGAAGAAAATATTCGGTAAGCAACAGTTATTTTTTGGTTTCCCAGAAAAATTTCGCGGGTGCATAATCCTTAAGTAACTTGATACAGAGACTATCGCCATGTGGCTATCGTTTTTTATTGGTTCCTCAATTTTGAGCATCATGGAGCTCTTCTGACCGAAAGATCGCGGGCGCTGTAAGTAAATGTAAATACAAAATGATTTAAAATGTAGTTTCATTTGCAAATCCAGGGTGTCTACTAAAACAGGCTGGTCAAAAGTAAGTGCTTTTACGGTACTTTTTCAGATCATTCTCAAGAAATTCACTACCTCCTCTGACAAAAATTCCGCACTTTTTCAGTACTTCCGGACAGCCCTTCAAAAAGCAGTACTATTTCCGGACTTTCCGAAAATTCCGGGCTTGTAGATACCCTGAAATCGCACCGGGAACTTTACATAACAGTAACGCGGCGTGCTTTGCAATGTATCGATTGATTTGCCTTTAGACTTATGGAAAATGATCGATAAACAGACGGTGTTCGCACCGAACACCTTAATAATCGATTATTTACCAAAGCTTCACATGCGGGATAATATCGGTAATCGATCATTCACGCATCGCCGCACTGTTACTCAAATGCATTAATACGACGTGTTTACATAATTTTACGGCTAATCATGTGCTATTTTCGAGAAAAGTCATTTTGGACTAAGTAAGATTGGCAGCAAGTGCGGCTGATGATGACCGTTAAAAGTTGGCAATGACCCACCTTTCATCATAAAAAACCAGAACAAAGCGCCGCCATTTTTCGGTCCTGGGGCCTCCAATGAAATGTGAGGAACGATAAGTCCATACTCTCTCTATCAATAATTCTAGCTGGAGCGCAATTCAGCTGTGCATTCACGACTGCAAAAATGTCGAAGGAAATCGAAAAGGCAAGCGTGCATGGGGGCTATTTCAATTGTAATCTTCCGTCACGTTCTTACGGCGCAATGATACAACTATTTGAACTCTCCGGAATGCGTGAGGTATCACGCCGCATTTGAAGGCGTTTTCAATACAGCCAAGCTCCGATACCCGGCTTATCGTTTTGCCTAGTTCATGTTATTCTGTCATATTCAGTACCACTAGTTTATTCTTAATCCTCGTATAAAAACCACCCATTTGCTAAATACAATTCTAGCTGAAGCGCACTTAAGCTATGCATTGATGACTGCAAAAATGTGAACGGAAATCGAAAAGGCCAGCGTGCATGAAGGCTATTTCAATTGTAATCTTCCGTCACATTCTTACGGCGCAATGATACAACTATTTGAACTCTCCGGAATGCGTGAGGTATAACGTCGCATTTGAAGGCGTTTTCAAAACAGCCAAGTTCCGATACCCGGATTATGGTTTTGCATAGTTCATATTATTCTGTTATATTCCGTACCACTTGTTTATTTTTAATCCTCGTATAAAAACCACCCATTTGCTAAATACAATAATTGTTACTCACTCTACATGATCCTAGATCAGGACTGCCACCAAATCTAGAAAATGATATTCCCTGATATTTCCCTGATTTCTCTGATACATTTAGGTGAAATTCCCTGACAATTGAAGATACTTCAGATGGCCAAAAAGACATAATTAGAAATAGTTATCGGGCAAAATTTGTTGTTCGAAAAATCGTACTTACCAATTCTAGAAAACAAAGAATGGTGCTTATCAATATTTCCCTGACATCTTCGTCATTTTCCCTGACATTTCCAGGTTTTCCCTGACTTATTAAAATTGCCTGACATTCTGTGGCAACCCTGCTAGATTCGCGGTCACACGACGAGGGAATGAGCGTCAATGTGGCAGCAATGCGACTGCATTTAGTGCTCAATCCATCTTTGATATGCAGGTCACTTGATCATTGATCGTCCAAGTCTCATCAGTTTCTCGTTCGACGGTCGGTTCCCTGATGAGGGATAACCATTTCTATCAATATTTAGCGGCTCACGAAATATTGATGGAATCTGAGCGAGGGAACAACTTCGCAGCCAGGAAGTTAGACGATGCAGTTGCATCATTAGCTTTATTGAAGGGCATATTGATCATGTGACCGAGGCTATCGGTAATGAGTCCCAAACTCATCAATGACCGATGGTCAGTGAGCAGATCACTCACAACTTGAGCGAGTCTTCATCTAGATACCTACCAAAAACAAATACGGAGCGCTAAAAGCAAAAAATGAAGCTACTTTTCAACCACCTCTACTATTGGCTAGAAGATTGGCGGCGAAATCGGGACGAGTTTGAAATTCAAATGTAAGGCGGGAACTGAATAAAATGGCGTAAACAAAGTATTCTAGGTTGATTTTTGCCCTAATTCACTTGCCCACTCATATTTTTTTTAACTTTCGGTTATTTTTGGTCCATCGTCGACCGATTAATTTCATTTGGGAGTAACGGTCATCTAGGACTGTAACGGCCTGTTTGAACCTGCAGGACCACCATGAGCAAAAGAAAAATTAACTTTATCTGAGATACTTGCTTGTTGCCGAGCCAAAATGTGTGTATAATAAAAATTCACAGTTCCTAGTTTCATATTACCTATATTCGTTTTATGTTCTTTTTTTTTTAAATATTTACGGAAATTTCCATGAAAATGTTTTGTGAATCAACACGGGTCAAAGTGGGCACCAAGCACGCAACTATTCGAACTCCGGAGTAATTACGTAGTATCACGTGAAAATGAAGGAAAATCTTAGCTTTTCGCCTGTTTCAAATTACCGACGTTTGTGTATGTACGTATTACGTATGTATCGTTAAATGTGTGAAACAATCGTTCAGCCATTGGATCTCCGGAGTGTACTTGCCGCGATATTAAGGTGATATACGCGTAATTTTTTATGTTTTTACAAAATCGCTGAAATAAGTTGCGTATATGCCGCGATATTATAATTTTAAACGCCTAATCTTTTATTTTATTACAAACCCGCTGGAAAATCGCGCTTGTCGCGACATTCAAGGGGGACGTAAGCAATTGTTTACGTTTTGTTCAACGCTCATGAAGATGCCGCGTGTATACTGCTATGTCTAGAAGACATTTTTTACTGGAGGAATCGTGCATTTTTTTAATATTCACGGGAATTTGCGTAAAAATATTTTATGAATCAACACTGGTTAAAGCAGACACCGAGCGAAACAGTGGCGTGGCGTGCTTTGCGATCTATCGATATCTCCCCATTTGAATCTGTGGTAAATAATCGATTATTAAGGTGTTCGCTGCGAACACCCTGTTTTTCGATACTTTTCCATAGGTTTAAATGGTCGATCAATCGATATATCGCAAAGCACGCCACGCCACTGAAGCGCAAGTATTTGAACTCCGGAGAAGTGTCACGCATCATTGGACGAAAATCTTAGCTTTTCGCGTGTCTCAAATTATCGACGTTAGTGAACGCGGCGATATTCGTGTGAAAAATGAAGGACGCGCGGGTATATAAAGTTAAAATAGATTGCTCATAGCTCAACTCTTGGGGGTCCGTTTCTTTCATTGAATCGATGAACGTGGCGAAAATTGAGAGGGAAAAAGAAACGAAGAATTGAATGTGTGCGGCAGAGTTGATGTGAAAGGTCTCGCAATCAGTATTATTGATACTCGCAGTCGATAGGAGAGGAACGCTGCGTTGAAAATATGTATCGCCTTCGAAATGTTTACGTTTCTACCCACAAATAACTCGCGAGCACCGTTATTTTTAATACTACCCGCCGAGTAGGGGTTAAAGTTCTATGACCCTCTTCAGCAATGCAGGCCTGGCATTCCTCAGAGAATGTATGCTCCTCAATTAAGATCTCCGTTTAGCCTATAGTCTTTGGGTAGTAACTTTGACTCTCGAAGCTCCACCGACGAACAATCCACACCTTGAAACATCCCGCGTATCAGCTAGAGTCCCTTTATACTGAGAGTCAAGACAACACCCCTCATGGAGTCACAAACGGGAATAAAGATTACAGAAATTGAACGTTCTTTGTAATCTTTGATCGGCCCATTCTTAAATTCCTTTCTCCGTTCCTTCTCTCATTCCGTCGGTTTGTTCCTTGCGGAACCAGAGATGGAAAGTGAAATTTCACGTTTTGAAATTTCATGAAATTTCACGTGAAATTTCATGAAATTTCACAAGGCCCGAATAAATTTCAAAAAAATTGAAATTTGTTGATTTTTCAAAGAAATATTGTTACTAAGCCTCGGAAACGGTTCAGATGATCCTCCTGCTGATGCAGCAGAATATGGCCCACTAATGAGATGCTACACCCAAAGGAGGGGGCACAAGGGGGGTTTTAGAGAAAGTTAGCCCTAACCTAACCTCCAAACCAAATGTAAACAGACATGAACCCAGCAAATCGCGTGGCCGTGGACAAGATTATAAGAACATCACACCCTTTTAGAAACGTTTTACTTTAGTACTTATCCATTTTTGAAACTGAGATTTCCGACTCTAAAATATATATGTTGGCACTGCTGAGAATAATCTTTATAGTATAATTGTTAAATATGTAGGACATTAAGTTGGTTCAGAAATATACCACTAAAAGTGCCGTTTTTTAGCATTACAATTTTTAGCATCAATTTCTCCAACGTTTCTCAAATAAAAGTCCCCCCCCCCCCCTCATAAAAAAACTAGTATTTTCATGCCGATGCGTGGAGGAAATTGTTCTTGTAGTGGAGCGGAGGCACTCAAGTGTCAATGATGCATTACTTACGAAAATTAAGGACCCATGACTTACATAAGTGACATCTGACATGACACCGAAATCTTCGTGATAAACAAACTGAGCTGCTGGAAAAGTGGGTGGTGAGGTTAGGTTAGGTCAGGGGGGGCTGAAAAATCTCAATATCGAGAATCACCGTTTCTAGGCGTTTCTTGGCCTCTTGAATGTATCCTCAAAAGTTTCAATAAATTTCATGAAATTTCGTGAAATTTCATGAAATTTCATGAAATTTCACGCGTGAAATTTCACTCGAATAAATTTCATGAAATTTTCCATCTCTGTGCGGAACCCGTTATTCCCTGGTCCATTCCAGATTATAATCTTTGCAATCGGTGAAAATGTAATCTTTATTCCCGTTTGTGACACTGTGAAGGCCTAAAATACGGGAACCAATCAGAAATGGATTCACATTGTCTTGACTCTCAGTATAAAGGGACTCTAGTATCAGCTATTTTGGTTTAGTAACGTTTTGAACAACACATTTCACAAAGAGAAGCCGTAGTTTAGTAATCTTCATATTTGGATCGAATTGCTCATCGCACTGATGGCATGCAGGCAACAAGTCATAGGGTTGTTTATTCCTCGGGGAGTCTCGTATAAAGAGGTTTCTAATCAGATTAGAGCGTTTATCCACCTTCCTTTTAGGAGTTCAATAGCCCTCTTCATATAGTACACTCAAACTCTAAGAGCTTTAGGTGATTCTACCCGGATTCTGGCGCGGTGGAATTGCCGTGCGATGTATCACATCAATTAAGTAAAAAACAAATTTGGCAGATTTTGAATTTTGGGGCCAAAGAGAGGACGATATCCCTTGCGCATGAGCCGATAGGGCAATTCTCATCCAAAAACAAATTGGAAAGTTCAGAAAACTGAAGACAGGATTCTTTTTGGACAAAATCCTCGCACTCGCTACAGAGGTCGATTACTGTATCCAATGCGAGTCCCCCCCCCCCCTCCCCCCCAAAAAGAATCCTGCTTTCATTTCTCTGAATCTTACCAACTGTTAGGTCGAGAACTATTTTTCAGGTTGATGCGGAAGTGTTATTATTGTCCTTTCTGGGATTTTTAATTTTATCGACACGAATTATAGCGCACGCTAGAATCCGGGACGAATCACCATAAAGGCAGTAACTGATGAAGCAGCTGACCGTTGGTAGGTACCAAAGACATAAGGACGGAGTGCTCGTATCTAAAGGCACGGGGATAAAGTAAAGCCTGGTTTGGCGCTAGGTGCTTGTGTGAGTGTGTAAATGAGCGCGGGAATCCATGGCGGCAAACGGAAATTTGATTTGAACTTGTCCTCTTGATTTTTCCACATTTCTTCTTCTAAACGTGATTTAAATGTGTGTTGTAAAAACATGAGAAATTGTGCGCGATTTCCATCTGTTTAGTGGGCTTGAATCTCGAAAGAAAACTTAAATGAGTGTAGTCTTTGGGACATACATGAATTACACAGACTAGATATATGAACGGTTGAGTTTACATTTTCATTTTAAAAGAAGAGTCAGTATCGTGACGGCAATTAGCGTTATCTTATCAGCGTTGCCACTACTATCAAATACGGATCATTAATTATTCCGGCTGAAGCAGATGTTACCCTGCGTGGTTTTCTTTTTCAATTGAGATTCAACGAGTCAAAATGAACAAAACTTCAAGTATAGACTTGAGTGAGCGATAAAAGAACGTTCTAGTGATTTCTTAATAATTCCAACTCACCCGATTTAGTTTAAGTACTAATCGAATATATTATTGAGAACCATGTGGCGAATGTAAACAAACATCGATCGACGAGCCTTGCCGAGATCGAATTCTGGATTTCAGGTAAAAAATTAAATCACGCGAAATCAAACTTGGGTTTTAAAACCTTTAGAGTCCAATATTTTGACAATGAGTCAATGACATATTAACGCCACCATGCCGCCCCCCTCATGAAGCTGCCACTGGTTATTTTGTGTTTTACTTCCCTATAAATCAAGTTGAATTTCAACCGGATGGTTCCAAAATGTCTGCAACACACTCAAAATAAAAGCTCTCCAGGAGATGGAGAGACGCGGAAAAGTGAAGGAGCTAACTCCTGGCTAGAGGAGCTGGAGGGAAACTACATGTCTCGCCAGAATCTAAAACATCCTTCGGACCACAAAATTTATCATAAACTCCAGGTGAAATTCGCTAAAATTGCATTATATTATTAATTTAAAAAGAGGTTTTTTACTAGATGTGGCGGTGCCGGGCTTTGATTGAATCGACTCATACGAAAACGTCCGTTATCCAATACATGGTTTTTGTAATTGCAGTTGGTTTCTTTCACCCCACGACACAGATAAAGAAGGTCGATCTCTTTTGGTAAACGTTCGATTATACTTAAGTAGGGGATTATTCATAAAATTGTCCTACATTCCTAACGTCTTAAACCATCTATCGTCTTTAATTTACGACCACTCAAATTGAATCGGTGAGTTCGAAAACACACCAACTCGATTTTTTTTCGATTTTCACTTTTCTACGGTTTAGTAACACTCGTGGATAGAAGCATCTGCACGCAAAAGGAAATTTCGAAATTGCAATCGGAAGTGCTCGAAACAGCGACGAGAAAAGGGAAAAATCGAATTACTTCTTTGGAAATACCAATTTTTGGCCGTTTCAAGGGAAACGGGTGACCATCCGATTTTGCGGTTTTCTTTTTCCGGTTCAGTATACCTTGTACCAACAAATTACATAAATATTCAAGCGTTATTCAGGTCGAAAAATTAAAATTTTTCAGGGCAGACTATGAAAAATCAGTATCTGAAAGTCGGTGAGAACGAAAACACACCAACTCGGAAATTTTTAAACGCTTAATTCTCTGTCATCAAAAATGGTGTACCGATTTCAACTTGGTGCTTTACAAAGTCTCTAAGTACTTGTCCTTTGGCACCAAAAAGGTTTTTCTTAAGCTAACTTCTTCGCCCGCTGCGCAGTTTTAGGTGTATCCTGAACCAATTTTTTTTTTTTTTTCCGAGTTGGTGTGTTTTCGAACTCACTGATTCAATTCTGAAACACTGTATTGGACATCGGACGTTTTCGCATACGCCGATTCAATTGACAAGTTAAGTTGATCAAAATTTCGACTCACCCAAAACGATATCAGGATGTTGTGATTCCCTCTGCCTACGCGTTCGATCCTGCTGCGGTCGAAGCAGAGAGACACTTCATCGATACTATCCGATCCGCACAAATCGCACCACGCGGAGGCGAACTCCAGATTCACTTCACAGAGCCGACCGGTAGCGATCGTTGCGACGATAAAAAAGATATAAACCGACTCCGACAGCACTCGGAATCGCAGCAATCACGGTCACTTCACTCGCGAATCGGGACGTACACGTCCGACTTCCCAACAGACGCACTTCGAGTCGAGAACCGATTTACCGTTTCTGTAAACAAATATTTTTTTTAGGTGAGAACCCGCGGAGATTTTAGACCCACGAGTGGGCGCGAGCACAAAGCGAGATCCGTGAATTCGGGGCGATCGCGAACGGTCGAGAGGACCCTTCGATAACACTTAATTTATTTATAATGCAACTAACTACCCGAGATAACATTTCTAATTTCTACACAGCCCTCTCAACGGAAGCCCGTTATCGCATCGCGTATTTTTTTTTTCTTTTCACCAGAAACAATCTACTACAAAAAATAATCGAGAATCAAAGAGGAACGGTTTCGCACTGTTTATTCCACGAGCGGATCATTATCACAGACCGGATCGCGAATTCAGAGGCAGCTGTAGGTAGGGATGTCCCGATGACGGGGCGAAGTGGCAACGCTGGAATTGTCACCGATCGACTGTGACGTCATCCTCCCGTCACCGGGCAGACTTCCGTTGCTCCGGCTCGTGTCGTGTCGGGTGACGGCCGAACGCGGATGACGAGGCCCTGTCCGCCTTAGTCCCGGGAATCTGGAAAAATGACAAAATGCAGATTAAAACAACATCCAAAACAACAACAACATGGGAATTGGGTTAATGCTTGGGGTAGGATGCACCTCCCACTCCCGAGTTCCGATGGCGCTCAGCGCCGAAATATCTTCGGTTGAAATCGTATAAATGACCTTGGTTGACGTCATCTCAACTAGAGTCCCTTTATACTGAGAGTCAAGACAATTTGAATCCATTTCTGATTGGTTCCTGTATTTTAGGCCTCCACAGTGTCACAAACGGGAATAAAGATTACATATTCACCAATTGCAAAGATTATAATCTGGAATGGACCAGGGAATTACGGGTTCGGCAAGGAACAAACGGAATGAGAGGAGGAACGGAGAAAGGCATTTGAGAATGGGCCGATCAAAGATTACGAAAAACGTTCAATTTCTGTGATCTTTATTCCCGTTTGTGACATCCATGAGCCGAATTGTCTTGACTCTCAGCATAAAGGGACTCTAATCTCAACGATTGCTGACCGGTATGTCGTTATTACGTCATCGGCGAATATAAACAATGCTGTTATGCCAAGGAAAAACACCGTATGGGCATTCGAACGTTGACAAGTTTCCTCTCGGAAGATATTTATTTTTGAAGAAAGTTACGGATATATTTCTTGAAAATTAGTGGACTTTTTATATTGAATTACGAGGAAAATTATTTCAATAATTAGGGGGAAAATGTTATTAAGAATTCGTGAAGAGTCAAATGAAATTTGGCAACGTCTAAAAGCTCATACAGCGTTCTTCCTCAGCACGGTGGAATAGCAAACCGAAAGCCCAGCGCCCAGCCAAAAGCTCCAAACATCGACAATAAGTGAAGTTGTTGGGCAATTCGTTCGACAGCCATCTTGAAAATTGGATTAATCCATCTGTCAAAACTTTAGACTTCGGACGTTCTTCAGTTCGGCTTGACTTCTCGTGTGCGATGCTTCGTGTGACTTTCTTTTCTAGATACATTCTCCTTTCCCTCACCCAACTCGAAATTTCCGAAGCATGTATGCCGATTTACGCTCAAATCTGATACCAGCCGGGGTGTTTCTGATCAGGGTGTCAGGGCGTCAGGCGTCTACTAAAATTTAATTTGGGTTTTCCTGATATTTTGAATGAAACTTCCGGATTTTTGCTCAATGAAATTGGCAATTGTCTGATTTTACGAAACGGCATACAAATACTTAATGAATCTTATCAAATGTTTAACTTTTGCAAGTGCTAAATTGCATGCAGTTAAAAAGGGATAAAACTGCGTGCTGCATTCACAGCAAGAAGAAACTGCGCGGACAAAGTTCATAGAAAAGAAGTGTAAGCAAGAGATACTTAGCGAAAACCATTTAGATCTCCATCATTATCACTTAAACGCTTTTAACCATTTTGATTTGAAAACTTTTCGTTTCTCATTAAATATTTACTTTAGAGTTACAACGAAACTACATGTACTTGTCGAAAAATATAGTGTAATGTAATGCAGAGCTAGTAAATTAATCGAATGAGCCAACAAATTCATTCATTCGAGAGATAGAGAGCTTCATCGTATATTATTATTCATTGCTAAAATCGTGAAACATCATTACCGAGTTTGACACAGATGTTTGACGATGAACTCACGGATGCAACATCTCATGAATATACGTCACACGAGAGTTCGAGATGTTTAGAGAAAGCCGTGCTAAGGAAGAACGCCGTATGAACATTCGAGAGTTGCCAAATTTTCTTCGATAAAATGTGAAATTTTGAGAAAAGTTATGAATATGTTTCCTTGAAATTTTCAGGAAATTTAGACAAAATTGGGAACAAAATTATCTGAAAAATTGGAAGAAAGATTTTTTTAGACTTACTAAAAATTCTTATTTTATCAGAGGAAATTTGGCAACGCCTGAAGGTTCATACGGCGTTTTTCCTTAGCACGGCAGCGTGGCCATGCTTAGTTACCGCCTAACATTGACTCGGGTTTACGTTCAACAATTTACGTCGTGTTTTGAAAGAGGTTATTCAGCCACCCCCTCCTCCTCCTCCTCAACCCCCCCCCCTCCGTAACTCCCCGGCCGGGAAAAAATCTGGCTCCGCGTCAAGATGCGTTTGTTATAATTTTGTATTTCGCGCGACACACGCTCAATATTTTGGATGGTTTCCGACGACTCCCACTCGCGGTGAAAATTCTGACTAGAAAGAGGAGCTAGGAAGAGAGTAAGAGCGGATGTGAAACGAGACGGACGGATCGATCCGGGTAAATTAATGATTGTTGATCTGGACGGTTTCCAAATCAATGGGAGTCACGTACTCGGAGTCGAATGATTGAGGCGTCGTGGACCATCAAGGCTAAGCTTTGTTATCCAAAAAATTGCTCGGTTACACTGGGTCAGTTGCGGATTGTTTTCTTGGCGCAAAGCATGAAATCAGGGCCGGATTAAGGGGGTGGCTACATGGGCCGTGGCCCATGGCGGCAAATTTTGCAATTTTTTTTAATGTATAGGTATGCAAAAAATCGGATTCAGAACAAAAAATCATCAATGAGAAAAGAGGACAAAGTTTCTCTTTCCTGAGAGTATAGTAATTTCTAATTTTGTCGTTGTTCGGTGATACAAGAGACAGCATGTTTAATTAGTCCAGTTAAGAGAGAAACTAAACACGCAATCTGGCCTGGAGCTTAGCGCAGAGAGGAATGATGACGAGGACTAAAGATGAAAAGGACAAGCCCTTGGCGCGGCGGTCGGCATGTAACACTTATTAGCGCCTACAAGACTGCATGAATACTTCACCCATTGCGCCAAACACAGTGCGGTCAGGAGCGGTGGGCGTGAAACGCATGGCGCCTACAAGACTGCAGGAATACTTCACGCATTGCGCCAAACACAGTGCGATCAGCGCGGCGCAGCGGCGGAAGTTAAAATTGTTATACCACATTTATGTTTGTTCTTTCATAATTTTTTGGTTCATTTCTTATGAATGGAGAAGCAAAGTTCCGTGAAATTTTGCAAGTAGTGTTGACAGGGCTTTCGCCAACACGAGTAGGTAGACGCGTCTTATGCACCCCTCCCCCTCCGGCACGTTCACTTGATGGTTTTTATTGATGTTTCAAAACGAATGAGAAGGGGTCGGCAAAATACAGGCGGCCCACGGGCGGCAAGTAGGTAAATCCGGCCCTGCATGAAATGCGAATGACTTCGGAAATGATTCGAGATATTCTTGACTTCCCTGCATATCTATCACTCTGCTGTCATGCTATAGGAGTATTGCCAGTGGGTGAAAGAAAAATAAATAAAAGTAGTAGATTGAAGAAATTTCAAAAATTCAAAATAAAAAAAAAGACCTCTGATCCAAGTTCCCAGAACTCTACTACATTACCATTCAGAATCAAAATCTGGGGAACAAATGGACCGCGTTGAGCAGAACGGAACCAAGTCACATCAGCTGTTGCCAAATTTAACTGGGCAATTTAATTTTTTACATGAAAGCGGTTGTGCGGATATTCTTGGAAATTTCAGTGAATTTTCAGCGTAGAACGGAGCAAGTTCCTTGCAGAGAACAAACGTTCTCTGGTAAAAAATAAACCGCAAAATTGAATTTCTCAATGGCTGTGGCTTGGTTTCTTTCTCCTTAATGCGGTTCAAATTATTCTAAAAAAGCGTCATCCTGCAATCATCGATGTTTTCAGCTGAAACTATTTCGACAAAAATTCGGAAAAGGATAATCTCACGCAATAGGCAGTGCGAGAGGGCGTGTTCTGCCCTACTTTCTAAGCGTCAAATAAATGTCAATAAAAATATGGAAAGAACAATGAAAACGTGTAACTACTCGATGAGGGAGGTAGGATGTTTTATTCTTGCCTTGCTCAACTTTTCGAGTGAAGAGAGAAAGTGGGGCGGGGAGTTTCGGCGCCCCCCCCCCCCCACCGCGAGGTTGGCGCTCCACGCAAGCACGTACTTACGGAAAAAAGCAGTAAGTGAATTCCGGGATGAGCCTCGAGATACGTTAACGTGGGTACTAAACGTGGCTCACGAGAAAATGCACTTAAACTGCTCTCTTCCGTGCAGACTTTCCGTGCTCCTTGCGACGCACAGTGGATCGAGTCGATGGGAGGGGACGCACAAAATTTGGAAACTCTAAAAGCTTAAAACTCCGTTTCTACAAAACTTTGAGGTTTTAAATGTGATTCTTTTAGTTTCCTCGTGAAATTTTCTTTGAAAGACACCCTTCGATATGTGTCATATGACGAAATTAACAGCAAAATCTGCAGTTTCAGTAAAAAATTTCGTGTGCGACCCCTCTGTTTGATCCGATCCACCGTGCGACGGATCTGAAGTGTGCACGTGATATCGTAATAGTATAACCGTCAAAGCGTCGTTTCCCAAACGAGGGGACGTAACTTTATGTCAAGGTTGCAAAATTGAATCAGACGATTCGTGATCTTTTTTTTTGGCCAAAGTGCGAAGCCACGTGCCTCCACTGCGAAGTTTCAAAGTTTCCGCTCCTACTTTATTTTTTCGAAAAGAAACAAGCTGACATCACAGCTTGGAATTAATACAAATTTGCTTACAGAAAAGAAAAATTGAGGCAGCGCTCAAGAAATTTCGTTGACTAGTGCTCTAAGGAGAAAGTAAAGTATGACAAGAAGTCTGCAACGTCGCAAGCGTAGATACATAGTTCCGCACTTCGACCATGCTATTTTTGGTGCGAAATGATAATTTTTACGTTCAATCGAAAGGAAAATCAGTGACACTCTCAGTTGGAAATGCATACCGCAGTTTCCTCGTGAAAATACAGTTTGGGGGTGGAAATTTCGCAACTTATTCGATAGTGGTTCGATGTATCATTTAGTTCTAAACAATAGAACATAACCTAAGACGAAAAGTTGAGGAACTAAGTTAGAAAAGCTGAAAAATAGGAAATTCCTGACAGTGTCTCTTTTCATTGCCATGTTGTACTCATAAAAATCAAAAATCAATCACAAAAATCCGTTCTCACAGATTACTCGATTGACTTTTGAAGCCATGTTTACTCGTTGAACCGACATCGATATCGATACAATCTCACCTGTTTGATGTATCGGATACGATCCATTCCCAGATTTTTCAGGGCATTCTCAAGAAATTCAGTACCTCCTCCGACAGAGAAATTCCGTACTTATTCAGTACCTCCATTTGACGAAATTAGAAAAATTTTAAACATTTCAATTTGCAACAAAAATGACAACAAATTTTAAAAAAATCCGGACCTTTTTTCGGAATTTCCGCACTTTTTCAGTACTTCCGGATCGCCCTTAAAAACTCAGTACTATTTCCGGACTTTCCAGATTTGTAGACACCCTGAATAACCCCTCACACTGAAAGTCGCCGCCATTTCTTAAGTTCCTTCGAGTCTCAACAGGACCCAGTGTCCATACTCTCTCTATAATGCTAAAGGCACTCAAGAAGCCCTGGGAAACTTGACGAGTAGAAACCGGCGTTGATTGGCGCTTTGTCCGGGGGTTCGTCGTTTTTCGAGACTGCGGGCTCCGGGCGGATAGGACGGAAGGAGGTTGCACTGGTGAAAGTATCCTTGTAATCTGACTTGCAATTGATGCTCCGAGTCGGGGCTTGGAGACGCAGACGGTGGTGGTCGGTCGTTGGCACATTGACCTCAGCTTAACAGGTTCCTACTTCGTTGTGCAATTCTACGAGACGTGCGCCACGCCAAGCCGCCTGCCTTTCCGCGCGTGCCGCCTCGCCAGACCCAATACCTATCCAGATGCGTCCTGATAAGTCCCAATTTCGTGATTAAGCACTAAAAATCTCGCCGAGAGATAAAGAACTTTTTTAATGGTACTTAAATGGAAGTCGTCCGTGTCGTCGATGAGCTTGAAATTGCACCAGGCTTAACATCCATGACCTTTCGTGAGCTTACGCATGCTGCTGCAGTTAAGGCACTTCTCGGTGAGTGTTAGTTTTTCTTGGTGAAGGAGACTGCAAAACGCCGTTTCGCAGACAAAAAGACGTGGCTGGATTCAAAGATTGCACGAAAATGACCGCGCAAAGTTTCGTTAGCTTTAGTAGAGAAATTAGTTAAATTTTCGATAAAAATTCACAGCAGTCTATATAGGGGTAAAAATACGGATTGTGAGTGTAAATTTTACATAAATGGAGTAAAGTTTATTCGTCTGGAATTCCTTCAACGCTGCTTTGAAGCTTTCCTCCTCGTTCAAACTAGAGGTTCAAATGGGGCTCATCAATAGGTGGTCAGTGGCGCCCTTTTTTTAGATTCATTTTCTGAAAGTATGGAATAAACTAAACCTCTGGAAATTTCAACAAAAATCAGTTGACTATTTCTTCTTTTTTAAAGTTATGATTAGATAGGTACTCAAAGCTTCCTATTTTCGTTCAACTTGGACGTGCGAATGCAATGAGTGGGACATTTTGTTTGCAAAAGCTGAAAAATTTGGGGAGCTTCGGTTTTTTCAATGGTAGGTCTGGATGCAACTATTCGTGTTCTCCGGATGTCCGTGTTGCATACACAAAAAGTTGAAGGCGCTCTAGTTTTGTCAATGGCTTGGTCTGGATGCAACTATACGTGTTCTCCGGATGTCCGTGTTGCATACACAAAAAATTGAAGGCGCTCCGGCCTTGTCAATGGCTTGGTCTGGATGCAACTATTCGTGTTCTTCGGATGTCCGTGTTGCACACACAAAAAGTTGAAGGCGCTCCAGCTTTGTCAATGGCTTCCCAATGGCAATGGTCAATGGCAATTTCCAGGTTTTCCCTCGCCGTGGCAACCCTGTCTGCACAAAATCTGCAGAACTGCGTAACTGCAGAACAAACCCTTCGTAGATCCGCCGTTTTATTGAGCACATGCAGAGGTGCAATGAATGCGAATGCGCATTTCACACTAATGATTAAGTAACGCCGGCCGCAGTTCAATCAACCCGCGGGTCAGAGCCCTCATTGGTCGAGGTCAAAAAAGATCCGCGACTTTCGCTGAGCAGCCCAACAGGAGAACGCCAATATTTTTCGTCTGGTGCGTGTTCCGAGCCGACAATCCCTTCGACGTTGCTTATCGGAAATCGGACGCCACTTGCCAACACCTCGACGAGTTACGCAGCCACTAGCCCAGCCCAAAAGTATTGCGTGATGCTTTTTGACCGGAGCCCGTGCCTCTCGCTAAACAGGTGCTCTCTATTTAGACACGCCCTCAGTTCGGCAGCGTTCACTGGAAAAAAAAAAAAACACATTGGATCTAGAGTCCAGGCTCTTGAAAACATTGACAAGAAAAAATGCTCTTGATTCAATCGGATTTTTGCTTGAATCAAAGCGAAATCCGCTTGAATCAAGAGGCTTGGTTCTTGATTTAAGCTAGATTCTGATTGAATCAAGAGTACTTTTTCTTGTCGATGTTTTTAAGAGTCTGGACTCTAGATACAATGTATTTTTTTCCCCTAGTGTTTCCCTATCGCTTCAAATTCTAGAAAAAATAGCCAAAACTCCACTATTCACAGGGTTGCCACAGAATTTAGAAGATGAAATTCTCTGAGCTTTCCCTGATTTTTCTGACAAAAGGCCTTCAATCATTCTGATCCAGTGTTGCCAAATTGCTGGATCCGCCTCTGACACGTGCTGGACCGTCTCATTGCACCCATCGTCAATGGAGTGATTTACTTGGTAGCGCCGCACTAAACGATACGCGCCAAAAATAAAACAAGAAAAGCAAAAACGACGCAACCATGAAACACGCGGAAATTCCGATTAATAAATTCCTAAACGTAGGGCAGAACAGTGTTTGCCAGAGTCAACAAAGTTGCAATTTTGCATATCCCAAACCGTCCGCGCAAACTACAGTCGTAATTATTTCCACGCCGGACGACATTTACACATAGTGTACAAAGCCCTTCTCAGATAAGCTCTAGTTTGCATGTATCCTCAAGTGCTTCAGGTCTCATACGAAAATTGCATGAGCTCTCGCTCTTCAGTTTCAACTAATGATGAAAATCATAAGATCCTAGGAACTGCGTCTCTAGCTGGACGAAGGAACAATAAATCTGAATGGCACGAAGCACGGTTGTCACAAAGTAAACGAACATTTACTTGGCGAGAAATCAGGCGCAGAAGAGTAGAGCTTTGTGCAGAACTACTTGAGCCGAAGCTCTAAGCTCCAATATTGCCGTCGTACAGCCCGAACGTTTGTTATTATTGTTTCGAACTTTTAAGAGCGCCGAACAGCCTGGATTTGAGCTTAAAATATGTTTAAACCTCCGTCCGACATTCTCAAGGCCCCGCGAAGAGTAAATATGAGCTTTCGACTTGAAATTTTCTTTTTAAACAAAGACCTGTGCTGACATGCTAGGGAAGAACGCCGTATGAACTATTAGACGCCGTCGAATCTCCTTTGATAAAACAAGAATGTTCTGGGAAATTTGCGATTATTTTTATTCCAATTTTACAGACATTTTTGTTCCCAATGTAATCTAAAATACTTGAAAATTTCACGATAAAACATTTGTAACATTCCTCAAATGAACTTTCTGTAGAGGGAGACTTGGTGACGTTGGAATGTTCATACGGCGTCCTTCCTTGACACGGCAGTGTATGTGGTGAATAGGATGGTGAGAAGAGAGGAGCAGTGTTCGTCGAAAAGTGAGAGAGGAACAATGCAGAGCTTAATTAGAATCACTGTAAACACAACAACTTCGAGGTCCGAGAAGCTTGAATTCACGCTAGGAGAGGTCCGGCCCGGTTTTTCGAGAAGACAAAATCTTCTCGGGCACGCTCACACGCTAGGGGTAATTTTCAAATTTTTAAAAACCCTGGAGACATTCCTCCAAATTTTAACAACGTTTAAATGGCCAATTATTAGATTTACTAGGGGGCTATGCCCCCTGGCCGCTACGCGGCCCAACCCCCAGGGGGCAACTAGCGAGTCGATGAAACGTTTGCTCGGTCAAACTTAGAGAATTTTTCCGAGGTATTTTCTCCGCGACTGAAGTTTTTGTGAATTAGAGTGTTTTTCGCTAAATTTTCCACGAGGCATATCTATGTTTAGTGCATATTTCAAGTTCGGGATCATGCAACATTCTCATTATTGATAAATATGTACAGAACTTTCCACTCCTCAAGCTACGCTTTTAGATTAAGTGAAAAGCACTTGTTTGGATGATAAGCTGATAAGTTGGGTGGTCAAAATATCTTCGATGGCAGCAAGAAACTGATAGTCCGCCGAGCATTCTTGAGAAATCGCGAAGGCGATCGGGCAAGTTTCTAGCCGAAATGTAACTAAGAAAAAAAAAGTATGTCCATTACTCGGTCCACAATGAGCTACTAAGAATTTCCGTGTTTGCGCAATGCGTGAAGTATCCCTGTTAGGTTTGTAGGCGCTTTCGGCTGCGTCCCTGAGTGATTAAATCTACAGGGTTGCCGTAGAATTTGATAAATAAAATTCCTTGACGCATTTTTGTAACATTTCCTGACAATTGAAGATATATACTAGTGGTAAAAAAGACATAATTTGGAATGGTTTTGAAGCAAATTTATTTGTTCGAAACGCCAAACCCATTCTACAAAGCAAGAAAAGTGATTCAAAAATTTTTCCTAGACACTTGCATCATTTCCCCTCACATTTCCCGTTTTTTCCTGACTGTAGCAACCCTGATCCAATCTAATCTGATTCAGTCCAAAGCCAACATTTGCACCATTGCAAATTTCCCCTAATATTTAGTTGTTAAACACTAACTTTTTCGCAGAGCTCCAGAATCATGTAGAGAAAATATACATGGTTAAAGATTCCCTCTTATATAATTGGATTCTCTAACAGAAAAACAGAGCGTTTAATTTTCATTTTTTTTTTTTAGGCGTTTAGTTGTCTTTAAAGACTTAAGGATTGCGCGAAGACGCAGTTAGGCCATTAAAAAGAGGCGAAAAAACGACAGCCTTCAACTAATCATTAATTTGTCTGAAATTGATAACCATTGAGAATCGACAATGGACCACCAGACAAGGTACGAATTTCAGCATTCTGATACATGCCTCTTAACCAAAATTTCACGAAGAACACGATGCGCACAACGAAAATTACCGAAATCAACTCCTTTCAAAGATATTTAATGATTCTTGATGCGTGAATTCAAACCACCCGCTCATGAAAACTCAATGCTCTGCGTGATTCACATCGTGCGCTAAACGTTATCATGACAGTTTCTGCGATATAAAAATCTGGCAACCTCAATCTTGACGCTTTGGCTCAGCTGTAGCAAATTGCTTATAGTTTTAACAACACATGGTGGGAAATTAACATTGCTCGATTGAGAAGATTGCTAAAACCGTTGTAGTGCGCGATTTGACTCACGTAGAGCTTTGAGTTTCTTGTGAGCGGGCGGTTCAAGTTCCTCGTAACCAATGTGAAATAAAAACGTTAATATCTTCGTTAGGACTTGGTTTCAATCATTTTCGTTGCGCGAATAGTGTTCTGCGTGAAATTTTGGTTAAGAAACGTGTATCAGAATCCACCTTGTCTAGTGGTCCATTCTGCAAATACCTAGTGAGCATTTTGCCATCGAGGACGACAAAAATTCCAGGCGAGAAAACGAGAACTGACGACGTGTCCAAGGAAACACGGGTCAAACTCAGCAGTTAAGAAACACCTACGATCTCTCTAAAACCAGCTTTTAAAATTTGTGAACCGTGAGCATTTGCTACCTTGCATTTGTCTACCGATTTCAACTACCATTTTTAACACCACGCGATACAATTCTGAAATCGAACTCATCGTGTCTGTTTTCTGATGTACTTTACACGCCGGATGGCGATGAGAAGCGATAATTTTGGCCTTGAACACTTACACTCAGCACGACTGAAAACTTCAACTCGGAGGTGAAGTGCGACTCATTTGCGTCGAGTTACGTAATATCTGCAGGTGCTCATCAAAAGCCAACTATTACTGCATTAATTACATACTGCCCCGTACATTGTACTCTGTAACTACCTCAGCGTAGTTGGCTAAGGTCAGAGATGTTGAGCTACAAGAGGACGTCACTTATCAAAGGACAGATTTTAATGGCTCATTAAGGGATGACAAGTGATTTCGGCTGTCTTTGGACTAAAAATAGGAAAGCTGTGATACCTTGCGCTTTAAATGGACGATGCGAAATTGCAGCTTTCTCCATAAGCTATAGTTCACACTGGAAAGAAAAACACATTAGATCTAGAGTCCAGACTCATAAAAATATCGACAAGAAAAAATACTCTTGATTCAATCAGATTTAAGCTTAAATCAAGAACCCAGCCTCTTAATTCGAGCGGATCTCCCCTTGACTTAAGCTTAAATCTGATTGAATCAAGAGTCCTTTTTCTTGACGATGTTTTCAAGAGGCTGGACTTTAGATCCAATGTTTTTTTTTTCCAGTGCAGTTGTATTTTTTTATACGCACGTTAGTACCAATTTTTTTTAAGAAATTGCAAACTACGCTATCGGCAAGAAGTCGGAACTCGGATAAGTTAAGGAGTGTGCCTCTTGGTGAACATTCATGAACATTGAACACGATTCAGGACAGAGGACACACCGAGAAAGCTGTTTAGTCCTTTACGATGATGAGAACTCATATCAGGGTACACGCGTAAGAATCGCCTTCAAAATGAGTGAATCTGCAATTCCGCGACGCCTGTGCGCGAATAGTTATCGCTCCAAGTAAACCGGCACGTTCAAGCCACCCGTGTCAAAACGGTTACATTTAACCCTGTACGATTACACCCTACTTGAACTTCAAAAAATTATATCCACGAGAGGTGGATATACATACGAAAAATCGAAATGACGGTGAAATTCGACGCATGGACCCTGGATCCATCTTCAGAGCGCTCTGTCGATCTGTCTGTGTGTCTGCCAGCTAGCTGCCAGCTAGTACACTATGGGGAAAAACACCGCGCCGCCGCCGTATGAACATTCGTTCATTCCTGACATTCGTAGGTTGCCAAATGTAGCTCGATAAAATCTGAATTATCTCGCTAACTTATGCATATTTCTCTTTGGCTTTTCCAAAAGGGTATTGTTACGATTCATTCCAACGTCCCTAACAGTTTCAAGGAAAAATATTCATGGCCATTCCAAGGTTGCCAAGGACTTCAGACAATTCAATTCCCTAACATTTCCCTGAGAATTGAACAAATGCCAGATTGTTAAAATAACAGAGTTTGAAATAATTTTCAGGCAAAATTTGTTGTTCGGAACGTCAAACCCATTTGAGAGAGCGAATAAACGTGACTAAACGATTTTTCCCTGACATTTCCCGGTTTTCCCAGACTTGGGCAACCCTGTACTCTTAAAACTGAATACATGGGCAAAGCTTGGCATCGTTCAAAAGTTCATGCGGCGTTTATCCACATCACAGCAGAACACCCCTGATGCAGAGCAAAATCGTTGAAAAACCGTTTACTTATGCATTGCGGTGCTACACTAGCAGATTCGAACAAAGAGAGACATGGTCCAGAGCAAGGCGTCGGATAGAAAACACGCGGTCTCGAAGCAAGCCGGTGAGCTGCATGAAAATGTAAACAAGCTGTTTCCCGGTGCGATGAATGAAAGGATTTTTAAGATTCGCCACCGAGCAGCGTCGTTTGCCAAGTCTACCGAAAATCCAGGTTATTCTCGAGGAAGTCGAGGTGAGCATTCGAAGTGCATACGTGCGCAACGTGTCAATGACTTTCGGAGAAGAACGGAAGGTGGGTGGTTGGCATTCTATAAACATGTGATACCTCACTCTAACTTTCACGGCTGAGGTGGTGGGTGTGCAGGGTTTTCAAGTTGGCAATAAGTATGTCGTTGCCCAATTCTTCTTCAAAGGAAAAACGTCGTATGAACATCCGAGAGTTGCCAAATCTACCTTGATTAAGTACGTATTTTTGACAACATGTATGTATATTTTTCCTTGAAATTTTCAGATATTTTGGATTACATTGAGTGCAAAATTATCTGAAAATTTTGGAAAATAATATTCGCAATTTTCCCGGTAAATTCGGTTTTTATTCGAGGAAACTTGGCAACGTCTAAAGGCTCATACGGCGTTGTTCCTTAGCACGGCAGAATTCATCAATCTCGCCACTGCGTCAAGGGTAAACAACGAAAAGAATAGAGGGAAAAGGGAATTTTAGGGAGGGAAAAGGGAATTTTAGGGGAGGAAAAGACGCCAAAAACCAATAAGATCAGTCAGCTTTTTTCATGTAAGGCGTAGAACCGCGATATTAGGACCACGGGAAACTTGAGGCAAATTTTTGGTAAAAAAGGCAGTTTCCAAAAGTGGCACTTCTTAAGAGAGGGGGAAAAAAAAGGGTGAGGCGAAACATGTCTACACCCTACATTCGACTGGGAGGTACTTGGCCATAAATAGGGCATTCGGCCGCAGGGGCGCAAAAAGTGTCATTCGACCGAACGTTACACGCGATTCGGGATTTTTTCCTCGTCACTTTCGAAAAATGTCTTTACTTTCTCGAATTTTTCAAAGTGGTGATCCCCCGCCCCCCTTTGAGAATTTCATCACATTTCACGCGATTCACAGATGCATTTCCTCGACCCTTAGATAATTTTTTTTCAGGGAATGAGGACATTTTTTCAGAATGAATTCAGAAGTATAGAAGTTGAGATGATGCATCAATCGTTGGAATATCATCGAAAATTCATTCTCGGCTCCGTTTCTCGTTTCAGACAAGAATTCCCTTACGTTCCCATAGATTTCCTGATACTGAGGACTTAGAAAAAAAAAATGTTTTTAGGTGAAAAAATGTTTCCTCGCAAGCTGTAAGCTAGTGCTTGGAACTTTTTTCCGGCATTAAGTTTCCATGAAAAAAGAACGCCGCGTAGTACATACTTGTCAGGAATCCTCGAAACGTCTCCCGGGAAATTGAAAATATCGCTAATCGTCGGAATTTTTTCAGACTTTTTTTTCAGACGGAATCGGAATCACGCGAGGCGCGGATTGCATTCCTAGTAAAAGTGAGTCAGCCTGACGTGAGGCTATGTTTCATAAACTACCCTGAGTCTGACTGATTCAGGCTGACATCAGTCTGACTCAGGGTAGTTTATGAAACATAGCCTCACGTCAGGCTGATTCACTTTAACCGGGGATGATCGAGCAAAATTTGCACCCCTGCACAAGCCACTAGTTGTGAAATTGTTGCCACCTATAACAATTGAGCAGATTAAACGGAACCCAGTCAGCTCAGATAATTTAAGTGGGTGGCTTTTCGATGTTGCACCCTAAGTTACTGCTCAAATGAGCAGAGCGGTTCTGATTTCCTGAGTGATTCAGTACATTAAGCACTGTAGAGCAATGACTCTCTAAATCAAACTGAAAGATAATTGGCAGAGTAAGTAAGGAATTTGGGGTGTACTACTTCTACTTAAAAAGAGTTGCTCGTGTACTTAAATGTGGATTGGTGGGGATTGATTGCCCATTCATTCCGCACTTCCGGGATTGCATGAAATAATTAGGAGCTTGACTTGATCACCCATGTATCCGATCATTCAATGATGTAACGATCAGTACAGAACATACTTTCAATAGGAAAACCATATAAGCATCCTCCCAAAAGAGTTGTTTAAATTTCTTTCAAGCAACTACAGATTAAGAGTCTGTTTGGTACTGACACACAGCAAAAGAAACGTAACTCAGAGTTCAGCAAAAAAAAGAAGAAGAAAAAAAAACTTCAATAGCCATTAAAACTTGAGTAAAAACCCTGTTAACTGAGTTCTTTCGACTGGATTTGGTACAGTTATGCCTACAAGTCAGGTCGGTTATTAGTAAATAAAGCTACCTCTCGGTTCTTAGTTAGTGATAATGGAGAAACTACAGAAAATTTTATTCTGATTTTAGAATAAACACCAGATTTGGTATACAAGCTTCAAAATTTTCCGAAGCTTCTGCTCCTTCCACGTCATTCACCAGTTAAAACGGTATAACCTATATCAAATGGATTTGGTGTAACAACATCCTTCTTCAGATTGGAGGCATCCCAAGAAGAAGATATGCTGGGACAGTGTTCTTAGACTTATTTGCAAATTCTCATGCACGGACCAGGTAGGCAAAAGATCGATCATGAGTCGTGACCTGGATTTGTAGTCGCAACATTCCAGAGTGAGAACTACTAGGTGTTTGATAAATACATTTCAAAATTTAAAGTCCAACTGATGAATACAAAACACTCAGTTAAATCAAGTAATACGTAGTGTACAAAGCATGCTAGTTGAGGTTGTCCCCTGCAGAAATAGGGTTACATACCCAACAATCACGCATTCGTTCATCTTCAAACCTGGCGGGACAATCTGACAGATACAACAATATTCAATCGACCGATGTGTTAATGTCAATGGCCTGCCGATTTTCAACATTTATGCAACATAAGCTTCATTACTTTCAGAAGAATGTGTTTGATTTCAAGTTAGAGCTGGGACTGACTTCGACACAATATGATAACCCCACTCATGAGCAGCTGGGTCTTCTCGTGGAAAATTAAGACATCTCAGTTCCATGCAGAGTAATTAAGCACTATTTACCTGTAGCTTTGTACGTCGGAATCAGTGATGAGAATAGTAATTCCAGAGAGAGCACAAATGAAAATATTTCAAATCGAACAGAGCTTCAGAGCTAAAAATGGACGAGATAACAAGCACTCAACAACGGTGTTAACTGACAACTTGCGAGGAGCATTTCGTTCGAAGTCGCACAAAAATTAGCACTGACGATAATAATTCTGAGAGCAAAACCAATTCCCGAGAAATTGTATTGTCTATCCGAACCCCGCTCGGTTTTTGGTTTCGGAATGTAAGTAATCGACGTAAGTAGCACGGAATGTCGAAATAATCTGCGCATAAAACACAAGTAGCTAGCTGTTGTGAATGTGAGGGGAAAAAAGTCGGTGGCAGCCGCAAGGAAACACTAGTGCTGCTACCTATCGTGTCTTTTTCGTACCTTACCAACTGCTACGGAACTCACACAGAGAGCGCTGCAAATTTATTTGACTCTTTACCCGATTCTATTTGACCCTTTTTGATTCGAACTTTTGAACTTGACTATACAATGTTCAAATGGTGCCTTTGGTGTTGTTTGAAGCCTCGAGCAAATGGAAACGTAATAACGCAAGAGACATTTTCAATCTTTCGGAAAAACAGGTTTTAAATTTTAGCGAGGCATTTGACTTGATGCCCCGAGCAAAAAGAAATGTTCAATACAAGATATTTAAGATTTTTTAAAACGAAGTGTTAAATTTTTTACAAAATATTTTGCAAGATCAATTTTGTATGGAACTAGCATTTAAAGAGGATTGATCTATTGAAAAAAATTTAGTTATAAAGTCTTGCTAATTTTTTTTTCTTTTTTTTTTTTTTAAAAAAAAAAAAAAAAAAAAAAAAAAACCTGATTCATTCAAGTTGGACCTCACATTCTACTCGTTGATGATGGCAATCTAAGTACCTACCTACTGAAACATGTCTGATGATAAAGAGGTCACGGCATTGGAAGTTATTAAAAAATTTGCTCGACTTTTTAATCATTGGCGAGACACTTAAACTCGAAAATGTAATTTTCAGCCTGCCTTCTCAACAAGTTCAAATAATTCAGAAATCATGCAAAATCTGTAAAATTTTTAATTTCATTTCTAAACACTCAAATTACGAACCATTCAAAATTTTTGTTGCCCTGTACCAACAAAAATTTTATTGAGTCATTATAAAGTACAGAATGTCTACAGACTTGACCGACATAAATTCCCTGACTTGTCCTGGTTTTCTCTGACTTTCCACGAGGAAAAAGGAAAAGGAAGGTGTTTTGATGAATCTCAAAATCTGACTTTTCAACCTAACTCGACAAGAATCGTAGATAGAAGAATATTAAAAATTTTACCCTCGGGTACTAAGATCCTGTCCATCATGGATGGTCATAAATAATGTCATTCATTAAATTAATATTATGTAAAATGGATAGAAGGTTATACCAGTGCACGCACATTTCTAAGAAGGTATATTGTATACCTAGGTACATAAGGATCAGCGTTGTGGATGCATTTCAGACCTTGGCCCTTTCTTCAACACAAAATTAGTATACTTGAAGAATTACAGAAAATTAGGCGAATAATGACAAAGTGCGTAGTAATATGTCAAAATATCCAAAGCGAAATGGACAATAAGTTAAAAATAAATTAGGTACTTAAAACAAACAAATAAAAATTTGAAAGCAAAATATGTTCCAAAGGCCAACATTAATAGCTGAGTAGATCCACAATATTGATCCTTATGTAAAAATAAAATTTATTACCTTAAACTCGTGGACTGGTGTTAACCTCCTAAGTATCCATTTAGTTTATGACCTTAAGCATGATGCATTTCAAAAACTGATTTAATGTGATTTGTTTATAAGTAATTATTTAATTTCATTAAAATTAATCCCATTAGCGGTAATTCCTCTTTATATAATGTAAAGAAGTAACCTTTCAGAAAAAGAATTTCATGAAAGAAATTTAATTGAATACAAGTATACAAAATATTAAAACAATAAGTAACACATCAAAAAATAAAAATGAATAGGTATAGGAAACATTTTATTAATTTATAAATTTGAGGAAAAACATTTAATACAGAATGCAAATTAGACAAGATAATTACATGCTACAGATACTTAGATCACTTCTTGAATAGCAGGGTTATTTGAGAGACCATAAATTATACACTGAAACCGACTAGTAATTGTTGAGATAAAAATTTTAAATTTGTCAAGATATAAAACCAATCAACGATTAGTAAGTCAGCAGATATTCACTCAGCTGCAGTTGATGACAGATTTTGGGTAGATTCTCTCAATTCTATCTCACATCTCTGCAGCACGCTTCTTACAACCTAAAATTTACATTTATTGCTCACCTAAATTAATGATAAACATTAAAGATAAAAAAAGGATTGATTCTTTCATGTTTGTTCTGTTTTATCATTGATTTAACAAACAGCAGTGAGAGAGGACTCAAATTTTCTCTGTACAGGAATGTGTTTTAAGTATTAATTGATAAAATTGAGTAGACGGCCCCTCTAATTTTTTGCTTTAAGAAAGTAATGAAGTAAAACGCATCCATCCAAGATAAGTAGCATCTTTCATTTACCCTTCCTATCAGGTTTCCTTAACCTTCTGTCAATTGAATTTTCCATTTTTACTATTTCTTATGCGCATTCAAAATACAGTAAAGCTTGAGGCTCACCTGATTTCTGAGGCGCTTACATATTTAACAGCAAAATGATACAACCACAGAGTACTAGGTAAAATTTAATTGAAAAAGTACACCACACGCAACTCAGCACAACGCAAGAGGAACATTCATATGCAGTCGTTAAAAATAACTGATAAATTTTCTGCTTTCAATTGAGTCTTCTGCTTAATTTCCTGCCTCATGCCATAAAATGTAGGGTCAACGCCTGGGTCTATTTTTCAACCCTTATTTGTTCTTGCTTTGGTTATTATTGACAACTGCTCATTTTCTTCCTCCCTAATCCTTTCAAACTTCATCCGTTCTTTAGCTTTTTGCTCCTTTTTTTCATGAAAAAAGAGAACATAAGTTAATGCCAGCACCTAAAGTTGCAATAAACTCTGAAAGTAACATGCCTTTGACTAAAGTTTGCTCAAGTTATTAGCCTTGAATACGGCATGTTGATTGCCGATTGATGTCATAGTTATTAAAATGGGCAATTTTTTATTCCATCCCACTTTTAAAGAGGACATAAAATTCTATATCATTGGTAGCCAGGGTTTTAAATTATCAATGGTGTACCTGCACATCATACTGATGACTACATAACATGGCATAGCATTAATTGGATTGCTTCAAAAGTATTAGTTCTTAGGACAAGGTGTAGGTAACATTACAAATTATCCAAATCTTGTTTAACTTTTCAAGGTAAAATTTTTTCTTCAAAGTTATTGAAACAGAGTGAAAAACTTGATACATTTTCTTGAATATTTACAATATGTTAGATGGAAGAAATGAGAGAAATATTTATAAAATTAACATCACGTACTTTAGAAATGATGGGTAAGATAGAAAAAAATCTAAAATTTTTCAGAACAGATACATCATTGCGGTTGTGGCGGCACATTATACATGGTTTTCATAGTTGTTTGATCTGTGTAAACTCCAGAGGTGACAGGCGGCATAGATGTTTGATACCTGAAAAAATTAAATTCTCATGAATGAAAAAATCACAAAAATTGTCAGGAATTACAACTGCTCGGTTCCTATAAGCATCAAATTAGATTGTAAATAAATTTTTACAAAAAGCTTGATACTTATTTCTAGTGATGACTTGTTAAAAAAAGGGAGAGTGCAGCGCAGAAATTTCAAGACGCGCCTTAACTTAAAGCCTTCTTCAGTGTTCTTTTGGTGCATTTGAATCCTTAATTCTAGGATCGTTTTAAGATTATTCCCGGTTAGAAAAAATAGTAACGGTCATTTTTAAATTCCGCTTCACGGTTGAATTACGAAGGTTTCCCAGCAAGAAAAGAGTTCTAGAGTCTTCTCTTGTTTTCCTGGCAAACTGTAAATGCTAGGAAAAAAACCAATGATAACATTTAATTTTGAACACTTGTAGCTTCAATTTGAGCCCTTCTTTTTACAAATTGGAATACAGAAATCCTCAGGAGAGTAATTTTCCTGCATTATCATTGCTTTTATTACTGGGTTTAACTCTAAACTGCTTCAGAAAATATGAAAAACAAAAACAAAATTATGAAATCCGTGTATGAATAGCATGAATGGAAAATTTCATTGCAGATGGTTTTTTCCTCTCTTTACTTGCCAAAGTATCTGTCATCAAGATCTAACAACGGGCCAGTTGCGCTTGTCACAGAATTGTGTTTTCATGCTTGATTCTAGTAGATTACCTAAAAATATTAAGTTCTGTCCAAGCCGCAACTTTCTACGTTCAATATTAATCAAGATATCGGCCTTTGAAAAGTTGGGTTTTTGACGTCTTCGACCGCGGTAGTCCCCTTGGCTCTTGGTTTCTTCCACCTTGCTTTCATCCGCATTTCACACAGAGTGACCAGTGTTAATGTGTGTCTCCCCCGCTGATAAAACCAAGGTGAAAGAAACCAAGGGTGTCACTACCGCGATGGATGACGTCAAAAACCCAACTTTTCAAAGGGCGATATCTCGATTAATACTGAACGTAGAAAGTTGCAGTTTGTACAGATCTTAATATTTTCAGCTAAGCTACTAGAATCAAGCATGAAAACACAATTCTGTGACCAGCACAGCGGACCCATTGTTAAAACCATGTCACAAGCTTGTAAATCCTTTAGTCAAAGAATCCAGTTAGTTGATTGTCGGACCAATTTATCGGACGACTTTGCACTTCCTCATCAATCTTCATCCATTATCTTAGACAAGTTTCTTATAATTTTGAAATAATTTTTAAACTTTTTAATTTTTTTCTTCTTTTTTTTTTTGTAATAGATGAGAGACTGAAGGAGAAAAATATAGACTTTTAGCAGAAAGTGGGAGAACTCACCCGCAGAAGATTTGAAGCAAAGGGAGAAAAGTCCGATTTCCTGATAAGCCCCAGATTATGTAAGAATACTAGCGTTGTGAGGCTCACCGGCAAAATGGACTTTCTTTTCTTCACTTCAAGATGCCTCATTTATCATAGTTGGTCAGTTGAGCTGCAAACGTCGGGGCAGGCTTAACGTCCAATAGATGTATACAACAAGAGGGGAGACTCTGTAGACGATTCTGTTTTACTCAAATCAATTTACCAAGACAACTTGCTGCCAGTCAATAGAAAATGAGCTGTTCTTTCAACTGCTCCCACAACCAGCTTGCTAGCTGCATACGTTTCAAAGTTATTGCACCAGACCCGGTGCTCTAAGGACACCCTATGTAGTTCAGTTTCATCAAATAAGATCAAGGTAAGCATTTTCACAAGGAAGAGATGGATTAAGTCTAACAGCTGATGGAGTAAGAGTAATAGTAAAAATGAAGGTAAAATACCAGCTCTGAATGTAAGGTGATGAGGAGTATCCCATATTTCCTGTGTGCTGAGGTGACTGAATATTTTGAGTGTAGTACTGCATCTGTGCACTTTGCACCACATTACCAGGTGGAGGAGCTAAACGAAAACAAAAGAGATAGAGGAAGCTTGTTTATATTAGATTCAACTACAAAGGTTAACTTTTATAATTAAGTAGGGATAAAAAAGAGAAAAATAGGAATACACAAAATATGAATAACTAAGGCTAAAAATGAAATGATTTAAAAGGTTTGGAAGTTTCGAGGTCCTGACAACTCCAACATTAACTAAATTTTAAAACATCTGATTTTTAGCCTTAATCACCCATATTTTGTGTATCTGTTTTTCTAGTTTGTCATAGTTGGGAATTATTGTGCCGTTTTCATTCCTCAGTATTTGAGTGTGTACCTCAACAAGCATTTCTAAAATGATAACAAATGAAGACCGAAATATTTCCTCCTTACCAATCAAAGTCTTTGGAAATAATCTGAGTCCATGGACCCTATCTCGAAGGAATAAGTATTGATTTTTGCAGAGAACTATGATTAGTTCCTATAGTTAGTCTTTCCTTTTAAACGTTCTCAAACATTTTTTCACATTTTTAAAATAGATTCGCTACTCAAGAGGAGGAAAGAGCCAATTTTATTTTCGATTCTAAGCTCTAACACAAAGGGCATTATTCTTGAGGGTGTTCATTACCTAAAATTCATTTGAGTAAATACGTAAGGTAACTTGGCAACAAAAGATCTGGTAAAACTCGAATAGAACAATTCAGAGCGAAAATTTCAAACGATGAAAAAGCAGTAAAATATTCCTATTCCTACAAGAAGACAATCAGAAATTTGACGCAGTCATAGTTGACGTATCTCAAACATTCCTCCCTCTTTTATGGAAACCATTAAGCAGTTTTAATGGGGGAAGTAAGTGAGTGAGAGGAGTTGAAGACTAGGGTGCCTAACCTACTGGAAAGTTTCATATGAAAGAAACAGGAGGAAGCACATTAAATAATCTGTTTCTCCTGTTAAAAACTTATTCACTTGAAAAAAATTGTACGTACTTGGTTGAGGAGCTGTTTGCTGCATCTGCGCAGGAAGCTGTTGATCTTGGACAGGGTAGTTGCTCATGTTTATAATCTGCGGACTTGGAGCTGATTCTTGAGTTTTAATTTCCTCTTCTGAAAATTTGGGTTTTGTATCGTTTAAATCTGCAATGAAATAAAGTGAGATGTTTAAGAGCAACTTCCATTCATAGTTCAGCAAGTATTTTGAGGCATTACCAGCTTTATTGAGCTAGTCATCTCTTTTGAGGCAATCAAATACACTTTTGGGCTCATTGTCAGATCAATGATATATTTCATACTTCTGCAAACTCTACAGTCATCACTTGGTCCAAACTGTCAGTTCTGCACCTACCGGGTGATCCAGACCACCCGTCCCCCATCTCTATACAGAGAACCACTGAAGGCCAGGCCCGCCACAAGGGTGGGGATACTGGGTCTAGGGTACCGGAGCCCGGGCCTTGGACCCAGTATCCCCATCCTTGTGGCGGGCCTGACCCTCAAAACTCGATTTTCAGTTGTTTTCCGGCTAGAGATAGTGGAAGGGTGGTTTGGATCACCCGGTAGGTGACAGATGCTGTGCAACCTTGCCTCAACTCCTTTAGAACAAAAGGCACCGCATATCCAACGCCATAGAGAGGCTATGTTTGTCGTAAAAGAAAACTTTTAAAAATGCCTGAAAATTCACTTTTCAGCTCTGATTCTTTCAAAAATGGGCACAAAGAGAGTTTAATTTTAAAAAGGATCATGCTAAGTAGATTGTAAAGAACATCGTTTCAAATAATGAGAAAATTTAACCGTTGCCAAATTTCTTGATTTCCCATGCAGGGTCTTTCAAAAAAGAACATCGTTTCAAATAATGAGAAAATTTAACCGTTGCCGAATTTCTTGATTTCCGATGCAGGGTCTTTCAAAAACAATTAAAACAGAGCAGCTGTTTCAAATCATATTACATGGATAGTAACAGTCTATTCATTATTATTGGAATATTGAGGCTTGATTTTCATTTAAATTCCTTGTTTTATATTCATTATACCTAGTGGGTAAAGTTTAATCCTTACTTCTATTCAAGGTACAAGAGAACAGCCAAAATAAATTTCTGGAGAATACTTGCATGAGTCAGGAGTTGTTATTTTCATAAAATTAAAAAACAAACCAACTGTGATTTACCCTTTGTATTCCTGTTTAAAACTGTCGAACTGTCAGCATTGGGGACTGTTTGTAGAGGATCAAATTCTTTGCTGGCCAAATTCACCTCTGGTACACCTAAGATGAAAGAATAGAAATATTATGAGCAGAAAGTAAAAATAAAAGAATGTTCATTAAGAGAGAAACTGTGCTTGATAAATTTGCTACAATATAAGAGGATAAGGAAATTTTATGGTCAGTAAAATAAATGCGAATGTAAAATAACAATGTGATGATAGATGTTGCTGAAATATTCGACTACTAATGCAGTGCTAGATTGCTAAATTACTAATACATCTTTCAGAAAACATATCAATTCAAGATAGTTAAAAATTTCCTTCGTGCCTTCAAAATGAGGAGTAGCCTTCAACCAGTGTTCTTCATGGGATCATTATGACCCAAAAGGTTGAACTAACCTGAAGTGCAGATTTATTTTTAAGGCACATCCAGTGCTTACATGGCACCAGTCATATTTTATTACGGACCTCTAGATTTGTAAAGGCATTCAGTTATAAGAGGAATGAGGCACAAAATACAGGCAGACAACCTAAAATAAGAAAAACTCTTACTCTGCTCGCTGTTTGTATTTGACTTAATTTGTCCATTAGATGAGTTATTCTTATTCGTTGGCTTTGATGGGGCAGAAACACTTAAAGTATCCAGTAACTGATTTACACGATCTCTGATGAACCGTAATTCTCTTTGAATGGTGTCTAGTTGTTGGCTCTGGCAGATGTTTTGATCTTTAGAACTGTCCAGGAAGATTTGTAGCTTCAAAATCCGGCTATACTGAACAGCGTAGGATAAATCTGAGCTGTCAAATATTGTAATCATATCACCATCTGAAAAGAAAACAATTCAATATAAAGCATGATGATTTAAGGAAGAAGTTTTTTAAATCATGTATTAGTAAGAATTTTTAGGAAATAACAGGAGGCTTTCAAATACATTGACTCGTTTTCCAAGGTGAGAACAGAGTACGACAGGAGGTCTGCAACTTCGCAAAGAGATGCATGGTTTTACACTTCAGCCATTGATAAATATTAGAAATACCTGCGGTAAAATATAAATTGAAGGCCCTGAGGGAGGTATACAAACTTACTCTTATAAGACCTTAAAAAGCATTTTTTAGATCACGGTTGATTTTTTATTGAGTGCAGCTTTTTGCCACTCTTGAAACCTCTTGGCATGAGGTTGCAAAAAGTGATGGCTTTAAATTGACAGTGAAACACGTAACTCATTCATACACTTTATCGATGCTGAAGAGATTTCTAGTTGACTACAATAGGTTCTAAGAGGCACTTGCATTCATCTAGGTATTTCTTTTCCAAAATGCACCCCAAAAATTGCCTCTTTATTTTGATAATTAGCTGCTGGGTTTTCAAAACTACCACCATAGATGAAAGGCTTGGAGGACAAGAGGGAGAACTGCATTTTTTCAAGAAATTAAGATATTAAAGATTTCAACTAAAACTAGATAGTCTTGAAATATATTCTGTGAAAATTTCACTACAGTAATCCAATTTTTTAAGCATCAAGAAGTGAGTTTGAACTTTCTTGTTGCCATAAAGCTCCATGTAATTGTGACAATTTAAAATGTATTCCTTGAAATAGCAAAAACTGCACTTATCCCAGTTGTCTTCGAAGCCCTTAGATGAATTTTAACACTCCCAACACAGTAGGTGTGGATTCGTTGCCAACAGATCATTTCTTAAGGACGTAAATAAGGCGGTGCAGCCTTTCACCATAAGCAGCTATTGAACCCAAATTGGCCCTGTCCGAGACAAAACTTAAAACAAAAATAAAAAACCAAATTACCTTCATCCTTGTACTTAATGGTAATGTCATCATTGCTGGACAATTTTCCTCTAAACACACGCTGCATCATTAGTACTAACTCATCATAAGTAATATCATCATTGTGAATTGGAATACGCCGAACATCATCTCCTAATCGAACCTGGAAACGATAAACTGACTGATTATAAATCCAAACAAAAACTAAATTATAAAAACGAAAGTTTACTTATTGGTCTGAAGAATCAAAGAGGTTGGTTGATTTAATGGCTATTTTATGGCTTGAATGAAATTTTTCGACTTCTCAAAGGACAAAGTACATTAAAAACTATTCATTACTGTGAAATGATTATTGATAGGTAGGTACACTTCTCAAAAAGCTTTTGTTTCAGTGAGCTAAAGTATTTACTTCTATCCTTTTCTAGATTTCGCCGGATCACTGAAAACTGAAGTTAACTTGCTTGTAAAAATCAGTTTTACAGATATGCAGAACATTTTAAGAAAAACGTACCTTAATTATAAGCTTGCCACTCAAGTCTAGTTGTTGGAATGGTTGGTCAATGTTCACTTTTGGGTAAGACATGGAATTCATTTCTATGGCTGTGGACGAATGCATTTACTCGATCTGAAAATATGAATGAAATGAAACTTAATTAAAAGAACAGTGAAGTGAGATACTGCTATTTTATGGCAGCAGTTTCAAAGCTTCCTTGGACTTTTTGGTATTTTCCGAACTGAAACAGATAAGTAGGTACCTATGTCTGAGTTGGGTGTTATAAACACATTTTTAGCCGCATATATATAAATAAACAAAATAATAAATGGATAAATAAATAAATAAAAATAAAAATAAAAAATAAAAAAAAACTGTTGAAGGAGTCTTAATTTGAGGATATAGGTATCATGTGTATAGAAAAAAAATTGCCCATTTCTATCGGAGGTTTGTTAGAAAAATTTAGAGGGCAATCTAATAAGAACTCCAGATATACGTTTGCAATACCTACAATGAGGGAAAAAAAAAACTATTGATGCACTAAAGAATATTGCATTTAAATGTTTTGTGAACCAAAAAAAATTTAATGGGACCACAATCATTCTGCTGTCATGGGTTTGAAAATTAATTGATTCTGAAACAGAATTTTGATACTTTCTTACAGTTCTGAAAATGCCAACTAATCATGTACAGTTATTTTTAAATTATGGCTCAATTTCCAAGGGGGAATGAGGATTATTCATATTTTACAGAAAAAACCAATTTTGAAAGTGAGTGTCGATACTTCGATAAGATAATAGTGCAAAAACTTAGTAAATTGTAGGAAAATAGGCATTTGGTGAAATTTATCATTTCAGTAAAAGGCTTGTGTTTCCACTTTCCAATCCTCATAATCTCTTTTATAGCCGAGATAAAACAAATAGAGCTTGCAAAAGAAGGGAACTAGAGACCCTCTCTGAGATTTCTACGATTTTTGAGCTTATATAAGTATTCAACAATCTTGGATTAAACCTGAAGGGTATCATTGATCAATTTTTTTAACAGACAGAGGATATCAATTATTCTCATGAGATTCAGTAAAATAACACTACCAAGTTAGTATTTTTCACTAAAGGCATATTCTCCATGAAATATTTCAAATTTCTTGGTCACTAATATGAAAGAAATATTCACTCCACTTAAAATTTTGGAGTGACTTTCCGCATAATTAGTTGAATTTAAAATTTACAAAGGTTGAAAAACGAAGAGTCACATCGTTGATGGGCCACCAGCCCAAAACGCATCAGCATAGAAAATGAAATTATCGTCATTGCTTAGTGACCTTTTTCCAGTAACTGACCTTTATCTGTGAAATTAGTTTGATTAATTAGTCTTTCAGCATTTTTAAAGAAAATAGATGTATTTTACAAAAATAGATTCTCATGGAATGTAAGTGCTCCTTCCAGAAAAGAAACTTGAGCATTTTTCAAAACATATACCTACTTAAAAAGAAAGAGTTTTTAAACACACCTAACATTTTTAATGCCTGAAGACAACTTGTAATTTCATCAATGTTACGGTAGACACTTACTTTAGAAGATACTTTCTACTTTAACTTGCGACTCTTTTCTCTGTTTACAGGAGGTGAAAGTTAGAAAAGTTGACACCCTAAATTTTTAATTTTTTTTCTTTGTCAGAGGAAGATTTAAGATTGGAAAGAGGATTCAGATTTTATACTTTAGATGAAATGATGGATAGTTCTTTGTCATTCAAATATTATAAATGTAAATTTCTCATGCTGATAAAAATTCAGTTTATGGTTGAATGAAAAAGGAAAAATTTTTGGGAGGCCAGAAATTAAGAAGCGCTGAGATTAACAAGACATTTTTTTATTATTTATTAAGTTTTCGGCATTCTTTCCTCATGGTTTACAAGACGCACTGGACTGTACTCCTCATAATGCTCAGTTTCCATTACATGTTGCTTTTTAATAGATCATAATTTACATTGTGGTAGGTGGGTATTACACACAAGAGCTATGAAAAAGTTTGAAAACTTTTCACATTTTCACCTTGAAAAATGTATTTACAAGACACAAGATAAATTCTTATCATTTAAATACAAACATATTTTATTGCAGAAACAATAGGTATTAAATGAGTTTCTGATGATCCTTTTATTCATTTGTTGAGCTGTCAATCATTCTAAATGAAAAGGGCTGAAAAATATATCAACCCATTTTTACGGAGAGGAAAAATAATTAACTGCATATAAAAAAATCCCTAAAAATAGTACTCACATAATTTTCAACTGAACACTTCAGTTCTAAACAACTGAAAACAAAAGAATTTAATGGCACTTAGTAAGATGTCTCTGAAAGTGCTTGCTGACTTGCTCTCATATACCAGACAGCCTTTGAAATGGAAGTTGACATGATGCAAATATAATTTGCCAATAAAGATTCACGTCTTAAATTAAAGCAACACAAAGCAGTTTTACAAGAGGTGTGCAACACAAAAGAAGGCGGCTAAAAGCCGAAGTCAGGAGAGCAGTTCAATCTATTGCTGAAGGGTTGATTGGTTTTGCGAATCTGGGACTTTTGAATGTACCATTGTGTGCGAGTTTTAACCCTTAAGCAAAACTCCAAGCTAGTAACTAACTCCACCCCTCAGCCTTGACTTTTCATGTCATAGACTATGGTTCAGGTTGTTGTTTCCGAAACTAATCTGATTACATTATGAAATTTAATTGAGTAAAATTGAGACAGCCAGATGACATTATGAATAACACAAAATTCATTTAAGATTCACAGCTGATTCAATCTCCTCGATGAAAAATGTCCCGCTTAATTAGCACTAGATTTTACTTGGACTGTTTATACTACAAGATAGTAATATGTCAAGGCTCTCAATATTTGTAAAATTTAAAAAAAAAATAAACAACCTTCTACGATTCTGTGGGTGGCCAATCGAGACAAATATCAATCACATCCAATGCGAGAATGGAAACTTTGATACCACCTAAGAAGTGACCGAGACTTGGTTTCGTGCGACCAAAGTCACTATGAACAAATTCTTTAATGTAAGTGCCTGCTTGAGTCGTTATGTTTATTTTAAAAAAAGAGGGTCCATCCGGCAAAGTTTCTTTTCCAGGGATACCACACAGCTCATAAACAGTGCGTAACCTTGTCAACAGAGGTCTGCGATGCAAAACTCGTAGAGGTGTTTTCTGCTCTAAGTCAAAAGGTGTTAAGGAACTTAAGTGTTTTAAATCAGGCATTGGTCCCCAAACAACACAATATGCACAGTAAGACTTCTTTTTCTCTTCGTTATCTTTAATAAGGGCTAACTTTGATTTATCAATCAACTGAAGGTGATGAATCCTAATTAGGTCTCGCCCCAGGGTGTTGATTTCCTCTTGAAGGGCACTTAGTTGCTCTTTTGTCAGTTTGGTGACTTGTGGATTGATCAGTTCTATGTAAAAAGGTCTACCACGCCCCAAACACCTCACATCCACATCCTCTCGTCCGGAGGATCCGAACATAGTTTTGGTAGCTTTAAAGGCTTTTTTTACCAAATCAGTTATTAATTCTTCCACTGAGCTTTCCGTCTTTCTTTTTCCTTTAATGAGCCATGGTGTTTGAGACAAATTCCGTGACCATTTGTTGTAACGTCCACCGCAGTACACTGAGAAGTGGTGCAATGATACGTCCTGGAACTCTACAAACTTATTAGGCACCGGCGGTGGGGAAGGGAAGTAGTCTTCAAAAAGCCATTGTCTATAAGTACCTCGTAATATTTTATCAACAGCAGATTGGCTTATTTCATTATTTTTACGAACTTGCGAAAATTTACTGCAAAGAAAAAGGCATTCTTTCTCATCATCTGCGTAAACAAATTTAACTTTAATATCAAGTTCGGAATTTAGATCAAATTTCCGATTGACTCTGCTTGCTATTTGGGGCGCAATGATATCTTTCCATAGATTTTTCACAGAATTTGGGGGCCAAAACTCAATTGCTGAACAAAGTGCAGGCCACCTCTGACGCACAAAAGAGGAAAGAGAGTAAGACCTGAGTAAAAAACTAACTGGTAATGTTAAAGACACATTGAATGTGTCAGAGTCATGTCCCGAATCTAGAATGAAACTTGAAACCCTTGTTATTGTTTCTTCACAGATGGAGGGACGAAAAAATCCAAGACAGGAGATGCATGGGCTGTGTTTGACTTGCTTCCGTTTGAGCGGTTCTTCGTCTCCTTCGATCCTCTGATTTGTGATACACTTTTCATACACCGTTACATCCTTTTCATCAATGTATCGTAAGGCACAAAAACTACACATGAACATATCCGTAAGTTCCTTGAACATATCAGCTTTGACATCCATGCTTAAGTACTTCTGGAAGTTTGGAATGTTGAGAAGTCTACAAACACAGAGGGGGTTTATCACTGAAACTTTAACACAATCGAGTTTTGGAAAAGACAATGCTTGCAACACATGCTGATTGATCTCTGTGTGATTTCAAAATAGACTTGAATCCGAAGAATAATGAGTAACAATAAATTAGAATTAACAGAGTTGCTTGAACAGACTCCTGTGTGTCAAGCAAGCTTTCTAACCTCAATCGCTGACGAAATTTTGAGTGGCACGTTGTGAATTTATCGCGAAATAAACAACTGAAATTGAAGGGATGTTATAATTAAATAATGACGAGGAAATATAAATTGAAATATTTACCAGAGTTGATGAGAACCAGAATTGAATTGAACAGATCACGGCTGATAAAAGACTATGTTTACATTATGCAATGTTCGACGTTGTCAAGTCTACCACAGTGCGCAGTGGTGCCGGGAAAATTTCAAAATTAAGTATGTTGTATGCATTCTCATTTCTCCGGCCCAGAATTACGCATTTTGGGCCTCCATTAACCATTACTTACGCATCCTCACAATTTTGGCCAAACTTATGCGAATGATTAAATAAATCTACCAGGAAAAGTGTGTGACTTCAATTGTGCACACTTCGCAATTCGCGGGTTCCAGATGAAAAAAACAAGTCTCCGAAAACATGATTTTTCAGTAGAGGGAGAGAAATTTCTATTAAGTAGAATAAACAATTTTTATGCCTCCACGCCAGGGTCGGGTCTAGGAGGTGGCCACATGGGCCGCGGCCCATGGCGGCAAATTTTGCAATTTTTTCAAATATACGTATCAAAAGAATAAAAATAAAAATCGGATTCAGAAAAAAAATACAACCGAGATTAAGGTGATAAAATCTCTCCTTTCATGAGAGTTAAAGTATAGTCATTTCTAATTTGTTCGTCTTTCGGTGATACAAGAGACAGCACCTTTCATTAGTCGAATTAAGAGAGAAACCAAACACGCAATTTGGCCTGGAACGGCGCGGCGCAGAGAGCAATAATGACGAGGACTTGAGATGAAATGGAGAAGCCCTCGGCGCCTCGGCACGCCGCGCTGGTCGGTATGAAACACATATTAGCGCCCATGAGAATCCATGAGTACTTCACCCATTGCGTTAAACACAGTCTTGCACAGTGCGGTCAGCAGCGGGTGCCGTGAAACGCATAGCGCCCACAAGAGTGCAGGAATACTTCACGCATTGCGCCTAACGCACAGCCCGATCGCCGGTTCCCTCAGCGCCTACAAGACTGCATGAATACTTCACGCATTGCTCCAAACACAGTGCGGTCGGTGCGGTGGCGAAAGTTCACATTAACAGCATTCATGTTTACTCTTTCATAATTTGTTCGTTCATCTCTCATAAATGAAATGCCTTGTCCACACAGAGATAGGTTTATGGAACTTAACTTTCGCGGAAAGTTCCGTGAATTTTAGCTAGTGTTGACATGGCTTTCGCAAAAAGTGTGTCCAACACAAGTAAACGCGTCTTATGCACCCCTCCCCCTCCGGCACGCTCACTTGAAGCAGGTTTGTATTGATGTTTTAAAACGAATGAGAAGGGGACGGAAAAATTCAGGCGGCCAATAGGCGGCAAGTAGGTAAATCCGGCCCTGCTCCACGCCATGCCAATCTTACATAATACGTTGCTTTTAATAATGCTCATGCAGTAAATATGTGTAACAAAATGTAGTATATTTTTCAAAACCTTGAAGATAATAAATAACTTTTGGTCAAAAATATAAAATTGGTGTATGTCCGGCCATCTTCGATCAAAAATTCAAAGAGTAGGTATTGCGAACAGTGAACTGATTTTCTTTGGAACCATTGAATCAATTTTTTAAAATAAAACCCTAGCTTGTATGATAATTTCATTTTAAGTCTCATGCATAATTATATGCATGAGACTTCTGTGCTGTGAAAATGTATTTTCACTTCCAAGATTACTCTATCTCTTCATGTCTCGTCGAAAGACATGGTTAGACTTTTTTTCGACAATGACCCAGCGAGAAGGATCATCAAGCAAGAGGAACTTGTTTTTTACGACGAAAGGAGTCGTCATGTAACTTAACCACATACTGGTTATGTTGCGTGGTCGGGGTAAAATCCCCTTCAATTAGAGTTACTGCAACATGCCATACAAGAGCGATTACTGTAAACTGCCGTCCAAAGTATCCACGCCGGATCCCCATTCGACATTTTTTTGATATTTTTCTGACAAAATACTATTTTAAGAGGAAAGGGACAAACATTCATCCTTCATCCTTTATTTTTCTAGTCCATTTTGACATACCATTAGGAACTCAAAATTTAAAAAATGAAGCCTTGTCACACTTGGATTTTCTTTTAATAGAACAGTATGTGTGGAGGAAAATTACAAAATTTGTAATGGGGTTACGGCGTTTTTGCTGTGGACAGTGGCGTGGCGTGCTTTGCGATGTATCGATTGTTACGCCACTTAAACCTATGGTTAAGAATCGATTATTAAGGTGTTCGCTGCGAACAACCTGTCTACCCATTCTTTTCCATAGTTTTAAATGACTTAACAATCGATATATCGCAGTTCACGCCATGCCACTGCCGTGGACGGCAGTTTATACGATGAACAGCGCCTGTTCTGGGAATAGTTTTTTGAAGTCGAATAGAGTTCTCGTATCCACAAACACAAGGCATTCTCATCTCTTAAGACGGTGCCATTAATTTCTTCCTTAGAGGCGCTGACACAGATGGATGATCTCTTGTATAGGTAGAGTGTAAACATGCGGACGAGAAAAATAAAAAAATATTCACAATGAGATACAAATGTCCACGACAATAGGTAAAAACTAAGTGAACGATGGGAGAAATTTCTTCAAACGCATTGGGAAAATATGCTCTCTCGTGAACAAAACTAAGGACGAGCTTTGTATGAATAAAACAATGGTATTTTTTTAATTTTTTTTTTATTTTCTTTTTACACCAGAAACAAATAATATGTGCCGTTTTTGTGCAGTCACTTGCGAGTACATAGACTTTTTCAGTGAAAAAACCGTGAATGAGTGGAGTTAAGTTGCCGGCAAACAAATTCATGGTTTCGAGCATCGAAAGAAGATTTTCGTATGTGCGAATGAGGGCGTTTGCCCAAGTAAGCGGAGAGATGCAAAAATGGTGCGAAATTAACGTGATGATAAGCAGAGACTATGGCACTTAAAGTTTTCTCTTCCTTAAAATATTACACAATTTTTGTAAGTTTTATGAAATGTGCTGTGAAATCATTCAGCATAGACATTCAGTACTGAATACCTGGTAAAAATTGGCAGTAGAATCTGTGTTCCAAAATACCATAGACCTACAGCCGGCTGTAAGATTTCCAATAGCTTCTATAGCCGGCAACACAATTTCTTATAGCCTTTTATAGCCGATGGCGATTAAGCAACAGCTTGGCGATAAAGTGTATGCTGAACGTTACTAATTACGGATGCTAGGACTTAGTGAGTATTTGGACTACCGCTCTCTTTTTGGGCCGCAGTATCTTGATTTAATTTGCGAGGAAAGCTCCGTACTTTTGAAGGATGCCTGACATTTCTAATATGTTGGAGCGCCTTTAATTTCGTATGATACTGTGCAATACCTCTGGTGTGAAATAGTTGCTTCAAGCGCCGCGGTACGCTGCGGCGGGCGGGCAGCCAGCGCTGAACGCGCATTGGCGCCTGCAAACCTAACAGGGATACTTCACGCATTGCGCAATGCGTGTAGTTTCCCTGTTAGGTTTGTAGGCGCCAGTGCGCCGCCGCGCCGCGCCGCTCCGCTTTGTGTTAGGCTCTAATATTTAATCTCGCGGAGTCAGCGTTTTTCAACTAATGACTTTGAAATGTTTGCACACTCTGTATGGATTATTCTCATTTTAATTGATGAAAAAAAAATATGTAGTAAAGGAAAATATAATGTGAGTTTTGTAAATATTAAGGTGATTCCGTACAAACTTTAGGATTTACAAAGCACAAGAATTTCTACACAATTTCTTAAAGCCTTTTATAGCCGATGGCGAAAAAGCAACAGCCAGGCGATAAAGTGTAAAGCCCGGTGATAGGAACTATAGCCCGGCTGTATAATATTTTATCGCTTCGTGTAGCCCGGCCGTATGATTTTTTCCACTTTCTACAGCCAGCTATATGATTTTCTATCGCCCTCTTCAGTCGGCTATAAGAAATCTTATGGTATTTTGAAACGCAGCTTCTATCGCCAATTTTCACCAGGGTATTGAAATCCCCCTTCATTATTATGCATTTTCTATACGCAAATACACAAATGTTCTACCGGGTTTTTTTTTCTTAACGATCTCTATATCTTCCCACCTTACTACTCACATCGAAATCCAACATCACTTCCACTGTCTTGCTGAGGTAAAAATGGGGGTTTCAGCACTTCAACCTCGCAAATTATTGCGCATATCGATGGAGAAACTGCAGCAGTGCGTAATTCGATTTTTGACGGTTTTTAGTTAGCTGCATCAACGTGTGGTTGAAGATGTTTTCTATCTGCCATCAACAGATTATAATCGAAAAAAAATGGGGAAGTCACCTAAAATCGTAGAACTTTATTCGCGTATCTCGGATGTCATTGCAGAAATGCTTTTATCGTGATCAAGTGGCAGTTTCCGATTATACAATGATTGATACAGCCGAATGAGATCAAACTAAAGCTTCTGATGAGGAATTTTAAGTGTGAAACTCTTTCTCCGGTCTCTATATGATCAAAAGTTACCACCAACAAGTTTAAAACACTATTTGCAAAAATGCGTATCCCGTGATTAAGTGTAAATTCTTGCTGCGAAAACGTGAATCTCGGGATTTCTGCCGTAATTTCTAACTGTTCGCAAAATTATTCAAAATGCTCATGAAGTCTAGACAAGCAACTTTTTCTTGCTATCCTGAAGAGTTACTTTACTTCTACTGACAATAAGGAGGAATGTAAACAGTTTTTTTGCTCTCTTGAAAAATCGTGTTTTCCGGAGATACGCACTCTTATTACAGTTTCACGGTTCACCAGCGCAGCGATATTCACATTCTTTAAATCAGAGTGCTCGTGCATTTCAACGACGCGACAGGAGAGAAATGTAGTTTAGTTCAGTTTAATCGAAACGCTGGGTGTGCCTTTGACACCGAGATTGGTAACTTTGAAAGTTTGTCCAGGTTGTGGGTATTTATCTTTCGGGTTGTTCTTGAACTGGTTTGCACTCGTGACGTATAGTTCGTCCAAGTTCGGACCTCCAAATACCACTGACGTCACTTCCCAGCTTGGAATTGGTAGCGTGTACAGGAGTTTCCCCGTGTCGGGGTCAACTCGGATCACCTGGAAATTTAATATAGATGAGAAAAAATTAGAATATGAAAATTCGTACATCCAGTTGAAGAGAAAGTCGCACATACGAATGATGAAACAGAGCTCAAAAATGTCCGGAGAATTAAAAATAATGGGTCTTTAAAGAACTGAAAGTAATAGAGGAAAACAGATGTGTGAACACATCTTTCTAATATTCATTCGGTGATTGAAGTTAGTGTGTTTCATTCTGAAAAGTAAAAGCGGATAGCAGAAACCGATCAGCAGCTCTCGGTGAGCCTTCATTTAGAAGATTATGCAATTAGCGCTCGGCGACGTTCAAATAGTTGCTTGTCGCGCCGCGGCGATTGATTTTTCTGCGAATCATTAATTTTTACATTGTAGTACTTTTTTTTCTCTTTTTTTGCAATTTTTTTCCTTTAATTTTGACTGTACATTTTTACTTTATACTTCAACTGTATTCCCAAATTCACCTCTTAAGGTCTATTCATTGCAGCGCGGTTAGTACTAAAATGAATACACAATCCGTTTCGAAAAGAAAATTAATGTTGTGAATTGAAACGAATCTAAGACGTAAGTCCTCAGGCTTCTAGGTTTAATGTGAGCGTTCATCAACATGTGTATGTGTGCGTACACAATACGCACGATTTTATAGTATGTGAATAATTTTGATTTCTAATACAAATATGTGTAAATAACCATAACTCTCAATCAATAATAATATTATGTATGCGTGTAAGAGAGATACACTTGTTTATTTTTGACGAATAGGAAAGCAGAGCTCATGATGAGGTGCTCTGTAAAGGTTACCCGTTGTAATGTTCCTCACCTTTGCACCGGAGTAGACAGCGACCCATAGTTTACCTTCGCTATCAATTGTCATGCCGTCCGGGAATCCTTCCACGTTATTCGCTTTAAAGTCGAAAACTGTCCTTTCATTACCTGCAAAAATGAAGGTGAACTGCGGAAGTTAAAACTTGTTTGAGAGTCTATAGAAAGGAGGGGCATTAAGAGGAGAAGAGATTATTAAGAATTTGAATTCCTCCGAAGAAAGACGACCTTCCGATCAATGTATCACAAGCGCCATACGACGGTTAAAAATGTCCGCCGTCATTTTATTTTCTTTAAAGAGAAATTTTTCTACGAAGCTGTCCAAAAATTTCACTAAATTTTCTTAGTGCTGCCGCTAAAATTCAGTGAAATTTTCAAACAGATTCAACCAAAAATGTCTCTGCGAAAAAATAAAATGGCAGCGGAAATGTTTAAACGTAGCATGACTCTTGTGATACTTTGGCCGGAAGGTGACGATGTGAAGGAGGGCTTGGAATTGACTGCCATAATTAGTGTATTTTCCGAAGGAAATACACCAGTGTTCGAAACTCACTGGCGCCAACGCTCCAAATGCGCCTAAAAAATCGGCCAAGGCGCCTAAAAAATGAAGGCTCTGCGCCAACGTGGCCCCTAAAAATTGCCCCCTAAAAATCTGAATTTTCATGTCAGGTGATTATTCGAATTTTTCAACACTATACAAGTGAAAGCTTTTACTATTCTTCACGATTTTATCCTTTGCGCTTTTGTCTTCCCCAAGTTACAGCTACTTACTAGTTCTGTTGCGAAAACATCTTGCAACTAACTTTTTACGAAATGCACCGTAATACATAGGCAATAAAAAGTCAATTTGGCCCCTAAAAAATCTTCAATGGCGCCTAAAAATCGGGCTTGATGCGCCATTTGGCTCCTAAAACTCAAAGGTGAGTTTCGAACACTGAAATACACTATTTTTTTTATTTGTATTTACAATTTTAGGATGCATGATATGCATCACATATCTACAAATCGACGGTGTGAGTCCGAAGCTACGTATCTCATTTGCGGTGTTTGAAAATCTTGGCTCCTATTTTATTTCTCGAAAGGAAAACAAATCGACATTATTCTTTGGAGTCTTTGCAAAGTTTTCTTCGCACATGGAAGTAAAATCAGGCCAGTTTTTAAGAATTGCCTTTGAGAAACTTTCTATCTAAAAGATAGAGTATGATAGAAAGTCTGCGACGTTGCAAACCGAGATAAGTGGTTCCGGACTTGTATTGTCGGGAGGCTCTACTGCGAATACTCCTGCTCTATGTTTATGTTAGGTGTGCGCTAACATGAATAGGAGTAAAGCATAAGACTAGTTTCTAGGAACAGATGCTATTTGTTTTTGGCACTCGCAATTTCAGGTTATTCTTAGAAGGAGCTATTATTCCAGGTCAAAAAGAAGAAAGGAAAGTTTGAAGTGACTCTGTTGAATTAAAACTAAGTAAGAATTTCGCCTTTCATTCTGGTAATGAAAACTCTTATAATCCACTACTCATCATAATTTTAGGAAAAATTCCTCTGTGTCATGCGTAATAAAACATTTAAATTTTAATTCTCGGATTCTCTGCAAAAGAGAAGATCCATGGACAATCTTTAGATAATTATACGCTTCAAACTTGGATGCAATTTGCATCACGCCACCATGTTCGAGGACGCGAAATTCTCAGCGTTTGTCCTTTTGTGAAGACGATATGTAATTTACATCTAGGTAGTTTTAAGATTCCTTACCACATCGTTTCCTAGACTTTTTAATTTCTATGAAAGAATATGCGACCCCATTCTTGCCCAGAAATGAATAATGGATACTTTGAAAAAGGGCCTACAATAATTTGAAGCGAGACATGAGGATTTAATTCTTTCTTCGTGACGGTGAAATTATTTCCACGTGGAAAATTACTACGAATAGCAAATCCGCTCACCGTCCTCTGTGGCGAGGCGTGATAGGTAGTGGACCATCGATACTTCCCAATTTGAAACTATGGTAAAGAATCGATCTTAAGAGTACTCGTTGTGAATACCCTGATGCTCGATTATTTTCTGAAGGTTTAAATGGCAGATCAATCGATTCATCCAGTGGCGTGGCGTGCTTTGCGATATATCGATTGTTATGCCATTTAAACCTATGGAAAAGAATCGATTATTAAGGTGTTCGCTGCGAACACCCTGTTAATCGATTTTTCCATTGGTATAAAAGGCAGATCAATCGATATATCGCAAAGCACGCCACGCCACTGGATTCATCCAAAAACACGACACGCCTCTGATTTTCTTGTATAATGAAAGGGGAAATGTCAGGCTTCGTTAGAATATTTTTGTAACATTTTTAAGGATTCAGGGGCAGTGAAGAAAAGGCAAAAATGAATTCTTCCATATATTTTTTTTTTTGGTCACAGCTGGAGGACTGAAAATTAACCGCTATAAAAATGTAATTTTCTTGTAAAAGGGGATAGAAAAAGTGGGCTCGATAGAATGAGTCTCCCGTTACATTTCTTCTTGGACGAATTTTCCTTAACATATTTTGATCCTCGCGCTTTGAGCTGTAAAAGGTTCATAGAAATGCCAAATATTTTTAAAAAATAGAAATCACCTCATTGATCAAAGTAAACCTCTCCTGGAATCACGTGTGTACACATTTTGCAATTGGGAATTATAATTTCTGCCTCAGTTTAGAAACAACGTATGTACCATTAATTTCTCTATGCACATAAATTATTTCACGGATGAGCCAGAAATTGCAGTTCCGAACTGTAAAATGTAGTAAACTTCTGTTTTATCTTCTTCCACCCCCTCTGCCAATTGAATCAACGTATGCGAAAACGTCCGATGTCCAAGACGGTGTCTCAGGATTTGAGTAGACAATTTCGTTGTAACTTACCCTGGTAAAAATTGGCAGTAGAATCTATGTTCCAAAATACCATAGACCTACAGCCGGCTATAAAATTTCCAATAGCTTCTACAGCCGGCTACACAATTTCTTAAAGTCTTTTATAGCCGATGGCGATGAAGCAACAGCCGGGCTATAAAAAGTATGCTAAACGTTACTAATTACGGATGCTAGGACTTAGTGAGTTTTTGGAATACTGCTCTTTTTTTTGGGTCGTAGCATCTTGATTTATTTTGCGAGAAAAGCTCGTACTTTTGATGGATGCCTGCCATTACTAATATGTTAGAGCGCCTTCAGTTTCGTATGATACTGTGCAATACCTCTGGTGTGAAATAGTTGCTTCAAGCGCTGCGGTGCGGCGGGCGGGCAGCCAGCGCATTGGCGCTTACAAACCTAACAGGGATACTTCACGCGTTGCGCAATGCATGAAGTATCCCTGGTTGGTATGTAGGCGCCAGTGCGTCGCCGCTCCGCTTTGTGTTAGGCTCTAATATTTAATCTGGCGGATTCAGCGTTATTCAACTCATGATTTTGAAATGTTTGCACATCCTGTGTGGATTATTCTCATTTTAATTGATGAAAAAAAATATGTATTAGAGGAAAATATAATGTGTGTTTTGTAGATATTAAGGTGGTTCCGTATCGAACTTAATGATTTCCAAAGCACACGAATTTCTACACAATTTCTTATAGCCTTTTATAATCTATGGCGAAAAAGCAACAGCTAGGCGATAAAGTGTAAAGCCAAGCGATAGGAACTATAGCCCAGCTGCATAATTTTTTATCGCTTTGTATAGCCCGGCCGTATGATTTTCTCCGCATTCTACAGCCAGCTATATGATTTTCTGTAGCCTTCTTTGGCCGGCTATTAGAATTCCTATGGTATTTTGAAACGCAGCTCTTATTGCCAATTTTTACCAGGGTAACGACACAAGATGGTTCAAGACGTTAGGAGTGTTGAACAATTTTATGAATAATCCCTTAAGTGTAATTAAACGTTTACAAAAGAGATCGACCCTATTCGTCAGTGTCGTGGGACAAAAGAAACACACCGCAATTATGAAACCCTGTATTGGACAACGGACTTTTCGCATGCGTCGATTCAATTACAACTTATAATCGTGCGTTACTTACTGATGGTACCGCTGGATTTGTCATAATCATATGCTTGCACTTTAAATTTAAATGAGTCGATGTAGTAAAATTTCGTGTGATCTGGACTCCACGCGAGTCCGTTGGAGATGGCGATTTCTGAGAGATGTCTCTTTGGCTTTGATCCTTTGTCAAAGCTGTACAGATGGGACGAAAAAGGGTAGTTATCAACTTCACCAAGGTGCAGCATTGTCCCTGAGAAAGCAAAAATTCATAATATGTGTATGGAAATAATGAAATTTAAGGGAGAAAAGGACTCATAAAGCAGATTTAAATGTTTAATATAAATGAATCCATACATTCGACAAAATTAAATTTTAAACATTGAAAGTGACGAAGTTCTCCAAAATAAATATGACGCCAAACATACTCTTGCAGTAGATCGTAGGATAGGACCTGTTTTCTTACATCCAAAGTCATAATTTGGTCCTTGAATTTTTGCAAGGGAGGAATGAAGTATCAAAACTTCTTTTCACGAAAGGAGAGAAAAACACGTATTCACCTATACGTATCCTGCGCGACCAACTCAGCGAAATATGGACATAACGCCTTGATGCAACTATTCGTGTTCTGTGGATGTGCGTGTTGCATACACGATTATTTGAAGGCATTTTGACTTTCCTTGCCCGTTCAGTCACCACGCGTGCTGGCGACGACGTCGCGTCGCATCTGTTAAAACACCTTGATGCAACTATTCGTGTTCTGTAGATGTGCGTATTGCATACACGCTTATTTGAAGGCGTTTTAATTTTCCTTGTCCGTTCAGTATTTATTATCCTTAAGGTCACCTTCGCTGCGCCTCTCCGGTGCAGTGCTTATTACAAATCATACATGAACGCCATTTGAGATTCCAGACGTTGCCACATTGATTCGATAAGATAATATCTTATAAAAAATATAAGTCTTTATCGACGAAATAAATAGAAAAGTAGATGTTCGACTTACCCGCCCACAACCGGCCGGTGGGGTCCACCTTGCCGTCATTCAACCGGTTTCGTCCCCGGTCTTCCTCTGCGCTGCAAAGGACTTTGGTCGCAGTCGGTTTGTTGCTTTTCAGGTCCCAAACCACGTGCACGACGTCCCGCTCCAGGCCAACAACAAACTCACTATCCTCTTTACCCTCAACAGGTACGACAAATGACACCGTTTTTCCTGTCGATATCAAAGCAAGTCATTAACCGGCATAAAACACCATTTAGATCATTGCGATTTGAAAATGAAAAAATCATGTACATTCTTGGTTCTAGAGGGGTCCATCATGACTGTGCTGGCGTGCTACGGAAGAACACCGTATGAAAATTCGAGAGTTGCCAAATCTACCAGGGTTCAACATGTATTTCTGAGGAAAGTTATGCATATATTTTTGCTTAGATTTTCAGATATTTTGAAGTTAACTGCAAAAAAAATTGCCTGACTTTTAAAGAGAAAGATTCGAAAATTTTCCACTAAAATCGGTTCTTTTGTCGGAGAGTGACGTTTCCGTGAATCTGAGATTGTCGGCAACGTCCCTCTCCGCCTCGCTATCGCGGCCCGAGCGCGCATGCGTTTGCGTCTGCGCACTCGCGGAGGCCGGCAGCCAGCGAGGCTGGTCTCGCGCTGGCGGAGCAGGAGCAGTCAGTCGGAGAAATGATCTAGCTGTGGCTCATGCCTGCGATCTTCCTTCACTCAATTTTCACAGCCAAAACCCTACCTCTCTCTTTGGTTTGTCATTGTCATCCGAATTTTAGCTAGTTGCTCTCTTCTGCCCTTGTTGGCTGCTTTCTTTCCTGATCAGGAGCTACGCATTCCGACGTTACGCTATTTGCGGCAACGAAACGGAATCGCGGCAGCTCTAGACAGGGGGCCCAGCCAACACTCCCGTAGAGCCCTGGTGATCCCCACGAGGGGGATCCCCACACTTTATTGAAAGAAATTTGGCAACATCTGAAGGCTCATATAGCGTTCTTCCTTAGCACGGCAGTGCGACTGCGAATCAATGAAGATTGCGACCTCTCAACAAAAATCAGTTAGCCATGAAAAACTAGAGTATAATTTTTTAGTGTCTTATTAATAATGTTGCTTACAATCATGAAAAGTGTGGGCTAATCTTTATTTATTTACTCACTAACGTTTTCATGTCAGGCGTTATGCGTTACGCGTTACTCTTATGATTATATATTATTCATTTGATTTATTTCTTCGTTTATCTTTTTCATTTGTGAAAAGTAAACTTTTTATAATATCTTTAAAAGAGAGCCTTGCTTCCGGTTTCATCGTCCACTCTTTGATTAGATGGGGGTATTTTTGGTATCAAAGGATTCAAAGGGAGCTGTGAGGTGTACTTGCCTTTGAGTTTGCAATGACTATGCTCATTTTTGTGCGGGACGTATCGATGTATTGCCGACTCTACAATGTCAACATAATACAAGGTTTTGGTCTTTTCATCCCAGTGAGGTCCTTCTCCGAGGCTCAGTTGTGGTCCGATTGGGGTAACTTGAACTTTTGATGACATTTTGATACTTTTAACTGTTAGATCGTTCACCTATAGACAGTTAAAAAAAATATTAAAATGTAAAATAACCTCATTTTCATGGCTACCTGGGTAAAAATTGGCGATAGTAGCTGCGTTTCAAAATACCATAGGAGTTCTTATAGCCGACTGAAGAAGGCTACAGAAAATCATATAGCTGGCTGTAGGAAGTGGAAAAAATCATTCGGCCGGGCTACACGAAGCGATAAAAAATTATACAGCCGAGCTATAGTTCCTATCGCCGAGTTTTACACTTTATCGCCTGGCTGTTGCTCATTCGCCATCGGCTATAAAAGGCAATAAGAAATTGTGTAGATATTCGTGTGCTTTGTAAATCCTTAAGTTTGTACAGAATCACCTTAATATTTACAAAACGCACATTATATTTTCCTTTACCACATATTTTTTCTCATCAATTAAAATGAGAATAATCCACACAGAGTGTGCAAACATTTCAAAGTCATGAGTTGAAAAACGCTGACTCTACGAGATTAAATATTAGAGCCTAACAAAAAGCGGAGCGGCGGCGCACTGGCGCCTACAAACCTAACAGGGATACTTCACGCATTGCGCAATGCGTGAAGTATCCCTGTTAGGTTTGAATGCGCTAATGCGCGATCGCGCTGGCTGCCCGCCCGCCTCGCCGCGCCGCAGCGTACCACGGCGCTTGAGGCAACTATTTCACACCAGAGGTATTACACAGTATCATACGAAATTGCAGGCGCTCCAACATGATAGGAATGGCAGGCATCTTTCAAAAGTACGGAGCTTTCCTCGCAAAATAAATCAAGATACTACGGCCCAAAAAGAGAGCGGTTGTCCAAAAACTCACTAAGTCCTAGCATCCGTAATTGGTAACGTTTAGCATACACTATATCGCTAGGCTGTTGCTTATTGTTAGTCGCCATCGGCTATAAAAGGCTATAAGAAATTGTGTTGCCGGCTATAGAAGCTATTGGGAATCTTACAGCCGGCTGTAGGTCTATGGTATTTTGGAACACAGATTCTACGGCCAATTTTTACGAGGGTAGAGACTAATAATTATTGTAAGAATGCGTATCTCTGAGTGCGACGTTACAAATCTCTGCATGCTCTTTGCTGAATTCCAAAGCTAAGCTAAACTAACCGATAATTTTTCTCAGAGTTTTCTGTGAATTTTCTTGATCTTTTAGAGGATACTACACTGGAAAAAAAACACATTGGATCTAGAATCCAGACTCTTGAAAACATCGACAAGAAAAAATACTCTTGATTCAATCATATTTAAGCTTAAATCAAAAGGAAATCCGCTCAAATTAAGAGGCTTGGTTCTTGATTTAAGCAAAAATCCGATTGAATCAAGAGTATTTTTTCTTGTCGATGTTTTTAAGAGTCTGGACTCTAGGTGCAATGTGTTTTTTTTTTCCAGTGTATGGATAGTTTGCTTTTGAAAAAATAAAACATGTATGGAGATTTTAAGACGTCGCAATTGAGATATGGTTTTTTATTCAGCCATCATTTTTTCATCCCTTTGTCTGCGCCTTACGTTTTTATTTTATCCGAGCCTTTTCTTGGTACCTTTCTTTTTTCCCCTTTTCACAATAGTAAAAATGTTAGCTTAATATAGAGTTATTGGTTGAAGACTGTCCATTACAACCCTGATGAAAATTCATTTGGACCGCGTTAACAGAAAGGAACCAACCAACATCAGCTATTGCAAAATTTAACAAGGCAATTTAATTTTTTACGAGAGAACGTTTGTGTGGCTTCCTTTGAAAATTTTAAGCAATTTGCTTCACGCTATGGAGAAAATCCACTGAAATTTGCACGAAAATCCGCTCAACCGTTTTCATGTAATAAATTAAATTGCCTAATTAAATTTGGCAATAGCTGATGTGGCTTGGTTCCTTTCTGCTTAACGCAGTCCAATTCATTTCCTGATGTATGCTCAAACGCGCCCTCAAAATAGTGCATATGCAATACCAAGACAGCATGAATACTCCTTAAATGAGACACTTATGCTACTGTTACACATTGAATTCTCGCGTGAGGCGTGTCTTGTACGTTTTGTAGGTACCTATGTTTAACCGAGGACAGTTACAAAATATTGCATAATACGCAAACGGCCAAATCGAGGCCACTAGTGTAAACAAGGGCGCAGAGTGATTGATTGAAGGGTGCGTAGTATGCCGATCCTTTCCCGCCCACGTTTTCGACACACACCGCATCGATTTCTTTCTGATTTACTTCCTGGGTTTGAAATATCTGCTAAAAAGAACCTACTACCTTTGAATCATTGACCCAGTATAAATCGATCCGGATCCCAACAAAACTAATAATCTGGACGTACCTTTCACAAACAGAATTTTGAGGATATCAGAGGTATGAAAGAAAAAAAGAAAAAAAACGAAAGTAAATTAAAATTAGTAGCAGGGAACAAATAACGACGGTAGAAGTAGTTTTACCTTTAAAAAACACCGATGGAGCCCGAGTAGTCTTGAAGATGATTCTCGAAGCATATACTTAGCAAACGAATTGCACACTAGACCGAGAACATGCGATCTAACTAAATAAACTAAATATTGATTCTTTTTCAAGAGAAGTATTTGTTTCGCTGTTGATTTATGGTCAGGTATTAATTACTTTATTTTATCTGCCTGTTGGATAGGAAAACATTGGTTTGAACTGCCTATCTAATCTAACGACCCGACAAACGTAGGTACCGACTGGTGCCTTGAAATACGCACCTCCAGTTAGGCGGATTAAACTTTAATGGTGAACTTTAAAGTTCAAGATCTTTTGTGTTCTTATTAAATGAAGCATGGAATCCGTTACGCTGTTTCAAAATCTCCATCTACTATTTATTTTTTCAATAGAGGTTTTCGTGAAAATGTAAAACTTGGTGTAAATTAATAGAATTTCAGACTTTTTTAATAGTTACTTAACATGACAACAATTCGTCAACTTTGCTCAAAAAGAATGGTTAGAATAAATCATCAAGTTTTTAGAATTCAAGAGAGTTAAACCTGCGAGATGTAAACCACCTGTGACGTAATATTTACAAACAAGGTCATTTTAGGTACTTGTACAAAGGGCTGGACTCAATGTGGAGTTTCTGAATGTCAATCTTATCTCTTTTTCTCCCTTTTCTGTATCATGGAAATTTATCGGAAGGAGATAGGGGTAACAAACTGCTGTGCATTTCGACGGCAAAATGTGAAACCACGAATCTCAGTTTGCGACGTTGCAGACTTTATGTCATAGGTACTTAGCTGTTTCATCGGAAAACTTGTTCTCGTAATTTCTTGAAAATGTCCTTGACGTTTTTCTCTATTTGCAGAATATTCTGTATGAATTGCAAGCTATAAAGTTGGCTCGTTTCTCACCGAAAAAATAAAATAAGGACCGAGCGGAAATTTTGAAGTACCGAGATTGAAATACGCGGTTCCGCACTTCGCTCATCGATATGTTTCAAAAACCACGCATAAACGTCATGATAAGCATGATAACCGTCAATTCAGTTTAAAATAAGTTGAATGAAAAGCAAATGCAAAAGTTTCCTTCCAAAATGACGTGCTTGCTCCGTAAAAGGATTCTATCAAGGAGCTAAAGTTGAGGTGAAACATTTTAAATTCAAGGTAATCGAAACTTTAGATCCGGTCTGATCAAGGTTCGAAGCCACCAATGAATACTTAGTGATATTCTTCTAACTTTGAAATCTTGATGCTGATTTCTTCAAATTAGTTTTCGTGGGTTATTTCCGAAGAGAATGACAAATTTTCCATCCAGATCAATATCACATGATAATAAACGCACGCTCTCGCCCATTTATCTATCCCAGCGAGGAACCGTAAACTGCAGTTTATCAGACGTGTCCGGCTTCCCTCTGCAATTCCCGAACATCGCAAATAATAGAGGGAAAAACAAAGCAAAAACTTTCACCAAACTTTGATACAATTGCTCATTTGGACGCATTCAAATCAAAAGGAATCGTATTTATTTTGACATGAGCCCTGTCGAGCATGTACTCTTATGGATCTCAGGGCTTGTGTCAGAATGGATATGGTTCCTTTTTATTTAAACACGTCCAAGGCACCTGACTTAAGTCCACCAGTTAGCGATAAGATCCATGATAAATTCGATGAGAAGTTTCGGGGGATGCAAAAAGTGATGTGAAATGTTGGGGGTAAGTTTCGGGGTTTTCTCTCTCCACTATACCTTTCTTCCTTCCCGCCCTCTACATCCCTCCTCCTCGTCCGTATTGTTTTTTTCCACCTCGGTTGCATCAGTGATGAAAGCTACAAACTCAATATGAGCTTACAAGATAGTATTGGGCTAACGAGCTCTAGTGAGTTTACTAGTTCCGGCAAACTCACTAAGTAAAACGAGTTCATCAGTTCTTGATAATGCCAAAGTTTTCATCAAATATTTTCATTTAACTTTCAGAAGTAAACATGTTTTGGTTGATGACTAAAAAAACTTGTTAGCAATTTAGGGAATTATAATAATTCTCAGTCCACGAAAAAAGTTATTCGACTTAGTTTTTGGAAAATTACAGATGCCCCAAACGGCCTGCAATTGGCTCCAAAAGGTGGGAAAAGTGCATTCTGCTCAGATTTTCTTACTGAGCCGCGTTGTAGATAACGGAATTCGTGTTTCAGATTCGATTTTCTTACTGAGCCGCGTTGTAGATAACGGAATTCGTGTTTCAGATTCACATGCTGGACTTTCGCTCATAATTAAAAATGTGACTCTTTGAAAATGTATTTGAACTTTTCTCTCGTTTGATTTTGAACATCCAGCAAATATATTCCTACAATGTAAGACTTCAAATTAGAAATTACAAAAAAGAAAGAAAAAAAAAGTAGGTTGCATATAGACTAAAAGGTGCGCTTTTTAGTGAGTAGACTGTGTGCAGTGTAGAAATTTCTATCGTTCGTATCAGATCACGGATCAAGACTGGATCATCAATTTTTTTTTAAAAAAAAAAATAGAGTTATAATATATTTTCGTCATCAAGTGGAATTCCTCCATCCTAAGAAAATATAGTAGACAAATGTAACGCCAGTAATGATGCGTACTGAGTTCCAAAAATCTGAAATTATATAGTGGAAAATGTTTTCCCCAAGATTTCCTTTCAATATCCTAATCCGATATACATTTAATTTCTGTAAATGAAATTAAAAGAACAAGATAAAAAAAATATTTAAAAAAAAAAAAAACTCAAGGAACGGGCCACAAATAAAGGGCTCGGGGTTGGAGGCATTCATAGGCACAACTAGACATTTTTGCACTAGAGGCGTCTCGTTATATTGAGCGGCTACATACTCATACACAGTCACATTTGGACGTATTTTTGCCAAACAGAACTATGTGCATTAAGACATGACCCCTGAAACACATAAGAATATATGCATGGCAGGGCTCACGTCATAATGCACTAGTTCCGTTTGGCAGAAATACGTTCATTTTTCAGGGGGATACCGCGCGAGACACTTCTGGGCGGAGATCTGCCCCCTGGGACCCTCTCAGCAATATACCCCTCCCCTGGGCTTGATGATTGAATCCTTGAGCTTATAATTTGTCCTTTTGAATTTATTGAAGTTCGAAAAAACATGTTGAATTTAATTACGCCTTATGCGAATAAAAATAAGGCGTCTTATAAAGTTTGTAACAATTTAATTACGAAAAATATGAAAACATAACATGCACTGAGAGCTGGCAGGTTTATTATTTAGACAAAGTCTTCAGACAGCTCGTTTCAGACTATTTGAAAGCTGGGAACACCGAAGCCCCATAAGTAAACGTATGAAATCTAACCTCACCGACAGTTCACTATAAACTACTAAACTGGATAAATCAACGATTACGTCACGTTGGATTAGGTCATTTTGAGTTACGTTTATCAGTACCAAATTGAAATAATATTATTACGTTTAAATACTGATAACATATAAAGCTCAAATTACCTAATTTATTCGTGTGAAATAATCGTGTTATCACCGTACCGGAGCCAGTTCAATGAACTTGAGAAAAGCCCGCCGGCCTATGCTGATCGCCGATTGGTTAAACGTTGAGGTGGGCGCGGTTTTTTAGTTTTGAAAATAAAACGGCGATCGCACTCGGTGATTCTACCGACCCTGACTCAACACTGCGTGACAGACACGCAATGACGCAAGGTCATGTTAATTTACCCGCGGGATCTAATAAGCTGAAATCTCGTATGTACTACTGCAGTGATACTTACCGCGGATAAAGCGAAATGCTCCCCTCGTCCGAAAACACTGAGGCTCCGTTATCACCGACACTTATTTAAACCCTTCTCGGGGCAGCGTGATAAAAAGTAATCAGCGAAGCCGCCTCGAATTTTAACTTGATAACCGTCGGCGACGATGCTCGTTTATTTTTAACCTTCCTTCGGGGAGTTCCTTCCGAGCGCGCTGCGTGCATGGAAAAAACGCGGAGATTCTTACACTTCGTTCCAGTGGCAAGTACACCCTCCACTCCCGGTGCTTTCGATGCTAATTGCTCTAACTGGTGGGTTGGAACTGGCCGACCGGTAATTTGCACCACATCGGTGATTCGTGCAGTTTTTTTCGCCAAGGCGAGATTGGACGAAACACTGGCGTGGCTTCTGCAATTATGTAATTAAAGGACGCAACGCTGTCCCGATACCGCGGATGCCTCGGTCGTCGCACAACTTGTCAACGATTTTTCCGACCAGCATCGTCGCCATTCATCTCCTAGCCGAGACGCAACGCTCTCTGGTTGAGCCTCCATCAAACTTTTAATTATTCATGCGCTGAAGCCGTTTTCACACGTTTCAAGTGGGAGCCGCAAATGGCTAGATAGCCGTGGCTGCAATCGATTTTCAGCTCCGCGCGTCATCGATTGCACCGGTGACTCCATTTGCAGCGCCTGCATGTAATGTGAGAGAACGGCTTATAATTCCCCAAGTTGCATGTGGTTCTATTTTCTGTCTAGCTTTAATTTAGAAATTGTCTATTTTCTAGACAGAAAATTAAAATAGAAAGAAAATGGAAAGAAAATAGATATGTGTAAAATAGAAGTAAGAAAATGATTTAAAAAAACTTCTATTTTCTTTCTATGTTCCGGACACTCAATACAAGGAAAACAGACAATTTTGTTGTCTACATTCTGTGTTTTTTTCTATCTGTTTTCTGAATTTTAAATGTCTAAGAAATAGATGAAGAAAATATCCAATTTTTCTCTATTTCCCATCAGGTTTTTGGATATTTTTTCCTAAGGAAATAGCCCTATCAATTTTCTAAACGGGAAATAGATCCATTTTGTACACAGGAAACAGACCTATTTTCTTTGGTGAATAGTGACTCTCACTTTAAGTTTTCTGTCTAATTTCCATATGCTAGCTACTTTTTCTTTATTTTCTAAATTTTTTTTATTAATTTTTTTTAATGAAATATTTTCATTTTCTCACTTGGGTCCTAGTGTCTAGTTCACACACTTAAAATAAGGGATAGAAATGGAGGTCATCGGTGCGCAGTCGAGTGGTTCCCTGACATTGCGTTTTTTAAGCCGCATCCATCGAAATAAAAATGACTTGGTAAAACTGAAATTTTGGGATACCGGAGGAAAGTTCAGGATAGTTGGATTATTTTTCGCGATAAGGAACCACTATCTCTAGCTCTTTCGTAAAAGCACATATCTGCAAAGGGAAGGCAATAGCATGTATGTTGTTTCTAGAATGGGCCAGAAATAGTTGCTCCATATGGCGAATTGTAATCCAGTTTTAAAGTCCCAATAAGCAGGGCCGGATTAAGGGGATGGCCACATGGGCCGTGGCCCATGGCGGCAAATCTAGGGGGCGGCAAAATTTGCACTTGTTTTAAATGTAGGTATAAAAAAAAATTGAATTTAGAAAAAAAATTACGAACGAGAAAAGGCAACAAAATCTCTCATTTCCTGAGAATATAGTAATTTCTAATTTTGTCGTCTTTCAGTGATACAAGAGACAGCACCGCTTTAATTAGTCGAGTTAAGAGAGAAACCAAACACGCAATTTGGCCTGGAAAGCGCGACTTAAAGAGAAGTGATGACGAGGACTTGGGATGAAAAGGAGAAGCCCTCGGCGCGGCGGTCGGCATGTAACACTACACATATTAGCGCCTACAATACTTCACGCATTGCATCAAACACAGTGCAGTCACTGCTGTCAGCGTGAAACGGATAGCGCCTACAAGAATGCATGAATACTTCACGCATTGCGCCAAAGACAGTGCGGTCAGCGGGAAACGCTCAGCGCCTACAAGACTGTCGGAATACTTCACGCATTGCGCCAAACAGCCAAACACAGTGCAGTCTGCGCGGCGCGGCGGCGGAAGTTAAAATCATTATACTACATTTGTGTTTGTTCTTTCATAATTTTTTCGTCAATTTCTTATAAATGGAAGGCCCTGTCCACACAGAGATAGGTTTACAGAACTTAACTTTCGCGCGAAGTTCCGTGAACTTTTGCTAGTAGTGTTGACAGGGCTTTCCTAAAAAATGTGTCCAACACAAGTAAACGCGTCTTCTGATCCTTCCCCCGCTGGCACGTTCACTTGATGATTTTTATTGATGTTTCAAAACGAATGAGAAGGGGGCGGCAAAATACAGGTGGCCCAATGGCCCATGGGCGGTAAGTAGGTAAATCCTGCCTTGCCAATAAGTTGGAAAAAATCTCATAGATTAGAATAAAACTGAAAAAATGAATATACTCATTGTTGTTACCATGATGCGACCAGAAATACTGAATACCTCCGATAAATCTTCACTTGACGCTGTAAATTTCGCTCACAATCAGAGAATGTTTCCGGCGATCAGCCACTGTAACCGGAAATGCTGAATACTTCCGGTAAATATTCACTTGACGCTGCAAAGCTTGTCTCACACAACCTTGGTATTTGATCGGTACACGATCAAAGTAGAGATCTCAAAGTGGCACTAATTCTTTAATTTCTCCGCCGATGGAGATGTTGCATGTGTGAGGAATTCGCGATTTGACTGTTGATTCGTATGTGAAAGTTCGCGAGAAACACGATGGTGCTACTGGTTTTTTCTGAAATCAACTCCCAAGCTCAAAAAAGCTCTCAAGGTGAGGCCAAAATGGAGGGGAAATCCCACCCTACCCTGAGAGTCCACCTATACATCAAGACAAACTCTCCGTGCAAAGATAGGGAGCAAATACATTAGCAGGGTTGCCGTGTTTTCAGTTGTGGAGTCCCCAAATAAAGTGGCAGCCCTGTCAATGTATTTACTCCTTTTCTTTGCATGGAGAGTTTGTCTTGATGTAGACGTGGACTCTCAGGGTAGGGTGGGATATCCCCTCCATTTTGGCCTCACTTTGAGAGCTTTTTTTGAGCTTGGGAGTTGATTTCAGAGAAAACAAGTGGCACCATCGTGTTTCTCACAAACTTTTACATAAGTATCAACAGTCAAATCGCAAATTCCTCACACATGCAACATCTCCATTCAGCATGAAATTCTTTGAAAATTTCAAGATGTGATTCATGATGTGTCCCAAACACATTGGTCACCTTCAAAGATCGTCGGGCCGACATGACAATTGCTAAGAGGCTAACAGTCTACATTGCCATCGATAAGCTTTTTTGAGAGCTCTGCTACTTTGATCGTGTGATACGGGGGCATATCTATCGCGCGTAATGCGAGAGAGTGTTTCCAGAAATCAGTTGAGTAACCGGAAATGCTAAATAATTTCGGTAGATTGTATTTGACGCTACTTTTTTGGGACATCACTTTTTTGGTATCAGGGGGAGGTACCATTGCACTGGAAGTACTTTTTCTGCCTCATTTTGAAGTTAGACATTTTTTTTCGGCATTCCACCTTTAGAGCCTAACTCATGGGCGGATCCAGCAAATTGGCAACGTTGTTTTTCTCCATTTAAATCTATGGAAACTTATCGATTCTTCGAGGGGCCAGGTGCTCCGACAAGAATCGATTATTTAACATAGATTTAAATGGAGAGATGCGGTGTTGCCAAATTGCTAAATCTGCCTCTGGCCGAACTGCAGTAGAGCGCCCCAGCTCCGGTAAGGCCAGCGAAGGGTTTTGGGATCAGAAATAAAAGTTCTGTCAATTTTCAAAAATAAGTCCATTTTTGAGTGGGGCACGACCACTCGGATCAAATCCCGTTAGAGGTAGGAGTAATCTTACTATACAGTTTTATTTGGCTGATCTCTATTTAGCTAAATTTTGTTCGTTGGTTCTGATTTTATCTAGCTCACCGACCGCCACCAGAGTGATACGGCTTAAGTTCGGAGGGAATGCATGCGAGTGGACAGTGTCTAGTTCAAAGTTTCCAGGTAATTCATATCACTGACGTATGAGTTATCAGTTAATTTATCTTAAAATATTCGAGAAATTCTTCTGAAGGTTGTTTACATCCAATGAAGTAAGGTATAACTACTAACAACTGCATATAGTGACTCTGATACGATTGCGATTAGCACCTATAAAACATTTTTGAGAAAAAAGATGAGATCTAGGTAAATTCTTGAGCTCGCCGAGATAGAATTTAAGAGAGACACTAATGAGACACAAAGCCTAAAGTGGGCATCGTTGTTGTAGACAACATTTATTAAAAAATACACCATAATAAAAACTTAACAATGAAGTTATATGTATAGATATATTCTATTAAATCAAAGTTCTGGAGGAACAGTTTTTTTTAAAAAAAAAAGATAGGGAAAAAGATAACATAATTCAAATTACACATACCAAAATAATAGGTACTCTTAAAATGTGAAGTAAACTTTAATGGATAGTTTAGAATGAGTTTTGATTAATTGACTGTTCATTCCTTTTACTTATATTCAATACTATGCTGCAAATCCTGATGTTAATACATAGTTTTTTGTTTTTGTTTTTTTGGTTTATTTTATTCTACATTATTCACCTCCTTACAGGTACAGAAATTAGAATAAATACAAAGTAGTTGTGACACAACTTCATTCTATTAGCATACAAGTATTGTCACTCCATTTATTTTTTTAAAGTAAGGTCTTTAGAAACTAAGGAAGTACAGCTCGTTCTTCTTTTCAAGATTTTTTTGAATTCAAAGAAGAACTTTAAGCAAGGACATCTGTAGATTTCATTTGGAAATCCATGAATATCCTTCAAATAGTATTTTGCAGCATAAGCTGTAGGGAGACTAAATTTTGCTTGATATCATGTAAGCAAAAGTTTTTTTTTTTTTTTTTTTTTTTTTTTTTTTTTTTTTTTTTTTACAATCTGAATTTATGTGAAACACTCAATATCATCAGACGTAATGTTAATATCGTACCATATCTGTTGGGACAAGATATCGGAGGTTACAAATTTTAATACAATGCATTCAAACGTACGTGATCCGAAAAAATATCCCTTTCATCCATAATTTCTCCCTAAGACGACGCAAAATCTTCGCCATTCAATACCTACACAGATATGTAGGTTTGATTACGAGAGTATATTACCTACCGATGCATGCATAATATGTTCGGTTGATTGATAGTGGGCCTCGTAGACTGGCGGTAACATAACGAGAGAGTGAGTATGTTTTGCCTTCAACCTCTCGTGACGCAAGTGAGCTCTCATTTATCTCGCACCGACATCCCAGGAACTCTTGCCATGACGTATCAAATTGGAGCCAAACATCTGCAGGTCGATTATTCAAATCTCATTATTGGAAGATAATACGGTGCGGGCAAAGGCTTTGACATACTGGTCCCTTTTAAATGTTATGTTGAGCTCATGGATCATCCCCATGAAAATAAATTGCTGTTAATAGCGGTCGACCTTTGATACCCGCAAAAGCGGAGGATCCGAAAAATACCTCCTTGTGATTGGCTCGGTCCTCACCATAACCCAATTTTTTTGTCATAGGAACAAGTAAAGAATCATATTTCTCGAGTTCTGGGATCTAAGTGCCAGTGTTCGAAACTCACAGGCGCCAAACGCGCCAAATGCGCCTAAAAAATCGGCCATGGCGCCTAAAAAATGAAGGCTCTGCGCTAACGTGGCCCCTTAAACTCAGGATTTTCACAGGAAGTCACATAAAGAGAGAAAAACAAATCTATTTGAATTGAAAAAAACTCAAAAATTTCAGCACTACAAGTGAAGGCTTGCTTTCTCTATTCTTCACGATTTCATTCTTAGTGCTTTTGTCTTCCACAAGTTACAGCTACTTACTAGTTCTGTCATACGAAAACATCTTGCGTCTAGATTTTCACTAAATGCGCCGTAGTATATAAGCAAAAAGTCAATTTGGCCCCTAAAAAATCTTCAATGGCGCCTAAAAATCGAGCTTGATGCGCCACATGGCTCCTAAAACTCAAAGGCGAGTTTCGAACACTGCTAAGTGCCATCATCGGTCCATATGGACGTATTTCTGCTAAACGGAACAATGTGCACTAAGGCATGAGCCTTGAGATGCATAAGAATATACGCATAACAGAGCTCACGTCATAATGCGCAAAGTTCCGTTTGGCAGAAATACGTCCGTTTGACTGAATGTAGGGATCAAAAATAATGCTCAGTAAAAGCGTCGCGCAGGGAGATGTGGTTGTTATAACTTCATACGTCCTTTACGGCTTTCCAAGTCGCGGCTCGTCAATATCGAAGAGCGACTTATCAAAGTTTCTGTTACCGAAGGCGGAGGGCCACATTCTTGCGAGTTTTTCCGCTTGAACGAAAAGTTTTTATTGGACAACTTCCTGCGGCACTCTAACGCTTCCCATCGGGGGTTGATGGACCTAAGATTAGTCGGAGACTTAAATGAAGGAACGAGAGCCGATGGGCTTAATTGCATTGGAACGTTTCAAAATTTTATCCGACTGCTTCTTCTGAAACAGTTAGGTATATATTACAGGTTTCTCTTATCAGAAATAAAGCACCGCATCACCGTTCTACGGCAACGATTTCTCTGATTTTTGCGGCTATCTACATCTGATAATCTCCGAATAAGCCCGCTTTTTTCAGCTTTTATAATTATGATCCAGGGGTTTTTTTTTTTACTTAAAGTGATAAAGTTGCAAATGTTTTCATTTTAGAATGTAAATGTTTTGTTTTTGTCACAGTTCGTTCCAAAAATTGACCATTTTAAGCTAACTCACGAGGGCCCGCAAAGCGAGCTGTTGAAGGGCTGGGCGGCGTAGCAGCTTGGCGACGTGCCCCCTGGGAAACATCCATTGAGCGAGAATGGTTGCGTAGGGTGTTATGATAGACAATGAGCTCCTTGGCTACCGGCTACAGAAGACGAAGGGCATCACGTCAATTCGCCGTTACAAAAACGCCTTCAACTAATTGTATATGCAATGTGGACATCCATGAGGTACGAATAGTTGTATCAAGGCGTTATTGACATTTCCGCAAATTTTCATCATCAGACACACGGATAACTGGACAGGTTTAACTGGGATCAGCTCAAGTACACCAGACATTGCCTATTTTGCACTCATATTTTATTTTTTGAAAAAAAAGCATCCCTGGTAAAAATTGGCGATAAGAGTTGCGTTTCAAAATACCATAGGAATTCTTATAGCCGGCTAAAGAAGGCTACAGAAAATCATAGAGCTGGTTGTAGAATGCGGAGAAAATCATACGGCCGGGCTATACGAAGCGATAAAAAATTATGCAGCCGGGCTACAGTTCCTATCACCGGGCTTTACACTTTATCGCCTGGCTGTTGCTTTTTCGCCATCGATTATAAAAGGCTATAAGAAATTGTGTAGAAATTCGTGTGCTTTGGAAATCATTAACTTCGATACGGAACCACCTTAATATTTACAAAACACACATCATATTTTCCTTTAATACATATTTTTTTCATCAATTAAAATGAGAATAATCCATACAGGATGTGCAAACATTTCAAAATCATGAGTTGAATAACGCTGACTCCGCCAGATTAAATATTAGAGCCTAACACAAAGCGGAGCAGCGACGCACTGGCGCCTACAAACCTAACAGGGATACTTCACGCATTGCGCAACGCGGGAAGTATCCCTGTTAGGTTTGTAGGCGCCAATGCGTGTTTCGCGCTGGCTGCCGGCCTGCCGCGCCGCAGCGTGCCACGGCGCTTGAAGCAACTATTTCACACCAGAGGTATTGCACAGTATCATACGAAACTGAAGGCGCTCTAATAAATTAGTAGGTAATGGCAGGTATCCATCAAAAGTACGGAGCTTTCCTCGCAAAATAAATCAAGATACTACGGCCCCAAAAGAGAGCAGTAAACCAAAAACTCACTAAGTCCTAGAATCCGTAATTAGTAACGTTTAGCATACTTTTTATAGCCTAAATGTTCCCTCATCGCCATCGGCTATAAAAGACATTAAGAAATTGTGTAGCCGGCTATAGAAGCTGGAGCCGGCTGTAGAAATCTTACAGCCGGCTGTAGGTCTATGGTATTTTGGAACACAGATTTTACTGCCAATTTTTACCAGGGATCCCGGATTTACTTGAAAGAGCCTTGTTAAAAATGGGTCGAAATTCGCCCCTTTTTAGACCCTCGATTTTGCAAACGGGAATTGCGCCAAATTGTTGCATATGATGCCCTAAGTCTCTGGTAAAAATTTCAGCTTGAGTTGAAAAGTGGTTTCGGAGATACGGCGGGGGGGGGGGTGAAGTGGGGGAGTTGAGCGGCTGGCGTGCGCTATTTCCGCGGCTGTTCCTCGCCAAATCTTCGTTTTGATGTCACCCGTTACATGTTTTTTTATGTAATTTTTCGCGTACTTTCCATTTCTGGCCTTAAAAATTACTTACAACCACTTTCCAAGGCGCTAGGGGGTAAAAATAGGGGTTGAGCGGCCAGCGGCGCGCTCTTTCCTTGGCTGTTCCTCGCCAAATCTTCGTTTTGATGTCACCCATCACATGTTTTCCTATGTAACTTTTCGCGTACTTTCCGTTTCTAACCTTAAAAATTACTTACAACCACTTTTTAAGGCGCTATGGGGTGAAAGTGGGGGTTGAGCGATTTGCGGCACGCTCTTTCCGCGGTTGTTCCTCGCCAAATCTTCGTTTTGATGTCACCCGTTACATGTTTTTCTATGTATTTTTTCGCGTAATTTCCGTTTCTGGCCTTAAAAATTACTTAAAACCACTTTTCAAGGGGCCATGAATTTTTTTTTTTTTTAAGTTTTTTTTAATTGATTTCGTATTATTCCCTAAGACCTATTCGTGCCGTATATTTTCACGTTTTCTCAGTGCACCTCCCACGTCGCACGAGAATATACGCATGATTTCATCGGAACATAAATGTTTACACGCCAAAATGGCATGCAAAGACGAGCGTTCGTAGAACGGAGATGGTAGAATAATGGCAGAATCATCAAGTGAAGCATTAAAGCTTTCAAGAGGGGGAGAGGCACATTTTTAAATCGATAAGTTGCCATAGCTCTTAATTTTTCATACTTCTCTTGACTTAATTAGGGTGACGATTGGTCTCTCAGCGTGAACGTGTAAATGTATCTGTGGTCATAATATCCTTAAATACGGCGTGTAGGCTGGTAATGTCTGCTTTTAAATAAATAAGAAACGAAGTAAAGGACAGATTGTTTATTAATCAGATTAATGTACTGCCCGGGACATATCTCAGATTTTTCCCCATATTTGCCATGTCATTTTGGCGTGTAAACGTTTATGTTCCGATGAAATCATGCGTATATTCTCGTGCGACGTGGGAGGTGCACTGAGAAAACGTGAAAATATACGGCACGAATAGGTCTTAGGGAATAATACGAAATCAATTAAAAAAAACTTTAAAAAAAAAAAAAATTCATGGCCCCTTGAAAAGTGGTTTTAAGTAATTTTTAAGGCCAGAAACGAAAAGTACGCGAAAAAATACATAGAAAAACATGTAACGGGTGACATCAAAACGAAGATTTGGCGAGGAACAACCGCGGAAAGAGCGTGCCGCAAATCGCTCAACCCCCACTTTCACCCCATAGCGCCTTAAAAAGTGGTTGTAAGTAATTTTTAAGGTTAGAAACGGAAAGTACGCGAAAAGTTACATAGGAAAACATGTGATGGGTGACATCAAAACGAAGATTTGGCGAGGAACAGCCAAGGAAAGAGCGCGCCGCTGGCCGCTCAACCCCTATTTTTACCCCCTAGCGCCTTTGAAAGTGGTTGTAAGTAATTTTTAAGGCCAGAAATGGAAAGTACGCGAAAAATTACATAAAAAAACATGTAACGGGTGACATCAAAACGAAGATTTGGCGAGGAACAGCCGCGGAAATAGCGCACGCCAGCCGCTCAACTCCCCCACTTCACCCCCCCCCCCGTATCTCCGAAACCACTTTTCAACTCAAGCTGAAATTTTTACCAGAGACTTAGGGCATCATATGCAACAATTTGGCGCAATTCCCGTTTGCAAAATCGAGGGCCTAAAAAGGGGCGAATTTCGACCCATTTTTAACAAGGCTCTTTAATCCATTTATTCCTTTTGATTGAGGGAAAATTCACGGTAAGTTTAAATGCATAAAAAAAATCCGGGTAAACTGCAAATGCATTAAGTACCTACTGTAGTTCTCTTTAAAAAAAAAGAAAAATAAAAGGGAGGAAATTGGGCAGTCTAATTTTGGTCGAATCTATGCAAGTAGCGGCGCCAAGTTCAGCGATTTCTATGATTTTAAAGCCCTTCATCGTTGCCCTTTCATCACCAAAGCACATCATTCACACCCATTTTGCATAAAGAAAATTCGCAACCGTTTTCGAGTAAATGAATACATTTTCAAACGAAACTTCGCAATGTTGCAACGCAATTAAGTCCGTCTGGCTCTCCCCCTCCCAATCACCCTGATCCTTGCTCTTCAGCTTTTTTCGTTACTTCCGATCAAATCAAGACTGTTACAGCCGTGGCATGCAGGAAAATATGGATTTTCGTTCGTTCGATTACGGAGGGCCCGAGGTTCATCAATCCCAACCCGTTTGACTTAACTTAATTACTTCGACCGGTCGCTTGGTGTTAATTAACCCTGATACTCGTGGTGTTAGGGAAAATGAGCCATTTTCGACGTATTTCTGCCAAACGGAACCATGTGCATTAAGACGTGAGCCATGGAGACCCATAAGAATACATGCATAGCAGGGCTCACGACGTAATGCACATAGTTCCGTTTGGCAGAAAAACGCCCATTTATGTTTCACAGTGTGCGAGTATGGACTCATGTGCAAGAGAAGGGTGAGCCTGGAGCCGACCGATGAACAATTCCTCGCTCCTCCGGCGTATCTCTATTTTCACGTAAGCCCCGAAAAGCATAGAGTTATATGGAGAATAGGGCTCACGTGGAAATTGAGATACGTCTTTACGTCAGAGGAGCGATGAATTTTCGGGGTCTTGTCAAAGTTGATAACTAATTTCGAGTTTGGGTGCCTTACTGCATAATGCGGCGCTTTAAGTGCATCCATCTCTTGCAGTTAACCTCTTTAAAAGTTCATTCTCAAACGACTGATGGCCCGAAAGCCATTGGCGGATTCAGCAAATTGGCAACATTGTTTTTCCCTCCATTTAAACCTGTGGAAATGTATCGATTCTCAGAGAGATCAGGTGCTCCGACAAGAATCGATTATTCAACAGGTTTGAATGGAGGAAATCCGATGTTGCCAATTTGCTGGATTCGCCTCTGCCGAAGGTATATCGACAGTGAAAATGCGAGGACGCGTTCCTCAGTTTGCAACGTTGCAGACCTCTTGTAATCCTTTTTTTCTGAAGGGGAAACTAGTGAATGTCGTCTTTTCAAAACGTTGGTGGTATTTGTTCTCTGTGTTGGGAATATTCTATGAAAATTTCAAGGGATGTTGTTGGTTCTGTCTCCTTTTAAAACGTAAAATAAGAGCTGGTATTTGGCAACACCGCCATCGAGATTCACGTTTTAGCAGTTTCCCCGTTGATATCGATGACCATGGCCGAAGAATGCGTGCCGTCGCTGCAACGTTTCCAAATCTCCAATTTTGTTTTATTTTTTTAACCAAATCCTTTAAAGTTACTATGAATTAATAATTTTGAGTTAAAAAATTCCTAGACAATTTTTAAAAAAAAAAGCTGCTTTGAATGGAGAATTTAAGGTTGCAGTCGAAGGCACGCATTTTTCTAATCAATATTTTACTCTGATACGTCATTCCTACATTTCTCACAGTTTTGACTTCAGAATGACGATCCACGCGATGCTCAATGTATTTCCCGAGCTTTTATATTGTAATGTGACTATTTTAGCAGTCAAAATTACTCAAGGACAATTATTCAATAATTTAGACCTGTTAATACAATTGTAGCGTTTTCACATTTTCTAGTATTTAAGCAGTTACACAATTAAGCGATGGAAAAGCATTTAGCAAAAAAGAGAGAGAAAAAATTAATTGATTTTAATTTTAATAGCGTCATTGAATCTCAGAGCAACTGATTCTTATTTAGTTATTTTCATTTACCGCGTCTTATTTCTCATCTAGCACACTGAGTGTATACGTCAACATAACACACAAATTGGATTTATTTCTGATAAAGGCCAAAAATAAGAACAATATGTTTTGATTTATTACAATATCCTTGCGTTTCATGATTAAAGTCGAAAAAAACGTAAGCATCTCGATTTGCGACGTTGCAGCTTTCTCTTAACACATGCTCATTAGAAAAAAAGAACACTGCGAGAAATGGTCCTCTGGGATTTTTAATTTTTTTTTTTTTTTTTCTTTTTTTTTTTTCCATTTCATACAGAAGATTCTGTAAAAATATTAATCAATATCGTTCATTCAATTTTCTTCGAAAAAATGAAAATAAAAGAAAAGTAGCAGATAATATGAAACTTCGCAATTGAGTTACGTGTTTTTGGATGTATACAAGCATCACTACATTACCCGTTATGCGTTACGCTTGCGATTTTACGCCATGGCAAACGAGATTATACGATAGGAAACGTTATGATCGGAACGTTTTCTCTAGCACGGAGAGTCCAGTGGTGTGGCGTGCATGATCGATTATCGATATTTCCCCATTTGAAGCCATGGTGAAGAATCGATTATTAAGGTGTTCGTTGCGAACACCCTGTGTATCGATCTTTTCCCATAGGTTTAAATGACAGCTCAATCGATATATCGCAAAGCACGCCACGGCACTAGGAGAGTCCACTCATTTTCGCATGGCCAACGCCTCAACACAGATTACACTGAAAACGGCCGTAAGGAACGCAGCTAACAATTTCTGTCGTCAAGGTTGATCGCGACAAAATAATGCAATAATGCGATCAATTCAGGTTAGCATTTGCAGTCACAACGCTACCTCTCTATTAGACCCGCTGGTTTTGCTAGGGGCTTTATGTCAGCCAAATTTTTTGGAGGCTTTTAACACTACAACAAATCTAAGAGAATGGTATTGAAAGATCAAAATCGCCCCTCGTAAAGATTAAATTTTAAATGCATAGAGGAAGCTTCTTTGTTCTCCCAAACTGACGCCCTTGTACACGGAGAAAAGAACTTCGTGCGTGGGATCCGAAGTTGAGGTCGTATGGATCTCTGAAGTTTTCGGATGACGTATCTAAAAACTTGAGGTCCAGCTGCCAAAGTTCGGGTCAGACATCTGAAGTACTTCGATGTACTGAAGGGTTCGGGTCACACATCTGAAGTACTCAGGTACATACTAAAATGCCTCGATGTCTGACCCGAACTTCGGCAGCTGGACCTCAAGTTTTTAGAAACGTGATCCGAAAACTTCAGAGATCCATATGACCTAAACTTCGGGTCCCACGCACGAGGTTTTTTTCTCCGTGTAGATATCAACGTAGCTTATCAACTCATATTATCGGTGACGGGACTTGGCCCTGGGGCTTTTGGGCCGGGAGTTGCGCTCGTTTCAGTCGGAGAGGGCGAGCCACCTGGAGGTGTCGGTGGTGCTGGAGATGTCGTTGAAGATGTACTTCTCGTGTTCGGGGACGATGACGGCCCGCCCGAGCTCCGAGGTCCCGAGGAGGCCGTCGTGATGGACGGTGAACTCCACTTTGCACTTGCTCAGCGTCTCCCGGTTCATCGAGAAGTGGAGCAGCTCGTTGAACACCGGGCAGACCGTGTTCCGCTGCACGCTCGTCTTCTTCTTCCGCTTGTCCTTCATCTCCGCTCCCGTGATCTGCACCCGCACGTACGGATCTGCCAAAAAAGACAAAAGGTTCTTAGCGTTCTTAGAGGTTCTTACGAAGCAATTTTAAATTAGATTTACTTAAATTAAAAAAAAGAAGAGCTGAGGAAAGTCGGCCACTGGACGCCTTTAGAAGGAATTAGTATTACCGACCCTACTGCCTTTTATGAATCTAGTGCAACTAATATAACTCTTGTCCGAATGACCAGAGAGTAATTTTTTCCATCTTTTTGTCCATCTGCGCTGAAAAAAAAAAATCTCGGTGTATTTACCAAGAAAAAGGTGAAATTACCACGAATTCAGGGTTCTATTTGATCCCAATTTTTTCTTGGTAAAATTACCATTTATGGAATTGGTAATTTTACCAAGAAATCTCGATAAAATTATTGAACTTTCTCGGTAATTTTACTGGACCTTGGTAAAAACACCAATATTTTTTATCGGCTGTGGTAGAATTACCGAGATAAAATGGCAAAGTTACCGGGAATTGATTACCAATAAAAGTGGTATTCTTACCCGAAAAAAACAGTAAATATACCGGTTTTTAGGTAAGCTTGCCAGTCTGTTTTGGTAAAATTACCAATAACTGGTAAAAAGAGTGAGATGGTAGAGGTACCAACGAACCTTGGTAAAAACGCCGAGAAATTTTTTTTCAGTGTGGATACAGGTTTCAGGACATTCCGTCAACGATTTTTTGTCCGCGTGAATGTTTTGTCCAGTAGTTTACGTCCACGCGTAAAATAAGAGTTGTGTTGAAAGAAACTATAAAAAAATGAATATAAAAGGGGAAAAAACCAAAAGATGAAAGAAATAATTAAAGTGCTTTGGGAATCATTAAATTTGACACGGAACCACCTTAATATTTACAAAACACAGTTTATATTTTCCTTTCATACATTTTTTTTCATCAATTTGAATGAGGAAAATCCACGCAGAGTGTGCAAAGATTTCAACATCATGAGCTGGAAAACGCCGACTCCGCGATTTTAAATATTACAGCCAAACAGAGCGGAGCGGCGCGCGGCGTGCTACCGGCGAAGCGCGAGACGCGCACTAACACCTACAAACCTAAGGGGATACCTCACGCATTGCGCAATGCTTGAAGTATCCCCTTAGGTTTGTAGGCGTCAATGCGCGTTAGGAGTTGGCCAGCCGCACCGCGCCGCGCCGCAGCGTGCCACGGCGCCTCAAACAACTACTTCACAACAGAGGTGTTGTACGGTATCAAACGAAATCGAAGGCGCTTCAACATTTTAAGAATGATAGGCGTCCTTTGAGAGTACGAAGCTTTCCTCGCAAAATAAATCAAGGTACTACGGCACGAACTCCGCTGCCGAAAAAACGCGTGGATATGAACTACTAGAAGAACCAGGTGTACGGACAAAAAATCGTTGTCGAAATGTCCTTCAACTTGGATACACGGTAATTATAAACGGATACATGGTAATTCCATTGATGAACAATGGCGATTTTCCAAGTTGTCAACACTGTTTTTCTCCATTTACATCCATTAAAAATATCCATTTCAGGTGAGGCATGCTGCTTCGCCAAGAATCGATATCTTTTACACACATTCAAATGGAGGGAAAACAGTGTCGCATTTCGGCATTTCAGCACACAAATCGCCGTTTCCTGGACGGAAGAATGTGACTCAATTCTGAAATTGCAAAATCGACTCAAACTGTTCAAGTTTTTACAAGAATGTACCTGTGCAATTTTTTCCCCAGATTTTTCTGATTTTTCCCCGAAATCAGACGAAATATCAGTAAACTTTTTCATTAGAAATGCCCAAGATTCTTCTGATAAAAATGCAATTTGCGAGGGAAAATTTGGCAACACTGAAATAAAGTTACGTTTTTCCCGCAAGAGAAACAACGAAATGAGCTGGACTGCTTTTAACTCACACTTAAAGGGACGGACGCGGAAGCATAAAGCAGTGGAGAGGCGTCAATTACTGATCGATAGTTCCCCATTTGAAGCTGTGGTAGAGAATCGATTATTGAGGGTGTTCCTTGCAAACACCCGGTTTACCGATCCTTTTCCATAGCTTTAAATGGTAGATCAATCGATATATCGCAAATCACGCCGCGCCACTCAAGCGAATTTCACTGAAAACTCAAATCCGATTTTTTTTTCAACCAATTCGATAAATATCTCTCCCCCATAAAAGTTTACTCATGGAGGCAGAGTCTCTTTTCCCTGAGATATATTTCAAACGCAATAATGAAAACTGAATTTTTCCCAACGGGATGCGAAGGGGATTCCAGGATGCAGGGACGCAGATTTCCGGGACCGGGGTAAAATCGTGGGAGGATCCCGAGCGGTGTGCAGGAGCAAGGCGACCGTTAATTTTACGCCAACACAATGAAGAGCCCGGAGGTCCCTCCCTGGGAGAAGCCTCGACAGATTTTAATTCAATGAAGGTGAGGGGTCCTGTCAGGGGACGGACGGGGGCGCAGGGAGGCTTGATTCATCCCTCCGCTGTCTCTCACCTTTCCACCCCGCCCGCCCCGCCGCACAGTGAATCGAGTCAATAAGAGGGGTCAGACAAACTTTAAACTCCTTATAACTCCGTTTATACGAAACTTTGAAGTTTTAAAAGTGGCCCCACTGGTTTTCTCATGAAATTTCCTTCAAGAAACACCCCTTGAAATTTAAAATGTGACGAAAAAAATATAAAAATTTGCAGTTTTAGTAAAAAATTTCGTGTCCGACCTCTCTGATTGGCTCGATCCACTGTGCGCCGCCCCCAAGTTTCTTTTTCAGTAGCCTACATTTTTCACGGCGCTTTTCAGTCAATTCCCAACGCCGAGACTCGAAAAATCTATTTCCACCCCGTTTTAGGCGTCCGTCATTGCATGATGGAGGGCTCGACTGACCCAGGCTAGCCATCGCCGCGCAAAAATGCTAACAAAAGTGAAGGCATAGGATATCGGGTCATCCGAGGTTTATGAAACTTCCCCCGTTTTGAAGTGGCTATAAAGTTGTGGTCAGCCGGGGGCGGCGATTCTAAGGTACTCGTGGTTCGTGGAGTGCGGTCGCCTAAACTGCCTAGCCAGAAACGCCGTATAAACCTCCAGACGTTGCCAAATTTCCTCCGTTAAAATTCGGATTTTCAGGGAAATCTGTGAGTATTTCTCCTCCGATTTATCGTAGAATTATAATCGCAATTATATCTAAATTATCTGAAAAGTTCGTGAGGAAATAATCATAACTCATCTTGAAAATACACATTGTACTGGAGGAAATTCGGCAACTCTTGAATGCTCATGCGGCATTTCTCCTTAGCACGGCAGTAAAGTGCTGTTTTATAATAGTGTTCTTTTCTATCTTTGTTTTATGTCGGTGATATAAAATCTTGATGGTGCTTCCGGGCGGCCGCGCGCGTCTGCGCTTCGAGCGCGAGGAAAGATGAATCGCCTTCAATTTTTCGATATGCAACACGCATGTCCATCGAGCACGAATAGTTGTATCCACGCGCCTTATCAGCGTCGCATATCCTGATCTCGTCCTCACGCGCTTAGTTCCTTTTCTGTCTTTTGTCCTTAGAAACGGACGATCGTCTCTTTCTTCTTTAAAGCGAAAATGTTAATGGTGATGTTAATTGGAGGTTCTGGCTTATATGAACAGTTAAAGTAACATTAAAAAAGAAAAAGGGAGAAAATTGAGATACTAATAATTTTAAAACACTGCACATGAAATATTGAATGTAACAAAGTTCATTTTCAGGCACAGACCAACAGTTTTAACGTTTTTCGGACCATAAAATCTCATTTCATTTTTAAACTTTAAGCCTGTCTTTCATCAGAATCACAAAAATATCGCCAAACATGTTCATGGACTCGACCCTTCAGTTTCTTATTCTTTTCAAACTAAAATCGAGAGAAAAAACACGAAATCTTTCACCCGACATGATGCGATAATTGTTCTCTTAAAAGAACAGCAACAAAGACAGAAAATTATTATTAGTGAAATTATATAACATCATTATTCGTCTACTATCTAATTTTCCTTTAAAAGCTCTTCCCTTGAAATATATTCTCGAGGAACATCAAGCGGTTATTCTTGGAAGATTATATTTATTAAGTTACAGATAAGCATACTTAAACTACCTTCCTCTTTTATACAGCGGCTGAAAACTCTATTCGCCTGCAAATAAAATCGCTGAACCTTTTTCCCATCCCGGTAGGTAAATTACCGATAATTTGATGTTTTACCTCGCGTATAAGCAATGTTACTTGCCGCAGGAGAATCTAGAAATTTGCTTTGGGGCTAGATGTAGACACGTGCAACCGGAAATTCGAAAAACATGATTGTTTAAGTGCGCTTCTTCCGCACAACTCGTCGTTCCTCTGATGTAAGGCAGTGGCGTGGCGTAATTTGCGATATATCGATTGATTTGCCATTTAAAAATATGGAAAAGGATCGATTAACAGGGTGTTAGCGACGAACACCTTAATAATCGAGTCTTTACCATAGCTTCAAATGGGGAAATATCGATATACATCGAAGCACGCCACGCCACTGATGTAAGGACGTATCTCAATTTTCACACGAGCTTCGGAACGCAGTGAGCTACACAGAGAACAGGGCTCACGTGAAAATCCAGATACGCCCTTACGCCTTACGTCAGAGGAGCGAGCGTGTGCCTAATGTTTGCTTTTTAATCCCGTTAATTTCGTGCCTACTTGACAACGGTGTATGCTTCCGTGCTAAGTAGAAACGCCGTGTGAACCTTCTGGCGTTGGCAAATTTCCTCTAGTAAATCGCTAATTTTCGAGAAAATTTGTAAACATTTTCCTTCAAATTTGTCGGATAATTTTGCTCGCGATTACAAATAAAGTTCCTAAAAAGTTCAAGAAAAAATACTCATGGCTTCCTTCAAAAATAAACATTTTATTGAAAGCAATTTGGTAGCTCTCGGATGTTCATACGGCGTTTTTCCCTAGCAGGCAGTATTTTAGACGCATCAAACCTCTTACCGCGAGGCATCGAGTCAGGGCCCGGTTTTGAAAGGAAAGTTCAATATTTGTTGAAGCAGTGTGTTTTCAAATCGAAGTTTTTCGATGAAATAAAATAGTCAATGCAGAATTACTGAGCAAATGTGAGTAGAAACTGGGAAATCAATGCAGGCTGCGGAGTTAAGTAGCTCTCCATGCTTTGGCCCTTCCTTCATCGAATGAGACTCTTGTTGACGGACCCTGGTAATGGAGGTGCGGGGCAAGCGAGCTTGGCGGCATTTCGAGAGTGAGTCTGGAGAGTGAAAGCGGGTGAAGAAGGGGAAGCGACAAAGATAAGCCGCCATTCTCAGGAATTCATGAGAAATCGGTGCTTTTACTGTCGAGAATTCGGGGCCATGTTTCCACATCTGCAGAAAAACCCCACGCTCCGCCATGAGCTTACAATGCTTCATTCAAATGACATCAAGTTTAGTTCTAACTAGGGGGCTATGCCCCTGGCCGCTACGTGGCCCAACCCACAGAGGGCGCTTCGCGCTCTCTTAGGCCCGCGTCGACAAAAGAACGACCGAAAAAAATTAAAAGATTTTCATACCCGCCTCTCATGTATCCAATCTTTCTCTGGCCGGGAGCGATTGGACCAAAAGGAATCGATTGAAAAAATCGGCATTTATTTCAAACTTCACGCCAAGACTGAAACGGAACGGTACGGGGCGTCGCTTGTAGCAAAGGAGCATACCTCCGATTCACTTACCCTCCTAGCAGACCAAGATTCAATATTTCCCGTTTGGTTCAAATTTTGCCCCCCTTCCTAAGCGCTCTCGTCTATTCTTATATAGAAAAAAACCTGGGTCCTATTTCCAAAATCTGATTAGAGCGGGCTCATCTGGGGCCTATCACCTGACGATGACTGAAAAAATCATGGAAATCGGTCCAGTAGAACACTCAAACACGAACTATGACAAAAAATAAAAATTTGCATTGTTTCAATGGGAGAATTTGCAACTTTATCACGTAATTTTTAAAAAAAAAGTGGGTCATTTTTTCAAAATCTGAATAAAACGAGCTCATCTAGAGACAATTGTCTCTTGATAGCCGCAAAAATCATGAAAATCAGCCCGGCAAAACGCTGGAACTAAATGATACCAGATATGCAAATTTAGGAGGTCTCGGAGCTTATAGTATGGATGAAGCTTTCGCATGCAGCAGGGATTTCTGGTACAACCATTCAACCCTTTGTAAAATTTCCCGGGAAAGGAAACAGTAACACAGGCTTGCGTTTTCTCTAAAATCAACTCCCGGGCTCAAAATTAACTCTCCTAGTTTAGGCCGTGATTAAGGAGTTAACATGCCCTGTAAATCCATTCGATTTTCAATTAAGCTCCCCGCATGCAGATGTAGGGTTGAATACATCAGTAAACTTGCCATAACTGATGGACTTATTTGGGAACTTAGTGGTTACCACACACAGTGGTAAAACCCTGCCAATGTAATTGGCCTCATCGCTAAATTGAGAGTTTAATTGAATGCAGGACTGGACTTTCTGCTTAAAGAGTTGGTTGGCCCATCATTACAGCCTTAACTTTCAGAGCTTCTTCGGAGCTTTGAAGCTAATGTTACAGAAAATAATTGACGTTATTGGGACGCAAAAATTACAGAATTGAACACAAGAATTGTACATAAGATTGAATTGAATCAGTGAGAACGAAAACACACCAACTCGGTAACTCGAAATCGCTCAATTTGAATTAAAGACAGTTAATTTACATTAAAGTCATTGAAGTTACAGCATATGTTCCAACTTGGACCTTTAAAGTGTCCATAAAAGCTTGTCTTTCGGCAGCAAAAATCTTTTTCTTAATTTAACTTCTCCACCTATTGTGCAGTTTTGTCTGTGTTTTAATTATTTTCATTTTTCCGAGTTGGCGTGTTTTCGTTCTCACTGATTCAATCGTTAAACTGAAAATCTAAGCTGCATGAAGAACTCTATCATACAGTCCCATTGTTGGTTTTTCAACGTGTAGATGGAAGTTTACTATCTGCCTCCTGTGAATTTAGATTCGAAATCGGACTGCAAAAAAAAATCGGATATGCTTTTTTGCTGCCCCACTCTACCTCCATTTTAAGAGCTCCAATGCTGAGGATCCTTTAGTTTTAATAGGACTTGAGAATTTAACAATGTCATTTGCAACTTTCGAGTTATAATTTTATTGTGAGCAATATTTAACATTCTGCAGAGCTGGCAATGTTGGGAGCATTGTGCTCGCGCATAAAATATGATACTGTTGGCGCGGGGCAAACGTAGGGAAAAACGAATATTCAAATCCTTTCTGCTATCTCTTGAACTAAGTTTCGATGGTGCATCTAGAGGAACGTGTTTCTCAATTATTTACGACTCGCAAATTCGGAATTTTCATTCCGGCGGAAAAAACTGACCCTACTGCTTTTCCAGTGTTTTTTGCCTCACATAAATATTTTTTAAGGAGCAATTCAGAGTCCCGCCTGAAAAATTTGCTTGTCGTGGAACTTACTTATTTGAACCGCGACTAAGGCGAACGGTTTAGACGTAAGAATGGTTCTTATTCTTAGAGGATGTCAATAGATAGGACACAATAAATGTACGTACATATAAAAACGTCCAAAAATGCAATAAAAACTATATAAAAAAAAAAATTGAATTTTCGCCCTTTCAAAAATAGTAGACTCAACTAAGCCAGGGTGTCTACTAAAACAGGCTGGCCAAAAATAAGTACTTTTACAGTAATTTTTCAGTACATTCTCGAGAAATTCAGTACCTCCTTCGACAGAAAAATTCCGTACTTTTTCAGTACCTCCATTTGACGAAATTAAAAAAATTTCAAACATTGGAAATTGCGCCAAAAATGAAAAATGACAAAAAATTCCGTACCTTTTTGCGGAATTTCCGCACTTTTTCAGTACTTCCGGATCGCCCTTAAAAAATCAGTACTATTTCCGGACTTGGAGACACCTTGTCAGCTTCCTGACTTATCTTAGAATCCCGCATCTGCATACAGAAATCAACGGCAGAGACGTCGCGTTTAGAGTTAGGCCTTGTCTCCACGGGCCTTCTCACAAGATTTGTCCCAGGGAAAAATCCCACTTACGAAGTTGGGAAAAATATTGCGTTAATCAATATTTTTCCCAGTACCAAGTATGGTCCTTTTACTCCTAGGACCCACTGAGAGAGGAAGAAGAAGTGTAAACGAATTGTGCGATATTTTGTTGAGTACTCCATTGTTCAGGTTTGTTTAGTTAAAATAATGTGTCTTATTGTCAATTGAGCGCGATTATCATTTTAATCCCGGTTGAATACTCGACTTTATCTAATTTATCTACCCGCGCAAACTAGTCGCAGGACCGTATGAGCCTCGTCCCGTGGAGACGGTAACTGGGAAAAATCCCAGAAGTTTCATTCCTGCGATTCGAACTTGGGACAAATCCTATGAAAACGTCCCGTGGAGACAAGGCCTTATGATTCCCTTTTTGTCGTGGTGTCGTCCGACAGCCGCCCTAAGCTGACAACGCGGTGTGCAACGACGCTTGGGCCGTGGGAACGATTCCACGTAATCGTCTTTGAATGGCGGAGTGGAAATTGGAGCAGATTTTGAGGGAGCAGTAAAGAAAGAACTGTTTGTTATCACGTAGCTCCTGGTGGTTGCCGTCGATGCCAACCAACGGCGGAATGGGCGAGGTTTCTGGCCCCGACTCCTCCGCGGAAAACAATCGTGAACGGGAAGAGAGAAAGGGAAAGAGAGGGAGAGATAGAGACAGAAAAAGAAACGTGCGGAGAAAGACACACGCGAGAGGGCGGAATTTTTTGCCGGGCAATTTGTTTTTACGCGGCTTCTCTGTTTCTTCCCCGGCCCGTTTTTCGCCCCCTTGTTACGACTCGTTCCGAACCATCGCACGCCGCACAATGGAATGAGCCTTTGCAAGAGATCGGAGAAACACATCGGCATGTAACACATATTAGCGCCTACAAGACTGCATGAATACTTCACCCATTGCGCCAATCACAGTGCGGTGAGGAGCGTAGCGGTTGGCGTGAAACGTACAGCGCCTACAAGACTGCAGGAATACTTCACGCATTGCGCCAATCACAGTGCGATCAGCGCGGCGCAGCTGGATTAATTTGGAAACTTTTAAAGGAGGGTTTCTCGATTACTGGAATGGTTTTGTCGCCGTAACAGACAACACATTTTTCGGTAGTAGTAAGGGTCATTACTCGAATTTGTTGGCATTAATCTACACGGGGCTACGTGTTATAACGCTTTTCAGAGATTTATCGCTCTACTTTTCAATTTTAATGTATAAATGGCCGAAAATGTGCTGTCTGTTACGCTGACTTTTTACCACTTAACAGACTGCACATTTTTGGAATTTACATGATATTAATTCAGAAGTAGAGCAATAAATTATTAGAAAGCAGGGCCGGATTTAGGGGGTGGCCACATGGGCCGCGGCCCATAGCGGCAAATTTAGGGGGCGGCAAATTTTGCAATTTTTTTTAAATGTAGGTATAAAAAAAATCGGATTCAGAGAAAAAACTACTAACGAGATGAGGCGACAAAATCTCTCATTTCCTGAGAGTGTAGTAATTTCTATTTTGTCGTCTTTCGGTGATACAAGAGACAGCGCGGCGCGGCGCAGAAAGCAATGATGACGAGGACTTGAGATTAAAAAAAGCCCTCGGCGCGGCGGACGGCATGTAACACATACCTAGTAGCGCCTACAAAACTGCGTGAATACTTCACGCATTGCGTCGAACACAGTGCGGTCAGCAGCGGTCGGCGTGAAACGCATAGCGCCTACAAGACTGCATGAATACTTCACGCATTGCGCTAAACACAGTGTAGTCAGCGCGGCCCGAGCGGAAGTTGAAATCATTTACCCCCATTAATGTTTGTTCTTTCACAATATTTTCGTTCATTTCTTATAAATGCAAGGCATTGTCCACACAGAGATAGGTTTACGGAACTTAATTTTTGCGCAAAGTTCCGTGAACTTCAGCTAGTAGTGTTGATAGGGCTTTCGCAAAAAATGTGTCTAACTCGAGTAAACGCGTCTTATGCACCCCTTTCCCTCCGGCACGTTCACTTGATGGTTTTTTATTGATGTCTTAAAACGACTGAGAAAGGGGCTGCACAATACAGGCGGCCCATGGGCGGCAAGTAGGTAAATCCGGCCCTGTTAGAAAGCGTTGTAAATCGTAACCCTTTCAAGATTAATGCGAAAAAATTCGAGTGATTATCATTTCTACTAAAAATATGACCGAAAAATGTGTTGTCTGTTACGGCGACAAAACTATTCCAGTTATCGTGAAACCACCCTAATGCTTACATCGATTACTAAAGTGCGACACCACGCACCTCAATTGCGGTGTTTCAAAATCTTTGCTCCTGGTTTATTTTTTTGAAGAGGAACAAGTCAGCTTTATAGCTTGAAATGTATCAGAATATTGTGCTGTCAGAGAAAAAAAATCAAGAAAGTTTTCAAGAAATTACGTAAACATATTTTCCAAGGAATAAACAAAGTAGTATCAGTCTATAACGTCGTAAGTAGCTATACGTGGTCGCGTATTTTAGCCATTGACTTTTTTGTTAGTACTTAGAAAAATCTTTGGTTTTTGAACCATGCTGTTGTGAGGTTAGGTTAGGTTAGGTTAGGTTAACACACCATTAGTAGTGGTGGATGAAATAGTGACTTTTGGCTTTTGAACCACACAGACGTATAGATACCATACCATTCTTATAACAATTGGGTATCTTTGTATGGTTCAAAGACCGAAACCACTACTAATAGTTTTCTATATGAACATTAGTATGGTTCATAAACTATAGATTTTACTCAGAGTGAGGAAGTTTAAAAGTGGCTCCATATAGGTTTTATCGTAAAATTCATATATTCAACACCCCCTATGATGGGGGTAAAACTATAAGAGCAACGCGTAACGCATAATGTCTGGCGGGAAGAACTTCGGAAGGTCGAACCGCGAAGCGGTCAGGGTGCGTAGCCCCCCTTTAAATTTAAACGATGTAACGAAATAAACATCAAAAGCAGTTTTGGTCCGACTTCTTCCCCAAATTGGTCCACTGTGCGCTAAGGGGACGGATTTCAATTCCTCGACTTGGTGAACTCCTCTCGCGGTGACGTCAAGTGAATTTCCATGGAAGTCGGGAAGATTTTATAAAATTGATATTTAGTCAAATACCAGCGATTTTCCATGCGCTCGTAACGCCTGACACCTTCGGGGGCTGTTCATGATTACGTCGCACCGAAATTCGAAATTTTAGTCCTCTCGTCCCCCCTCCTTCCCACCGCCCACGATCCTCATCCCGCTCTCCATTCCCCTCCCTTTCTCTCCCCCCTGTTGTTGCACCCTCCTCAGCAGGCCAACAACTCCCACCCCCCCCCCTGGACAATCCTACACGAAAAAATTTAAATTGCCGATTTAACAACCCAATTGCTAAAAAAAAGTGACTGCAATGTTTCAAAGTAGATTTTACAAAGGAAAAAAAATGCTACTTTCACCACCATTGTAAGCTAATTTAATATCAGTGGCATTTTTTTGTTGTAAAATCTACATTGAAACATTGCAGTCACTTTTTTCAGTAATTGAATTGTCAAATCAGCAATTTAATTTTTTCCGAGTAACATATTAGTACCTTGGAAAACAAGGGTCACAATGGGTCAGCTGCGCTGGTCACAGAATCGTGTTTTGATGCTTGGAAAAATGTTGTTTGGACAGATCTTCTTATTTTTAGATAATCTACAGAAATTAAGCACCGAGACACGATTGTGTGACCAGCACATCTAATCCATTAACATTTGGGCCACATTATTCTATTAAGACATACTAATTCCAGCTCACTTTAGAAACAACGTATGTGCCACTATAGTGTTCCTATGCAGATAAGTGTTTTTACATAGTTCTTAATTGCAAAATGAAGTCCACTCCTTGAAAAAATCTATTTATTCGCACTCTCATTGTACATGGAAGAGGCCTCGTGTGTGTGATGTAAAATGATAACCATCGCCAGATACGAGATGAACTCCAAACTTGCGATTTGCATGAAAAATGAGGGCAGTTATTTTGAGACGAAAATATGTAATTATAACCCTTTTGCTCGAAGCTTTTGATTTAACTTCACGCACTGCTAGATTCGTATCCCTACGTTATAGGGTAATTTTTTGGCATTTTTTCAGCATTGCACCGTTATACTTATATCGATATCATTTCCTACCATGTCATTCACCTGAAGCGTTTCTCAAAGAAGCATATTGCCTCATAATTCTTTTTCAAAGTTATAAACCAAAAGCTAGCAATTTCGTGCTTAACCACGTGCGCACGCATGCAGAGGCGGATCCAGTAAGTTGGCAACACTGGCCAATTTACTAACAAACTCTATTTAAACCTGCGTTGAATAATCGATTCCTGTCAGAGCAACTGGTCTTCCGAGAATCGATATATTTCCATGGGTTTAAAGAGAGAAAAACAATGCTACCAAGTTCTGGATTCACCAATGTACACATGAGGTACATTACAAAACTGTGAAAAAGCTCGGTCAATTTTTCATCGGTTCCGAGTAGCCTTGAACTTGACTGATAAGTGAAATTTTACTGGGTGTGTGGTTAAATGAGCTCCTACACGGAAGGATAAATTGAGATACTTCTTATTCCAAGCAACTTTGAACGGGAGACCAAATTGCAAATCGATTGCTCTCTTTTTAGCCGGCAATTCGAAAGTTTCTAGCCCTCTCTCTCGACAAAAATAACTTCCCAGCTTGAGTGGCGAAAAATCCCTCAAGTGAGGAAGTGACAGCTCGCAGGGAAAGGTTAGGAAGTTCCGAAAGTTTTCTCAATTTCAGCTTTATCTGTCTCCTCGTAGTCGCACATCGTTGACCTCTCTTCGTTGCGTGGGAGAAGATGCCTCCAAGAGCAAGAATATGAACCTTCAATTTCGCATTAAAATCGGAAACGACATATTTTTCGGTGACGTGGCGTGCTTTGTGACATATCGATTGATCTGCCATATTCAAACCTATGGAAAAGGATCGATAAACAGGGAATTTGCGACGAACACCTTAATAATCGATTCTGTATGACAGCTTCAAATGGGTGAATATCGATTTTCACGCTTCGCCATATTTCGTCTCGGGCGGAAGTTCAGTGGTTCTGAGGCTTTAATTTTTGCCAGCTGCCAGAATCAGTAACATTGAAAAGTATACCAGTGCTCCAGATCCAAAAAGTACCTAGCTCACATTTTCGAAAAACTCCAGTTATGGCGCTCTCGAAATCTCCATTAACGCTTCCATGTGTCTGGAAAAAATGGTAGCCCTATCTTACACCGGTTATGAGTTACGAAGTTTCAGGAATTGTGATTTACCTTGGAATCAATGGGGGCGACGCGTGGTTTTCCCCTCAAACCGCGAAAAGATTAGTATGGAGTTAGGTATCTTTTGGTTCTGGGGTACTGATACAAAGGGCGTCTTGCTCATAAATTTGACTGAAATTATGCACGTTGAAATTCACTAACCTATATTCATAAGCGGTTAACGAGATGTATTGATGAACCATATTTGAAAATATTTACAAAATACACGTTATATTTTCTTTTAATACATATTTTTTTTTCATCAATTAAAACGAGAATAATCCATACAGGATGTGCAAACATTTCAAAATCATGAGTTGAATAGCGCTGACTCCGCCAGATTAAATATTAGAGCCTAACACAAAGCGGAGCGGCGACGAACTGGCGTTGCGCAATGCGTGAAGTATCCCTGTTAGGTTTGTAGGCGCTAATGCGCGTTTCGCGCTGGCTGCCCGCCTGCCGCACCGCAGCGTGCCACGAGGCTTGAAGCAACTATTTCACACTATTGCACAGTATCATACGAAACTGAAGGCGCTCTAATATATTAAGAATGGCAGGCATCCATCAAAAGTACGGAAAATAAATCAAGATACTACGGCCCAAAAAGAGAGCAGTAAACCAAAAACTCACTAAGTCCTAGCATCTGTAATTAGTGACGTTTAGCATACACTTTATCGCCTGGCTGTGAGTTGCTTAATCGCCATCGGCTATAAAAGGCTATAAGAAATTGTGTAGCCGGCTATAGAAGCTATTGGAAATCCTACAGCCGGCCGTAGGTCGATGGTATTTTGGAACACATATCGACGGTGAAACTACCAAACCACGTATCTCGTTTGCGGTGTTTAAAAATCTACGCTCGCATTTTATTTTTTTGAGGTAGACCAAATCAATATCATTCCTTGAAATTTTCACAGAATTTTCTCCGCACGAAGAGGAAAAATCACAGAAATTTTCAAGACTGGACGTTAAGTAGTTTTTCATTTAAAAAATAAAGTATGACAGGAAGTCTGCGACGTCGCAAACCGAGATACGTGGTTTGGTAGTTTCACCGTCGATATTCTACTGCCAATTTTTACCAGGGTAGAGGCAAAGTAATCAGTGCCTTTTTACGTATTAATTTAATGAAGTACTATTTATTCACGAATGGCTTGCCATTGCCGGCAATTGCCAGTTGCCTGTGACACTTATATACACAAATTCTGAGCAGAGAATTGGAAAAACGGAATAAGTCAGTCTCAAACGATATCAGTCTCGGATGCATGTCATGCCGTGGATCTTTTGTGTCCATTTACTGGCATTGTTAGATATAGGTAGGATAAAAAGTCGTTTCATTTTCGTTCATTAATTTATTTATTTGTTTGAATGAATAATTTTTCATCCAGCTTTTGCCTTTTTATTTTCATCTCAATACCGAAGCTTTGATACAAAACCGCCGACTGGCCTCAGACAAACTGCGACGATTAGTTTACCGTAAAACGCGGCTCGCAGAGTGAGCGAACTTTTTTGAGGGCTCCAAGCCACCGATGATCCATCAGTGTCACAACGAGGAGCCTACGCTGCCGTCCTAAGTAAAAATGCCGTATGAGCATTCAAATGTTGCCAAATTCCTTCTTTGAAAATGTCTATTTTTGAAAAAAGTTATGAATAGGTTTCCTTGAAATTTTCAGACTTATTAGGTTAAATTACGAACGGATTTCTCTGAAAAATCGAGAGAGAAATATTCAAAAATTTCCCTGAAAATTCGTAATTTGTAGAAGGAAATTTGGCAACGCCTGATGGCTCATACGGCGTTCTACCTTAGCACGGAAGTATGGTGAGCCGTAATCATTCTATTAAAGCATCCTGGGATTCCGGGACCGTGGAATAGGGCGGAGAGTGGTGTTTCACAAAGGAATATGGGAGGATTTATCAGGTCCTCCACAATTTTGCTTTACTGAGTGACGGATTCAATTACAAAATAGCTAATCATGTCTCAATGACGATCAGAAAGCTCCAGCTTTGATTCTTCAAAGATGGCATTTTTGTCTTCCTCCATTGACACCCATTATGAATATCGATTATAGATGATGCAACCTATCTGACTACCGTTAAGCGTTACGCGTTACGCTTATGATTTTCATTAGCGGATCCAGCAAATTGGCAATACTGTCTTTTCTCCATTTAAACCTATAGAAATGTATCGATTCTTGGAAGGGCCAGGTGCTCCGACATAATCGATAATTTAGCATAGGTTTAAATGGAGGCAATCCGGTGTTGCCAAATTGCTGGATCCGCCTCTGATGATTATATACGATAGAGTGAGATTGTAGAGGCATCTTGTTCCTTTAAATTTTAAAATACTGTAAATTCAACACTTCTATTGACTTGGCCGAGCAAAAGAAACCCTTAGAAATAAAATTCAGATAATGCAAGGCAATCGAAAAACTAATTTGAGGACAGTAATTTTGATTTTCAGTTTTCCATGCTGAAAGCTCTCCAATTCTCTCTAACTTAACATGTCTACATTTTGAGCTATAATTTGCTTTATTTATTTACAGTGAATCGTTTTTAAGCACTGTAGCGTCGCTTGAATTCTCGGTTTCTTTTCTTGAAGCTTAAATTTTGTACTGAAGAATCAACATTCGCAATTTTTGGACGCTCTTCGCGCCAATGCGCTACATTATGCAAAAACTTCTCCAAATTACAATCGAGTTATATAATTTTTTTCCGACCTTAGCGGCCGTTTAACCCGACTTCATCACAAACAATTGATACTGTAAATATGTAGAACAACACAAACTTACCGGACGATGATCGAGTTAGATCTACTACTCTTAAATTCCTAGCTTCTATTATATTCACATTAAGTCTTTCGGCTCCGGGAAGATATGCTAAAGACACACGGAGTTCTCCTAAATCAACCTGCAAACAAAATTTGATTTTTATAAAATTTAGAGCTCATATTTTGAAAAAAATGAATGGTGAACAGTAAATACTTTTGTGCAACAAAACGAGAAACGCAATAAGGCTGATTTTGGTTGTACACATGTTGTTATGACCTTGCTGAAAATTTTCCCATGGAAAACTTTCCGTTCTAGTTGCCCTCAAAGATTTTGTCACACATCGATGACATAAGCTTAAAAATATACCTAATTTTGTCGATCTAGGTGCCTCCCTGAAAACTTTAACACCATTAGTGTCATTGTGTAACCATTGTGTATGGAAAATACTGAATTCTTCATTCCAGCTTTATTTAAGAAGTCGAGTCTCAAAATTTCAGTGCCAGAATGCTGAACCCCGAATCCTCATTTTTAAAGTCAAAATGAAAAGAACCGCGACTGGCAGGTACTCACCGAGTCACATTTTGAAAAACATTAAGTTGGTAGTGGTTTTCACTTTAATCAGTCGTAAATGTCCTCTTGTCGAAAATACGAAGTCGAGAAAAAATATTTTGAACGTGAAAACTGCCGTTAACTTTATCCTAAAGTTGATTGTGAGTTCTATAGAGGAATAGAACTTGAAACCTCGATTTCCTGCTTCAAACTTGTTGCGCTTCGGTTCGTTTCTGTTAATTTTGGTCCGAAGCGAGGGTAGCTTGTCCGCATGTCGTCACCTCCCGGCCAAAGTATCATAAGCGCCATGCGACGTTTCAAAATTTCCTCCGCCATCCCTGGTAAAAATTGGCAGTAGAATCTGTGTTCCAAAATACCATAGACCTACGGCCGGCTGTAAGATTTCCAATAGCTTCTATAGCCGGCTACACAATTTATTATAGCCTTTTATAGCCGATGGCGACTGAGCAACAGCCAGGCGATAAAGTGTATGCTAAACGTTACTAATTACGGATTCTAGGACTTAGTGAGTTTTAGGATTTTTCAGTTTTCAGAGCGTTGAGCGGCAGTTAATTTTTTGGTTTACTGCTCTCTTTTTGGGCCGTAGTATCTTGATTTATATTGCTAGGAAGGCTCCGTACTTTTGATGGATGCCTGCCATTCCTAATATATTAGAGCGCCTTCAGTTGCGTATGATACTGTGCAATACCTCTGGTGTGAAATAGTTGCTTCAAGCGCCGGGCACGCTGCGGCGCGGCGCAGCAGGCGGGCAGCCAGCGCGAAACGCGCATTGGCGCCTACAAACCTAACAGGAATACTTCACGCGTTGCGCAATGCGTGAAGTATCCCTGTTAGGTTTGGAGGCGCCAGTGCGTCGCTTTGTATTACACTGGAAAAAAAACACATTGGATCTAGAGTCCAGACTCTTGAAAACATTGACAAGAAAAAATACTCTTGATTCAATCAGATTTGAGCTTAAATCAAAAGGAAATCCGCTCAAATTAAGAGGCTCCGTTCTTGATTTAAGCTTAAATCCGATTGAATCAAGATTATTTTTTCTTGTCGATGCTTTTAAGAGTCTGGACTCTAGATCCAATGTGTTTTTTTTTCCCCAGTGTAGGCTCTAATATTTAATCTGGCGGAGTCAGCGTTATTCAACTCATGATATTGAAATGTTTGCACATCCTGTATGGATTATTCTCATTTTAATTGATGAAAAAAAATATGTATTAAAGGAAAATATAATGTGTGTTTTGTAAATATTGAGGTGGTTCCGTATCAAACTTAATGATTTCCAAAGCACAGGAATTTCTACACAATTTCTATAGTCTTTTATAATCGATAACGCAAAAGTAACAGCCAGGCGATAAAGTATAAAGCCCGGCGATAGGAACTATAGCCCGGCTGCATAATTTTTTATCGCTTCGTATAGCCCGGCCGTATGATTTTCTCCGCATTCTACAGCCAGCTATATGCTTTTCTGTAGCCTTCTTTAGCCGGCTGTAAGAATTCCTATGTTATTTTGAAACGCAGCTTTTATCGCCAATTTTTACCAGGGATTTTATTTTTTTGCAGAGAACTTGTTCGACAAAGCTTACTAAATTTTCTTTGAGCCGCCGATAAAATTCTGTGAACTTTTCGAACAGATTCAACCAAAAATTTCTCTGTGAAAAAACAAAATGGCGGCGGAAATTTTGAAACGCCCTATGGCGCTTGTGATACTTTAGTCGGAAGGTGCCGATGCACATAACTTGTTCAATCAATTTGGGGCGAAACCATTTTTAAGGCCGGGACGATGTCTTAAAATTTTAGTAGACGAGCCATCTTCATCCCCTTTGAGCGCTAATAGATACGCGGCGTGACATGTAAGCGCCCCTATGAGAGCGGTTTTTTTGATAAATGGAACGGCCATTTATTTTTATCCTCGATTCAGTGACTCGCATAGCAGCTGTCACCAGGTCTAACGAAGCAGTTACCCTGTCCTGCGGAGCTAAGTAATGACCGGAGGGTTTCAAACAAAACGCTCCCTCCAGACGAATATTTCCGCGCCATTGCTCTTCGAGTTAAAAACAAATCGCACGAAGTAGCGAAAGACAAAAGAAAAGTCGCCGTTTTACCGCAACCGTAAGTTTTTCTTCGGAGGAGCCACCTCCATTCTGACGAGGACCCTGTCATGCATGTATTCTCATGAGTCTCAGGGCCCAGGTCATGGAGTAGACAGTTCTTTTTTATTTAAGTGCCTCCAACTAGTAGCCGGCGTGTATCTCAGTGCCGGCAAACCGATGTTTCATCTGAGTCTATAATATACTTTGCAGGAGACCAAATGCGTGCAAAAAGACAGTGCATTCAGTGCAGAATTTGAGCAATAATCCACAAGGAATACTTTGTTCTCGCAACTTTATTCCGCTCCCGCTCTTCATTTGAATTTCAAACTTGTCCCGATTTTGCCGCCAATACACTAGACGATCTGAGAGGTGCACCTCTCAAAGAGAAAAAAACTTCGGTCATACGAACCGAGTATCTGGTGTAAATATTTTCCCCCAAAACTTTTAGACAATCTTGAACGCAGTTCACTCTAGAATATCTAAAAATTTCGAGGAAAAATATGCTTAAATGACGTCAAAAACACATGTTTTATTAAAGAGGATTTCGCAACTCTCGAATGTTCATACGGCGTTCTTCCTCAGTATGGCAGTATATACATCACGGGAAACGGTCCTAAAGATGCAAAAACCTCCTTCTTTTTCTCTATAGTAAGAGCGGCCCCTACCCATCCCCTTTTCCACCCCTGAGCCCGAATAAAAAAGGGTAAGAAACCGACCCGACAACGCGGAGGGATGGTTGGCGTAACGACTTGAGCTCGGCGAGCGAGAACAGGGATTGCTCTTAACCCAATGACCGCCGCGCCATGCCCCCGCCCCCGCCCGCGTTTGCGCAGCTTTGGCGAAGGGGCGTTTTTCAATGTTAACGTGAGCCCTGTTCTCCGTATATCTCTATGCTTTCCGGGGCTCATTTGGAGATCGAGATACGCCGTTATGTCAGAGGGACGACGACTTGCGCTCGCGGAATCGCGTTCGCCTGTTTTGTTTGCTCCTGTTCTCCGTGTATGCGTCGCAGCGCTCTTCCGCGCCACGACCCACGACGCTCGGCTTACATCATTCACGCGCTGTCTCCTGTCCATGCCGGATCTTTTCGTCGCCGACTGACAGTCGATTGGAAGGGATGCCCGGGAGGAGGGGATGAAAGTCCCTGTTATGGTTCACCATATGGAACTTCTCTCCCATATACCTTCCATAGGTTGCAATAAATAAGAAACAAACGCGGGAAATGTGATCCAAATGCATAAAGAAACAAGCAGGAAGCTCCAACGCATTCGCGTCGGAAAGCGGCTCTGGCGACGGTAGGTAGTTGTTACGCGTTTACGGTTTCCTTGGTAACCTTTGTTTGCTATCAGCTGATGTCGAATAGTATGACTAGGAAGCTCCAACCACGGCATTCTTCGAAAAAAGCGCGAAAACTTATAGATTTGAATTTTCAAATTTTAAACGTAAAGTACATTTTTTCCAGTGCGACATTAAAGCACAGACCCGTTTTGAATTATTGACAGTATCACCATGATTCCAAAAATACACTACACAACATAGCATTCGCTCACAGGAAAAAGATATCAATTAAAATAAAATCAGTCCCCCCTAAACAGCAGAAAATGGCGCCGATTCCCATCAACCAACACGCGGTCTCTCCAATGTAACATGGTCCGTTGATACTCCCCAGCTGGGACCGTCCGGAATAGCAGCTCTAGTGCAAGCACCAGAGCCGCTAAAAAAGGAGGTGTTTGCATCTTGAGGTTTGTTTACCCTGTGACGTAGGTCGGTACAATCTGGCCAGCGAGACCCGGAATTCAAAGTATGAAAAATGGACCATAATGTCCCATTTTTTTGCTTAAATCAACTCATGATATAATTTCAAGCACTTTTCATAGAATGACTTTTTTCCATAAATTACACCATTTCCAAGAAAATCGATGATAAAAGTCGCTGTGCCGACCTACGTCATCAAAAAAATTCTAAGAAGCTCGCAATGCAAACACCTCCTTTTTTTCTCTATGATCCAAAGCAGTTAGTTGCGCTGGTCTCAGGATCCTGTTTTGATGTTTTATTCTTGTAGATGAGCTAAAAAAATTAAGATCCGTCCAAACTGCAACTTTCTACGTTCAGTATTAATCGAGATATCGCCCTTTGAAAAGTTGGGTTTATGACGTCATCCACCGCGGTCGTGACACCCTTGGTTTCTTCCACTTTGGACTCATTCATCGGATGTACTCACGCATGCACCGGTTGTTTGACTTAAAACACGGATAAAATAAGGTGGAAGAAACCAGGGATGTCACTATCACGGTGGATAACGTCAAAAACTGAGTTATTCAAAGCACGATATTTCTGTTGTCCATGACTTGTGCCCCCCCCCCCCCCTCCCGTCAACGTCGCACAGTAGATCCAGTCGATGGGTGTGGTCGGACGAAATTTGGAAACCTTAAAAACCCATACCCCGTTTTTACAAAAGTTTGAGGTCTTATTTTAAATGGTCCCATTGGTTTTTTCGTAAAATTTTCTCTAGAAATTACCCCTAAAAATTCAAAATTTGACGAAATAAACATATTAATTTGCAGTTTTAGTAAAGAAATTCATGTCCAACTTCTCCCATTGATTCGATCCACCATGCGTCGCGTCGGTTAAAACCCCTTGATGCAACTATTCGTGCTCTATGGATGTGCGTGTTGCGTACAAAAAATTGAAGGCACTTTGAGTTCCTTGTCTGTTCAGTCATGCGTAGCACCGCCTCCGTTCGATTATACCTGTAGGCTGCGGGCTAGAGTTTGCTATTTTAATCCGAATACAATCCGATAACATGGCGCAGATTCCTGGATCAAATTCTTGAAATAAGCTAATACAGTTTTGCTGTAAAACCTAAATTTCCAATACTGCCGTGCTAAGGAAGAACCCCGTATGAGCCTTCAGACGTTGCCAAGTTTCCTCCTTCCTAAAATTGTGAATATTATTTTCCAAAATTTTCTGACAATTTTGTACGCGATTTAATCTAAAATATTTGAAAATTTCAAGAAAAAATATGCATGAATGTCGTCAAAAATACATGTTTTATTAAGGGAAATCTGGCAACTCTCGAATGTTCATACGGCGTTCTTCCCTGGCACGGCAGAATAGCCAACACGAAGTGTAAAATTGTAACATTTTTTACAGCTCGTGCGGCACCGCCGTCGCGGTCTGCCTCCGCTTCTCCCGCACCAGACGCCCCGCAGAACCGAAGAGGAAACGAGAAGAGAGTGTTGAAAAAGCATCACATTCAGCCGAGCGGAATATTATGAATTATTGACAGAGAAACACAGACGCCCGCAAATCCACGCACACACCCCCGCAGTATCGTTGTAAAATAAGAGAAATGTTGCAAGATTAAGCGCTCTTTTATCCTTTGATATTAACTGAGCTCGACAAAGAAATCAATCATGGATCTGCTGTTTATTATGTGATCACCAAGAAATAGGTCAACCTCAGAAACGCTGCTGCGCTCGTAAACAAACGATGCATATTGCTTCAGACGGCAGTGTATTGAACGTATATGTAACGCCAGCAGCGTGGCGATAGTAGAAATTGATAGACGAAGCGATAGACAAAGCACACTGAAAAAAAACTATGGTTATAATTACCATATTAGTGGTGTTCAACATGCACCCTTAATTAGTAGTGGCCATAACCAATAATAGTGATATTTTTACTAGAGCAATCGTAATTTTACAAGTGTCCGGTAGTAAAATTACCATATAATGGTAAAAATATCTCTTTTATTGGTTATGGCAACTACTAATTAAGAGTTCATATTGAACACCACTCTATGGTAATTATGAACATAATTTTTTCTCAGTGCAGATAAAAGGAAAATTGAGCAATCCATGTCGCACGGCAAAAAAGAGGTAGAGGTTAGGTCCCAACTGTTTGATAAATTGGGCATTTCCAGTTAATTGCGGTAGTACCCCAATAAAATAGGGTACAAACCCAAATGTTGCGGTACAACCAAAATTAATTGGATATGTCCACATCATCCGACAAATTGCGGTGGTACCACAATATTTTAGGGGATACCGGATACCCCCTAACACTTTTTTTCCATCCTATCCAATTGGTTGAAGCGGGTGATTGTTATAGACTAAGAGGAAAGTTATGAACTAACTATAGTATCTCTCGTGGGTTGCTGCTGGTTATTACTCACTTTCTCCATCCATTGCAACCACCTGCGGGCTGATTATTAAATTGATAGACAAAGCTATAGACATAGAGGACATAAGGGGGTATGGAGCGATCCTATTGGTTGAAATGTGGGGTTCTTATGGACTAAAGGAGAAAATGATGGACTAACTGTCGAGTTTCTCGTGGGTTGCCGTTAGTTAGTCTATTACCAACCCTCCTTGTCCATTGCAACCACCAGCTTCCACCAATAGGCTCCCTCCATATCCCTCTTGTCATCTTTGTCTATAACTTTGTCTATCGATTTCAATAATCGGCCCGCTGGTTCTACCGATTTTCCGCGCCGTTTTTTCTTTGCCTTCTTTGCCTATCGTTTTGTCAGTCAACTTCAATGATCTCGACACGAAAACGAATTTTTAAGTTTGGCAACTGGGAGGGGACGCAAGATCATAGTATTAAATTGTAATGTATCTTGGGCTGCGTTGTGTTCGAAAAATGGAGGGCAGGCAATAAAACTAAGCGCGAGCAAGATCTCGACAGCAGCGGGTGGTCGACGAGCGCCATATCATCTCCAAAAATCTTGAGCTCTCGTGTTAGACTCGGTGGAAGTCGATTATACTCAATCACTCTGACAACAATGGAACCGTAGTTGCTCTCTTGACACGGAGCGCAAAATAATCTACATGTTTTGTGAGACTATGGAGGGATATTTCCGATAAAGTATTTGACTCGGTATCGAGAAATTGAACATTGATGAGAGTTGACTACTTTTTGAACCAATCAGAAACGAGGACTGGATCAGAGATGGATCTTGGTTCAAAATGGAGGTTGAGGTTTAAAAAAGGGGGGAGTAGAATCTTTTAAGCTTTCACGCGCCTACCCGCCGGCTTCCCTGGGTTTTTCCATCGGCTTTTCAAAAACTTCGCGCACACATTTCAAAATGGAGGGCATTTTTTCTTGTTTTCTTTTGATTTTCGACTTTTCATCCCTTAAAATTGCCCCTCCTGCCACATTTATTCGCGCCCACACATGGGTGCATGATCGATACTTTTCGGCACACCTATCGAAAGTTATTACGAGATTGAATGATCAAAATCCACGCCACTCTCTCATCATGTCAGGCAAATCGTCGTCCTCCCCACGAAAGAACGTAAATTCTTTTGAATGTTGCCAAATTTTTCCTCGGAGATTGCATTTTTACTAGGAGAATCTTTGGCATTATTAACTGGAAATTTCACAGATTATTATTCCTATTGTTCATGCAAAAATAAGAAAAATTTTGGACAAAAATTGCATGGGTACTATTTTGCAAAAAATTGAATTGTTGGAGTCGATATGACAACCCTGGAATGAAGTTACGTTCTTTCGTTCGAGACAAGAACCAGCAGCAACACTCATTTGAGGCCAGTTACGGATCAAGGAACTCCTTTCCTTTCTCTCCTACTCTAACAAAATTTAAGGGCTTTGAGGAAAAGGAGCATAAGTGTAGTTTTTGAAAAAAATTGAGAACCTAATGATTTCGAGTAAATCTACTCTTAATGCATATTTTATGAAAAAATCGCTATTTGATTCTAATTTTTAAGCTTCAAAAAGTCGATTTGAACTTTCTCTCCACCATAAGGATCCGTGTAATTTCGAAACTTCAAATCGCGTGTGTCTCGAAATAGCAACGACTGCGCGTATATGAGGACTTATCTGTAACAATAGCGGATGTGAAAAATTACCTTTGCGAAACACATTCAAAAAACTGTTTTGGCATCGAGAAAATTTTGAGAAAATACTTGAGATGTGATCTTCGAGATCTGTACATTATGCCAGAGCCAAACATATTAAATTTTTGTGTGAACAAAACATTTTTTTTAAGCGTGTTTCGAAAAGGTAATTTTTCACATCCGCTATTGTTACAGATAAGTCCTCATATGCGCTTTGTCCTCCAAGTCCCTCAATTGACCAAGGAAAATTATTGAGAAAGGAAAAAGCTTTAAGAGTAAGAAATCCCACATTTTTCAAATATAGTTGGAGAGGGGTACATTCAGCAGTTCAGCACTGTATAAATTGAATTCCTTTCGGGGGAAAGAAACGGACAGGTACCTTAAGAGGTGTCCTTCCAACCGTGCAGAACTTAGAAAAGATCCCAACAATGATTAATTCATCGAGTTCATCTCGCATCAGACTCTCAAGAGATTGAGATTAATGGAGTTGGAGGAACTTCAAGGTCTGAAATCACTCCAGTGCAGAAGCTTTTTACCCTTCGAATTTTTAATAAACGAAGGGATCCAAAAATTATCTCTCCCCCGGAGTTGTTGAAACTCAGATTTTAATTTTGCATATAATTTTGTCCTCTTGCGTATCTGGATGTATTCAATTTTTTTATTATACACGGAAAAAAAAACCTCGTGCGTGGGACCCGAAGTTTAGGTTATATGGATCTCTGAAGTTTTCGGATTGAGCATCTATGAACACTTTAGGTCTAGCTGTCGAGGTTCGGATCACACATCGGAAACTTCAGTTTTTACATCTGAAGTACTTCAGATGTAAAAACCGAAAGTTTTTCGGATGTGAGAACCGAAGTTTTTCGGATGTGAGAACCGAAGTTTTTCGGATGTAAAAACTGAGGCACTTCAGATGTAAGAACTGAAGTTTCAGATGTGTGATCCAAACCTCAGCAGCTGGACCTTAAGTGTTCAGATGCTCAATCCGAAAACTTCAGAGATCCATATGACCTAAACTTCGGGTCCCACGCACGAAGTTTTTTCTCCGTGTACCTGTGCCCCGGGGCCAGCTGATCATGACATACTGTATTGATGTTTAAAACGTACCCATAGACTAGATTAATTAAATGACTTCATTCTTCACATGGAGATACTATTTCTGGCTCATTTTAAAAACGACGCATGCGTTATTTGTTTCCTTACGCAGATAGGTGCTTTTATGGATGAGTTCTAAAACTGTGGTTCCTCATTGCAAATGTAGTCCAAATAACAATATCTCTCGAAAAATGAAGTTTCTGCGTACCCGGATTACAAAGGTAAAATATGGTGATTGAAATCATCTACCGCAGTAACATAAGCGGATCTAGATGGGGGGCGTAGAGGGTGTGGGCTCCCCCCCCCCCCGCCCCCTTTTTGCCCGAGAAAAAGGGGGAAGAAAAAGTTAAAGGGAAAGACGGAGGAGGAAAGGAACGACGAACAAATGAAGGAAGGGCACCTTATTTGGTAATTATTCATGACAAAATTGACTCGGACTGCACGATAGATGCTTTAAAGTTTCGAAAATTTTCTGTAGGAAGCCCCTCAGACTCCCCTTGTACCATTTCCGTTCGAAGTGTCTTTATCCGTTCATGCTACGGTGAAGGAAAACGTACCTTGATGGCCTGATAGATGGCGCATTTTACTTCTAAGAGAAGGTTTATCCGTTTCGATTGCACGTAGAGACTCGTGGGTTTCGGAAGAATCTTCGAGATTTGACAACTAGAATGCGATCCCAAGAGTTGCATGTTCACGCCATTTAAAAACACCTACAGTGTGAAGAGAACTGCCAAGTTTTAAGCAAAAGAAAAAAATGAAAAATAAGACTAAAAACCATCAATGTGGTGAATTTAATACCTTTGCATCTGGCTCAGCGCACGGCGTGAGTTTTTTCCAAAAGTCAATTTTTTCCGCTAGATCTATTTGAGCTAAAGGTATCTTCATTCCGCCGATGGCTAAATGCCTGGAATAGGCATCAAAGTCATAGATAATTATTTCTAGAGTCCTCCGTGCAATGGTCGTAGGTTTCACGTCGAACACAAAGTCTTCATCAAAAACTGAAACGAGAAAAATAAGTATTCAATCAGTTAAATTTAGAAAAAAAAATATAGCTTTCGTGTCTTATGATGTCAAGGATAACTTTTATTCTTTCAAATGATTTATAAATAAAAACACAAAGATAAAATGAAGCTTGTGAAAATATCTTACAGAAATTGTTGGAACTGAAACATCAAAATTCATGTGACACGCTGTGAAAAACGAAAAGCTCCAAAAGACTGTCATGCACGAGCGATGTTCTGCGCGAGTAAAATTTAATTTCCCAAATTGTGAGCTGCGTTCTGCATAAAGTTTCAAGGCGGGACAGAAAATAACGAGTTCCAGATGATCTGAACGGTGGAAGCTCAACAATTTTACAAAAATTGTGCAAATACATTTTCCATTTCTCCAACTCGTGAAACCATACCACAACTCGACGATGGAACTACCAGACCACGTATCTCGTTTGCGGTGTTTAAAAATCTCCACTCACATTTTATTTTTTTGAAGGAGATCAAATCAATATCATTCCTTACAATTTTCCCAAATTTTTCTCCGCACAAAGAGGAAAAATCGCGGAAGTTTTCACGAATTGACGTTGAGTAGTTTTCTGTTTAAAAAATAAAGTATGACAGGAAGTCTGCAACGTCGCAAACCGAGATACGTGGTTTGGTAGTTTCACCGTCGAACTGTAATTAAACACTTGCCTCGATGAAAAATGCTGATTGATTTCCTATTTACTATTTTGGATACTAAAATAGATCATAATTTCATACGTTTTGATTCATTTCTTCCTTTAAAAAAATGCCGGAAAATGTATTGTAAAAATTGCTCTGATAAACCACCGATATATAAAAAACACATATTATACTATTATTCTCCTTTGATTTATACATATTTTTCCCCCATCAATTTATATGAGAATAATCAATGCAGAGTGTGCAAACATTTAATAATCATGAGTTGAAAAACGCTGACTATGCGAGTATAAATATTAAAGCCTAACAGAGCGGAGCGGCCCGCGGCGGCGTGCTGCCAGCGCGAGAGGCTCACCGGCTCCTACAAACCTAAGTGGATACATCACGCATTGCACAATGCTTGAAGTATCCACTTAGGTTTGTAGGCGCCAATGCGCGTATCGTACTGGCTCCGTTCAGGTATAGCAAGGTGGGAATTTCTTGAAAGATAATTAAGTCCTGTTACACCAAAGAGGTGCGTAGAGAGTTTTAGTGAATTTTGTCTCATGCCATGGAATTGACGCTCCCCCATTTTTACCAAAACTCTTAACTATATATTATTCTCCGTTGGACCAAACAGACAAAACAAAAAAACAAGCAAACCCTCATTCTTCCAAGACTACATTTTCATCCAAAAACGTCGTGAGCAATTGTCGTTTGTATTTACATGTGGGCCAATTAACTTTGGGTCTCAACTGGCACGTGGACCAAAACTCCCGTGCCGAAAAAACGCGTGGACGTAAATTTCTGGAAAAAACAGGTGCGCGGACAAAAAATCGTTGACGAAATTTCCTATAACCCTTGTGCATCATTGGAGCACTGGTTTGTTTCTACGGTTGAAACGATGTGCGGAGAGAAATTTTGAAACACCGCAAGAGAATAATACCCGGTCATACAGTTTCACCGCCGGAATGAGCTTTCCTCTTTGTGCTCTCAACAACGACACAAAAATATTGTTTACATGCACAGTGCAGCGTCCTTCCGGCACGAAGGAATTTAACAAATTCCCCATAAGAGTGGCTCCGTCCGTTCTGAACACAACTCAATTACGGTGTATTTCCTGGAAAATGAGAATAGATCGCCTTAACCTCTGTAAGTTGCACTTCCGGTTTTGCGCTTTTGAACCCGAGCAGTTTCTGTGACTCGTACCGTTTTTACTGTATTGCTCAGCGGCTGTAATACTTCACAGAGATGCATTGTACGAGGAGAAGAATATACGACCCAATGAAAAGAAGAGATACTATGAACGCATTAATTTTAAAGAGGCCTGTCTCTTTTCGTTTGCACCGCAGCGAGACTTCCTTTGCATGAATTCATATCTGTGCTCACTGGAGGGCACAATATACAGTGTGTCTCACGAAAAAGGAGCCACCTTGAGTATCTGCCGAACGCGTTGGATTTTTTTTTTTTTTTTTTTTTTTTTTTTTTCGATAGTGCAATGTTTAAGAATTTTTTTGGCGGAGAGTTTGGTTTGATACGGCAATTTCATTGGGCTTGGGGAATTTTTGAAAAGAGCATGAAAAAAATGTTTCAACCTCTGCCAATCACTGAAAAATTGTCCGATTTACATTCGGTTGGGACAGGGTGGCTTGTTTTTTTCCGTGAAATTGATTTTTGAAATAAAAAAGTAGGGGTGCCACTTGAAAAGTTCGACTTACGGGTGGGGCACCCCCCGCCCTACGTCCCTCCCGCGGTTTGAGAAAATGTCAAATACGCCAAAAGGTGTCCCACTCGATATAAACGAACACGTCTTTTACCGTTTTTCGAAATTCCAACGCGTTCGGCAGATATTCAAGGTGGCTCCTTTTTCATGAGACACCCTGTATTTAATGATGTGTTTCTTACACAAAAATGTTTAATAAGTCGTTTTATAAAGTTTTTTAAAGGAATAAGTATACATTCTCAACCATAATTTAGCCTCATTCGGTCAACCGAAATACTTTACGAAATACGACAACTTTATTCCATGAAATTTGAGTACATGTTCAGTAGGAACTCAAACAAGATTACGCAAATTTGACACAACTCTCAGAGTCGCCTCAATTTGAATTTTAAATTCATATAGGCCGTATAAACTGATTCCGCATTACAGAACAAGACACGGTGTAAATGAGGAAACTTTTGCATTCATTAGGGGAGTTATTTTGAGACAACGCTCGATGCTTGAGGGGGCACAGATAGAGTCAAAAGTGATGCCTCTCATCAGCAATAATAACAACGCCCCTTGAAGTCGCGCAGCCTGTATTCGCCGCTCGGCCGCTCCTCTGACAAAAGGGCGTATCTACCCCTCGGATGAGCCCTATTTCCAGCCTAATTTCATGCTTCCTGAGGCTCAAGTGGAAATGAAAATACGCCCTTTCGTCAGAGGGGTTACGTATTTCCACCCGTGCCGTGCTCACTGTCAGCAATTCTCTCATGATTCAAAGCGCCGCTAAGTGTCTCATCGTTCCGCTGATAGTGCCGCCACCGCCGCAACCAGCCCCTTCGGTTCATTAACATGCAAACCGCGTGACTTTCAAATTTTCCCGCTCACAAATATCCCGCCGAATAGGGCTCACCCCCAAGCTACACCGCAGTAATATTATTTATCAGACGGTTTGATCTCGGAATGAATATCCGAGAGATAAAGGTAAGAAAGATGTAGGTCAGACGTAAAGAGCGTTTGAATGAAACACGTGGTCAGCAAACTTCAGGGAATGGTAGCTTACGTTGTGAATATGCTGTGCACCGAGTCGAATCGATTTTTTGCATGGGAAGTCTATCGGACCGTTTCAAACTTGTTGCAAATGTGCAGTCCGTTTTTGTATGGATGGATTTTCGAGAGAATGTGCCTGGAAATATTAATTTTGATTGCACACATGAACGAATATCGCGCTTTTTCCCCGGGAAATTCGCTCGGTTGTTAATTCATACGAAAATAAACTATCATCGGAAATTTTGAAACGATATAGTGAACTCCCGCCTTTGTGCAAATGATTCAATCAATGCAATAAGGCATGGGGAGGAATGGATTATAACAAACGTAAAACTATGAAAATCTTTAAAATTTCTCTCAGACATTCCATAGCTAAAATAAAAATTAGACGACAACTAGACAAAAACTGGAGGTAGCATTCGTAGAAGTAAAAGAACTAGAATGATACATGAGTGAATCGTAGCACATTTTTCATACAAATAATTTGACTGCATGCATTTATCGTTAACTTTATGAGAATTATAATATTTTTAAAAATAAATTGAATGAAAACATTCGACTAACTAATGCCCATTTTTGAAAAGTCGGCATTATGAAAGACTTGTTAATCATGTGAATCAATACTTCTCAAGAAATTTTTAAAAATCAATGTACACACTGTGCTAAATTTGAAGAATTAAGATAAATTCCATGCGCGGAAAGAATTAGGTACAGAAACAATAAATGCAAGCTATCATATTTAAATTGAATTTAGTTTGGATCGGGAATGCAAGGGATAGACGTCTTACATGGATTTAATGTTTTCCGATGGATTCTTGTTTGCCAGACATTCCCCTTGTCGGGCAGCAGTCTTATTTTTGCGTACGGATCTGCCGTCCCGCTGAAATCTCGGGCTTGAAGATCTTGCGCCTGCAACAGAGGAAATTCAAACAATCAAGATTCTTAACATGAAAACAGTTTGTAATTATAAACCGACTTAAGTTGAATAAAACGACGATTTTTTTTTTTCAGTAAAAGAGTTTATTAAATGTGATCTTCTTAAACAGAAATATACACAATCTCTATATAATAGAACGTAATGTGATAAAAACATAAAACAGGGTATTACGTTATTCCTTTACGAGGTAAGCAAAAATGACGATTAATGCTCAAAAGTCTCCACACCAAACACCGGAGTAAAAACGCCATTTTTGCGCTGACGCAACTTCGCTCAGTCGCGAACGCCAAGTGTACGAAAAATCGTGTTTTGATTTAGGTATTTCAAAATTTGATGGGCTTGGAGGACAAGGTATATTTTTTTAAAAAAAATTGAGGTATTAATGATCTCAAATAAAACTAGTTATAATGCATAATCTAAGAAAAACTCGCTCCCTAAATCCAATTGTTCGGCATAAAAAAGTCAGTTTGATCTTTCTTTTCGCCATAAGGATCTATGTAATTTCGAAACTCCAAATACGTATTTCTCGAGATAGCAAAATCTGCACTTAGGTGCCTTGTCCTCCAAACCCCCCATTTCTTCTCCGTACTTCATTTTTCAAATGGCCATCATTGGAAATATTTTTAAAGACATTTTCCGAAAATATTCTTTCAGTCACACAAAATCTTATGCGATGACATTGATCACTCAAATTAAAAGGAAGTTAAATGTGACAACAAATCTGCAACGTTGCAAAATATAATACGCAGTTTTTATTGTTGGTCTTGCCCTCGAATCCTCTTTCAACCTTTTTACCAACATAATAGTTGTTCGAAGTGAATTTGCCATCCTATCGTCCTCCAGCAATCCAACCTCCCATTCAAGCATCCCAATGATGGACAGTGTAGAAGTAATTATTCATATAATTTGTACTCTCAGTGCATAAAATTATCATTTTCAAATTGCAGTGCACCTTCACTTATGGTAAATTTTTGCCCTTTTCAAACGTCAATTTGATTAAAAAAGGTTTTAATCACACGCGCCAATCCCTTTTATTCAAACGTCAATTTACTAGAGTTGACATTTTTATAGAATTCCGACCCCCAGGATAAGTTCGTAGGTTTGAATTAATTTTTAAACCGAATCAAGGAACTGAAATAAAGTGAACTCGAAGAAACAAGATATAAGAAGGCTTTGAGGGAAGTTGACACAAAGAATGCGGAAGGGTTAAGCTCGGATTGAGGTCAAAAAAAACGAGGAAAAAATGAAGTGGCATGTTGTATAAACAGGCCTTCCATCTGCGAAGTTAATTCAATTTTTCTGGTCTGCAGAAAGGAGTAGAAATGTCGGAGTAAATTATTTATACGAGCAGTGTGCTGGCAAGAAGGTGGTCTCGAAGGAATATGAACAATAAGCACAGAGACATCTGCGTCTGAAATGGAAAAATGCTTTGGAGCTTACTATAGATAAAAAAGTGTTGGCAGCTAGGGCACACACTACGGCGAGGACAAATACTCATCTGATAGTATGACACAAAACATATTTGCAGAATCCATATAGGTATTAAGATTCATTTCAGGCATTTAAATATCATTAATCACAGAGCACCCCAAAGCCGTATCCCATGTTGAGACCCCATCCCAAAATTTCAAGAGAGACTTTCAAATAATACTTCTTCTTAATTTTATTGATTTAAGTTAATACATTGGCAATCCGGCACGGACTGGTGTAAGAATAGAAATTATGACGAAGCGTGGTATAGGGATGTCGAAGTACAGAAAAGAAACCCATGGGGTACTGGGGTACCATCCATAAGTTTATCGATGGCAAATGTGCAAACCACGTATCTCCGATGCGATGTTTTAAAATTTCCGATCCCATTTCATTTTTTCGAAGTAAATTAAACTTTGTAATCCATACAGAATATTCTGCTAACCAAGAGGATAGATCAAGGAAGTTTTCGAGATTACATTGATTAGTTTTTAGGAGAAAATATGAAGTATGGCAGGACACCTGCAACTTCGCGTAGGGAGATACGTGGTTTTCCACTTTGGCCATCGATATATGCGGAGTTTCATTTTGGCATTCTGATTTACATCTCCACCTGAGCTGATTGTAGATGATTTGCAAATATCTTCGACTTCATAGTCAATCAGGGCCGGATTAAGGGGGTGGCCACATGGGCCGCGGCCCATGGCGGCAAATTTTGCAATTTTTTTAAATGTAGGTATAAACAAAATTGGATTCAGAATAAAAAATTATCAATAAGAAAAGGAAACAAAATCTCTTTTTCCTGAGAGTATAGTAATTTCTAATTCGGTAGTTTTTCGGTGATACAAGAGACAGCATCTTTAATTAGTCGAGTTAAGAGAGGAACTAAACACTCAATTTTGCCTGGAGCTCAGCACAGAGAGGAATAATGACGAGGACTTGAGATGAAGAGGACAAGCCTTCGGCGCGGCGGTCAGCATGTAACACATATTAGCGCCTACAAGACTGCATGAATACTTCACCCATTGCGCCAAACACAGTGCGGTCATGCGGTCAGGAGCGGTTGGCGTGAAACGATAGCGCCTACAAGACTGCAGGAATACTTCACGCATTGCGCCAAATACAGTGCGATCAGCGCAGCGCGGCGCGGCGGCGGAAGTTAAAATTATTAAACCACATTTATGTTTGTTCTTTCATACTTTTTCGGTTCATTTCTTATAAGTGGAGGATCTTGTCCACACGGAGATAGGTTTACGGAACATAACTTTCGCGTCAAGTTCCGTGAAATTTTGCTAGTAGTGTTGACAGGGCTTTCGCAAAAAAATGTATCCAACACGTGTAGGTAAACGCGTCTCATGCACCCCTCCCCCTCCGGCACGTTCACTTGATGGTTTTTATTGATGTTTCAAAACGAATGAGAAGGGGGCGGCAAAATACAGGCGGCAAGTGGGTAAATCCGGCCCTGTAGTCAATGCAAATATAAATTCTATGAAAAATGTAAACTTTCGGCACCAACTGGCACCCGCGAGTGAGAATATCTGGGGCTGCCGCTGCGCAAGTTCCGGGGTCCTCTGAAAGTTTACTCTTAGGGTTACAAAACTTAAACATAATTGCTGGATATCTTAATTTTGAACAATGGGGCTGAGACAGGAAAAGCAAGTATGAATGACGTCGGTATTAGAGAGCGAGCCCTCTTGTTTAAACTTCTCGACTTTACAGGGCTAGTCTCTCAGACTGAAAATTCTATAACACCCTCATCAAGACAGTTTAGCTGTCGCTGTATGAAATCGTGCGCACTCAGATTGAGGGATCAAATTTTATTCATTCATCCTTTTGAATCTTCCCCTTCTCTTCCTTTACGTTTCGCCCCCTCCTAATTTGGATGGCCATGTTTCTTCATACATGATGAGTAATGTGATACGAAACTTTCGGAGATGTTTCCGGTAAATCCTCGGCTCTCCGAAAGAGTTTGCTACTGGCGTTTAGATATTACCTGCTAATTTACATTTATACAGTCCCACATTATACGAAATTAATTCTAAGAGTGTAATAAATTCCGAATTAAAAATGCAAGTAAGGGCCAAAGAACTGTAACTAAAAGCTAAAAGGTTTGGTGTCCTAAATTGAAGGCGTCTGCCTAAAATGTGGATTGAAGGCATCCAGCAAGACACTAATTGAGAGATGTCAGCTGCCGAAAGATTGACAGATTCCCATGGCACTTCGGCGTCGCAGAGCGTCCTAGTGCGCTGTAAAAGCAATTAATACGTAGAATTGTACTTCACTAGATTTTAATTGATTCGAAAAATTAGGGGATAGCCATGGAGCAGCTCTTTTGCCTGCAAGGTATGTTACAATTGGATTACTTTTTGCAAAAACGAACCACTATCTCTGGCTCTTCCATAAAAGCACCTTTTTGCATAGGGGAACCAATGGCACATATGTTCTTTCTAAAATGAGCCAGAAATAGTGGTTCCTTATTGCACAATGTGGTCCAATTAAAAAACCGTTCGTCTTGAGCCTGGTGTTATATATATCATGACAAAATATTTATACATATCTTAATATTTAATTTGAAAAATAGAATGAAATTGTGAATCAACCACTGTACTAATTGCGAGGGGCGTTGGTTCATTTGAAAGGTGTTGTTCTCAATGCTTCGGGAAAACTATAAATTATTTTCTGGGGTTCGTCCCCGATTTTTAAATCCCTAAAAACTCATAAATTGGATGAGGGGAAGTGGGGGTTTTTTGTTTTTTGTTTTTCGGAAAAGTTTTGTTGCTACGCATCTTACTTTACTGTTTGCTGTCTTTTTATCAGCTGTTTTCATTCAACAATCATCATTAAGTGAGGTTACTTCCAACACTCAACTGCCATCAACTTACATTTTTCTTTTCCCGGGTTTTTTTTTTTTACGGTTTTTCATGATTGATTCCATCTTTTTCCTATTGCCAATTTTTCCTCATTAAGTCAATAACCTCCAAGTTTTTTTTCTCATTTCCGATCAGAACTTTTCACGCTGTTTCTTTTCAATGTGTATTAATATGTTTATTATTAATTTCCATTTTCATTTCATCCTTTTTTTCTGATTTATTTTTTTTAATTTAAAAATTGAACTTTTCAGTTATGATTTTGTTAAAATAATAATAATTTTTACTAATTTTAATTTTATATTTAACAGTTGTTATGAGTGGATTTTTTTTTTTGAATGAAGTTAAAACAGGAGCAGAAAAAGAAGAAGAACCAGAAGGAACAGCTACTGAAGAAGAAAAAGAAGAAGCAAAAAAAGAAAAGACAAAAGGAGGAAAGAAGAAGAGCAAAGTTGTAGGAAATATAGGAAGAAAAGCAGGACAGAAATGGCAAAAGAAGAATCAACAATTTAATCGAAAAAAAGCAAAGTATTTAAAAAATAAAAAAAGATCTTCTTTAAAATTAGTTTGAAAACAAATGTAAAACCTAAAAAATAATTTTGTATGAAGATTAAAACAAAATTTTAGTTTAAAGTTTACTACATAAAATTACAATTTTTGAAAACATTTGTTATATTTATTCTCTCAAAAAAATAATTAGACCCGATTCAAAGACAAAACAGAAAATTAAATGAAAATAAATAAAAAAAAAAAACATGTGAAAGTGAAAAGTGTACAGGAAAAATAAGGGGCTGCGAAGCAGCCCCATAAGCCCCTAGTAGACCTTTAACTAAGAAAATCAGGAATGCAGATGCAGAAAACTCGAAATTTTTCCGAAATTGTTAGTTACGGTTCTTCAGCTCTTGACTAATGATATATTGACGCTCGTATCAGTGTGTCTTGATCAGAGATTTATTGGTGTATGTTTCCGGAGAACGCATTATTATTAAATTAATTTTCTCTTTTAAATTGTATCCCTCATCGCAGCTAGAACATTACCCCCAGTAAGTCTCACGACCAAATAATTCGTCAATGTTGGTTCTGTTTTAGCACATTTTTGGGAGGAAAGAATAGCTGTATGTGAACGATTACTATCCTTTATTGAAAGGAGTGAAGCAACCAGTGCTAAAATAGAGCCGAGTACATTTTAATTCAAATAAGCACATCGCAATGAAACTATAGTGAACCACTTATCACGGTTCGTGACGTCGCGTCGCAGACTCCCTGTCATACTTTATTTTCTAGATGGGAAACTACTCAACGCCAATTCTTGAAAACTTACGTGTTTTTTCCTTTTTATGCGAACAACCCTCTGTAAAAATTTCAAGAAATGATGTTGATTTGTTCTCCATCAAGTCAATGAAATGGGAACGGAGATTTTTAAACACCGCAAACGAGATGCGTGGTCTGATAGTGTTACCCTCGATATGTTTATTATTGGTAGCCAAATCAATATGTGTGGAGCTAAAACTTCCGGGAACAATTATTGAACGATTTGAGCTACCTCTGAGTTTGGTTTCATTCAGCATTCCAAAATTTTGTCGCGCCGCGAGGAACAAAGGTCAAATTATTCAGCCTGGTCCCTGCTGGCCCTCAAGGCGGGCTAATGAATGCCACGCATAGCTACCAATTTTAGCGCGAGGGCCTGAATAGTCTCTCGTGGTCGCCTACTGAAATAATTCGATTTATTTGCAAAGTTTGACGGTCAGGGTTTCCCGGATAATTATACGCGTAGAGTCAAGAGGAGGGTCTCTCCCACCTTGTTTACAGGGTGTGTTGCGTGGTTGCGCTCATGAACTTTGTTCTCGATTAATTATAACAATTATTCTGATGAGTTCTTGTGGTTGACGGTCGGCCGAATCCTACTTTTGTTGTGGTGAATTGAGTATTTTGCCCTCTTTCACCTAACTTGTTTTTCTTAGTTCAGTTTTTTATTGCAACCACCGAATATGATGCTTTTTTTCTTAGGTAAAAGCGCATACACAAGTCAAATAAAAATATCAGAATCCGCCAGAACATGGGAAAGACAACAAAATAGTAACTCGCTTGGAAAAATATTTGAAGGACGAAAATATGGGGAATGGCAAAATGTAGAACGACGAATGATGTGCAAAAAATTGGGCATACGTTCGAAAATGTCCCGGAAACAAGCTGAAAAGCATGAAAAATCTGGATATCCGTCAATTTTGATGAAGGCGATTTTCTACTGGAATTATTTCAACGGAATAAATTGACAAGATCTTATCAAAAATAACGAAAGAGCGAGCAAAATACGCCATTTTTCAAGGGAGAGTAAGGAGGGAAGTGCTGTAAAACGCAAAACCGACGGAAAGAGGAGGTGCGGGGGTCATTTATGTCGGAGTAGCCATCACGGCCTATTCTCCAGCATCCCTATTCTTTCTCTCTTCTTCCCCTTTCTCTCTTTTCCTTTTTCGTTGAATCCCTCATTTGAATCTGAGTATTCAAGAGAGATTACTTGGATTATCATGAAGTTCCTAGTTCTAGAATTAGCCCCCGCGGTCAATTCATTTTACTTTTCATTAAAGTTTTACCATTTAAATTTTAGGTCAATTCCTCAGGGGTTTTTTTTTTGGCGACAGAAACTGAGCCGAAAAATATTATAGGCTCCCCTCCCAGTGTTTCATGCTTCTTCAGGTGCTTTCAGAGAGCATAATCTGGAGGATAGGATTTTAATTTTTATTTCTTCCGTTTGTTATTTCTTTTTCTAATCAAAATTGGTGGGAATTTTCAACCTAGAATTTTTTCTTTTTTTTTAAAGAAAAAATAACAGTTATTTATGGAAAGAATATTGTTACGAGACTTATCAAATGAGTAGCAAACGGAGGGATAAGCCGTAGGTCAAACATTAAAAATAGTTAGAACATTTCCCGAGGTTTAAACTCTGACGTCACCTTCCCGCGTGGACCAGTTGAAAACAAAGTTTGATCATTACTCGGCAGTAAATCTTTTTGCTGAGAAAAGTGATAAAAATTATAGCTTTCTGTGTTGAAATGGTTGTCAAATGACTTTTGAGCCTCATGCAAATAGAAATACGCTCCTACGTTGGATGATCGACGAAATCTGTACGCTAATTTTCGTTAAAACTAAAATTTTTAGACGCAAATTATTGTGACAATGGAAAAAATCGGGTAGTCCGCTCTTTTCCCTTTCTTATCAGGGTAGTAAAGTAAGCAATTCAATACACGACTGAAATGGCATAGATGTCATGATCAATGACAACTTTCAGTGGTAAGTAACCACGTAACTGGAATTAGAGGAAAGAAAATTGGTTGAGACGTTTAATTCCTCATTAAGCTCAATTGAAAGGACGCATCTCTGCCTACAATGTGCCCACTAAATGTTTTGCGGACTCTACGTTTTTGTAAGGGAAAATATAATTTATGAGAAGCTCAAAACCATTTGCAAACAGTGTTTTTCGAATACCATATGAGGGATTGAGAGCCCTAGAGACTGAATCGAGTTGCAAGAATTCAAATTTCCAACGAATATTTTAATTTTCTTTTCTTTCTTTTTTAAAACATCAAGGGTGTATGTTTTACACCGAGAATTTTAGGAATTTTTGTGAAATCACGGAGAGGATTTACAAGAATCTCATATGAAAAGCAATCGTATTTCGTAATTCAATGATTATTGAACTACACTTTGCAACGTCGGGATGCAAATGAAGCTGCTCCGGCTCTGATCCCTTCAAATGGTTTCCTTCCGCAAGGCGCTGTCTATATTAAACACAAGAAAACAGAAAATCAGGTTGGAAGGTATCTTTCCGCGCGCAATGAATCAGCAGGCGGCAATACGCGCACGGACGCCTACAAACCTAACGGGCTACCTCACGCATTGCGCAATGCTTGAAGTATCCCCTTAGGTTTGTAGGCGTCAGTGTGCACGGCGCTATGAGATAACTATTTTAACGCGTAGGAGTGCGTATTACATAATCGACGGTTTGAAGGCGATTTATCCGTGCGTACATGGCCACCTATCAATCTATCTTATGCACGAATGCACAACCCGGCTCCTCTGTAGCTAACAAGGGGAGCTTCCCAAGTGTAACCGGAATTTCGAGTTGAAATTTCGCATGAAGATACTAGAGATGATTTTAGGGATGCCGTATTTTTTCGTTTTTTCGAATGGGGTCGGGAAAGCCCTCAAAAAAAGGGCTAAAGATGCGGAAAAAACGCGTGCGCTAGCGGCACAAGGTAAACGTAGGTGATAGAGGCAATGCATCCTTATCAGTACCGCATGGCCAAACGGTAGCGCGCTCGCCTCGCAGGCGGGAGGTCCTAGGATCGAATCCTGAACACAGCTCGTAATTTTATTTTACTTTATGCTTGTTTATTTTTCACTTACTTTATTTTGCACCATTCGCTCCGCAAACCGACTTACGAGGTAGAACACGTAGTGACTGAAGATTTTTTACATATGCTGATAAAAACTCGAAGTTTCTCTTGGATATAATTGAATAAACAAAACACTCTAAAACTCACCAAATTTCGTTGCCAAGCTGAATTTCCGGAGTATCAGTCGAATCTGTATCCGTATCTGACTGATACTCCGGAAATTCAGCTTGGCAACGAAATTTGGTGAGTTTTAGAGTGTTTTGTTTATTCAATTATATCCAAGAGAAACTTCGAGTTTTTATCAGCATATGTAAAAAATCTTCAGTCACTACGTGTTCTACCTCGTAAGTCGGTTTGCGGAGCGAATGGTGCAAAATAAAGTAAGTGAAAAATAAACAAGCATAAAGTAAAATAAAATTACGAGCTGCATTCAGGATTCGATCCTAGGACCTCCCGCCTGCGAGGCGAGCGCGCTACCGTTTGGCCATGCGGTACTGATAAGGATGCAGTGCCTCTATCACCTACGTTTACCTTGTGCCGCTAGCGCACGCGTTTTTTCCGCATCTTTAGCCCTTTTTTTGAGGGCTTTCCCGACCCCATTCGAAAAAACGAAAAAATACGGCATCCCTAAAATCATCTCTAGTATCTTCATGCGAAATTTCAACTCGAAATTCCGGTTACACTTGGGAAGCTCCCCTTGTAAGTATCGGGCGAAATTCACCCCACTATCGCCAGCTACGCTCAGAGTAAGTTCACCGTACTAAGTCTTATTTATTGAATGCATTGCTAAACACGTCACTAAAAATCATCGGGTGGAAATTGTGCTAACCAATGTAACTTTTTCGCAGCAAGAGACCAAAGCGGGACCTCTGAAATATTTTGTCACTTTCTATACGTTATCTGTGAGAAATGAGTCGGTTAAAACTACTTTACATAATACTTTTTCATGCGGCAAAAATTATTGATGTGCCAATTTCTATCTTATTACAGGATGTTCTTACGAAACAACGTGATATTTCAAAAGTGAGTGGATGGTTGATGTGAATTTGTTAACCAAATAATTCAGTCTAAAGTTTTTTAAAGATCATCGATGGACTCACGGCTCAGTAAGTTGTGCTACAGAGGAGAGGTGTAAGAAAGTTCTAACGTTGCCAAGTTTTCTTAATGAAATGCAAATTGCCTGAAAATGTTTTGTATTGCTCTGCTTAAATTTCCCACAGGATTGATGCGTGATTTTGATAATAAATCAGCAAATTTCGAGGAAAAGTACTCATCATTTTGAAGCCGTCCATAAATGACGACTGGCATTATTCCTATGTCTTATTCCTCACCGCACATACTCGCACCTAGAGGATGGAAATAATTCCTATTTTTGGCATGTTTGGCACCTGTAGTCCCCCATCAGTCCTTTCTATGTGTCTTATGTCGTTATTCCTCCAAATTGAATGTTACATTCTAGGAAATTTGGCATTATTTGAGTGCTCATTCACTTGGCACGGTGGCAATGACAATCATCCCGACCCTTAAGAAAGTACATACCAACAGCAACAGGTCGATTCTTAATTGAATTCGTCGCTCCTTCCGACGTAAGGGCGTACGAGGGGCGTTCAATAAGTAAGTATCCCCCCCCCCTCTAAAATCCATAAAAATGGACCAATTTTAAAAAACTTGGGCTCAAAATCTTCCTTAGGATATTTTGAGTTCAACAAAACAAACCGCAACAAAATCGGACTATGTGCGGCCGAACGCGAGCCGTTTGAACGCGCCGAGGTGCTCGACGCTCCCGCCGAATCTGCGAGGATTTGAAGTCCGCTACGGGAGAAGAGCTTCTCTGCCAAAGCCTCAGTCGTTCATCACTGACGAAAAATCAAAGAAATTTTTGTAGAATAAGGGGCTTACCTCACTTCTCCACATAACCAGCTCGATCCAAGCAAGTCTGATACTGAGACTAAGACTAAGAGAACAGCTTTTGGATGCCTCGTGCGTGGAAGTCTTTCAGCTGACCGCGGATGAAAGAGTGGACGGCTTGTTTGACCTCTTCCACTGATTCAAAATTAACTCCTCCAAATTCAGATTTCAGATACGATAATAAATGGCAAACACCACCATTTATTCCCGTTCCTGAAATCTGAATTTGGAGGAGTTAATTTTGAATCAGTGGAAGAGGTCAAACAAGCCGTCCACTCTTTCATCCGCGGTCAGCTGAAAGACTTCCACGCACGAGGCATCCAAAAGCTGTTCTCTTAGTCTTAGTCTCAGTATCAGACTTGCTTGGATCGAGCTGGTTATGTGGAGAAGTGAGGTAAGCCCCTTATTCTACAAAAATTTCTTTGATTTTTCGTCAGTGATGAACGACTGAGGCTTTGGCAGAGAAGCTCTTCTCCCGTAGCGGACTTCAAATCCTCGCAGATTCGGCGGGAGCGTCGAGCACCTCGGCGCGTTCAAACGGCTCGCGTTCGGCCGCACATAGTCCGATTTTGTTGCGGTTTGTTTTGTTGAACTCAAAATATCCTAAGGAAGATTTTGAGCCCAAGTTTTTTAAAATTGGTCCATTTTTATGGATTTTAGAGGGGGGGGGGATACTTACTTATTGAACGCCCCTCGTATATCTCGATTTGCACGTGACCCCTGTGCTCCGTATAACTCTAAGCTTTCTAAGGCTCATGTGAAAATAGAGATACGCCCTCGGAGGAGCGACGAATTGATATCGAATGACCTCGATCGATATATCGATGACCGAAGTACGAGACCACGTAGCTCCGTTTGTGACGTTGTAGAATTGATGTCAGTCTTTATATTCTCTTTGGAAAACTATTCAGCATCATTAATTGATAATTTCCATCATTTTTCTCCTTGCTTTGCAGAATATTTTGTGTGAATTCAACCTAAACACTTGGCTTGTATTGTCTTTAAAAAATTAAATTAGCGCCAGAAATTTTGAAACACTGCAATAGAAATGTGTAGTTTTGCACTTTGGTCATCGATGTAGCATCACCAAGATATGGATTCAACAATGGACCCACAGTGATGATTCTTAGAGTCAAGAAAACTAACTTTCGGATTGTTGAATGCCGGTCAGTTTTCCCACTTTAAACATCTCATTTTCACCCCGTGCTGACAGCTCTCGGCTCGGGCAACGAAACCGAGAGACTAGGATTCCTTCTACAAATCTCCTTTTGACCCCTCGTTTAAATTCAACAACTGAAGAAATCTCATTCGAATTAGCATTTACGAGGGGATTTGGCCACTCCGCTCCCGCATACACACCAGGGCTGCCGCGCTAAGGAAGAACGCCGTATGTACATTCGAGAGTTGCCAAATTTCCCTCGATAAAATGTTCATTTTTTAGGAAAATTATGAATATTTTTCCTTGAAATTTTCAAACGTTTTAGATCAAATTATAAACATAATTATCTGCGAAATTGGTTGACAAAGATTCAAAAATTTTCCTGAAAATTAGTGATTTTCTAGGGGAAATTTGGCAACGCCCAAATGCTCATACGGTGTTTTCCTTAGCATGGCAGGGTGAGAAAATATACGGAGCTCCAGCGCAGCGTATAGCGCGCCCAGATCCCACGCAACGCCTTAATGCGTCAATTTGTTTCGCCCTACCTGCGCCAAGGCGCCACACTGCCCTGAATTTAAATTTGCTCCCTCAACGCCGCGCCGCGCCGCGCCGGCATTGGGACTAGATTGTGCTGAAAATTTAGCACTTTTCCCCGCTTACTTCAGCGTAAAAAATCATCATGTAATTACACAGCCTGACAACCTTGCGCGCCGGGATCTTTGGGAGGTAGAAGTGTAGTGACCCTCCACCCACCTCGTTGCACGATGCTCCGTTGGATTTAAAACGTAAAGGAGGCCATGCCGTAACTTGAAATATATCTATGGCCAAAATTAAAAATCACGTACCTCCAACGCAGTAATCCAAAATTTCTGCTCCTGTATTATTTTGTCGAAGAGAGACATGCCAGCTTTGCAGCTTGAAATTTATACCGCAATTGAAACTTTGTGAGGTAAACTTTACCTTATCTTTAAATGGTGTAAGATCGAGTTTAACTGAAAGGAGCCATTTATTGGAATCAAAGGGGTCAGCTTTTAACTGCATGGAGGAATTCTGCATGGTCGACACTAAGCAGTTAGCTCCTTTCTCCATTCACGTCATCATTTCATCAATGGAGAATCTGAGAGGGAGGCGTCCCACGTCCCTTTTTATTCTGAATATGTTTCACTTTTCATGCATTCGGACGAGAGAGACCAAGTTATAAAAAAAAAGTTATGGTTGCTTGATAGATACGTTTATTTAAAGGTGCTTTTAACATTATTGAAAATTTTACTTCATTGGTCAGATAATGACAAACAAAGCTCCTACAGTTAATATTAAAGTTTATACTTTCGAACACAAAATTTCATTTTTTTTTTTTTTTTTTTTTTACATTCAGAGGAAGGAGTCCAAGTTATTAAAAATTCAAAAAAAGTCATGGTTATTCTTGAAAATTTTATTTCGTTGGTCAGATGATGACAAACAAAGCCCCTGCAGTTAACATCAAGATTTATACTGTCAAGCACAAAATTTTATAATATTTTGGAAATCATACAAGCACACTGCTTGCCCCCCCCCCCCAAAAAAAAATGGTTCCTGTCTGTTAAACTGAAGTTTCTCCATCGAACATTACAAATTTAGTTCTCAAGTACGTCATAAGGATCAAAGCTCCGGATGTCACAGAAGAACCGTACAATAAATAGACAGGAGAAAGGGGTCTACTGGGCTGAAATTTTCCGTTTTCTGCTCCGCTGAACGAAACTCTGTTTTCATTTTTCCTGCCTCAATCACTCGGTTCGATCTGTTTCAATGGCTTGGAGGCACGAGATCCCCTGGTGCGGCATTATGCCTATTTCCCAGCTACCTCACAATGCCTTCAGGTGTAGGTGCACTTCACTTTGAAAAGGGGAGCGAATACTTTTTCCCTAGAGCATACCCGAGTCAGTTAAGGTCTTTTATTCCGAGTCAATTGAATAATCTTCAAAAATATGCATACGTATCATACCGCATCGTTTTTCAATCAAATCAAAACGAGCGTTGGAGTTGATCACAGAAACTTTTTGAAACGGGCACGCCTTATGGCCGAACTGATTCAAAATATTCCACCGGTGTGGCCAGAGGCAATATTTTTGAGAGACTCCGCGCTGTTACCTACCTCGTGATGTCAAAATCACTTGCGAAAGTCAAAGTTCAGATTCACCTAATCATAGAAAAAATAGAAGAAAGTGAAAAAAAAAGAAAAAATAGAAAAAATAGAAAAAATAGAAAAAAGAGAAAAAAGAGAAAAAAGAGAAAAAAGAGAAAAAATAGAAAAAATAGAAAAAAGAGAAAAAAAAGAAAAAATAGAAAAAAAAGAGAAAAAAAAGAAAATATAGAAAAAAGGAGAAAAAAGAGACAAAAAGAAAAAATAAAAAACAAGAAAAAAATGGGACCAGACCGTGCTCAATTGCACTGGAATTTTACCACTGGAACGCGTTTCGACATTTTAGATGTCATCTTCAGCCGCGATTGACCGCGACTGCGGTTGTTAGTAATTCTCAAGGGTTTTCTATACGATGCATTTACAATCGTGTTCACCATGAAATCCTCGAAATACGGATTCATTCGTGTAGCATCATAGCAGCGTTGTAAAATGGTGCAAATTGCGGTGATTTCATCGGTAGTAATATGCGGGATTGACATCCACAATATTTTTTTAGAAATTTTATTGGTGGAAAATTTACACCTTTGGATAATGCGGTCATGCGACACGCCACACGGCTCACCCAAACTCCAAGGATTGTATCGTAAACACGAGTGTATAAAGGAGAAAACTCTTAAGAACTAATAACCGCAGTCATCGTCTGGCTTAATAAAGCTAGAGCGCCTGCAATTGTTTGTGTATGCAACACGGACGTCCCGAGAACACGAATAGTTGCATCCAAACCTAACCATTTAAAAAGCCGGAGCGCCTTCAATTTTTTCCGTTTGTGATGACGAAATGTGTCACTAGTTCCGTTCATACGTCGCACACTGTGGTATTTGACCGAAAAACCTGGCCAAAACCTCAATTTTAAATTTTTTTTTATTGGAAAACCAATGTGATATTCGAAATCTACACTGTTTTTTACCCTGGTAGACATGTATATACCATTTTTCGAGTGGCTCAATTTCCCGCGAAGAGACCACGAAGTTACCTAATTCTCAGCGATTATTTTGATATGTTTTGGCGCGCTACTTGTCGATCAGTTTACTTCAACTGTGCGGCCATAAAAGGGAACTTCGGGGATGTGCAACACATTCTTAGGGGTATATTCTACACAACTAGCCACAGTATTTTCGAAATTTCCTTTTTTAGTGATTTTCACAGGAGGTTGAAAAGTGAGGTAAAAGTAAACGTTTTTTTCGAAATTCAGAGTCCGATTTCTTTTTGCGCTCAACTGCGCTCAAGCGGTTTAAGGCGGAATGTTATAGTCCAAAGTGGGTATTTTCAGGATTCAGGGGTGACAGACTGAGGAAAACTGAGGAAATTGAAATTTTTGACCTTAAAGATGGACTTTTGAGCGATTTTCACAAACATGAATGGGAAAAATTATGTCGATACTAACGACTAAAATTGTATTTTTCCAACAGCTCTGACCCATTTAGTACCAAATTGGGTGATATTTGGTCACGCAACCTGTTTCTCTGGCCCCTACGCCCTCGAAAGAGGGATAAAAAAAAATAATTTGAAAGCGGATGGGAGGGTCACTTTAAAGTCTTGCAAAAGTGTTTAATCCGTTATCTAACAATCTCTTCGTGCATTATCCTTGAGTATAGACATATTTATGCCATGTTTTACTTTTACAGACAAATTTGAGTCCATGCGGCCGCGGGGTGGGGCTTTAAAAGTGGCCCTCTGGCACCATGAAATTACGCTGAGAGGCACATTTGAAGCCTCGTAAAAGTGAGATATGTGGTTTTGTTACGAATTTCGCAGTGAAGTGCCCTCACTTTGAGATGTGGACCATGGGTTAGGAAGGAACCCATCAAAATGAATCATTTTCACAGGTGCTTTCTGCCCTTACAATCGTTCTTATTATGATAAAACTCATTTTCATCTTATAATTTAACCTCAAATCATCATATGGAGGTCCCGGCACTTTCATACTAGCACTAATTTTGATTCAAAACTATCAAAAATCTAATATCTAGAATGATTCATATTAATTTTTTTGAGAAATGTACAATTACTCCTCAATGTGAGAGATCGGCTGTTTCGTCAAAAATTTTGAAGTGACTTATGCTGTTTTTAAAAAAAACCATAAATGAGGTATTAGAAAGTCCCTATTTCAAAAAGTAGACCATAGGTGAAGGAGAAACTCGTCTAAATACACCGCTTTAGTCAGATACTTTGCGTCCTTTTAAAGGCTTTTTGGAGGGCTTCTTGCACCCTCTTTATAAACTCTCCGCAAATTGTCATATGATGTGTTAGGTGGTTAAATTGTGCATATTATGAATTAAGAAGAAGTACTGATTGTAAAATATTTTTAAAACTCGTCGATATCTGGTGATAAATAGTTTTGGCCAGCTTTTCAGGTCCAATACCACAGTGTGCGTCGTCGTTGCACGAGGAAAGGGCGGGAGGTTTGAGTGTTTAATAAAATCATATTTAAAAAAAATAGGAATCGTTTCCAATTTCTTAGAGAACTAGTACACTACGACAAAGGAAGTTCTAGAGCAAACTCCGGGAAATAACAAGGATTACTTTTTTTTACCAAAATAACAACTACACGACAACGATGAAATTTGCAACGCTGCAGAATCAACGAGCGTATCTTTCTAATTGTTTTCATCAAAGTTAATCATAAGCGCAGACGTGGTTACCCTCATGTCAACAACACATGACAAACTTGGCGGTTGAAATTCTCCACTTGTCAACTGGAACTTCCACACACCATTATGCACTGGAACCCCGTTATTAAACTACTCGTACATCGAGAAACTTTCACGGATGTTGATCGACAGTTGCACCTCTAACTTTTTTCTAACTTTAAAAGAGGATGAACGTGGTTGACCCTCTCATCCCTGTCAAGGCGTGAACTTTTAACCTCCGACACGATGGCGTCAGCGCTGAAGCAATCGGAAGGGTGGAAATGAATAACAACGCAAGGTCCCGATTTTCATGCGCCATAGATTCTTCATGAGCCTGGAGCCCCTCGGCACTCGAGGTATTCGTGCTTACGTCATTACTTACTCCCACTCTTCATCAACGATTCGAAACAGGTACGAGTGTTTCATTCGGGAAATGAACGGTTCTCCGCGTTGTCGAATCGACGAATCGTGAGTTCTTCACTGAAAAAAAATTCTCGGCGTTTTTACCAAGGTCCGTTGGTACCTTTACCATCTCACTTTTTTTACCAATTATTGGTACTTTTACCAAGACAGACTGGTATGCTTACCTAAAAACCGGTATTTTTACTGTTTTTTTCAGGTAAGAATACCACTTTTATTAGTAATCAATTCCTGGTACCTTTGCCATTTTATCTCGGTAATTCTACCACAGTCGGTAAAAAATATTGGCGTTTTTACCAAGGTCCAGTAAAATTACCGAGAAAGTTCAATAATTTTACCGAGATTTCTCGGTGAAATTACCAATTCCATAAATGGTAAAATTACCAAGAAAAAACTGGAATCAAATAGAACCCTGAATTCGTGGTAATTTTACCCTTTTCTTAGGAAATTTCACCGAGATTTTTTTTTCAGTGCGAATCGTGAGTTCTTGAGGCCGGCCGCGAGCTGAAAACGCCGCAATTAGCGACTCTTGTTCGTCCCAGAAGTTAAATTAACTAATTTTCAGCCACAGTGAAGTGTATGCGGTAAGTTTAAACAAAGCCGCCAGAAGGAAAATTGTTTTAGTGGGGCAAAGAGAAGACCCAAAAATGTTCTTTTGCAGCGGAGTAAAGCCACAAAAGGATTTCTACCTCAGAGTTTGGACATAAAAGACGAAATTTTTGACCTTTTACTCTGTGAAGAACGGCATGATTACTGATATGCGGACCAGAGGCGGTCACAGACACATCAATCTGATCTCGGGGGGGGGGGGGGGGTCTCAGGTTTTGCCCCGAGAGTGACAATTTCCAAACTTTTCGACCCTCCCGTCTCTTTCGCCTTTTTTTTCTCGAAAGACTGACTCTTCGTTTCTTCCGCCTCTTTTCTCAAAGGGCCTTTTCGCTTTTTTTCGCCCCTGTCCCATTCTTTTCTAGCTCTACCAGCCATGCTAACCACATCACGAATAACATATTTACGGAGTTCCAAAAAACAATTATGTGCAAAATTCGATTCTGGGTGAGCTATCTAACCTAAAATCGCTATCAGTGGCGAGCCGTGAATGATCGATCGTCGATATGTCCCCATTTGAAGCTATGATTAAGAATCGATTATTAGGGTGTTCGTTGCGAACAACCTGTTCACCCATCCTTATCCTTAGGCTTAAACGGCTGATCAATCGAAATATCGCAAAGCACGCCACGCCCTCTAACCCCTATTCATAATGATTATTTAAATCGAAGTAAACCCGGGTTGTAAACTTGCAAGAATCGCCACCGGTACGAATTCAAAACATTTCGAGAGTCTCGACCTCCCAAAACTTATTGAAGATTTTATTCAACTGGACGTATTCATGCCAAAAGGAGCTTTGCGCATAGGGTTTTCGCGCAACATAGCTCCTTTTCGCATAAATACGTCCGAGCTAGAATGAGGAATTCCATGACTCTGCTCCAAAATCGCGTATCTCATTCGCAATATCCATAAATATCTGTACATACCTGTACAAGAAATGGACCGCGTTCAGCTTAATTGGACAATTTAATCTTTTACATGGAATCGGTTGTGCGAATTTTCTGCATAGTGCGAGGCAAATCCATCAACATTTTCAAAGGGACTCGCACAAACGTTCTCTTGTGAGGAATTAAACTGCCCAGTTAATTTGCAATAGTTGATGTTGCTTGGTTCCTTTCTGCTGAGCGCAGTTCAAATGTCACTCTATTATATAAAATCTTAAGAGCAACAGGTAACGCATAACGCCTCGAAGAGTCGGACCACGAGGCGGTCAAAGGGCGCAGCACCCGCTAATGGAGATGTTGCATGTGTGAGGAATTTGCGATTTGACCGTTGATTCTTGTGTAAAAGGTTCGCGAGAAACACGATGGTGCTACTGGTTTTCTCTGAAATCAACTCCCAAGCTCAAAAAAGCTCTCAAGTTGAGGCCAAAATAGAGGGGATATCCCACGCTATCATGAGAGTCCACGTCTACATCAAGACAAACTCTCCATGCAAAGATAGGGAGCAAATACATTGACAGGGCTGCCACTTTATTTGGGGACTCTAAAACTGAAGACACGGCATCACTGTTAATGTATTTGCTCCCTATCTTTGAATGAAGAGTTTGTCTTGATGTAGAGGTGTACTCTCAGGGTAGGGTGGGATACCCCCTCCATTTTGGCCTCAACTTGAGAGCTTTTTTTGAGCTTGGGAGTTAATTTCAGAGAAAACCAGTGGCACCATCGTATTGCTCGCGAACTTTTACACAAGAATCACCAGTCAAATCACAAATTCCTCACATTATGCAACATTTTCATTTATCGTGTAGTCAACCATAGGAATATGATGCGAAAACACTATGCTGCATCATGGCAAAAATCCACCTGTTGGGTAACGCGTCATTAGGGTGCATCCACTCGATGGAATGGCAACGAGGCTATCAATCGGAGTAGCCGTGCAACAGATAGCTCCGAGTCGGAAGTGCCGTGGCGGGGGGGGGGGGGGGGGGGGGGAGGGGGTTGCTGGAATGCGAGCGTCGCGAATGAACTTGGCTCGGAAAATATTAAAACTGGAAAGTTAACTGGGTTAACGACAGCTCTCTCGATCCTCGATAAAAGACTCCCGAAGAGACACTTTCAACCACTGCGTCCGCCGCACCTCTATCTCCGCCGCCACCGCCCTGCCTGCGTCCACCCCATCATGGGGCTCTGTAATTCAACCCCCTCCCACGCCACCCCTTTTCATTCCTCGGCTCTTAGCTCACGCGTCAGACAATTTCGATTGTAGGGCCTCCATTGGAGGCCTGCTTTTCCCTTCACTACGTATAATATTTGAAGCCGTTCCTATAACAGCGGGCTGATTGTTGAACTTGGTAGACAAAGCTATGGACAAACAAGACACACGGTATGTAGAGGGAGCCTTTTGGTGGAAGTGAGTATTCCAAACGAACGGGTCGCTCATGGACAAAGGAAGAAGGTAATAGACTAGCTAAAAGCAGCCCACGAGAGACCTTACAGTTAGTACATAATTTTCCCCCTTTGTCTATGGAACCACCTATTCTAACCAATAAGATCGCTCCATTCTCCTTATATCTCCTTTGTCTATCACTTTGTCTGTCAATTTTAACCATCAGCCCGCAGCCCGTTTTAGAATTTGTACTGCAGTTCATTTTTAATTTTTCACTCCCACAGTACATATTTTGAGTTCCATATTCATCACCGCATATTTAGAAGTCGCTCCTACACACTCTGACGCGCTCTGACACCCAAACGCCACACATGCCTGACTTTTCAAAGCTTATAGGGCAACTTACATATTAGAATATCTTTGTTGGCGCCCTGCTGTCATCCTTTCAGATAGTAGGTTTTGTGCCGTTTCCCTTTAAAAATTGTTGCTCACGCCTGTACGCCTGCTCGTATCTCTAGTGTGCAGCAGACTCAATGGACTGATTCAACGAGAATCAGCCATGCTGTATTCTCCGCTGTTCAAAATTCTCTCTCGTGTTTTATTTCTCAATAGCATAATGAACGACATACAGCCTTGAAGCTCTTTGTAAATTTTTTCTGGATTCTATGACTCGGGAAACTGCATGTCAGAATAGATCTCGGTCCTTTGTTTTTTTTTTTTTTTTTTTAATTTATTCATTAAGTCAGAGGAAGTTATAAAAAGTTTAAAAAAAATTGCATCCTGACTCCCCCCCCCCCGTATCAACCTCTGTTAAAAAATAAACCCCAAGAAAAAATTAGATATCGTTGAATATAGTTAAGCTCATTCTGGTCCAAGCCATGCAATAAAATGCATCTTTATCTCGTAAGTATTACCTAACGTTTTACCTCTGCCCACGTTAATCCCGGACCAGCGAGCTGCCGAGAATCGATGAGAGAGAAAATGCCTGTTTTTATAACCAAATAAAAAAAGCAGTTTCAGCGTAAACTCAGTGGTTATTCCCCAAGGAAGGAAGCTGAATAGTGTTGGGGTCGGTGGTCGTTCACACGTCGAAAATTGCTCGGAGATTTTGGCGAAAACCGACGGACTTCGCCGCGGAAAAAAAGAAGAAAAAAATCGTTAAATACGCTTTTGACCCACTTCTCGATTTTATTGGAAGCTCTACAGCCGCATATTGCTGCTTCCATTTTATGGGGGAAAGAAATCGGGAGGCGAAGGGGGCTGTCAGCGTGCAGCGTGCTGACAGATGAAAGCGACTTAATCTCACCATTTTAAGATCCCCAAGCTTCGCCATGATTAACTTATTTCACTCTCGCTTACGATCACAGCCGTGAACCAAACTATTTGTAGCATCCGGATCAGAGGTGATTCTTGCAGGTTGGCGACCCTGGATAAAGGCATGTAAAACGATAAAAATATATTGTAAGATGCTGCCTAACCCTATATAAATTTTTGTAATGGATTGAAAAGGAAAAAACAGTTTTGTACACTTAAAAATAGTCACCGACCCGGACTTGTAAAAGTCATTCAATAGTTCCAATCGACGATGAAAGTCCCAAACGACCATAGAATAATGCAAATTTTTAAAAATAATGCTTATCTATTAAAAAACATAATTATTTTATCCAAAAATCAGAATCTCGATCTGAGCGAGATTATTTGACTGAGAGGCCGAGGCATTTGATAAAATGCCTGATTTGACTAATTACCTGCAATTTATTCACGTGGTACTGAAAACTTTGAGCGGGGGGGGGGGGGGGGGGGGCACACGAATGGCGCATGAATCTCCTGTTGAATTGGTACGGATATGGTACGTGAGAGGCAAGGAATCTATAACAGTCGCCATAACGTATAATATAAACTTGTCACGAAAACGGGGAGGCTAGTGCAGTATCCAATTACTCTCTTAGATTTCCCTCGACGAGAACCCAACATCAGTATCGATGGCGGATAATGGAAAGTGAAAAGTGGTGGAGGGTGTACAGTTTTCCGCGGTTATACGGAGTGGTCACAAACTCTCAGATGCCCTATCTTCGATCCTCTCCTTCCCTGCCTTGTTTACAACACTACCACGGGTCGATTGTCGAACCGATATCGAATGACCTTGATCGATAGAAAGCATTGGTATAAGATAGGGATTCATCGGATAGGATCATTCAATAGCGATTCAATTCAACAATACACCCACTGGTCTCCACGGACCATCCTTTTCACTCGTCGCAGATACATCGGTATAAAGAGTTATATAATATATCAATTTTTCGTTTTGAAATAGGATGGTCTCTGACTGGGTCTCCAGCCTGAGGCTAGGGCTCCATGAAATATGTGCATATATTTCTCTGAAAGTACGCTATGTTAAACGAGTTTAAAAAAAAAAAAAAAAAAAAAAAAAAAAAAAAAAAAAAAAAAAAAATCTGAACCAAGAAAACTTTTAAAAGTCATCGATAAATTAATATTTTTCTCACGCCATATGCATGGCGCGCTTAACGTAATAAGAGATTGTTAAACTTGGGAATGGAGGCACGCAAGACAAACGGATGAAAAGAGGCTGAATATACAAATAAAATGTAGGCCCGATGTCTTTATATCGAGATTCAATATACCAAGCAGAAGGATATACAGAAGCAGGTAGAAGGATAGCAGGAGGAGAAGGATATACTTAATACATTTTATTGCCAAAGGCTGACTACGCTGTATAGATCATGGTGATTGATTCAAAAATCAAGCTACAAGCCAAAAAATAAACAAGTAATACTTCAAACTTCTTGTAGCTTGATTTTTGAATCAATTACCATATTTATTAATTGTTTCGACAGAGTAACCTTGAGTTCAGTGCTTACGTCTCTTTTAAACTCCGTTCACCCTTGCCTAAAAACTAGATTTAAAAAAGGAACATGCAGTCTATGACTCATACTTTCAGTCGACGTCGCGTCGGTTTAAGGCGCCTTGATACAACTATTCGTACTCAATGGATATGCGTGTTGCCTACAAAAATATTGAAGGCACTTTGATTTTCATTGTCCGTTTAGTCACCATGAGTCGCGGGCTAGAGTTCACTATTTTGAGCCCCATATTAGTGAGACTATAGATTATCGAGGTTTAAGTTTCTTATTGACAGAGTGGAGATAAGCTTAGAACTTAGGTTCCATGGAAACTCCGTTTAGTCGGCTTTCACCAGACTATTCAGGTTTATTCAGTCCGGAAACTCAAGTAAATGTTCGTTCCTTTTATATAGTTAGAAGCTATATTTTATAAAGTTTTACATTTAATAATTATTACATTTAATTGTATTTTTACAATGAAAATACAGTGTTTTATATTAAACTAAATAATTTTGTTCTACGTTTAAGTGAACTGTTTTAAAACTTCAAAATTATCATAATAACTTCACTAATATGCTTTTACAAAATTAGACGTATTTATGCTAAAAGGAACTATGTGCGAGTGGAAAGATGGGGGGCCCTCGTGAAAGCTGGATAAGAAACAATGTGGCCAGTGGATATAGTTCCTTTTGAGAAAATGGAAAAGTGGGATTTTCAATTCAATAAAAAGGAACTGAGCGCTAACTCGTGAGCCGTGGGCATGTGACAAGAGCCTTGTGGACAGGGCTCATGAGTTAAAGACCGCCTTCCTGATCGTCGTTGCCGCTGACGTCACTGGCGCTTTATATTTCCCATTCATTCTTATGGCCCGACCACTAACGAGCACACCCTCTCTTTCCACTTCCACATAGTTCCATTTAGCATAAATACGCCCAATTTAGGTTAGATTTTAGGAAAGGACCTAAATTTAAATCACATGCGCAAAGAAAAGCAGGACAAGTAGTCTTAAGACTTAAAACCCTCAGTCAACGTCGCGTCGGTTAAAGAGCCGCGTTGCAAGTATATTCGTGCTCTATGGATGACGTGTGTGTTGCATATAAAAAATTGAAGGCGCTGGAGATCCTCTTGTCCACTTAGCATCACCGCACTGTTGAAGTGAGAGTAGGAGGAGAGCAAGAAGTAAGGGTGGCACGAACTTATTGAGCAGAGCTCAAAAGAGGATGTAAATGCAATGGAACGTGAACAATTGTGCTAAGCATTTGTGTCCCAGACTTGTAGAGAATTCAACGAACATTGGACATGGTGAGTTTAGCGCGTGTCTTTGCAAACATTGACTCCTGCTGCTTCCAATTTGGCCAGCAAGGCGGCCTAGGCGCTCGGGCCGACCGCTTTGAGCGTTGCTCAAACATCGGGGGGAAAACAAGGGAATCGAAAATGATCCCGTGACGCGTTTTTACGAGGATGTAATGTTATTAAAAGATACGTTCCGCCCATTTGAGCTCAAGCGTGGCATTATTTATTCAAGGATCATATTTAATGTTCGTCCCATTTTCGTTCCATTTCCAGGTTCCACAGTGCCAAGCCTCATCCTCGAACGCTCGCTCTTGTTTCACCTGTTTCTGTTTGCGGGCAACGCGTCCGTGCTGTTTTCCTCAATCAGACGCAAGGAGCCCGTTCGGAGATAAATTGAACGGAATTAAATCGAAGAGGCCTCTTTGCGTTTGTGGTTTGTCTACCCACGTTATTTCTGAGTACCTTTTGTTCTACAAACGCGTCATCTCGAGAAGTTTGCTCCGCGCTTGAGGTGAATTTGTATATTATGGGAATCCAGCGACCTACCGATTTAGTTCTGAGAAATCTTCAAAATTTCTTTAACGATAGCTTATGATGTATTTTTTTTTTTTTTGCATGTGTCCCTTTCCCTTACCTGACAAAACCCGACCTACCATCATTTGATCTAACTTTACGATCAAAGCTCAACCTAAACCCGAAAGAATTTATACTTCGACGGTGCGACTTACAAACCTCACATCGTCGTCTCCCTCACGAAAGAACGGAACTACATTCCATTGTTGCCAGATTTCTCCGCGCTAATTGCATTTTTACAAGGAGAATTTGAGAATTTCTGACTGAGAAGTTCACTGATTTTTCTTCTGATCCCAAGCAAAAATCAGACACATTTTCAACGAAAATTATGCAGGTTTATTCTCGTAAAAAATTGAATCATTTAAGTCAATTTCACAACCTTGAAATGAAGTTTCGTTTCCTCGTGCGGAAAACGACGATATCGTTTCCGGTGTTTAAAAATCTCCGTTCCCATTCCTCTTATTCTTCTGAGAGCGAATCATTATCATTTTCTGAAGTTTTCACAGATTTTCTTCGCACACAGCAGAAAAATCACGAACATTTTAAATAATGAACGTTCAGTAATTTTTCTTTTATAAAACTAAGTATGACCGAGAGTGCGCAAAGTGCGCAAAGAAACACGTGGTTTGGGAGTTTCAACCTAGGTTTGTTTTGTAGCATACCTACTCGTCATCACACTACCTGTGTTGAGCTTTTACTGTTTGAACATACCGTCATCGGCAATTAATGGCAATATGTGTTGCTTTGCTCCAATTTTGAGTTCATTGACCACTATGGTCTGGGGGCGCCGAATTGTGGCCAAAAATCCGATTTTTGAAAGTACGAAAATCTGGCAATCGAGCATATAATCCTTATCTACATCCTTTAGTAGGTGTGAAATGACCCATCAAACCTTCTGTAATTGTTTTTACGATCAGATACATGGTGGCGAACTTCACATCCTCGAGGTAAGTAAACAAACGTGAGAATTTAATGTGCACGTTATCGTGTCTTGCCTTGTGTCGTTTGGTGATAAGTTGGCGTAAATCCCCGATCAAATATGGAAAAGAAAGGTGAAAGTAAGTACTTTTTGATGGTTTAATCGTTTTTATTATTAAGATTAATTTTATGATCACCATGAGACTCCAAAGTTTTGTCCTAATTTAGGCAAAAAATTGCCTTCACCTTAAGTTTTAGTTACCAGTAACACGAGGTAACACGTTCTCATTTGTGCAAAAATGTTGCTCATATGTTCCTCTAACAGGATATCACAGGTTTTTTTGCGTATTTTTGCGTCTGGGGCCTTTTTTGGTCATTTTAGTGAAGGACTTATACGATTTTCTGCGCAATCTGATTTCATTGCAGAAGGAGATAAGAGAGATGAGACAAGGTCAACGTTTGATATAGGGTGATTCATATGTATTTTTGGCTGCTGAATCCGAAAATGATATCAGTTTTTTTCCAGCACTTGCCAGATTTCCGGAAAATAAATTTTTTTTGCAAAAAACCTCATTTTTAAGCAAAATAATATTTTCTCCGGAAAAACGACGAATGGTGGATAAAACTTAGGTTTTTTTTTTATTCTTTAGCCTGTATACATAATACAAATTTATTAACTCGGCCCGCTGTGGTGCGTAGTGGTTGGAGTGCTGGCTTTAAGATCAACAGGTTCCGAGTTCAATTTCTGGCTAGGCAACCCGAGAATGGTAATCCGCAAGGTTTTAGGGTCTGATCTGGGTCTGGGTCTGAAGGCCCCAGAGGCAAAAAGATGCAAAAAAACCTATGATATGCTGTTAGAGGAACATTATGAGCTACATTCTTGCACTGATAAGAACGTGTTAGCTCGTGTTAGTGATAACTAAAACTTAAGGTGAAGGCAATTTTTTGCCTAAATTAGGACAAAACTTTGGAGTCTCATGGTGGTCATAAAATTAATCTTAATAATAAAAACGATTAAACCATCAAAAAGTACTTACTTTCACCTTTCTTGTCCATATTTGATCGGGGATTTACGCCAACTTATCACAAAACGACACAAGGCAATACACGATAACGTGCACTTTAAATTCTCACGTTTGTTTACTTACCTCGGAGGATGTGAAGTTCGCCACCATGTATCTGATCGTAAAAACAATTACATAAGATTTGATAGGTCATTTCACACCTACTAAAGGATGTAGATAAGGATTATATGCTCGATTGCCAGATTTTAGTACTTTCAAAAATCGGATTTTTGGCCACGATTCATTAGGCCTAGAATCTTTATAATAATTCTAACCATGAAAATCAGCGCAGAATGGTTGACAGCCTCCAATGAGTATAAGAATGTCAAAGCTATTTAGGTCTAAGTAGTATTGAGTATATCTAGAAAACTTTGCTAGCAGAGTTTGATGATCAAAGAGTAAATTATTTTTAAAAAATCGCTAGAAATGAAAATTTTTAGGGACAATTTTTGGTTCGGGGAGGGGGCGCCCTAAAGGGCTAATGCCATATGTCTTGCTAACACGAATATCACCATATTGAATGTGCAATTTTTTAACTTACGCTCCAGTCAGGATCAATAGACCGAAAAACATAGTACTGACTTGATTCAATTTCAATCATTTCTTCTCCTCTTATTTTTCCGGATTAAATACGTATTTTTGGGGCTTCTGCCCTGATAACCTCTTGATCATTGAAAAATAGATTTCATATTATAGTGAGACAACCTTCAAAACATTAAACTGACATTCAATTTGGTATTCTAATCATATTTTGGCTTTTCTTCTAATTTTTTGGTTTCAAGGGCCTGCCGCCATCTTGGATTTAAGAATTTTGCAAAACTAAGGTCAAATTTGAATTCAGCGACCCAAAAAACATAAGTACACCTAATTTCATGATATTCTGATCATTTCCTGATTTATGGCCACAATTCGGCGCCCCCAGACCATAGTGCCCTGGATAGTTGATACAAAGTTACGTTACTGTCAGTCACTACTTCAACTCCACTTTTGACAAAATTGGATCTAAAAATAATGCCAAAGAAGCACTTAATATTATATTAAACAATTTTAGAGTCCTAGGTGTGTAAGTTTACGCAGTTTAAGACTGTCATCTGGATTCGATTATTTAATTTACATGTAAAAAAGACGTCAGCCGGTCTTTTGTTGCAGTCTAGAAGTGCGCAAACTTATTTGGCGTGGAATCTGGTGTGACGTCACACGATTTGCAAGTGCCATTGACAAACATGAGGTAAAAGCTTCTAAAGCACGGGTATTTTTTATGTGATCCTATACATAGCCTCAGGATCATTACCCTAATTACCCATCGAGCGTCTGGCGACACTGACATCAAAAAATATAATCAAAAGTTTACCTAAAAAAGTTTTGTATGACTGAGCTTAAATGTTGGATGCGAAGCGTGGGATGCCAATGTGAAGTTTGATAATCAGCATGTTGAAACTTAATTAAGTAACTCTGCGAAGAATCTTCATTGTGCTGGTTCATCATTTCCAGCTTTTGAGATGTTAAGAGGATTAGTGAGAATTGAAAAGAGGGTAAAACTCGGCTGGCTCCAAATGAACATACCCACCGGAAAACGCAACTCAAGGAAGAAACCAGGAGAGACTAGCAAAAGTATGACGTCTAGATAAATTGAATCACCGCAACGTGCGTAACTGTTATAAGTGCGGATTCACTATAAAATTTTACGAGGGATTTCACGTTGCATCGAAGAGATAGGAATAAAGGCAATTGAGTGCTGAGAAAGAAATAGGTTGGGGAAATTTTCGATACATGATCTGAAGAAATAAGAAAGTTCCAAATTCCTTTCTGCCTCTCCTGCCCCCCCCCCCCCCCTCGAGACGAGTGCCTCGGCTCGACGACCCCAAGCCCAATGTGACGATTCTCGCAAGTTCGTACCACAATATTTTCTCCATCTAATTCCACTATAAATAATCGATTCTAGGTGGAGTAATTTACATCGATGAATATCGATTGTTTTACATAAATTTGAATGTGAAATCTTCACCATGCCACTTTGTGAGGAACGCCATTGCGCGACCAAAGCGACAAAATGCTATCTAATCAGGATGAATGGTGACAGACAACTCGGATTTTCTCAACAGAAACTCTTCGACAAAATTCTCCTTTTTTTAATAACAAAAAAATAAATAAAAAATAAAAAAATAAAAGAAGGAAAAAAGGGTACGGCATTTCCCCCTTCATTTTCTTTTCGACAAAACCGCAACTCATGGCACCCCCCTGAGGTAGTCAGTTGGAAACGCTATAAATATGCATTGCGAGATCCTCTATAATTGGTTGCATTTGATTTGCAAATGTTCGCCGAATTAAAGCGTAGGATGAACCGAGATCCGAGCCAAATGTGACGGAAATCTCAAAACTTATCGAACTTCTTTTGTCTACATTCAATTACAAAATTGTACGATAAATTTATAACATGGCAACATTGTTTTAAAAGGCGAGAATGCACCGCGTAAATTCATTAAGAGCTGACTCTAATCTTTGATAATTAAACCGTATTGCGGCACACTCTGCATCTTGATTTACTATTTGAGAAATTTATGATCAATTGCAAAATTTTCAGATAAATCTTCTGAAATTCAAATATGTTAGCACTGTTAGCACGAGCATTTATTCAAAGTACTACAGTTGACTTTTCCCATCGTCTAGTCGAGATGAAGTACATGAAAATTTGTACTTCCTGACACTTAAAATTAATTTTCGCAAAGTCTGTAGAAAAAGAGTGGCAATTAAAAAGCTGGACTCACCTCTATTAGTCTGACTGAGAGGTTTCCTGAGGTAGGGTCGTAGAAAATAGTCAAATGTACCGATCCTCGATACTCCTCCGGTTCGCTCAACGACTTTTGAGGCTTGAAAAATAAACAAATATTTTAGTAAAATGGCGAATCCTTCGTCGATTCCCGTGCCGAAGAACGTAATTTCATTTCAAAGCTGCAAACTTCCCTACACGAATGATAATTTTACCAGGAAACCGTTGAGCATTTCTAAGAGAAAAATTCAGCGATTTTTCTTTTAGCTTGTACGCAGAAACTAGGAAAATTTGGGAAAAAATTAGGGGAAAAAACAGAAATTGCACAATCACGTTCTTGTAACAAACTGAACTGATGTAGGCGATTTCGCAACCTTGGAATGTAGTTACGTTCTGCACCTGGAAATTAACAATTTTTGTTAACATACAAATATTAGTTTAGAAAGCCAACACCGAAGATGTTCTGGGGTTAACGTGAAAAAATGTAACGGGCAATTCGGTAAAAGTCAAAGTAAGAATTTTTTGTTCTTTGAACATGGGCTTAAAAATTAAATTCAGCCCAGTTGTAGGAGGGGCGTTTTTCAACTATTTGTAATAATGAAGGGACGTTTTTCGGGTCTTTAGGTTCCATCTTCAGCCGCGACTCGACCTATAAGGAATCTAAGGACCCGAGACGCGTCCCCTCATTTTTAAAAATAATTACGCAAGTGAGCAAGTAGGTGTTTATCAAAACTTTTGTTTTTTCTAAACATTGAGAACTTTTGTAGCCCCCTAACGATGTTCCTCAGTACTTTTTCCAGACTTGCCTAGCCCCAGGATTGCAAAATTTCATGAAAAGTAAAATTTTGGAATTTCACGTGAAATATTTCACGACATTTCAGAAATTTATAAAATATGTTAAAAAATACTGGTTCCTTTTCACGTTTCGCAAAATATAAAAGTTGTGACTTTCTTTTACATTTGTATGTTTGAGTGCGGGTTGCATACTGCCGTGCTAAGGAAGAACGCCGTATGAACATTCGAGAGTTGCCAAATTTCCTTCGATAAAATGTTTATTTTTTTGGAAAGTTCCTTTCCGCAATGAATCAGTAGGCGGCAATACGCGCACTGACGCCTACAAACCTAAAGGGCTACCTCACGCATTGCGCAATGCTTGAAGTATTCCCTTAGGTTTGTAGGCGTCAGTGTGCACGGCGCTATGAGATAACTATTTTAACGCGTAGGAGTGCGTATTACATAATCGACGGTTTGAAGGCGATTTATTCGTGCGTACATGACCACCTATAAATCTATCTCATGCACGAATGCACAACCCGGCTCCTCTGTAGCAAAGTATCGGGCGAAGTTCATACCTCTATCGCCAGCTACGTTCAGAGTACACCGTACTAAGTCCTATTTATTTTATTGAATGCATTGCTAAACACGTCACTAAAAACCTTTAGGTGGAAATTGTTCTAATCCTCTAAAGTAACTTTTCTACGCTGCCGTGCTAAGGAAGAACGCCGTATGAACATTCGATAGTTGCCAAATTTCCTTCAATTTTATGTTTATTTTTGAGGAAAGCTATAAATATTTTCCCTTGAAATTTTCAGAGACTTTAGGGGAAATTGCGCACAAAATTATCTGAAAAATCGAAAGGAAAATTTTCATAAATTTATCAGGAAATTCGTGTTTTATCGAAGGAAATTTGGCAACGCCTGGAAGTTCGTACGGCGTTTTTCCTTAGCACGGTAGCATACTCTAGCTCCTGAATAATATGAAATATTTCACAGCCTCGTGAAATTTCATGAAATATTTCACTAAAATTTCCAATCTTTCATTTCTTTCTTACGTTTCATGCCACCCTGCCTAGCCCGTCAACACTCGGCAAGAAGAAAACCGCTGGTGCGCGCCCTGAGGGCCTGCCCGAATCCAAGCCGCAAAATTAAATTGGCGGAACACTTTCGAGGTGGAAAATGAGAGACTCGGAGGGATAACAGTAAAATATTACGAATGTAAAACAGGGTTTGGCGCCCGACGGGATTTAGGGAAGGGACGTGGAACGGACGCGCGAGAAGCATCGCAGCTCATCACCCTGTTCTGTCGGGGAACTCACATCCTGCGGGATAGGCAAAGCGCACCATTAAGGGGTAATATTCCGCGGTAGTTGCGGCGCAGAGCGGGGCCTAATACAGCCGTTCTTAGGGAAAACCCCTTATGAGCATTCGACCGTTGCCAAATTGCTCCCGATTAAATATTTAATTTAGGCGTTATCTATGAAATACTTAGTTGTCTCATTTACCAATTTCACGATGTAACGCCGTGTGCTGGTTTTTATTTTAATTTATTTTTTATTTTTAATTTTTTTTGCAGTTGATAATGGTGCCGTAAGGTACCGAAACGTCCTGCCTTTATATTTTGTATTTTAGCCTTGTTTCCGCTTTTTCCTGTGTTTTCGATTGTCGTTTCCGTTTCGGGCTGCTTTTACATACCCTTTGTTTTCCACTCTATGAATATTTTCCCTCGAATTTTTCAGTAAATTTCCATATAATAGAGAATTAAGTTCTCTGAAAAATTGGAAGAAAAATATTCACGATTTACCTTAAAAAATTTCGTATTTTATTTGGGGAGATTTGGCAACACCCGATCGCTCATGTGGTGATTTTCCTGAGCATGGCAAGATAGGTCCCTCACTGAGGCTTCGTCGGCGAGACAGCGAAGGATAAAAGCTTTCGATGATCCATCTGAGGAATATAAAATCTAACTACGCTTAAGGTACTTACGTTACCGGAAACCTGTCGCTTTTTCCGGCCTACGTGCCGAGGCGAGCTTACACGGTTTGACACATCGGCGGAGAAGTGCCCTTAAAATCTCATGGGGCGGTTTCAGTTTCTGTTACCCTGCTTTTAATATGAATCTTTACGGGGAGTAAACACTAGTACCTTCCTTGGGAGGACGGCATGAACATTTGGAAGGTTCCGCGATGGCACCGCTCATGCCATGGCGCCTTCAATTTTGCGGACGCAACACGGACATCCATCAAGTACGAATAGTTGTATCTCTGCGCCGCGCCGTCATCAACGCGCGTCCTTTCCCTTGCTCTATTTCCATAAAGTGTGTTTTCGTTTGTCTTATTTGGACTGCATTTTGCAATTTGGACCTATAAATTCTGGCTCATCTGAAAAAACAGTTATGTGCATAGGGAAACTAATGGCACATATGTTGTTTTTAAACCGGGACGGAATTTATAGGTCCAAATTGCAAAATGCAGTCCATTTGTAGTGGCGCCTCAAAGGCGACGCGAGCAACATGAACAAAAATCAAGGAAATATTCCAGAAATTACGTTGACTAGTTTTCCTCGGAAACATTAAAATGTGACAGGAAGTTTGCAGCGTGGCAAACTGAGAAACGTGGTTTTAATTTTCGGCCATCGATATCTTGTTTAGGAGTTGACTGCCAGACTTTCCATTGTGCGCTTCCTTTAAATCGTGAAATTTTAAGAGAAATTGGACCGCGATGAGCAGAAAGGAACACCAAGCCTCATCAGCTTTTGCCAAAAATTGGGTAATTTAAAATAAGTTATATAATTAAATTAAGTTATATAATAATTATTAGCTGATGTGGCTTGGTTCCTTTCTGTTTAACGCGGTCCTTTTGGAAAAGTTCAAAAGGTCTTTACCGATAGCCACCTATGCTTAAAAATACATTTTCTTACGATCGACTCTTTCATGTTACTATTATAAGCAAAATTCATTGGCAAAAACCTACACACATTTTTGCCAAGTCTTTTTTGATGTTTTGTGGAAGAATTTTAGATCTGGAGCATTGAAAAAAACAAATTGCCGGAATTTGCCGTCAGGAGGAGATTTCTTTTGAATAAAGAATAATATCGCCTCAATTAAGCAAGTTTCTGCTTGACATAACGTCACTTCTCTGGCGTGAGGGCGTAGGTATTGCATGACTAAAAATAGAAAAGAAGAAAAAAGAAAAATAGAATTGAAAACAAGCTGCTGGTTCCAACACTACTGTGTTGGAGAGCTCGCCTTTGGGAAACTATTAACAACTATTAATGCTTTTTTCTAAAATTGTATACGTATTAAATGAATCTTTACCCAATTATCAGAGGTTACATGCCGATGCAAAATGTTATGACGTAATTTCATAAGTCAAATTTTTCACATTTCAATAAATAAAGAGAAATAAAGAGAGAGAAATGGAATTATCTTTTATGAATGTGATTTTGCGGCAAATGTTGCAATGGCTATTTTTGCCATCGCATTTTTGTTTCTGGCTTTCATCGTTGATAAGCTTTTTCTTAACTTGTCAACAATGTAATGAAACCATATGATTTAATTTTAATTTTTTTTTTTTTTAAATCAAGTCGCCAACTTGAATTAAGGTTATACTTTGTTAAGCTGGCAGTCTGAAATTCTGAATTTTTATCGGCACAGAGTTCAAAGAAACTATAATTGAGCACGGTTCGGAGGAACGTTTCTGCCATAATTCTTACACAATACTTATGGTATACACTAAGAGCGGAAAAGGAACTCACTTGAATTTTAGCGTGGAGCTCGAAAGACCACTTCAAGTCTTTGTATGCGAGTGGCTCAATGGAGCACATCACGCCTTTGTATGTATGCGGTGGCTCAATGGAGCACCTCGCGCACTATAAATAGCACGGAGCTCGAAAGAGCACTTCATGCATCTGTATTTTAAGGTTAAAACGAACTCTAAAGAAACTCAATGCGAGGCTCAAACGAACTCTCAAGCATTCTTAATGCGAGGCTCAAACGAACTCCCAAGCATTCTTAATGCGAGGGGCTCAAACGAATCCTAAAGCATTCTTAATATGAGGTTTAAACAAACTCTGAAAGGATCCCAATGCGAGTCTCAACCGAGCTCTCAAGCATGCAATTATTTTGAGGTTAATTAACCTTCTATGGTACCAATAACGGCAATCTTAAGGATTATCCATTAATTATGCGCAAATCTCAATCTTAGTCTTAGTAACTTAAAATTAATTGAACAAATTATTAAATCACGTCGAGGTCACCATGTTTTTTATTTTAAGAAATAATAACAATTGCAAGTACAACTGCACACAAAAACTGCATTGAAAAGATAAGAGGATGATAACATACAATTAGGTAATTTGCTATAAAACCATAGCAACATGCTATGATATACTCGGCCACTGGAAAGTGCTGCTCTCTAGTGTAGCAAACGAGGAACAATTAATCCTCAGTTGAATGAGGGAACGGAAATGTTCGACGGAGGAAAACTGTAACCCGCGAAAATTCAACTTTTAGACCTTGAAATCAATGGGATTTTGGCCGTTCCTCCGACGGCAACGAGAACCATCCATTTGTCGCCACGGACACTACCAATGCTAAAAGAAATCGATCGCAAAGAGCTCTCCCGAGTGGGCGAGCTCAAAATAGAGATACGCCCTTACGTCAGAGGAGCGGCAATACGCGACTTTCCTGTTGTGATGAGCATCTTTTCTGTGTGATGCGAGACAAATTTCTTCTTGGCGGCATGATTACCGGGACCAACTTTTATATAAGCGCTTTATCTTTACTTTGTTTTAAATCAAGTAAATTGAAATTTTTGAAAATGAAATTAATGCGATTTTGAAGGCACTCTCCCCGGAATTGATTTTCATTCTATGCAACCACCCCACAACCTCCCCTTCAACCCTCCTCCTACACGCAGACGGATATTACGAACGAACACGTAACAGCTTAGTTGAAAATAACTCCAAGAAGACTTTTCAGCAGAGGAAGGCTCTAAAGGTTGGAGTGGGAGACGGGGGTAAATCTTTCCGGCGCCGGGAGTTTCAAGTTGGTAATCTTGAGATAGCTGTAAAAAAGTAAGCGCGTTTACCAGTGTAAGAAGGAAATGTGTGAGCCAAGAAGGAGTCCACCTCCCCGAATGCTAATGAGCGCAAACGTACGTGAAATTTTAATTCTGTTGCATTTGTCCATTGTTGCTCGCTCTACGGTTTGACCTAAATTTGAACCTTCTGTGAACTGGCAATGGAAATACGGACAATGAGTCAATTTGATCACCAAGTTGCGTGTTTTAAAAATGCTTAAAATCCAAAATGAATTAATGTTTTTTTTTTTTTTTTTTTTTTGTTTTTTTTTTTATTCATTTATATCTTGGACAGGGCCGGATTTAGGGGATGGCTACATGGGCCGCGGCCCATGGCGGCAAATTTTGCAATTTGTTTAAATGTAGGTATAAAAAAATATCGGATTCAGAATAAAAAAATTACAAACGAGTAATAGCGACAAAATCTCCACTTCCTGAGAGTATAGTAATTTCTAATTTTGTCGTTTTTGTCAATATAAGAGACGGCACCTTAAATTGGTCGAGTAAAGAGAGGAACCAAACACGCAATTTGGCCTGGAACGTCGCGGCGCATAGAGCAATGATGACGAGGACTTGAGATGAAAAGGAGAAGCCCTCGACGCGGCGGTCGGCGTGTAACACATATTAGCGCCTACAAGACTGCATGAATACTTCACGCATTGCGTCAAACACAGTGTGGTCAGCAACGGTCGGCGTAAAACGCATAGCGCCTACAAGACTGCATGAATACTGCACGCATTGCGTCAAACACAGTGCGTTCAGCAGCAGTCGGTGTGAAACGCATAGCGCCTACAAGACTGTAGGAATCCTTCACGCATTGCGCCAAACACAGTGCGGTCGCTTTGTTCTTTCATACTTTTTTCGTTCATTTCTTACAAGTGGGAGGCCTTGTCCACACAGCGATAGGTTTACGGAACTTTACTTTCGCGCAAAGTTCCGTGAACTTTTGCTAGTAATGTTGACAGGGCTTGCAAAAAATGTGTCTAACACGAGTAAACGCGTCTTATACATTCCTCCCCGCTGCACGTTCACTTGATGGTTTTTATTGGTGTTTCAAAACGAATGAGAATAAGGGGGCGGCAAGTAGGTAAATCCGGCCCTGATCTTGGAACCAATACTTGAAGCTGTGTTTTGTTTTGACCGTGTTATAAAAGAAACATTTTCATATCAACATTCATCTCGTTTTGGAAAGGTACGACCGAGTACTAAGTTTTTAAATAATTAAATTTTGATTGTTTTTTGTCAATCTGAAGAGGGCTGTGGTGTTTCCAGCCGAAACGTCTCGGTGTCATTCGTCTTTTTAGCTTTGTTACCCGCTGCTGTAATTATTTAAACGCTTTGAGCAATTATCTTGTCAATATTAGCGAAGAACACAGTAGGACCGAGTCTAATAGGGTAGAACTAAGTCGCATTAAGATGAATCTAAAGGGGAGATTTGGAGTTGTATTTCTCCTGAAGAGTTGATGTTAGGGATAACGTTCGAAACTTTTTTTTCCAACTCTGAATTTTTGACAGGAGAAATTGTGTGACTAGCTTAACTCAATACCTTTTGTAACTCGTTTCTTTCTTGACGTAACTTGGTACTTTTCTGATTAGTTTAGTTCATTAGTGCGACTGGTTTTTTGGTGCAAATGAAACGTTCCTGTTCGTGAATCGTCCTCAAATATGAGATCGTAACGATCGGAAATTGGTAAATTATGGTTAAATTATGGATAAGCGTCCACAACTGCAATTAGCCAAAATCATTTTGCATAGACAGGGCTGAAATCATGCGCAGGGTTGCCACGTCGTTCGTTTCATGAAAACTTGTTGAAAATGTTATAAGTCGTCCAATTTTTTAATCTTCTACCGATTAAAATGCGCCAGATAGTACACTGTTAATGTTTATGTTCATAATGTCCAGAGATAAAAAAAACTCACAAGTACAATAGTATATCAAATGAAAAACTCTGCGTATAAGTTTTGGTTATGACGCCATCGCTGAAAAATGTGAAAATTGATCTATACGATTGAGTACATATGGCAACCTCGCAGGTTAGTAAGCTCATTAATTCACTGGTGATGATATACAAGCCTAGAATGACATATTTTGTATCTCAGCTGGCAGGGGATCAGCCTCCATGACCGCGAGATAATTGCAAGTGATGTTCACGAATGCACCGCGACCCGTCTCTGTTGGTTAATTGCTTCATGGCTCCGCAAATCCCTGTTGGGGCTTTTCATAAAATGCGAAACGCTGAAAATCGGGGGTTTTTCACTTCGACCCTCCCCATTGTAACATGTCTTCATCAAAGTCTACACTATGAACCAATTGGCATCGCTGCTTCTTGAACTTCCTCAAGTAGCTCCTTCAAGCATCTTATTCAACATGTCTGTTGTCCTTGGTTGCGTCGTCCCAGTTGAAGGCGATTATCTCTCTCTCTCTCGCCGTGAAACGCAAGACTCTGAATTTAAACTGTGCGTGCACTGAAAAAAAATTCTCGGCGTTTTTATCAAGGTCCGTTGGTACCTTTACCATCTCACTTTTTTTTACCAATTATTGATAATTTTACAAAGACAGACTGTTAAGCTTACCTAAGAACCGGTATTTTTACTGTTTTTTCAGGTAAGAATACCACTTTTATTGGTAATCAATTTTCGGTAACTTTGCCATTTTATCTCGGTAATTTTACCACAGTCGATAAAAAATATTGGCGTTTTTACCGGGGTCCAGTAAAATTACCGAGAAAGTCAATCATTTTACCGAGATTTCTCGGTAAAATTACCAATTCCATAAATGGTAATTTTACCAAGAAAAAACTGGGATCAAATAGAACCCTGGATTCTTAGTAATTTTACCCTTTTCTTAATAAATACGCCCAGATTTTTTTTTTTCAGTGCGGTAATTTTTTCTCAGAGTTCCCTGGAAAAGTTGGTAGAAAAGAAACTCCAGGAGTCATTTCAGTCGTTTTTGCAGGTTACATTCGCTTCGATCTGGATCTGTCGCAGATTCATGGACAAATCTAATTCTTGTCAAATGTCCGCGGAAATAATCAATGATTTTACGTTTGATTGAAATTCTGGATTTTTCTTGATTTTTAGCGAAAAATTGTATTAATATGTAGATAAAAACTTTTTGTTACAGGCTTGATCAATTTATGATTGTTTCTTGAGTTTTTAGCACTAAATAAAAATTCATCTCATAATTAATTGCTTGATGCTCCATACGATACAGATTAATTAAAAATGCGACGGTAAAAAATGATGATAAAAACTCCGTATTGTCAAATTTCAGAAAATTGATATTTTAATTAATTTTTCCTCTCTAAAAGTGCTAAAGTACTAAAAGTGCCTCTCTAAAAGTGCTTTCTCGTTAAAAACCAACAAAACTTGATTAGTATTTCTTAAAAATTGAACTAATTTGCCCAGACACTAGACAAAATGCCTGATTTGAACAATGCGAACTGAAAATTCATAGCGTATATTCTGGCAATCCTCTCAATATTGATTAACAATCAAGAGTGAGCATTGCACACAAGCGAGTCAGTGGTGCAGCGAGAATGATCGAATATCGATTTTTACCCATTTTGTGCCATGGTAAAGAATCGATTATTAAAGTGCTCGTTGCGAACACCCTTTATCGATCCTTTTACATAAGTTTAAATGGCAGATCAATCGACATATCGCCACGCCACTGAGGTGAGTTCTCACAATACGTCGTTCCTCTGACGTAAGGGCATATCTGGATTTTCGCATGAGTCCCGGAAATCATGGGTTTATATGTGAATAAGGGCTTACGTGGAACTCGAGATACGCCCTTACGTCAGAGGAGCGACGAATAGTGGGTCGCCCTTCGTCGAATTCATTCTTTCCAGACTCGAATTCTCACGCCCGATCAAGCCCCGATGGAACGGGAAGAATGAAAGCGATAAGTGACCGGGAAAGTTTAATTAACTTCATTCCAAAACAATATTCGATCCCAGCTGGCGCACTGGGTGAGGCGGCAGAGGGGGAGGTGGACTGCCATGCTAAGGAAAAACGCTGTATGAACCTTCAGGCGTTGCCAAATTTCCTCTGAAAAAATCCGAATTTACTGGGGAAATTTTCAATATTTTTCTTCCGATTTTTCAGACTATTTTGCTCGCAATTTAATCTCATCTGAAAATTTCAAAGAAAAATAAGCATAAATTTTGTCAAAAATACATGTTTTATCCGGGGAAATTTGGCAACTCTCGAATGTTCATGCGGCGTTCTTCCTTAGCACGGCAGTGGGGGTGGCTTCGACGGGGGCAATCTGAAGTGGGAGCGTAGACGGCATTTGGAATGCCATAATGTGCTGTCATTCATTGCTCCGTCTGTGGGTTTGAGACTTCGATCGGACTTCTCAACTCGTATGTCTAGGTTTATGTCTCTGAGACGGGTGAACTGCCCGTAAATAAATGACTGGTTTCGAAAATGCTTGGCTCTGAAAAACAGATTCCAGAAAAATGAAAAAAAAAAACCACATGCAGCTAAAAAAATGTGACGGATGGACAGTGTTTTTGGCGCGTGTCATTCAGTTCCTTAAAAAAAAAACCCAAGTCATAAATATGGAATTATTTGACACATTTATTCTAAAAGATTGACGTTTCGAAAACCTCAGAGTTGGGAACTTTGTGGAACAAACGAGAATCTCTAAGACGAATGAGCTTTCTATAAATTAATAACTGGTTTCGGAAAATGCCGAGCTCTGAAAAAAAAATTCAAGAATAATTAAACCATTCCGCATTCAACTCTAACATTTTGACAAATGGAATGTATTTTCAGACGCATGTTATTCAGTTCCTGAAACAGCCCTAAAGTCAAACACATGAAACTTTCCGATACTTTAACACTAAGATATTAACGTTTCCGAAACCTCGAAGTTGGGCACTACGTGAAACGAACGAGAATTCTTGTATACAATGTAAAAAGAAATCACATCTACAATGTCTGAAAATTTCAAAGGAAAATATTCATGACTCTCGATTAAAAACCCCTATTTTACCGGAGGAAATTTGGCAACTGGAAAATTGGAGTGTTGAGGGTTATCTCCTAAAATTGTAGTACTACCCAAAATTGTTGGATGATATGGACATTTCCAATTAATTTTAGTATTATTGAAACCAGTGGCCAAGCGTGAATGATCGATCATCGATATTTCCTCATTTGAAGCTATATAGAATCGATTATTAAGGTGTCCGTTGCGAACACCCTGTTTATCAATCTTTTTCCATAGGTTTAAATGGCAGATCAATCGATACATCGCAAAGCATGCCACGCCACTGACCGCAACTCAGATTACGGTAGCACACAACAACATTTGGATTTGCAACCTAATTTATTGGGGGTACTACCACAGTAAATTGGAACTTTTCGAACTAGGACTTACTCCCTACCTCTTTTTCCGTGTGGAATGTTGATACTATGTTTTCCCTTAGCACATAGGAGCATGCACATGCCACGTTAACGACACCCGACGCACAGTGGATCGCGTCAATAGAAGAGGTCGGACAAAATTTGGAAACTTCAAACGCTTTTAACTCCGTTTATACAAAAGATTGAGGTGCTCTAATTGGTTCCATTGGCTTTCTAGTGAAAATTTCATCTGAAGGCTCCCTTTAAAGTTTAAAATGTGACGAAATAAATATAAAAATTGAGACACTGGATGCGAAAAGGGCACTTCTCGGTTGCAGTGTTTCAGTGTCTCCGTTAATATTTCATTCATTGTAAGGAAAGTGATTGCATCCATTTCACTAAAAATTCTACTGAATATTCCTTATGATTCTACAATAATCTATGGAAAGAATTCTGGCAAAACCACCCATTAAATTCTTCTCCAAGGGATTATGTAATTAGCACCAGATATTCTGAAACACTACAATCGAGAAGTGCCCATTTCGCATCCAGTGCCTCAATTTGCAGTTCTAGTCAAAAATTTCTCACGAGTGAGTAGAGTTAGCCGGTGAGTTAATCGCGAACCTTTTTTTCCAAATTTAGTGGAACCATTCCGGCATAATTGTAGAGCAGAAGCTTTTGCTAGATTTCTCGATGTTTGTGAATGAGGTGTCTCTTAACGTAGCTTCCCATCATTTACTTATTATTTTTCATTAATTTTTTACTCATTCACATCTGTTGAGGGATCAGATTCAAAATCAGAGGCGATACAATATGAGCGAGCTCATTTTGATACACTCGTGGGGGTTAAAGACGCACCCCCCCCCCCCCCCCAAAGTCAAAAATGTCACGTGCGACCCCTGGAAGTGACTGGATCCACTGTGCGACAAAGCAACTCGTGGTAAAAGAAAAGGAACTCACCTTCTGGTAGAGGGAAGTGTCGATTTTTCGGTAATCGAGTTTGGTGTGCATGGAGGAGACCTTGGGTCTCGGGGGTGCGGGGGTGAGGATGATGTGGCGGTCGGTGCCGATGCAGGGCTGGTGGTCGCTCTGCGGCTGCGGGGAGGTCGCCAGGAGCGAGGGGGAGAGGGAGGGCCCCGCCCCAACCCCGGCCCCGCTGGACGCGGACGTGGACGCCACCCCCGCCGCCCCCGGCCCCGCCGCGGACGACGTCGTCGGGTACGGCGAGGACGTCGACGGGGGAGGAGTCGCCCTGCTCGAGACGACCGAGCCGTGAATCGAGTTATCTGCAACCAATCGGTGTTTGCACAGCGTTAAACGAAAAGAAAGGCTTCGTTCAGGGATGTACAGGGTGATCTGAAAGCCCCGTGCCACCCCTACGCAGTAGCGATCATTGGAAGTTGGCAACACTGTTTTTCCTCCACTTAAATATGTACGTAAAGTTCGTGTCCCGCGATCACAATGCTGCCATTTCCCGGAATGAATTCCAAAATTCGGAACTTTTCAAATGATCGGAATTTTCCCTGGAATATTCTGAATCCCCGGAGGTTTCAGCTATTATCGAAATTTCCTCAAATTTTGCGGTTTTTCGCCAGTTTGACCAAATATTGGATTAAATTTACGGACTTTTTTTTTTTTATCAAATTTGACGAACTTGTGAACTAAATCCGGGCGTATTTCGGAATTTTCCCCCGGAATTTTGGAAAAAATCGGAATTTTTCTCGGAACTTTGACAAATTGGAACATGTATCCGGAAATCGGAATTATTTCGGCATCTTTTGATAAAATAAAATGGCAGCAATGCGCGATCAAATGAACTCATCAAATGCAAGATGGCGGAGATGCGTCCTGGTTTCCGCGCAATCAAAAGTTGGCCCAATCATTGGTCAAATTGATGAATCGAGCCCGTGCGGACTTGCTCGAAAACCAGTCCAGTACGCATCTCCGCCATCTTGAATTTGATGAGTTCATTTGGACGTATTTATGCTATAAAAACTATTTTGCACATAAACCCTAGCCGCATAGTTCTTTTCAGCATAAATACGTCCATTTGATCGTGGAACAGGGGCTGATATCTGTCGATTCTTGGTGCGTGCGCCTAGGTCAAACGAAACATACTTTTGGGATCCGCCAACATTTTAAGGGAATCACCTTAAAAAGGGGGCAAAAACCGCAAAGGTTGTAAGTGCAGTGGCGATTTTGAAAGTTGGCAACACTAATATCCCTCCATTTAAATGTGCGTAAAACTATCGATTCTTAGTGAGGCAACCTGCCTCTCATAAAATTGATATATTTCATGGATTTAAATGGAGGAGAAACAAATTTGCCAACTTGCAAAATGCCTCTGCCCCTATGAACCTTGGACGGCGAAACTGCAAAAATGTGTATCTTGATTGCGCGGTGTTTCGAAATCTCCACTCCTATTTTATTTTTTGAAATGAGACATAGTTTGAGGTTTTCACAGAATATTATTTTTTAAAGAGAAGAAAAAATACTGAAATTTTAGAAAAGTAACGTTCTGTAGTTTTCCACGAAGAAAATCAAGTATGACCGGAAGTCTGCAACGCCGCAAAGCGAGGTATGCATTTTTGCAGATTCACCATCGCCTAAGGTTTTTCCCCTTTGCAAGGTGATTCCCTTAAAATTTTTTTTTTTTTTTTGGGGGGGGGGGGAGTCTCAAGAAGTATGTATCTTTTGACCTAGGAGTGCGCACAAAATTTCAAAGAGCCGTATGCAAAAACGACATTTTTCGCCCCCCCACTAAAACTTATTCAAACTTCGGCTATCAGTTACTAATACTGGAGCGCTTCTTTCCCCAAATTTTCAGACCCCCAAAAATTTTTGGGGGGCGCTAGAGGGGGTGGAAGTCAAAACCTGTGAACCTCGATATCTTTCGAACGAAACAAGATATTAAGGCCCGGTTTGGACGAAAAATCGTCTTAAATTGCATACTTTAAGATTCTAAAGGTCCAAATCCCAAAATTAAATTTTTAAATTATCTTATGTGCTTTTTTTCAGTTTTTGAGGAAAAACAATTTCTTTTAAACAGATTAAACTGAAATTTCACATTTTTTGATTTAAACCAAAACCTTGGGGGTCTGAAAATTTGGGGAAAGAAGCGCTCCAGTATTAGTAACTGATAGCCGAAGTTTGAATAAGTTTTAGTGGGGGGGCGAAAAATGTCGTTTTTGCATACGGCTCTTTCTATCTCGATCTGTTTAAAAGTTACACAGGAGTAATGCCGATTGAGTGGCGTGGGACTTTGGGATCACCCTGTATAAGAAGTGGATTGAGCTTGGCAAATGGGAACCAGGTTTTTTCCCGGAAAAGAACACCTTAGCAAAAAATTGACATTACAATACTGCCGTGCTACGGAAAAAAACTAACTAAAATATCAGAAAAATGAGGGAGCTTTGTCTTTTCACATGCTCGAAGCGCAGACGCGGCCGCCCACAAGGACCATTAAGATTTTTTATCACCGACATAAAGCAAATATAGGAAGCAAAAATAAGGAGCCCTAGTATACTGCCGAGCTAAGGAGGAACGCCGTATGAGCCTTCAGGCGTTGCCAAATTTTCCCCCGGCAAATCACTAATTTTCAGGAAAAGTTTTGATTGTTTGTGTACCAATTTCTCAGTTAATTTTGTTCGTAATTAGAACTAAAACGTCTGAAAATTTCAAGGAAAAATATTCATAACTCTTCTCAAAAATAAACATTTTATCGAAGGAAATTTGGCAACTCTCGAATGTACACACGGCGCTCTTCCTTAGCACGGCAGTATATTACAGCACTTTACTCCCGTGCTAAGGAAAAACGCCGAATGAACACTCGAGAGTTGCAAATTTTCCCCGACGAAATGTTTATTTTCAAGGAGAGTCATGACTATTTTCTCTTGAACTTTTCAGATAATTTAGATCTAATTGTGATTGAAATTCTCTGAAAAATTGGGGGTAAAATTTTCACGAATTTCCTCAAAAATGTGTATTTTATCAAAGGGAATTTGGCGATATCTGAACGGTCAGACGGCATTCTTCCGTATCACGACAGTCTTGAACTTGAAAAAATGCATTGTTTTAGCTGAGAGAAATGAATTTAAGGTTCCGTAGCACAATTCTCTGAGTTTTTAAGAAAAAGTCACCTTGTATCTACCTGAGAATTTCACCACTTCCATGACACGGCAGAATAGTATTTTGGAACATAGCTCGGCTGTAAGATTTGTTATACCCCAAATGTATGAAATTTCTTATCCGTTGCCCCCATAGCGCGGCTACTGGATTTTTTATTGACTAAATTAAAGGATTACTAAGAAATACTGTCACCGCGGGCTGATGATGATAAAATCTTAAAATTATGACCATCTTTACCAGACTTTGGACAAAAAATATGTCTTCAGCACATTCTCTGAAAGCAAAAGCACTATTCTAATCTCGGCTGATATAAGTACTATTTACAAGACTCAAATGATATTGACTCACCATCGCTAGACTCGTCGAAATTTTCTACGCTGGCCTGGCGCTGAAGATTATGCGGAACCCAAAATTTATCGCGGCTAGGCGATCGACTGCTTCCTGGTTCGCTTTCGATCATCAAAGCTTCCTGACTGCCAACACAAGAAAAGAAATCAAAAGTTACCTTTGAGAAAGAAAAAAATTTGCATCATCAGACATCCGGTGCCACGTGAAACCACAAGGGTTCGACTTGGAAAAGTTGGAGGGGAGTTGAAAGTGCATATCTGAGCCATATGGCTGAACTGACTACACAATGAGGATATTCTTAGCGCCCGTCTAAATATATGCATTTATTCCCGGACAATTTACGTGGCTGTCTCTCGTCATTTCACGCATCGCCACCCTCGTAACCTTGAAAATGCACCTGTCAGTGCAAGCTATTATTCCTTCCCTTCGTACAATGATAGCCATGAGCGCTTTTTTCCCCGCGTTTTCAGAGACTTTTTTTTTGCTTTGAAGAAATTTTACAGTTGATAAATTCCACATGTCACAGATATTTTTTGATCGTTGATACTTTACTGATGAATATTGTAGATTTCCAGCCATGCGCGAGGTATTAATAATTTTTCTCTCCTCACATTAGTATGAAGTGGGAATATTTTCGGCTCTACAATAGGATATACCTTGAATTAAATAGTTTTTAGAAAATCAATAAGAGGTTCATGTTGTTAAACTACTTTGTCCGGAAATTACCACGGTATAGTGGAGAAATCTTTTGGTTCACTTTGATGATTTTTCAGTAGAGGCAAAGATTACTTGTCAAACGACTGCCACTACAAATAATTAAAGCCCCTTAGAAACTCCGTTTACTAAGCTGCCACTCCTTCCTAAAAACTAGATTTAAAAAATACAAGAAATCTCATGAATTAAAACCCTTACAATTAGTCAACATCGTTTTAGTTAAGGCGCCTTGATACAACTATTCGTACTCAATGGATGTGCGTGTTGCATACAAAAAAATTGAAGGCACTTTGATTTTCCTTGTCCGTTTAGTCACCACGCCACGACAGCACCGTTCGCGGTTACAAGTCACGGACTAGGGCCTATATCTTGAGGTATTCGTTATTAATTAATGATATACTATCGAGGTTCATAATTAAACTTTTCGAAGTGGAATTGACGTAAGCACTTTTAAAAAAGTGGATTTTATTATATTATTTTTTTAAAAAGAAAATTTAATTCCTTGACATTTGAAATTTTAATATCTCGATTAAACCGTATCCCAAAACCTCCATAAACTGATTACCATTCATCGATCCCCATGCAAAGAACCATATCTACATTCCAGGTTGCAAAATTGGCTCAAAAATTCATTTTTACGGGAATGTGAACATAAAATATTTCCCGTTTTTTTCTTCGGTGAAATTTTCCGTTGGGAATGCACTAGTCTCCTGATGAAAGCATAGAGAGAAAATTGAAATTCTAAGACTTTAAAATGCAGCTGCAATTTTCCGTCTGGAAATTGACGAATTTTTAACGGTAAGGAACCGCCCTCTGAACTTTCATTAGTCAGTTCTAACGATACGAATTTAAAAGTGAAAAGTTTCGACTCCTTGCAAACACAAGAGAAAGGAAACCGGCGAAACATTGCAACGTTGCATCGGATTGATGTTTCATTCATCCGCAGTTGATCGGTTCGAGGTTCTATTGGAACGCTTTTCATTGCATGGCGCACAAGCGCGCAAAGCTGAATTACAACTTACTCTGAAGTCTAACTACCTGTTGGACTTCGTCACCGCCCGCCCGCTGAGCACGCTATCTGAAATATTCAAATTGCTCCTTTATTATTTCCCTTTAATATTTGTTTTTCGGTTCGAAGAGCACACAAGATCACGCACGCGATTCGCTTTGATGTTAACAATTTGTGCTCGGACTTTTTAATCAATTTCTACGGCTAAACGTTGCAAATGATATTACGAAACCCATTTCTCGTTCCCGACACAAACTTTTCCGGACGGGAAAAGAGCCATTAGATCCGCTCAAAGGTTATCTGGAACAGACTTTGAGTTTCCCTGTCAAATCGTCGTTTCCCGCACGAAAAACCATAACTACATTTCAATGTTGCCAAATTTCCCCCCGCAAATTGCATTTTTACTGGGAGAATCTTGGGCATGTATAACTGACAATTTTTCCGTTTTTTCATCTGGTCTCGTGCAAAAATCAGACAAATTTTAGACTAAAATTGAACATGTACATTTTGGTTAACAATCGAATTTTTTTAGTAAATTTTTCAACCCTGGAATGGAGTTATGTTCCCTCGTCCGGGAAATGACGAAATGTGTAGAAATCGGTGGTCATTTTAAGAATATTTGGATCCGGCTCAAAGGTGAACAATAAATACGCATTCCGCGTCCTTCGATAATTATTAAATAAATTCCTGCTGTAACTAAAGTCAAAGAGTGAAAAAGTTCTGATACTGAAGTAGGTGCTGCAATTGCCTCTGTTAATCATGAAGAAAATATAACTTGCACTCTTTTAGAAAATAGACGGAAATAGAAAATATATTAGTTACAATTCCAGTTTTACACTCCTGAAAATCGGAGTGTACTGAAGTCAACTTAATTCGATCAAATTGGTTAAATTTCCTTTGTGCTAATTTTTTAAAAGAAATAAATAAGTATAACCACAGCGCATAGCGGCGTCGTAACCTTCGCAAAATCTAACAAAAGTAATTTGTCGAAAATTCTGTCGAAAGTAAAATTCTCATTGACAAATTAAGTTAAAGTCGTTCGATTCTTAACTGAACAGTGGACACTTAATAAGTGCAACTATTCGTACGCATTGGATGCCTATATTGCCTACGACCGAAATTGAAGGCGCCTCAACTTTCGTCGTCTTCGCAGCAGCAGCGTGGAACGCCGCGCCGCACAGTGGATCGAGTCAATGGGGGAGGTCGGACAAAATTTGAAATCTCTAAAAGCTGATAGCTCTGTTTATACAAAATGTTGAGATTTTAAAAGTTGTTCCACTGGTTTCATGGTAAAATTTCCTTCCATAAGCCCCCTTTAAAATTTAAAATATGACGAATGAAACATCCAAATTTGCAGTTTTAGCCAAAAATTTCATGACCGACTTCACTGATTGACTCGATCCACTGTGCGCCGCTTGGGCTTCATGAGTCACTGGCGAACTGTTGCTCCAGTGAATGAGGACTACCAGAGACGTGAGTTCAAAGAGCGGGGGGGTGAGAAAGGGTTGTTTTCGGCGCCCCTCGTACACCAAGCTCCGTGAGCCTCGCTTAATGAGAGTTGAATTTGACTTCGCGCTGGAGCCAAAATCAGCTCCTCTGCACACTAATGAATATTCCTCCTTCCTCGGTCTATTGACTCAGCGACAATTGCGCTGATTTTCGGTCCTAAACGAATTCAGCAGCAAACAGCGAACTCAAAGCGACATTAGAGGAGTTGCTTTATTAATTGTCACCCCCGCAGCGACTTTGGAGCCCGCAACCCTCCACCCGGTCAACGAGAGTGGAATAATGGTCCTTTCGCCCCTCCGCAAGGTCCTGAGAACGTTCTTCCCTTACTGTTTGAAATCATAATTAAAATCTAAGAAAAAAACTTTATTAGTATAGGCGCAGGTGCCTCCTCTCAAGTCTACGATCCACCCAAGTTTACCAATTTAATAAGAGCTCGGGTAAATGTTATAATTTCCAGTGCGCGATGCCATGTTCCCTATTTCAAAAGCATCTACGGAGTGTCACTAAAACTATGAAGGAAAACACGGAAATGTAACAATGTTTCAGGGAGACTTGGAAGTTTTCGGCGTCCACACATTTCGCCATCATCAACATTTTTTCCAATTGATGTGATGAGAACCAAGGGGGCTTAACTGCAACTTTACAAAGTTCCATGAAAAGTTCATGAAATGTCGTAAATTTGTGTAAAAACGGGCTAATATAAAACGCACGGCTGATAATGACTCAAACGATAAGTTCGAAGATAAAATTTTAAGTTTGAAATATAATGCAATCGGAAAAACTCTGCTGGCTCTTACCCTTTCGGAGGGATGGGAAGGGAAGGCGAGAGGAATTTGTATTAACTTATTTTATTTTATTTTTTTTAAATATACCTAAAATTTATCATTTCCATCAAGGCGATTCTTCATTCAAATGACTTCATCGTTCGTTTTTTTGTGCGTCTGAGCTGAGCTTCTTAATGACTTTTCTAAGAATGTGCGATCGTCATGAGAAACCTAGGATACTCAGCAGTCCGTGATGAGACATATGATAAACAAGTATACACCGGGTGAAAAAACAAATGAAACCAAAATGTTTCGGCTGGAAAAATCACAGCCTCCCTCAGTTGAACAAAGTATAATAAAATTTAAAATAATAAAAAACTTAGTACTCGGATGCACCTTTCCAAAACGAGATAAATAATGTTGGTATGAAAAAATTAATAGCACAGTCAACACAAAACACCGAAAATGAACATCGATGAAACAAATCCAGTGCTTGAAGTTTCAGCCAATAGATTGCGTGCTCATAAAGTACCGTGAAAATGGTGGAATTTCGACGTTCCTCATGCTTCACACAACCATTTACATAATACCGCTCCCTCTCAGGAAAATAACACAATAAAAGAATCTTGTTCATGTTTTAAGTAGGCTCGGATTAAAAGCCGCGGTACACGTTACATTTGAGTGGAAAATGTTTTGAACGTTACTTCCAACATAATGTTGCCAGAAGCAGTGGATACTCGTATACGTTTCGCCTTTCGCGTTTGTCAACTCTTACAGTGGTGTGGCGTGAATTGCGATGTATCGATTGTTCTGCCATTTAAACCTATGGTAAAGAATCGATTATTAAGGTGTTCGCTGCAAACACCCATTGCAAAGCGCGCCATGCCACGGATCTCTTAATTCAGTTTCATGCATGTTTTTGAAACTTTATCCCTTAAGATATATTATTGCATTTCGGATGAAGTCACTTCTCTTGGGTAACATCGAATTACATACACAGATGATAGACTTGAGAAAGTTTTGGAAGAGGATTTCCCGCCTGCAAGTGCTCGAGCTCGACTCGGGGACAGATAATTCATTGTAATCGTAGTTCAGTGGATTACGGACGGCTAAAATTTTCACCTGAGTCGATTTTAACTTTCAGCACGCAATCCACGCCTTGTGTTGTGATCCGATTCAGCGGTGTTTCAGGGTTAACCTACCCCCAAAGTCCCCCTTTGATTTCTAGCATGGAGTGCAATACTGAGACTGACTTGCTGAAATCTCTGACCCTTGGGTAAGTTTGGAATCAGCAACATTAATACAAAAGCACGACATTTTTTGGTACTTGCTCTAAAGCTGCTCGTGGATCTCTTTATTCATTGTTTTGTGTTATCATAATTTTTCATCAGAGCTCAATATATTTGAATTTAGAGAGTACCGAATCCTTTGACAGCTCTGTGACTCATTTTTCTGGGAGTGCCCTGTGCTTCTAATGAAGTGATTGTTCTCACAGGTTTTTTTGCTGATTTTGTTATAGCCCAGAAAAAAAATATCTAAACTTGGTACACTGGTATGAATGATTAGGCAGAATCCTGCATGTTAGCAGTTTATGCTCTCTTCCTCTCCTGGGAATAACCCTCAGAAACGAAATTTCAGGATTTCACTTAGCTCACTCTTGAGTTCACTCTTTGTGCTTCTAAAGAGGGTGTTTTTCAACGAACTCATTTTAATACAAGCTCTGAGTATCTGGCTACGCACTTTAAAGGTAGGAACGCGGTATTCAATACATGCGTTTTTCACAAAATGAAGGTATACAGGCGTAGCATCTAGTATACATTACAGAAGGTCAGAACGAACATAAGGTCACGAGCAGAGGGTACAGAGGGTCCTGGCGTACATAGCGCAAATCGAAAAATAATGGACCGTTTATTAGCTGACAAGGTTATCAATAATTGAACTGCAGATGAGCTACTTTCGAATCATGCTGAGTTTTCGAAAACCTCGTGAGAATATTCCATCCCGAATAGAGACGAATTTTCGTTAAGATTGATTTACATTATTTTATGAAGGGCCATGCAAAAAAAAAAAAAAAAAAAAACACTGGAGGAAGTTTATTCCGTTCTTTTAAACGCCAGTTATGTAACAACGAATTAGTACTTACTCGGAAAAATTTAAGCCCACCTCTTCATAGATAAAAACATTTGAAGGAGCTCAGCTTCACACTTATTTTAGACGGAACTCAGGGGCTTACGTCAAATCCATTTATCTTTATACTTCTTCTTAAGGAATCGGCCTCCGAAATATTTATACAAAATGAATGTCTATTCCCTATCTTTAGGAGGGATTTGTTTCTCATACTCATATTAATATTTTATGAAAAAACTGAATTGGAGAAAAAGTGCATACAGTACTTTAAAAGGATACATTGCAGATCAAATATCACTCCAAAAAAAGCAGTTTGAGCTACCAATGACGCGATGACTGCACATTTTGAGAACTTTCTTTTTAATACAGAAAAGTCTTCAAGGTATAATCTTGATTATTAACACTCTTTTAATTTTATTTTACATAATAAAACCACAATTCTTCAAATAATTGTATGATTATACCATTCAGAATATTGCCATTAGCCCGAGTTAATACTGTTATAAGTATACATTATTTTTTTCATCGCCAGACTGTTCCGTGTATAAATAAAATACCCTCTCCGTATGAAAACTAATTACTAAATTCCGTTTTATTTACAGTACAAAATGGTATATTTTCAAGCGTAGACGATATCTAGTGGCGTTTCTAGCTTTCCTTGGAATTACAAACATATATGCTATCAGAGTGAATCTGAGTGTTGCAATAGTAGCTATGACTTCAGAGCAACTTTCAGTCGTGAAGCTTGAAAATGGAACCACAATCTCTACATTGGTTTGTAATATTTTCAATCCGTTAAGTTTATTTTCCAAAGGGTAATGCATTTCTCACGTGAAGCTAGAAAAACATCCGTCTCACAATTTGCGACTTTGCAAACCTAGCAAATTGTCAACCCGATTGTGAAACTTCAATTTTTTTCAGGGGAGATTCTATTCATGTCGACAATGCGGGGCCGGTAGAATTTTGTTCCTCGTTAAAACCGCAACATTTCGCATAATGTGACTTTCTCGTTTATTCTGCCGCACAGCGCGGCACAAAAATAGGTAAAAGACACTTAACTTTAAATAATGAAGACAGTGGCACCGACATAGGAAAACCCTTTGGCACTATCAAAGTAAAACACTCAAAGAATAAGATAATATTCTAGCTCAAGATTTTTTGCGTATTTTTCGAGAAAAGTTAATTTGAGGTAGGCAATCTCGAATTAGCCCTATATTAACAATGTAAAAGCAACGTGAAACACCCAAACTTTAACTTCAAATATCTCTGATAGTCGCAAAAAGTCGCAAAATCTTTTTGTGGGAAATGAATTTGGATATGTGAGGATTAAGAAAATGTCAACCACCCACAGCATTTTGCGTTTCGAGCGAGGAATCTTCATTTAAAGTTGTCGTCTTTTCCCTGCGTATTCCCAACGGACCAGTGATTCTCGACCCAATTTCCACCCAAATTTGCACTGATTTTGGGCGAAAAATTTGAAAATGAACCATCATTGTGAGTTAGAAATATCTTTAAGATGACAAACTCTAAAAAGATATATTCAGAATTCCAGTTGTGGATTTTTTATTTTTGTCCACAGAGGACCGCACTGTGACCCGGTGCAAGAGTGAAAAGCGCCAAATTTCGCAGGATGTGACTTTCTCGTTTATTGCTCAGGTGCAAGAATTCAACTGGGACTCTAAACTGCGAGGTCTGGTCCTCAGCTCCTTTTTCTACGGTTACATCTGTACGCAGGCCCTCGGGGGTTACCTGAGTCGGCGGTTTGGCGGTGCCCGTCTTTTCGGGATTGGCGTTGCAGTCTCGGCGCTCCTAACTCTAATCACGCCACCTTTGGCAAGACTCAGCGTTTACTTCTTGATCCTTCTCAGGATTCTCCAGGGTCTCTTTCAGGTAAAAGTTCAACTTTCATCTCACACCGTTATCAGGCACGTAGCCAGGGGGGATGGGAGGGGGCTTGGGGGACTCAAGCTCTCCTCCCCCCGAAAGCAAAAAAAAGGAGGAAAAGAGAGAAGGAAAGAGGAGACAGAAGATGAGAAAGTGCGAGAGAAGAAGTTTGAGACCGTCATAGCTTAAGAACTTAGGGAGTCTTTAAGTAACGTAAGCCATGTAAAGAGAAAAAGATATGTGGATGGTGAAGATCAAAGTAAGCTTAAATTCGACCTTCGCCATCTATATATTTTTCTTTCTTTACAGCATCCTGAGAGTCTAAAATTAAAGATTTTTTAGTTGGTCGGAAAATTTTGCGAAAAAGATGTTTCTTGCGGTTTTTAAGAATTTTCGTTTCTTTCCATCCCTCATGAGCAATTTTAGACCACACCCGTGGTAAAAATTGGCGATAGGAGCTGCGGTTCAAAATACCAGAGGAGTTCTTTTAGCCGACTAAAGAAGGCTATTGAAAACTATATAGCTGGCTGTAGAAAGCGGAGCAAATCATATAGTCGAGCTATACGAAGCTATAAAAGTGTATACAGTCGGGCTATAGTTCCTATCGCCGGGCTTTACAATTTATCGCCATTGGCTATAAAAGGCTATAAGAAATTGTGTAGAAATTTGTGTGCTTTGGAAATCATTAAGTTTGATACGGAACTACCTTAATATTTACAAAACACACATTATATTTTCCTTGAAAACATATTTTCATTTCATCAATTAAAATGAGAATAGTCCATACAGAGTGTGCAAACATTTCAAAATCATGAGTTGAAAAACGCTGACTCCACGAGATTAAATATTAGAGCCGAACACAAAGCGAAGCGGCGACGCACTGGCGCCTATAAACCTAACAGGGATACTTCACGCATTGCGCAATGCGTGAAGTATCCCTGTTAGGTTTGTAGGCGCCAATGCGCGTTTCGCGCTGGCTGCCCGCCCGCCGCGCCGCGCCGCAGCGTACCACGGCGCCTGAAGCAACTATTTCACACCAGAGGTATTGCACAGTGTCATAAAAAATGGAAGGCGCTCCAACATATTAAGAATGACAGGCATCCTTCAAAAGTACGGAGCTTTCCTCACAAAATAAATCGAGATACTACGGCACAAAAAGAGAGCGGTAGTCAAAAAACTAACTAAGTCCTAGTGTCCGTATTTAGTAACGTTTAGCATAAACTTTATCGTCTGGGTGTTGCTTAGTCGCCATCGGCTATAAAAGGCTGTAAGAAACAAAAATCATGAAAATCGGCTCGGTAGAACGCTGGAACTAAGCGTTACCAGTTACGCAAAATTAGGAGGCCTCGGAGCTTATAGTAAAGATGTACAGCCGGCTACAGAAGCTATTGGAAATCTTACAGCCGGCTTTAGGTCTATAGTATTTTGGAACACACCTTCTACTGCCAATTTTTACCAGGGACAGTCGCCACCTTCATAAAACATTTCCGTCTACTTCTCCAGGGTGACTACAATTTTAAGTGTTGGATCTTTTCCCCCATTAAACTATATCGGAGCTATTCAAGCCTATTTAAAAGAAAGAAAATCGTTGTTTTCTTAAAACATAGCGACTTCCTTTACTTCTTAGATTTTCCGTCAAACGGCTTTGGTGACTTGCAATCGGCCGATGAATGACATTGTCTGCAACCAATCAATACTCAATATTTTATTTAACGAAATGACGTCGTCAATTAAGTTTTGGCCACTATATTCCGATTGTATTATCCAGGGAGTGACGTTTCCATGCATGCATGCTCTTTGGTCAGAGTGGGCTCCACCAATGGAAAGGACTCAGCTTGCGTCCCTAGCAACCTCTGGGATCTATGTTGGATTAGTTGCCACCAACCCTACTTGCGGAATCCTTACCGAAATTTTTGGTTGGGAGGCCGACTTCTATGTCACAGGTACTGAAAATAAATCAGATTGAATTCACTAAAAAAGAGACAAGTGCCTTCACGTATTCTTACCTGAAAATATATCCGAGTATTCTGGGCAACACTTCCTTTAACCCACTCATCGCTAACGTGGGAGAAATTCAGACCCAAAAATCAGAATTTTCACCGAGAGTGAGGTATGGTATATATTGCAATATTATAGCACAATTTCTCTATGATATAAATGATTTATTTTCAATATATTGCGAAGAGACAACCAAAATTTAAAATTTTGAGTTAACATTCTAAATTACGGTGATATTCATATTGTTACTCTCTCTGAGACGTATGTTCTAAGTAAACTTAAGGATCCAAAATTCATTGGGACAACTTAAATATAAAGTTGACCAAGATACGGTTTAATCCTGACTTTCTTCATATATTTTCTCAAATATTTCCCTTTTTAATTTGAACTTCCCCCCGCCACAATTCACAGGCTCCATTGCCTTGATATGGTCAATAATATGGTTCTGGACTGTCAGGAACTGTCCGGCGGACGACCCTCATATATCTACCGAGGAGTTGAAATACATTCATGATTCTCTCTGCAAATCTTCGTCCGATAGTAAGGTAACATATCATTTTATGATTGATTACGTTAGTGAGTGAATCAGCTAAATTATATTGGCATGCAGCTGCAAGAAAATATAAATATACTGTTATTTATTTACCGATGAATGAAATAGTAAGAGAAAATAAACTTTAAAATTTACATAAAAAATTTACATCATGATGGCACGAGATTTGCTCAAGCATAATGTGCCATGTAATAGTCTAGCGAGAACCTGAAGGATATATATTTCCATGTAACTTGTTGGATATTTATTTAACCGTAGGAAGAGTTTGACCTGAGGCATTGCCAAAAAATAAATCTGAAAAATAAATTTACAGAAAAATTCCGATGGAACAATCAATGTGGCATTACATTCAATTTTCCTTTTATCGAGATATAAGATTTTACTCCGATAATTTTGATGCGTGAAGGATAATTCAGTATCACCATTAATCGCTCGAATCTTCACCTCCCTGGCATAATAGCGTAACTACACTCTCCAATGAATCCTGCCGTCTATACAATTAAATACTATTCCGGGCTCATTTCAATGTGTAGTTACGCTCTTTTGTCTGAGCGACGAAATAATACTCTCAATCAGTTGCTGTCCCAGGAACAATTACGAAAATAACATGAAGCTAATCTGATTTTTGTGCATCCAATTTTCACTCTACTTCTCACAGCAAGTCCATTGAATGGAAAGTTAGACAATTAGAATTAGGATTATTTGCTCTATGGACCAATCCGTCGCCTACCTGACAAAAAGGCGTAACTACACTCTGTATTGAACCCAGTCTTCTATACAATTCAGTGCTTTTCCGGGCTTACCTCAAATAGTAGTTACGCCCTTATGTCAGCCAAGCAACGAATCGATATTAAACCGTCACATGGCATGACTTGTGATTATATCGAAGGCGATACATTGGATATGATGCATCTAGGATGTTTTTGCTGAAATATGCTATAAAACGAAGCCATGTGATGATTTTCAGCACCTTTTTCGGTCTTTTCTCCGTCTTTTCTTTTCTGTCCTTTTCTTTATGATTCTTGTCTACCTCCTGGTGATTTAAGTGACTGGTATTTTGACTTTAGATGCCAATTCCATGGAGAAATATCATAACATCCATGCCTGTTTGGGCCATTACTGTTGCTATGTTTACTGGAGATTGGGGCTGTTACACGTTATTGACGCAACTTCCAACCTTCATGAAAGGTACACATAAATCTTAACGTTTAAAGCTCTATTATCAATTATCATAACAGCTATTATAAGTGGCGAATTTAAAAATTGAAAGACATTTAAGTTGCGAAGTTGTAACATATTACAATTATTGCAGGTGCCTTCAAAAAGGAGGACAGGCAACTGGCAGCATTGTCCTAACGTGTTTTTACATATTTTTGCAACTTACTGTGATTATTATAGCGCCTTCAAAAAGGTGCTTAGGCAATTTGCGATATTTTTTTTAAGTTGCGCTATTTTATTGAAATGTATTATTTTTTCTCGTGCCACTTGGTCGTATATCGCTGAATCGTTGCATTCTTTATATCGTCCGAACTTGCCTAAAACTGCGTGTTTGTCTCTTTTGTAGAAACCTTGAACTTCAATTTGGCCGAGGCTGGAATTTTATCAGCTTTACCTTATGTGGGTATGGCTCTAGTGATGCAAGTAGCTGGTTTCCTCGTTGACTGGGTGCGGTCTAATTACCTAACAACGAAGCAAGTATGTACGCAGTTTACTTTAAATTTAGAACAATTTTTTCAATTTTTTATATATTTTTCAAAATTTTGTTCACGGCTAATCAAGTGAAGAATCCATTTCCTCCCACTTTACATTACCGACATTCTTTCAACATATCCCTGCTGTCCTCAGATTTTATTTTTTAAAAACTGCCTTTTAACGATTTTAATTTTGTAAAATTTTTAACTAAAATTCTTAGTTTTATATGAAGGTAGTGCATTCATTAAATCTGCTTTTTCATAAGTGAGTAACTTGACACTATCAGCGTATTGAAAATGAAACAAAAAATGTAGTTTATCTATAAGCGCGATGAAATGTCCTATGCTTAAAATGTTTGATTTATAACTAATTATGAATTAATTGATTATTCTTGTTATAGACGCGAAAGTTGTTCACTTGCACAGCTTTTACTTGTCAAGCCATTTGCATCTTTGCCGTCTCTTACATGGACACGTCTGTCGGGGTCGTTTCCTGTTTGATCATATCTTGCAGTATAGGAGCTTTTGCTTGCGCTGCTTTCGAGTGAGTAACTTGATTTTATTTCTTTTTATCTGCAAAAACTATTTTTAATTTCCAATTTTATTGAATACCTTATACAGTTCAAGAAATAAGCAAATTTCAAATATTTAAATAATGATCATAAAGTATTTAAAATCTCACATAAAAATTCCTAAATTTAATTCGAGACATTACCATGACCCCACGTAATAACCAGTTTCTCATCAATCATCCCACAGTATCAAAATGGACCGAGTTTAACAGATAGGAACCGAGCCACATCAGCTATTGCCAAGTTTGACTGGGCAATTAAATTTGTTACGAGAGAACGTTTGTTCGGATTTCTTTAAAAAGTTTAAGGGATTTGCTTCGTACCATGGAGAATTTTCACTGAAATTTGCACGCAAATCCGCACAACCGTTTTCATGTAAAAAATTAAATTGCCTAATTAAATTTGGCAATAGCTGATGTGGCTTGGTTCCTTTCTGTTTAACGCGGTTCAAATGAAATTTGTGCTCTAATTCATATTAACACTCAACTTGAGATGCAACAGTCGTCCGCCAAACAGCATTACAAAATTACCAGAAAGATTTTTAAAAAACCTATGTAATCTCAATTTTTTCAAAATAGGGGCGTTCTAGCGTCCTGACTTCGAAACGAATTTTGGTAGCTATACAGGGTGATCAAAAAGTCTCGTAACATCCCTAAGTCCCTTAGAGCTCTTGGTTTTTTTTTAAAGGGATCCCTTTAAAGTTAATTGGGAGCGAGAGAGGACACTAAAGTCATGTCTTTGACCTAGAAACACTCACATATTTTCAAGCGTCCAACTCGATGTGTTTAAAAGTTACAGGGGTAACGCATAGATGAATTCTCGTCATCAGGAATAAAGCAATTTTAAATTTAAGGAAGATAAATTTATCATCATAAAACCAATCGTATATTGGCAGTGTCTACACTGTAGATTAATCGCATATATATTTTGAATATGTTTTAGTATAAATAATTTGGATATTGCACCGCAGCACGCTTGTGTTATAAAGGGTTTAGAGAATACCATCTCTTCAATGGCGGGAGTGCTCAGTCCTACGCTCGCAGGATATCTTGTTCAGCACAAGGTAGGTTGTGATTGGATACGATTTCTTTGACATGTGGCTCACTTATTCAATCAAAAAATAAGAATACAGAAAATTCGATTTTGTTTTTTTATAAAGCGCTCAGGATGACAAGGCATGATCGACTTACAACATAGCTCGATGAATATAGGTATCATGCACTATTGCCCTCCACGCTAATCTAGTGCATTTTCAGGTACTAATGGCTTATTTTGAAGGGAAATTGTATCAAAGGACTTCGTATAAAACGCAAAAACTTTATGAAGATCAATGCCCCCACCGAAGTTTTCGAGAAGGTATGTCAAAAATTTAAACCGTAAAAAAGATATTTAGTAAAATGAAATAATTGATTTTTTTGTTTGTTTGTTTAATGAAACAGGAGTCATCCGAGTGGAGAAATGTATTCCTGATTACTAGCTGTGTTTACATGTTTGGTGCTATTTTTTACGGTATGTTCGCTGACGGGGAGATCCAATCTTGGGCCGAAAACGAAACGCAGTCAGGAAAACGCAAAGCTGAACCGAAGGTAGCAGAGGTGTAAAATTAGAAACTGCAATGGAAATGCATCCGTATTATTCGCCCCCTGTGTTCACCATGTGTTCTGATAATGAAGAATACGCCGCGCCGTATACATTTCAAGAGATACCAAATTTCCTTCGATAAATTGTGAATATTTATTCATCCGCTCATCGGTAAAAGTAATGTCGCACTTTAGTCGTCGATATCGCTCGGCGAGTACTCGATCAACTTGAAGAAAGATTAAATTTCAAGGGGCTGCGGGCGGCTAAAATTTAAGTTGAGACGATTTTTCCTCTCAGCACTTTACCTGCCTCTTGTTGTGATCGGATTGTGGCACCTCGCGCCACTAAAGTTTCAGTTTACTTGATTTTTGCCATGGAATACAACAACAAGACTGACCTTCCCAAACCTCCACTCCATGAGTAAGTTAGAAAATTAGTAACATTAAAACAAAAACATGATATTTTCAGAAAGTTATTTAGAGGCCACGTGTTTATTAATCTATGCATGTATTCATTGATTCATCTACTTATTAATTTGGTCTCAATACCAGTCATGTATTGAGTTCAGTCAGCACGTCTCAATTTTTTTAAGTCATTGAAATTGTAAATTTAAATTTCCTCCTGTCTTCTTTCACTCCACAAATATACGTATATTTATACCTTCGTATCTCATATTTGTCTCATCTCTTTTTTCCTTCTTTTGTGCGAAACTATGAAGTAAACATAAAAAATTATTTCGGATGTAGAGAAAGAAAAAAATTATTCTACAATCATGAACATTTCCAGCGCTTAGTGTACCTACATATATTTGGTGAAAGCCACGACTAGACAAAGTCTGTTAACCACGACAACAATAATAATTGAAGCGGTCTGAAGAAGATTATCTTATGAAACTGTTGTTCCTAACTACACCAGGCTTTCTCACGCCGATAACCAGTCGACCACTTTATGTAAAAACAGAACACTAATTTCCGTTTCATTTACAGTTCAAAATGGTATATTTTCAAGCGTAAACGGTATTTAGTGTCATTTCTGGCTTTCTTTGGATTCATGAACATGTATGCTATCAGAGTGAATCTGAGCGTTGCAATAGTAGCTATGACGTCAGAGCAAATTTCAGTTGTGAAACTCGAAAATGGAACCACAATCTCTGCAATGGTTTGTAATAACATCATTTACCGATTATCAACTGAACACTGGTGCCAAATGTTGCGTACTATTCCAAATAGGGCTCTTGTATGACGCGAGGATTTGCGATCTAAGTAAATTTTCGCGATTAACACGATGGTGCCACTAATTTTCTCTAAGACAGGCGCCTAGGCTCAAAAAATCTCTCAAATTTGAGACCGTCATTGCGAAAATCGTTCACATTACTGTGAGAGTTCACCTATATCTAGTCAGATTCTCCATGTAGAGGTAGGGAGCAAATACATTAGCAAGGTTGCCGTGTTTCCGAAGCCTTGGAGTCCTCAAACAAAGAGGCAACACCGATCATAAAATTTTACGTGAGTGAAAACTACTTAAATTGGAAATCCCTGTGACATGCGGGAGTTTTATTATCCCAGTTCCGCCTGTATTAGACGCACACACTATAGATTCACTGTATTCTATCTGCATTCTGCCAATTACCTACCTATCACCACAGAACGGAATTAGATTAATGTAATCAATTTGAATGAACTGATGTATTAATAGCATAACATGGCATTCATCTAGGAAAAGAAGATGAACAACACATTTCAAGGACTTTAAAACAGAAATACCCTGCATAACGAAGTCTATAGGAATGACCATACTCTGTCTATAAAGGTACTCTAACCTCCTTCCTCCCCCCTCCCCGGGGGATCCGCCTATGACTGTTCGAGGAGCGTATTCATTTTGGATTTTTGGGATCCTCAAGATGTTTGTCTTCGGAAGAACCAGATCACATAATTTGACTTTCTCGTTAAAATTCATAGGTGCAAGAGTTCGACTGGGACCCTAAACTACGTGGTATGGTTCTGGGCTCATTTTTCTACGGATACATCAGCACGCAGATCCTCGGCGCGTATCTGAGTCGGCGCTTCGGTGGTGCTCGCCTCTTCGGGATCGGAGTCGCAGCCTCAGCGCTGTTTACCCTGATCACGCCGCCTTTGGCCAGACTCAACGTCTACTTCTTGGTCGCTCTCAGGATTCTAGAGGGTATGTTTCAGGTAAATTTCCAACAGGCAACTGCCGCCATTCTAGCTTACAGCATAAGACCATTATTTTCATCAAAGGTGAAACAGATTTGGATCTTACCCCGCCAGAGTTGCATGTGTGGGGAATTTGCGATTTGAGAATTGATTCCAATGTAAAAGTTCGAGAGAAACACGATGATGCCACTGGTTTTCTCTGAAATCAACTCCCAAGCTCAAAAAAAGCTCTCAAGTTGAGGTCAAAATGGAGGGGATATCCCACGCTATTCGGAGAGTCCACCTTTCTATCAAGACGAACTCTCCGTGCGAAGATAGGGAGCAAATACATTAGCAGTGATGCCGTGTTTTCAGTTTTGGAGTCCCCAAATAAAGTGGCAGCCCTGTCAATGTATTTGCTCCCTATCTTTGCATGGAGAGTGCGTCTTGATGTAGAGGTAGACTCTCAGGATAGCGTAAGATATCCCCTCCATTTTGGCCTCAACTTGAGAGCTTTTTTGAGCTTGGGAGCTGATTTCAGAGAAAACCAGTGGCACCATCGTGTTTTTCGCGAACAGTTACATGAGGATCATTAGTCAAATCGCTAATTCCTCACGCAAGCAACATCTCCTCCAACATTGTCCATTTGTCGCTCCTCCAACGTAAGGGCGTATTTCGATTTCCGCAAGAGCCCCCGAAAGCATAAAGTGAAGTATATGTAAAACAGGGCTCACGAGGAAATCGAGATACGCCCTTACATTAGGGGGGTGACAAATTCTGATAAAAAAATTCAAAAGAAGGGAAGTAATTTTTTTTTAAAAAAAAAACACTAATTTTCAGGTCATTTACTATTTTAAATAAATTTTTTTCGATACGAAAACTTACTTTACCCTTTTCTTTGCCCAACACGAGACTTCGGGGACTCATGATTTACTGACGGTTGACATGCTTTCCAACCCATCAAAAACTCTGATTTCATTACTGAATCGCAATACTAACTTTTGATACTCTCCATTGTTTTATCAAGGGAGTGACATTTCCGTGTCTTGATGCTGTTTGGTCACAATGGGCACCGCCGATGGAAAGGACTCAACTTGCGTCTATTGCAACCTCTGGGATCTATGTCGGATTAGTTGTCACCAACCCGATTTGTGGGATCCTGGCCCAAATATTTGGCTGGGCAGCCGACTTCTACGTCACAGGTAACCAACAATAAGTCTGCGAGAATTCATTTGGAAAGACGGAGTGTCTTTCAGTTTCTTTCAAAGTGGTATGACTCTCAAAGAAAAATTCATGAAAAACAGTGGATTGTGATTCATCTTTTTACGCCAGCACGGTGTTGAGGTAAGAAGACACAAGCCTCTAAAATCAAATTACACAAGCATAGCAACACAACGAAATGAAAAATTCCTTTCTGATAATAATTGCTTACAAAAAATACCGCGAAGATTTTAAATTTTAAAAATATGATGTCTTAAATAGACACGATGCACCTGGTTCCCTTGCCGCAAAGATAATCTACCAATGAAATGATCCACAGGAACCAAAATTACTTGAGTTGACGACAAAATTCAAATCGGCAACGATCCGGTTTAATGTCTAGTCACTGTATTCCATATATGTATCGATCACAAAGCGGCCCTCCCCGCACGAGGAAACGTAACTGCATTTCAGAGTTGCAAAATTTCTCTTCGCAAAATCCTCGTTTATCAGAAGAGTCTTGGGCATTTCTAAACTCTAACTGTCAATCTCACAGATTTTTTTTTTCTGATTTCATACAAAAATTAAGGAAATTTTAAATGAAAATTGCGCAGGTGCATACTATGCACACTGTGCCATTGTTTCTAATCGTACCAAACATAGTGCCGCCGCCGGTCGGCACGAAACGCGTATTAGCGCCTACATAACTGCAGAAATACTTCGCGCATTGCGTCTAACGCAGTGCGATGAGCGGTCGGCACTGATCGCATATTAGGATCTACAAGGATCAAGCATCAAAACACGATTCTGTAACCAGCGCAACTGGCCCTTTTGACCTCCAAAACATTCAAGTTGATTATTTTGGATCGAGGGTTTGCTTTCGCTTTTTTTGAAAACTGTTCAGGTGCACACTTTCAAAACGTTGAATTATTTGAGTCGAATTTGCAACTTCTGGATGCAGTTACGTACCTTCGTCCATAAAACGACGAAATATTCGAACGTCTTTACTTTAACAATTTACAGGTCTCATAGCTTTATTTTGGTCAATAATATGGTTTTGGGTCGTGAAAGACCGACCAGAGGACGACCCTCATATATCCACCGAAGAGATGAATTACATTCATGCCTCTTTGTCCGGCTCTTCTTCGGATAGCAAGGTAATAGATCATTTTATGACAATGCCTTTCCACGGGGCTTGTATTACTGATCCAGCATTTGTCACGTTAAACTAAGTTTTGGTTTTTATTGGTGTGTTCTTTTCCAACACAAGAAAATCCAAGTTCTTTTAGTGCATGAAACAGTAGGTACAAAGAGCATTAACAAGATTTTATGAATCCGCAAGACAACCTGAGATTTGTTCAAGTGCACATTGACGGCGTAAGTCCGCAATCACACATCTCGTTTGCGGTGGCTGAAAATCTCCGCCTCTATGTTATTTTTTAAAGGAGAACAAATTGACATCATTCTTTGAAGTTATTTTGCAGAATTTTCTTTGCACAGAGAAGAAAAATCACGGCAGTTTTAAAGAATTGCCGTTGAGTAGTTTTCCTTTTAAAAAATAAAGTATGGTAGGAAGTCTGCGACGTCGCAAATCGAGTTATGTGATTGCCGACTTACACCGTCGATATGCTCTGTAAGAATGGTTGCCTTGCTAACATCTGAAGGGGGAAAGTGCATCGAAGAACCCAATTCTCACGGTTCAACTCTACCTATTTGAAAAATGGGTATATGTGACAGGATAGTAGAATAGTTCTGGGTCCACATTGCGGAGAATCAAAGCCAAAAAATACAAAAATCAGAATTGAAGCCACAAAATTATCTTCAATGAGTTTTAGTGCAAGAATAAGGGAGGAGAGTGTTCAGCTGATGTGTATGCGGACTTTGACGTGAGGTACGGACAAAGACCGCGTAGAAAAATACCGATAAAATCAAGAAACTAGCATCAAATTCAAAACTTTAACATTAATTTAACACTATACAAAAAAACGCTGTGAACAAACTTGAAATTGAGAATGGTACTTGGTTTATTCACGCAACTTTAACTTGTGAAATCTTACAATATCATTATTACTCAACTCATGTTTTCGAACCGACTCTATCTTACGGACTTGTGAGTGTCGAGGGTGATCCGTTAGATCCGAAACATAAAATCTATTTCATGAAAATATGTTCTGAAGCAATGACGTGGAATGATTTTCTACACCTTTTTCGTCTGTTCTTGGTTTCAACAAGATTTTTTTTTCCTAATCAGCGATTTAAATGAGTGGTTCTTTGACTTTAGATGTCAGTTCCATGGAGAAGTATTTTAACATCAATGCCTGTCTGGGCAATCGCGGTTGCCATGTTTACCGAAGATTTGGGTTTTTACACGTTGTTGATGCAACTTCCAACTTTTATGAAAGGTATACATCTCAATATTTAAACATTTATGAGCAATTCATTATGTTATGCATGATTTCCTCAGTCTGTATGTGTTACTGAACTTTTCCGATTTTCACACTGGAAAAAAAAAGACACATTGAATCTAGAGTCCAGACTCTTAAAAACATCGACAAGAAAAAGTACTCTTGATTCAATCAGAATCTAGCTTAAATCAAGAACCAAGCCTCTTAATTTTAGCGGATTTCGTTTTGATTCAAGCAAAAATCCGATTGAATCAAAAGTATTTTTTCTTGTCAATGTTTCCAAGAGTCTGGACGCTAGATAGAATGTGTTTTTTTCCAGTGTAAGACGAAATTGTGTTTTCAATTAGGATGTAGAAAACAAGTTTCATAACTGAATCAATGCGCCTTAATGCTTGATAGGAGTGAATCTCACAGTGATACGAGCAAATAGACTGGGTACATTTTACAATTATAGACGACAATATCTGGCTCATTCGTAAAAACACTTATAAGAATAGGAAAATTAATGGTACATGCCTTGTATCTAAACTGAGACAGAATTTGTAGCTCCTCATTGCGAAAAGAAGTCCAAAAAATCACAAAGTCTGCACTTTAGTTTCATCTTCATGCGATGTCCGCCATTTTTTTTTTTTCATCCTACGAGGTTCATGAAGCTGATCAAGCCGATAAAAATGAACCCTTCAGAAACCAATCTTGATGGGCTTCAATATTGCAATTATGGACCTTCAATATTGCGATTATTCAGAAAAATATTGAATAGCAATATTGACTAAAATATTTTAATAAGTTCACTTTTTACTGCGATTTTTTACCACTATGTTCTTTGGTCATATTTCACTTAAATCATTCCATTCTTAATATCGTCAGGGATCGTATAAAGTTGCACGTTTGGTAAATTTACAGAAATGCTGAACTTTGACTTGGCTGAGGCTGGGCTTTTATCAGCTTTACCTTATGTGGGTTCGAGTCTAATGATGCAAATAGCAGGTTTCTTCATCGACTGGGTACGGGCCAGCTACCTAACCACTAAGCATGTGAGTCAACTGATCAGTTTAGGCCCAAACCCCAATTTCTTTATATTTTTAAATCTTCAATCTAATTACTCAAAAAATCAAGAACTAACCTCTCTTCATGAAAATGATCGACATTCTTGTGACACCAATCCCTGTTTTCAGAAATTGAGGAGCTTTCCGGAAAAAGGGCACATAGCAAAAAATGGTGTTTGAGAAAAATGCATTTGAAGTTTCCATCATTATTCTATGGTCACTGACTGTGACTTATAATTGAAATCGGGAGTCCAAGGAGCGATGTAAGTTATCATCAGTGACCGGAAAGTAATGATGGAAACTTAAGATGTATTTTTCTCACACGCGATTTTTTGCTATGTGCCCTTTTTCCGGAAAGCTCCTCAATTATTTTCTAATTTACTTTTTTACTAATTTAATTTTTCGGCAACGGTCTTTCGAAAAAGGTTTTTGTTTTTTTTTAATTTTTCTGGATGAAAAAGTTGACAGTGTCCAATCGCAAAAATTCGCCTATTATCTCAGGACTTCTCTTCGTAGCATGTACCCCATACATCACCAAATTCTGATTGGACGGACACTAATAATTTGCTTCCGAAATACGAGTATGTAATTGATAATAATTTTTGTTTATAGGCGCGGAAGTTTTTCCTTTGCACTGCTTTTACCTGTCAAGCCATCTGCATCTTCACCGTCTCATACATGAGCACTTCTGTAGGGGTCCTTCTCTGTTTGATAATATCTTGCAGCGTTGCAGCTTTTGCTATCTCCTCTTATGGGTAACTTAATATCAGACTTTGTTTTATCCTCAGTAGCTTTTTTTCTGTGTAGATGCATTTGTGGAACCTTCCACAGTATCAAATCGTAGTAACATTCCTCGAGAATTTTGAATACAAAATTAATCGAGGAAACTTTTTCCCGACCTAATATACATATGATTGTCTAAGTCTGCTACTAGAAACAAGATCCTCCTGATGTAACATTTGCCCGGATAAATCTCATCGGTGGAGCCAGCAAATTGGCAATATTGTTTCTATACTCAATTTAAACGTATGGAAATGTATCGATTCTTGGGAAGGCCAGGTGCTCCGACCAGAATCGATTATTCAACACAGGTTTAAATGAAGGAAAACCAGTGTTGCCGAATTGCTGGATCCGCCTCCTCATAAATTTTTCTCAAACGGGCTTAAATATGATTGAATGGTTTTAAATCATCATATTAAGAATATTTAGAATACTCGATCTCGAATTTCTCATAACAAGGGCGCCACAGTGCCCTAGCTTCAAAAATCTCTCTACAGACATCAGAGCTACTGATAAAATGTTCGTCATCATGTGGACAGCTTCGTTGTATAAATTTCAGGAGAAAAAGTTTTTATTAAGGAATTGATAGAACCTGAACACATTTTCTACTTACTACTTTCTACTTTTCTACTACTACCTTTTCTACTGCTTGTAATCAATCAACCGCGTATTGAATGTGTTTCAGTGTAAATAATTTAGATATTGCCCCGCAGTACGCTTCTATTTTGAAAGGTTTAGATAACACTTTCTCTCAACTGGCGGGAGTGATCAGTCCCACACTTGCAGGATACCTTGTTCAGCACAAGGTTTGTAATGCTTAATTACAATTTCTTTAAAATAAATCATCCATTTCAGCCAAAAAAAAATAAGAATATGATTCAGTCATTTGATTTTGCTCTTTGCAATAATTAGGATAACAAACCGCAATCGACAAACAACATATATAGCCATGTTTAAATGTAATGAACCATACATATAGTGACTCTCTGGCCCTTCATGCTAATCAAGTGCATACTCAGGGATTTACACCTTGCATTATAAAACAAGAATAATCAAAGAAATTTGAATAAAGGTATAAAAAACCTCTAAAGATTTTTTAAAAATATGGGGGTAAAATTAACAAGGATTGGCCTTCTATAGTGCCTCTTCCCCTCAATCTCACTTGATAAAAATTGGCAGTAGAATCTGTGTTCCAAAATACCATAGACCTACAGCCGGCTGTAAGTTTTCCAATAGCTTCTATAGCCGGCAACACAATTTCTTATAGCCTTTTTTAGCCGATGGCGATTAAGCAACAGCCTGGCGATAAAGTGTGTGCTAAACGTTACTAATTACGGATGCTAGGACTTGGTGAGTTATTGGACTACCGCTCTCTTTTTTGGCCGCAGTATCTTGATTTAATTTGCGAGGAAAGCTCCGTACTTTTGAAGGATGCCTGCCATTCCTAATATGTTGGAGCGCCTTCAATTTCGTATGATACTGTGAAATACCTCTGGTGTGAAATAGTTGCTTCAAGCGCCGCGGTACGCTGCGGCGCGGCGGGCGGGCAGCCAGCGCTGAACGCGCATTGGCGCCTACAAACCTAACAGGGATACTTCACGCATTGCGCAATGCGTGAAGTATCCCTGTTAGGTTTGTAGGCGCCAGTGCGCCGCCGCTCCGCTTTGAGTTATGCTCTAATATTTAATCTCGCGGAGTCGGCGTTTCTCAACTCATGACTTTGAAATGTTTGCACACTCTGTATAGATTATTCTCATTTTAATTGATGAAAAAAATATGTATTAAAAGAAAATATAATGTGCGTTTTGTAAATATTAAGGTGATTTCGTACAAACTTAAAGATTTACAAAGCACAAGAATTTCTACACGATTTCTTATAGCCTTTTATAGCCGATGCCGAAAAAGCAACAGCCAGGCGATAAAATGTAAAACCCGGCGATAGGAACTATAGCCCGGCGGTATAATTTTTTATCCCTTCGTGTAGCCCGGCCGTATGATTTTTCCCACTTTCTACAGCCAGCTATATGATTTTCTGTAGCCCTCTTCAGTCGGCTATAAGAACTCCAATGGTATTTTGAAACGCAGCTCCTATCGCCAATTTTTACCAGGGGCCATGAATGTCCCCACCAAGTTTTTTGAAGAGCCATACGCTGACAAATTGTCAGTAAACGTTTGTAGCGTCAGGGCTGAGCTAAAAAATATGAGTGGACTGTATATAGGCGGTCACCTCTCTCTCCGAAAACTGAATCCCCCCGAACCTAAACGTGATGGCGCTCAGCCGATCATCTTCCCAAAACCCTTTTCGTTTGGGAAGATGAGGCCATGCGGCGGTGCTATGCGGCGGTGAACAGCGGTGGGCTCCAAGGCCGAGGTCTCCACATGCGGTGGCAAAGGAGGCGGTAGTGACAAAAGAAAAATGCGGCTTACCGTGCAGTACAGCTAATAAAGGAAGAAAGTGCTAATAAGAAAGCGAAAGAACCAGAATGCTAATAAAGAAATCCTCAGGATGCGGAACAGCTAAACTCCAAGCAGCTTCGACGTACAAGCAGGACGTGACCAACAGACAAGCACAGAAGCACTAGAAGCACTAGTGACCTACAAAAACCGGCACGGTCAGCTGATCGCAAGCAGCGTGGTGCGCGGAGCGCCCTCAGGCGGCGGTCGGGCGAAGTTCGCTAGGAACAAACGCCGCGGAGAGAGACAATACGCCGCGGTGCAACGCGTGTTGTCCGTGTGCGTATTGCGGGGGAAACTTCCGAGTTTCCAAATACCTGGTGAATCCGCTGTGGCGGGAACATACTCCCCGGGCGGAAAAAGGTCCAGGTAGGTAGCGGGAGCTTGAAAAGCTGCGGAAAAACGCTCAAGGAGCGGCGGTAAGGCAGGCTGAGCCTGGCGGAGACGTGGGTGGTCTACTGGGTCTACAAGACCTCGTAGACCGCGTCAGGCGTCACGATGGCACTGGGCTTGTCCCAGTCGGCGGCCAGTCGCTGACGGCGGTACAAGAGGCGAGCCTGGTACACTGGAACCTCAACGTCGTTTTCCAGGTCATCCACCACTGAAGCGATAGGGTCGGCGAAGCGCACGGACTGCGCCGGCCGGCTCCTTTCGGGAGCGGAAGAACTCTGGGTTGACTGCCGAGTCAAGAGGGTCGTGGCACGAGGTTCTACCGTGGGGAAGGCGTGATGTAGAATTGAATGGTGCCGTTCTCGGCAGAACCGACATTTCTTCGGACATTGGCATCGGCTTGCCCGATGCGTCCCCAGGCAATTGGAGCAGCGGTCGTGGGACTCCACAAGTTGGAGTCGCTCCGCCGGGGCCAAGGTCAGGAGCTCGGGGCACGACAGCGAAATGTGCTCATGATAGCACCAGACGCACCGTAGGGTGCGCGACCGAACATGGTGTGGCTGCCTCGAGCGGGAAGTGTCAATAACAACACGACGTTCATCAACAACATCAGAACGGTGGCGACGTCGCTCCTCTGCGCGCTCTTTGCGCTGGTGACGTCGGCGGCGGTCGGCGGCGGTGGCGGCGCGTTCTTGGCGACGCCGTTCTTCGAAAGGTCCATAGGTCCATCCATGGTCCGCTATGTCTAGGTCCATGGATTTCTTTATTAGCATTCTGGTTCTTTCGCTTTCTTATTAGCACTTTCTTCCTTTATTAGCTGTACTGCACGGTAAGCCGCATTTTTCTTTTGTCACTACCGCCTCCTTTGCCACCGCATGTGGAGACCTCGGCCTTGGAGCCCACCGCTGTTCACCGCCGCATAGCACCGCCGCATGGCCTCATCTTCCCAAACGAAAAGGGTTTTGGGAAGATGATCGGCTGAGCGCCATCACGTTTAGGTTCGGGGGGATTCAGTTTTCGGAGAGAGAGGTGACCGCCTATATACAGTCCACTCATATTTTTTAGCTCAGCCCTGACGCTACATTTTGGTCCCTCGGGCCGGATGAACCAGCGACCTATGGATACCAGGATGCGGAACAGCTAAACTCCAAGCAGCTTCGACGTACAAGCAGGACGTGACCAACAGACAAGCACAGAAGCACTAGAAGCACTAGTGACCTACAAAAACCGGCACGGTCAGCTGATCGCAAGCAGCGTGGTGCGCGGAGCGCCCTCAGGCGGCGGTCGGGCGAAGTTCGCTAGGAACAAACGCCGCGGAGAGAGACAATACGCCGCGGTGCAACGCGTGTTGTCCGTGTGCGTATTGCGGGGGAAACTTCCGAGTTTCCAAATACCTGGTGAATCCGCTGTGGCGGGAACAACGTTTTTCTACATATTATACCACTATTATCGTCTAAATTTTTTTACGACGTAAAAAGGCGTTTGGTTCATAGATATTTTTATAGGTTCCACCTAATTTAACCGCCTGTCGTTAATTATGCACTAATTGTAAGTTTTTTTCCCCTACTCCATGATTGAAAATCATTATTTCGCTAAATTGGACGCAGTGATTGTTTTAATTGTTTTTTGTTTTTGTTTTTATTGTTCAATGAAGCATGAGGCATCCGAGTGGAAGAACATGTTCCTGATCACCAGCTGTGTTTACATGTTTGGTGCTATTTTTTACGGTATTTTCGGTGACGGGGAAGTTCAGTCTTGGGCCAAGAACGAAGCGCGTTTACTGAGAGGTAAAAATGAGCCGAAGGAAACCGAAAAACAAGAAGCAGAAGTGTAAAATAAGAGACTGCTTTGAAAATACATCCGCGTTCTCCGCTAGGTCCACCCAATGTGTTCAATGTATGTTTCGTCGTGATAATGATGTACACTGTAGAGGAGTCTTCAGTCTTTTCCTTCGATAATACAACATGTAATACAACATTTTGTAGAGGAAAAATTGAAAAATGGAGAATGCAGAATGCAGAATTGAGTTACGGCGTTTTTGCTGTTGCAGGCAGTGTACTAATTTCGTTTTTTCTCAAGTTCTAAATAATTTCGGACGACTTCATTAAACAAGCTAGAATAGGCTGAGGCTGAGATAGAACTGAATGGACTTGAGGTAGTTAGACGAAGCAACAATGGCACAGGGTGTCAAAAGTCGAAGTTTTGAGAATTTGGGAAGGGTGAGGACTGGAGACGGCCAGAATGAAGAAGTCAAGAAAGCGGAAAATTGTTACGTCGGTGGGCTGGAAGAGCGTCAAGCGAGGAGTTTAGCGCGTTTCAGAGCCGGGCCGATTTGAAGCGCCACCACCACACGGCCACGCGACTTTCCACGCAATAATGAATGGAGCCGACGCACAATGGTTTGGATCAATAAGGGGTTGAAGAAAATATTTAAGAGCCTTCTAGCATAAGATAGGGGCTGTGGAGGAAACTAAAAGTAAAAATTTTGAATGGGCCATACTGCCGTGTTAAGGAAAAACGCCGTACGAGCCTTCAGGCGTTGCAAAATTTCCTTCAAAAAATAACCAAGTTTTGGGTATATTCGTGAATATTTTTCCTCCAATTTTCTGGAGAATTTCGGCCGTAATTTGATCTAAATAGTCCGAAAACTTCAAGGAAAAATATTCATTATTCTCTTTTAAAATAACTATTTTCTGAGAGGAAATTTGACAACCCTCGAATGCTCATACGGCATTTTTCCTCGATACGGCAGCATAAAACACGGTCTGAACTAGAAGAAAGCGGCACATTTTTTTCCCTTCAAAATACACAAATGTAATATTATAATGCTGTTATAATGTTTTTAACACAGATCATAGCTACGAATAACATAATTTGTATTTTCGCCATTTAACTAATGGTGATTAAAAACACTCGTATCAAGTTCAGGAGTTGATTTCCCAACTTCCAGTTGTAAATTTCGTTTTCCTCGTGAAATTTTGAAGAGAAAACGTGATTGTTGCCCAGATGTTATAGTTCATACGTTGTTTGGAGGCCTATTGACTTCTCTAACATATCGATTCATAAACTTCGATTTGCTCATCAACTTTGTTCAAACGATGCAAATCGTTGGCTTATACGTTTTGATTTGATCAAGACACAGGTGTATGTGTTTTTACGGAAATATAGAATGTGATACTGAAGAAAAAATGTATGTGTCTTTAAATTGCATCCTCACGAAATATATCCTCTTAGTTTACTTACCTATTCAAAACTAATGTTTTCGTATGAAATTATTAGATAATTATTATAAATAGATAAGTGTAAAATTATAATGCAAAACACGATTTTTATTCGACTTGCGCCCCCCCCCCCCCCGGGCCTTAAATTGAGATGTGAAATTCAACATCGTCCTGACGATATGGGTTACATCCAGGAGTAGAAAAATAAGCCCTGTTTTCAAGGATTCGCTAATCTATTTCGACTACTTATCGACAGTTAGTTACGATTCTTGCAATTCAGCAACAACGAGTTTTGTCTTTCTAAATGTTTGTAAACTTATAAACGTCAATCGAGACATGCTGTTTCACCTAGAATCAATTATTTTCATTATTTTTAAATGAAAAGAAACCAGCTTGATTGCCAATGTCTGAGCAGTACAGGTCTTTTGTTGAATGGCGTCTATTATGTAGGAACCAACTTGTTTTTCCTATCTCTGGAGACAAAATCCCTATTTTAATTTTTTAAAATAGGCAAATGCTATGTAATACGCATTTATCAATTTGGTACCTTCCTAATAATCACCGATCATAATGAAAACTACCTGCAAACGTTACAACGTCTCGTTTTGCAAATTGGGACAGAGCGTAGACGTTCATTCAGAGAGCGCACGAAAATTCGGCGCGCCTTCATTTCACTACTTATGCAACACGGACCCCCGTCAAGCCCAAATAGTTGCATGCGGAAATCACGATTAACATCGTTAAGTTATCTCGATCCCAGGCCAAGAAACGGCTAGAGTAAATGAATGTGTTTGCTCAACTCCCGTCCTTGGTTCGATCTCAATTTCGTTGACTAAAGGAACAGTACTACCTATCTGCAAACTGCCTATCTATTTCGCAGGATAAGATTAAACTTCGCCATTTTTGTAATTTTGCGGTCAGATTAAAATGAAAATTTCCTTTACATTAAAACGTCTTTACAGCGATCCTATGCCAAATTGAAAAAAATTAAACACATTAGCTTGCATATTCAATACTGAAGAATGCGGCAAAGTCGTTCTTCGCAAAAATTAACCCAGGTGGGCGGCATTGTTCCTCAGCCCTCGATTTGCTTCTCACGTCGAATGGAGATGTTGCATGTGTGAGGAATTTGCGATTTGACTGTTGATTCTTACATAAAAGTTCGCGAGAAACACGATGGTGCCACTGGTTTTCTCTGAATTCAACTCCCAAGCTCAAAAAAAGCTCTCAAGTTGAGGCCAAAATGGAGGGATATCCCGCGATATCCTGAGAGTCCACCTCTACATCAAGACAAACTCTCCATCCGAAGATAGGGAGCAAATACATTAGCAGGGTTGCCGTGTTTTCAGTTTTAGAGTCCTCAAATAAAGCGGCAGCCCTGTCAATGTATTTGCTCCTTATCTCCGCATGGAGAGTTTGTGTTGATGTAGACGTGGACTCTCAGGATAGCGTGGGATATCCCTCCATTTTGGCCTCAACTTGAGAGTTTTTTTTGAGCTTGGGAGTTGAATTCAGAGAAAACCAGTGGCACCATCGTGTTTCTCGCGAACTTATACATAAGAATCAACAGTCAAATCGCAAATTCCTCACACATGCAACATCTCCATTCTCAGTAAAAATGCTCAGGCCGATATTCATCAGTCATCATTTTGCGAAATTTACGTACAACAAGTTGCTCATCAACCATCATCAGGCTAAAAGCAGCGTTGACCTCCATGACTTAACTTTTGCCTCACCCCCATTACATTGCTTAGATTATTAGTGCGAGGCCCGTAAAATCGTCGCTCCACTGACGTAAAGGGCGTAACTCATTTTCCATGCGAGCTCTGTTCTCTATAAAAGCCCATGCTTTCCACGACTCATGTGGAAATAGAGATACGCCCTTACGTCAGAGAACAACAAAGTATGGTTTCCCTGCTTACACTAAAGAATGTATGCCGGGAATACAACCCAAACTTGATGGGAGACCATACTGCCGTGCTAAGGAAAAACGCCGTATGAACATTCGAGAGTTGCAAAATTTCCTTCACTAAAATGTTTATTTTTGAGGGAATTTATGAATATTTTCCCCTGAAATTTTCAGGGACTTTGGTTGAAATTGCGAATAAAATTATCTGAAAAATTGAAGGAAAAACACTCATAAATTTACCGGTAAAGTCGTGTTTCATCGTAGGAAATTCGTCAACGCCTGAAGGTTCATACGGCGTTCTTCCTTAGCACGGCAGCGTGGTGATCGTAAATCCCCGAAAGTACAGAAAAGTTGCGGCAGCATACTGCCGTGCTAAGGAAGAACACCGTATGAACATTCGAGAGTTGCCAAATTTCCTTTAGTAAAATGTTCATTTTTTAGGAAAGTTATGGATATTTTTCCTTGAAATTTTCTGGAACTTCAGGTGAAATTACGAACAAAATTACCTGAAAAATTGGACGAAAAATATTCACAAGTTTACCCGAGACCAATCGGATTTTGGCAACGCCTGAAGGTTCATACGGCGTTATTCCTTAGCACGGCAGCGTAATCCCTGATCGTAAATCCCTGAAAGTACAGGAAAGTTGCGGGAGGATACGTCTAATGAATTCAAGGCGTTGTTAGTTTGTTACGAGTGTACGGCGAAGTGGCTCCTCTGCCGACCGGATCGATCGCTTGTTATTGTCCTTCTGTCACGCTCTGAATGCACACGGTCCCGTAAAACTCGTTAAATATCCTATAAAATGTCAAAGGGTCCGCGCGAACACGAAGGCTGTCTGGAGCGCTGAGATACTCGAGGAACTTGCAATTAATGGGGAAGACGATGCTGCTACTCTTTGAGACGCAATCTTTCCCGAGAAAAACAAACGCCCGTTTAAAGCTTCGCTTAGACAAACGGTCAATCTTCCCATTCGGAAGAGACGTAGCCTCCTCCCGTCAAAGTCATAAAAATGGAGATGAAGCTCTTTTTCTTCGCGCGCTTTCTTCTCACGGCAAGAGTTAATAGACGAGCAGTATTGCGGGTAAGCGTTTAAGATATATCTCGGCGGCTTAAACTAGACACACGTACCTTAAAATGCGGCGTTGCAAATTTCCTCTCGTACCTTATTTTTAAAGGAAAATAGTTGAATCGGTGTGAACGAAAACACACCAACTCGGAAAAATGAAAGTAATCAAGACACACACAAAACTGCACAGTGGATGAAGAAATTAGCCCAAGAAAAAGATGTTTGGTGCCGAAAGACAGGCACTCACGGACATGTTAAAGGTCCAAGTTGGAAAAGATGCGCTAACTTCAATGACCCTCATTAAAATTGACCGTCTTTAATGAAAGTTGCGCATTTTCTAGTCATCGAGTTGGTGTGTTTTCGATCTCACTGATTCAATTCAATGATACACATACTATGAACAGGGCCGGATTAAGAGGGTGGCCATATGGGCCGCGGCCCATGGCGGTAAATCCAGGGGGCGGTCAATTTTGCAAATTTGTTGAATGGTATGAAAAAAAATTACAAAGAAAATTAGAAAAACATTACAAACGAGAAAACTCGACAAAATCTCTCATTTCCTGAGAGTATAGTAATGTCTAATTTTGTCGACTTTCAGTGATACATGAAACAGCACATATAAGAGAGAAACCAAACACGCAATTTGGCCTGGAACGGTGCGACTTAGTGAGAAATGATGACGAGGACTTGAGATGAAATGGAGAAGCCCTCGGCGCGGCGGTTGGCATGTAACACATATTAGCGCCTACGAGACTGCACGAATACTCCACGCATTGCATGAAACACAGTGCGGTCACTGCGGTCAGCGTGAAACGGATAGCGCCTACAAGACTGCGTGAATACTTCACGCATTGCGCCAAACACAGTGCGGTCGGCGCGGTGGCGAAAGTTCAAATTAAACAGCATTCATGTTTATTCTTTCATAATTTTTTCGTTCATTTCTTATGAATGGAAGGCCTTGTCCACACAAAGATATGTTTACGAAAGTTAACTTTCGCGCAAAGTTCTGTGAACTTTTGCTAGTAGTGTTGACAGGGCTTTCCCACAAAATGTGTCCAACACGAGTAAACGCGTCTTATGCACCCCTCCCTCGCTGGCACGTTCACTTGATGGTTTTTATTGATGTTTCAAAACGAATGAGAAGGGGGCGGCAAAATACAGGCGGCCCATGGGCGGCAAGTAGGTAAATTCGGCCCTGAGTACGTATGAGACGTAGCACGACAAAATTGAATGGAATCTCGAATCGCACAGTGCAGCGAGAAACCGGGTTAAAATTGAAAATAGCGATTTTCAATTGGACTACATTTTGTGATAAGAACCAACTATTTCTGACTCATTATCAAAACAACATACAAGTCATCAGTTTACGTTTGCAGATACGTGCTTTGATGGATTGAGCGGAAGTTGTAATTCCCAATTGGAAAATGAAGTCCAATTGATAATGTTCAACACTTTCCAGTAATCTCAAGACCACTGGGACAAAGTTTTAAGCCATAATTGTCATAATTTATGACGTCATTGGCAGTGGCGAGGCGTGAATGTTCGATTATTGATATTTCTCCATTTGAAGCTCTAGTAAAGAATCGATTATTAAGGCGTTCGTTGCAAACACCCTGTTTATTGATCCTTTTCCATAGGATTAAATGGCAAATCAATCGATGTATTTCAAAGCACGCCACGCTACTGGTCATTGGCCTTTGAAGTGAATCGTTGCCAGAACTGGCTTGACCAAATCGGCAAGCTTAATAATAGCAGTTTGCTCCAATGCACGGTTTTTTCCCCTCAAACTTTGAACTTTCACGAAAGGGTCAATTTTTGGAATTTGTAAGTCTTTGACCTAATAGTACGGAGTTCGCCCCTCCTTCAATTGTATTTCTCTCACTTTACGGCAAATTTTGTCCTGCTGCGTCCCATTGCATGTTAAAAGGGACAATGTGCATTGAGTTCATACTGGGTCATTGGGTCAACACTGCGACATAGCTCCTTTCAGAGGTGTAATCAGTCAAGTTGGCATTTGTTTACATTCCGTTTGCAAGCGACCACGATACAGTCGTCCAATAGGGACCGAGGATTGAGTATGGTCACGATCGGGCTGCAGCCAATCCTCGATCGCTATTGGACGACTGCTTCGCGGTGGCTTGCAAGCGGAATGTAAACAAGTGCCAACTTAGCTAGCTGAAGTCACCTCTAGCATCATATACATAAGCTCCGAGGCCTCCTATATTTGCATATCTGGTAACGCCTAGTTCCAGCGTTCTACCGGGCCGAATTTCATGATTTTTGCGGCTATCGACGGGCAATTGTCTCTAGATGAGCCCGTTTTATTCAGATTTTGAAAATATGACCCGAGTTTTTTTATATTACGCGGTGAAGTTGCAAATGCTCCCATTTAAACAATATAAATTTTTATTTTTTTGTCATAGTTCGTTTGAGCGTTCTACTGGACCGATTTCCATAATTTTTGCGGTTATCGACAGGTGGTAGTCCCTATGTGAACCCGCTGTAATCAGATTTTGGAAATATGACCCAGATTTTTTTTATAATAGAGTATACCTGGGAGCTTAGACAAGGGGCAAAATTTGTCGGAAAATTGAACTAAGCGGGAAATTGTGAATCTTGGTCTGTTAGTATAGGGTAAGATAAGTGAATTAAAGGTATGCTCCTTTACTACAGACTTCCAAAAAGTAACGAAACGCTCCGTTCTGTTCGTTTCGTCTCATTTTATTATTGGCCTTAAGTTTGAAATAAATGACGGTTTTTTTATTTGATTCGTATTAGTCCAATCACTCCCGGCCAGAGGGAGATTGGACAAATGAGAGTCGGGTATGAAAATCTTTTCGTTTTTTCTTCGTCGTTCTTTTCTCGAAGCGGGCCTAAGAGAGGGCGAAGCACCCTCTTGGGGTTGGGCCGCGTAGCGGCCAGGAGGCATAGCCCCCTAGTAAATCATAATATTCACAGGAAGAGGAATTCTTACCTGACATTCATTTCAGCCGTGTCCGCCGTTTCCAGGAGATTCTTCTCGAACCAGTTGAGTCTGTACCGCTTAGCACATGCCACATAGATGAGTGTGATGGCGAAAAGCACGAGCAAGAATGATGTGAAAGCGTAAACTGCCAACGATACTCCATTGATGTTGTGCTCAACATCCATGGTCTGAAAAAAAATGCATCCAACTTTGAAAATTTATCCTACTTGGTAATCAATGGGAGACAATTTTTAACGGCGAGAGTTATTTTTCCTGAAAATCTTGACAGAAAATACTATAAAAAAATCTCTGGGAATGGTATATACTGGAAAAAAACACATTGTATCCAGAGTCCAAACTCTTGAGAACATTGACGAGAAAAAATACTCTTGATTCAATCAGATTTGCCATTCCTAATATATTAGAGCGCCTTCAGTTTCGTATGATACTGTGCAATACCTCTGGTGTGAAATAGTTGCTTCAAGCGCCGTGGCACGCTGCGGCGCAGCAGGCGGGCAGCCAGAGCGAAACGCGCATTGGCGCCTACAAACCTAACAGGGATACTTCACGCGTTGCGCAATGCGTGAAGTATCCCTGTTAGGTTTGTAGGCGCCAGTGTGTCGCCGCTCCGCTTTGTGTTACACTGGGAAAAAAAAACACATTGGATCTAGAGTCCAGACTCTTGAAACCATTGACAAGAAAAAATACTCTTGCTCAATCCGATTTATGCTTAGATCAAAAGGAAATCCGCTCAAATTAAGAGGCTTGGTTCTTGATTTAAGCGAAAATCCGATTGAATCAAGAGTATTTTTTCTGTCGACGTTTTTAAGAGTCTGAACTCTAGATCCAATGTGTTTTTTTCCAGTGTATAGTAAATGTAGAAAAATAAATCAAACCATTTTTTCAGGTACACTGATCTACAAGGATAGGTTCGAGGTGCTCGAATACGTATTGCCTCAAAAGTTCACCTGAAGGATCTCTTCCTTATAAACTGACGGATTATATCTTAAATCGAAAATTTTAGGAAATATTCGTCACATCACAAAGGAAATTCACGATGAATTTCGAAAGATGATTCTCCCAATTAGGCCTTCAGTGTATGAATGAATATGTTTCTATAAAACTGCGCAACTTTGAAATGCAATTTAGCTATCGCCCCTTCGTCCGCTATACTTCGATGAAATTAAATTGACAGAAATTCTGCAAACTTTGCAAATCCTTATATATTTTCGAGTTTTTCTTCGTTGATATTTTCCGAAAAATGCTAATTTCTCCCGTTGCTCGTAGTGGATAAATCGAGATGATTTCTTAGATAGCCAGGCTAATATTTATTTCATTTCTTTGGTTCGCTCTTAATCGATTTTAAGTAAAGCGAAGTATCGGAAGAATTCTCAAGCTCGACTGCTGATACTTTTATGTAAGACTTTTTGCGTGGTTTACTGTTTTATGAGAAAAGTTTCCTGAACTTAGTAGCATGCTCACACTTTTATTAAGTTTGCTTGTAAGAGTATGAGCAATCTTGAATAACTCTATGCATGTTATTGCGACGGCAGCAATCCACAAGTTAACACGATTTTTTCCTCTTGTTTATGACCTCCCATCTGTGAATGTCGTGAATTATAATGGCAGACAGTAAACTACATCATTACGAGCGTAGTTTTCAAAAGAAAATAGATCAAACAGTTGGTTATAGTTCCGCAGTAAACATCTGGATTGCACCTGAGAGTTTAGGGGATAATATTCACCACATCCCGGTTAGTTAAAGTGTAATTGTTACAAAATTTCATTACGCGTAGAATCCTTTTTCGGTGGACTTACGTTGTTTTAAAGTTTGTAAGATCACGTGATCATTTTTAGATATAACATCTTTCCTCTTAATTTTGTGCACTTTATCCAAAGCCGTCCTTGCGGGGAAAACTGAATAGCAAAGGAGTATTTATGGCGTGGGAATGAATTAATTATCAATACAATGCCACTTTGAATTGTCGCTAAATGCAGAGGTTCTAGATGAAATGTTGAATACTTCCTGCATGCACATAACTTAATTACTTAAATACCCATCTTAGATGAAAAATTTTGAAATGATGATTGTCGCAAATTTCATCAGAAATTATCTCCAGAGCGACGAACGTTCAAAAATGACTACCTATCTAAAATTTTATAATTACGAAGAATACATTTTCATGAGTCATAAGAGCCTGTTAAAGTATAGCACTGGATCTTCTAAATAAAAAATCAGTTTTCCCTTCTTCAGCAATAAAATTGAGTAAAACTGCTACCTTGCCTATTTAAGTTTTATGTTTTTTTTTATAGAGGATGAAAGTACAAGGTTTCACGACATTTTGTCAACGCTTTTTTGTCCGCGCACCTTTTTTGTCCAGTAGTTTACGCCCACACGTAAAATAAGCAACAGTGACTTAGTCCAAGCGTTATAGTTTAGTCGGTATGTAAAATTATATTTACAATATGGAAATGAGAAATTGAGAGAGGAGGAGATGTTGTTATGGTTGTTATTACTTTCTCCTTTTGAATCATCTTTTTAAATTGTCATTGGTGAATATTTGGTTTTATTTCTATCCTTAAAATATTGAATGTACAATATACCTTATATATAGGTAGGTACTTTTTTTTCTTTTTTCTTTTTTCTTTTTTCTTTACGAAATTATTACTTCATTTTGAAAACATTTATATTTTTAAAACGTGACAAATATTTGTAAAACCTTTTCCAAGCTACATTAATCTCAATAAGCCGCAGTTGTGCCGACAGAAACTGCAAAAATGAATAAAAAAGGGGAAAAAACCAAGAAGCACGCAATCTTTAGTTTTAACCCATTTGTACATCGATCTTTTAGAGTCAAATACGTCAAATTTTGAGCGTTTCATTGCGCGTACACCTCGCTGCAGCACAATAAAAGCACAAAATGTAAAAGAAAAAATTAAAGTGCTTTGGAAATTATCAAATTTGACACGGGAACCACCAATATTTTTAAAAAAAAACACATTAGATTATTATTCTCCTTTGATAAATTGATACTTATTTTTTTCCCATCAATTTAAATGAGATTAATCAATGTAGAGTGTGCTAACATTTCAAAATCATTAGTTAAAAAACGCTGACTATGCGAGTATAAATATTAAAGCCGAACAGAGCGGAGCGGCGTGCTGTCAGCACGAGAGGCTCACTGGCGCCTACAAACCTAAGTGGATACTTCACGCATTGCACAATGCTTGAAGTATCCACTTAGGTTTGTAGGCGCCAATGCGCGTCTCGCGCAGGCCGCTCGCCGTGCGGCGGCGCCTGAAGCAACTATTTCACAACAGAGGTGTTGCACAGTATTATACGAAATTGAACGTATTAAGAATGACAGGCATCCTCTAAAAGTACAGATCTTTCTTCGCAAAATAAATCAAGATACTTATCGTACACAGGAAAAATCCAAGAGCCTTTAGCTGAGCCAGATATATAGAGGTTTATCCGGTTCAGGTATAATAAGGTGGGAATTTTTTGAAAGATAATTAAGTCCTGTTACACCATAGAGGCGTAGAGAGTTTTAGTGAATTTTGTCTCATGGAATTGACGCTCCCCCATTTTTACCAAAACTCTCAACTATAAGCTGCGTTGCTAAAGTCGCCGGAGAGCTCTCCGGAGAACTGGGAGCGTAGAGTCTCGGAGAATTACCCGGAGGGTTGACGTCATCTCTCCAGTCTCTCCGCGTTCTTGGGTCCGCCGGATTCTGTTTTGTTTACACTTCAATTTTAGGTTAAGTTTTTATATTCCCAAAGTTAAAAATGAAATCCACAAACACTTTCATCTTTAAATATTTGAAAATTCTAAAACTCATTGCATAAGCAGAAAAAAAGGCGCGAGAATGCTAAACGCCTATGCTTACGTCAGTCTACGTATCTCTCCGACCTCTCGAGGTCGGAGAGCTGGAGAGCAGTTTGGAGACTGACGTAGCATGACGTAGCAAGTCTCCGGGTAATTCCTCCGGAGTCAGAACAACGGTTGTTTACGTCTCCGGGTAACTCCGGAGAGCTCTCCGGCGACTTTAGCAACGCAGCTATATATTATTCTCCGTTGGACCAAACAGACAAAACAAAAAAACAAGCAAATCCTCATTCTCCCAAGACATTATATATTTTTATCCAAAAACGCCGTGAGCAATTGTCGTTTGTATTTACATGTGGGCCAATTAACTTTGGGTCTCAACTGGCACGTGGACCAAAACTCCCGTGCCGAAAAACGCGTGGACGTAAATTACTGGAAAAAACAGGTGCTCGAACAAAAAATCGTTGACGAAATGTCCTATAACCAAGTACAAAGAAAATAATGGGAACACAATGAAATATTGTCTCCGTCCTTCACGTGAAAAACTTTTTAAAATCGTTTACTGTATACATACTTTTTCATTTCGATATTTCTGTTGAAATATTTTGTCGTAAAACTGTAACAGGTAAAAAATATCAAACGTGGAATGTTGCAGATGCACAAAGGTGGTTTCAGATCGAATTAGTATAATACAGGGATCGGATTTTAGCTCAGTCTTAGCCATTTTTTCGAGAAGCCCTCAATGACGCGTCGCGTGCTTTGCGATGAATCGGCTGATCCGCCATTCAAACCTATAAAAAAATAATCGATTATCAGGATGTTTGCAACGGACAATTGGATAATCGATTCTTTACCATGACTTTAAATGAATCAGTGAGTTCGAAAACACACCGACTTGGAAAAAAAAATTGTTCAGGAGACACCTAAAACTGCGCAGCGGGCGAAGAAGTCAGTCAAAGAAAAACCTTTTTGGTGCCAAAGGACAAGTACTTAGAGACTTTGTAAAGCACCAAGTTTAAGTCGATACACCATGTTTGATGACAGAGAATAAAGCGTTTAAAAATTTCCGAGTTGGTGCGTTTTCGTTCTCACCGACTTTCAAATACTGATTTTTCAGTCTGCCCAGAAAAATTTATATTTTTCGACCTAAATAACGCTTGAATATTTATATAACTTGTTGGTACAAGGTATACTGAACCAAAAAAAGAAAACCGCAAAATCGGATGGTCACCCGTTTCCCTTGAAATGGCCAAAAATTGGTATCTCCGATGAAATACTTCGATTTTTCCCTTTTCCCGTCGCTGTTTCGAGCACTTCCGATTGCAATTTCGAAATTTCCTTTTGCGTGCAGATGTTACTATCCATAGGTGTTACTAAACCGTAAAAAAGTGAAAATAAAAAAAAAATCCGAGTTGGTGTGTTTTCGAACTCACTGATTTAAATAGGAAAATAGCGATAGCAGATGTCGATAGCGACAGTCGGGTAGGTAGAGGGGGAGCAAGCTCTATAGAGTCGGTCTAAACGCTTCGGTTTCCCGATTGCAGGCAACATAAAAGGCGCTTGATAGAAAATGATAGCTTACTCGGAGCATAATCACAGTTATTTGTGAAATGTGCGTTTAAACGTGAATGGGAGCTACTCTTATTTAGGTAGGCTAATGCAAAAGCGTCAAAGAGCTTCATTTTTTTACCGCGTGAGCCACCGCGTTATCCCAGAAGACCTACGTAGGAGCTTTGATTGGAGTGCTCAAAGACCCTATCCGCAATGGGCCTGTTGCAAACTTTTGCTAGAGCAAAACTAAGAGTTGTTTCTTATAGATAATGCCTCAAAAATCACGATGAGCGCATCGGCAAACTCTGAAATGCACTCATAACTTCACAAACTGGGTAAGAAATTTGCGGTTTTTTGAGCTTCCCGCTTCAAAAACGATACTACGGTACAGGTGAACATTTTGTTAGAGGAGTCGTTCCATCGTCGGCAATAATCATCATAGCCGACGCCAATCCGCCAAAACACGTTTGATGGGACGAGATAACACCTGAACTGGATTAGACCAGATAACAATCGGTGTGTTAACGTTCATATTTTCCACGCCCGAATTGATTGACCTTGAACTCTCCTTGAATTACGCGCGGAACTGCGTGCAAGCGTCGGCCATGATGAATATCGCCGACGATGGAGCGACTCCTCTAACAAAATGTTCACCTATGCCGTCGTATCGTTTTTGAAGCGGGAAGCTTAAAAAAACGCAAATTTCTTACGCAGATTGTGAAGTTATGAGTGCATTTCAGACTTTGCCGATGCGCTCATCGTGATTTTTGAGGCATTATCTATAAGAAAAAACTCTTATTTTTGCTCTAGCAAAAGTTTGCAACAGGCCCATTCATCGCGAATTGTGATCTGTAAACTGATGGATGTTGATTTTTTCAGCTTCTCTCTCAGTCGGCTCTCTGCAAATCTGCTCAGTGGCACAAGAAAAAAAGAAAAAAAAACGGCGTCTTTGGGTACTCGTGTCAAACGTATACCTTTGTTGAATCTTTCGATTTTTATGTCCGGCTTACGGACTACGTACGGTTGTGGCGCGTCTTTCTGACATGGACGTATATGTAAAATAGCTGGAGCGCCAACAATTAGTTGAATACAACATGGATAATGGATATCCATTAGACATTAAGCAGGAATAATAGTTGCCTCTATAAGCGTTGGGCTATCCGCAAGGACTTGCCGAGACATTTCTTCACGTCAATATCACGCTACCGTCAAAATTATACAAACATTACCGTAATACCTTCGTCCGCGACGTTTTTCGATTGCTTCTTGTCAGACTTTAAAATCAAAAAACATTTTGGAATCTTCATTTTTTTAAACCGTCTTGAAAAAGTTACAACAAGTACTTGTAAAACGTTTGATTTATAGTAGGCCCTGGATTCTGAATAACGTTGCGGTATAATTACGTGAAATGGTGCTAGGTCCGCATCATTACGCGTGGAAAACAAAGCCAAAAAGTCCCAAAAATTTCAATTAGAGTCAACAATTTTGAGCTCTAATGCTAAAGTTACGATTAGATTAAACAAACAAGTAGGTAGATATGGTTAAGGAATTATTGTTCAAATGTAAACTAAAAATCATTGATAAATAGATAAATGCCGAAAAACTCCAAGAGGTTACAATTTTTTTTGCAAACGATTTTCATTTGTTTCCAGAAGTTGATAATTGGTAATTTCTAGTTCTGATTGCGTCACGGAAAAAAAATTAATAAATAAACGAACGGTGTTATAAAAAAAAGAATGATGGTACGTTGTAACCACATGGTTATCTCAATTTCGGCGAACAGTTGTGTTCTTTGTTTTTTTATCTTTGATCTGCCTCGGTTAGAAGAACAACAGGGTGGCATGACATCAATGGCATTTATACAGGATCAGCTTTTTGCGTTATTTATAAAGTTTGCATCTCTCATGGAGAAAAATCCCGATGAAAATATGACGGGTAAATCGTGTCCCCGGCTGACAAAAGGGCGTAACCACACCTATAAAGATGAGCTCGGGAAAGCATTGACTTATACGCACTACAGGGTTCATCGCGAAGTCTAATTACGTCCTTACATCGGGAGGGCGACGAAATGTTTGAAACGAGGGATGCCGCACGGTGGAACGAGTCTTTGGAAGAAATCGAACATGAAGTTGCCCTACGCTGTTCGCATATCCTCTGCGCGTCTGCCACCGATCCTGTTGCCCCTCCTCCCCCTTCCTAAATGCAAATTAACATTCTACTACCCAGCTTTCGTATAAATCTGCGTTATAGGTACGTGAAAATTTCAGCAAGTTCGTGATTTCCAGTGGAATTGATGCTTTATTTCGCTCCCCCCCCCCCCCCCCCCCCAACCCGGCCACTGGCACTGAAGTGTGCCCCTGCCAACAACGAAATCATTTTATATTTCTCAAAGCTATGTGGAGAAAAATCGTGCGAAATATTTTTTTAATTCCTCAGCAGCCTATTATGAATACCCATAATAATGTCCGCCTCTCATGAATGGTAAACGCTCAATACACCGAAAAGTGGTTGGGAGGTGGGATAAAAAATTACCTCAATTCGATCTCGTAGTCACAGGGTGCTACATCAGCAAAAACATGAAACAAGAAAATTTATATATTTCTTTTTTGCACAATATTTGGAGCACAGTGGCCGGGTTGGGGGGGGGGGGAGCGAAATAAAGCATCAATTCCACTGGAAATCACGAACTTGCTGAAATTTTCACGTACCTATAACGCAGATATATACGAAAGCTGGGTAGTAGAATGTTAATTTGCATTTAGGAAGGGGGAGGAGGGGCAACAGGATCGGTGGCAGACGCGCAGAGGATATGCGAACAGCGTAGGGCGCGCGCGCTCAGCGCGGGGCTAACTTTGACGAGCCATAGCTCGCGATCTAAACGTTTCCCCAAGTTTGACAAATATTGTACGTTTATCTCGTCACAATTTTAATAATAAGGGGTGATTTTTACAGAAAATTTTACGAAAAAACCGATGAAACTACTTTTAAAACGTCAACATTGCGTATTCATAAACATACACGCTTTTAAAGTTTTTAAATCATGTCCGACATCTACCATTGACTCGACCCTCTGTGAGCCGGAAGGACGCACTTGGTTTCACTCAAAGCAGACCCTACTCACGTATGCAGGCGGAGGAGTTTCCGGGGAAAATTCGTAACACGCCGTTGCTAATCCGGCTCGGGCCCTTAAAATTATTATAAATAAATAAATATATGAATAAATAAACGACAAGCGCCCTCTGCAGCGTGTGAGCGACAAAATTGACACCCCAGATTTGAAAATAAAACCAGAAAGAGGGCGCAGATGTGTCGTGGGAGTACTTGCCAGATTGACGTGAATTATTGATGGGAATCAAAGAGTTTTTGCTGTGCTAGGGAAGAACGCGTAAGAACATTCGAACGTTGCCAAATTCCAAAATTTAATAGATTAACTAATCATCAGAGTATACTTATATATAACTTATAAAATAAAATAAAAAAAAACAAGTTTAATCTAATTCTTAGTCTAGAAATAATTCAACAAATATTAACTATGGAACTATAACCTACTATTTTTGGAATACCTAACACAATTATTTAATCCTTTTAAACCCCCAAAAACTGAAAATTCGAACTCATGGAAATGACTTTATAAAGTCATCGGTAGTATTGAAATTATAAAATTTTTAATAGTAATCATAATTATAATTACAATGAAAACAACCAAGAAATCAATTGGAAGTATTTCTGTCAAACGAACTATGTGCATTCAGACATGAGCCCTGAGACTCATAAGAATATGTGCATAACAGGGCTCATAATGCACATAGTTCCGTTTGATAGAAAAACGTCCAATTGCCAATCGATTCTCTTTTATTATTCCTCGGTAAAAAGTTTATTTCGTCAGAAAATTTCAAATGTTTTTCCTTCAAACGTTCAAAATATCTTCGATTAAATTGCGAAAAAAATTGTCTACAAAATTAAACCAAAATATTAACGAGTTTCAAAGAGAATTAGTGTTTTATCAGAGAAGATTTGGCAATGCTCGAAGGCTCATACGACGTTTTTCCTCACCATGGCAGGTTTCGAGTGTTTATTCGTTCTGTCGGGCGGCCAGGCTCGGAAATGCGATAATCTCGGCTGTCCTGTCAAGCTCCGACACGTCATCGTTCCGCTAACGTAAAGCCGTAACTGCACCCCGAGGTGAGCCCCGCGCCCCATTTAATCCTATGCAATCCGGGGCTCACGCGGGGGGTGGGATCACGCTTTTACATCCGCGATGTCCACTCTCTCTCCTTCCGCGTTTCGAATCCGAATCCAAATCCGACCAGATTTCATTTTGTTTTTAATGATAATATTTGTTCCGCTCGAAAGAAAACACAACCCGCTGCTCCGGACCTCCGTCGACCATTTTGCCGCCCGACTTTTCGAGTTGTTGGGACGTGTTTGCGGATAAAAATCGAGTACACCTACGCTTCAAATAAATAATCGTCGCTGGTAACGGTGCAATCTGTTTCTAGGACTTTCGGGGTGTTTACATTAATGTTACAGATTGTTCCTGTGGCTCGATATGGTCTCGTAGGATCACCTAGAGTACCTTTACAGACAGAGTATGGCCATTTCTGTGCCGGTTCTTCATTGGTTGCGAGAATATAGGCTGACACGATATTCTTACGGCCTTAAATAAACAAACAAGATGGCTGTTATCAGCAAGCAAGTTTGAGGTTAGGCACATCTTACATCCTCCTGTGATAAAGACGAAAGGCGATTTAACAGTGTTTTCGTGTGTTTTTCATATGTTATCCGTAGATATGCTAGTTTAAATTGTAACTGCCGTATAATTAAAATTTTTGTCAAATTTTAGCTTCTTATCAATGTTACGATGAGTCGCCATCTTGTTTGTTTATTTACGGCCGTAAGAGCACCATGAAGCCTAAAAACTCGTTGACTCATTTTTATATTGTGTAAGGTAACCTTAAAGCAGGCCTCAATAAGTACGAAGATTGCCGACCCAGGAAAGAAAAATGTTAATACTGGTTCATATTGAGCTTGCGGCTGTGTTGACGTATAGTCTATTTATTCTACGCACTAGGTCTCATGGAAATTAAGACGATACGTAAGCTGTGCTAGGCTGTGCTGGAGGGGGGGGGGGGGGCTAAACCAATCAATCGTATATGAACAACGTAAGACCTGTTTTTGAAATTTTTGTTGAATAAAAATCGAACTTCAGATTAAGGGAGTTAGGCGTGACTAAGAGTGTCGGTCACCTTTTTGCTATCGGGACTTCAGTAGGACGTCATTTGCCTCGACCGGGGGTGGCTATCGCCACTCTTGATCACGTTTAAAGTGCAACATTGGTGATGCAGATCTGCCTCACTAGCTTTTCGTTTCTATTAAAGCTCAAAGAGTTGTTGACGTTTGAGAATGAACAGGGCGAAAATCTTTATTTCCAGTGGCGGGAGAATCAAACGCGAGGTGAAAATGGGAGAGGGTTAGAGGAATTAGTCGTGAGAACAGCCGTGACGCAATGAACTGAACAAGATAATCGAGTGAAAAGCACCAAACAATCAAAAGGAACCCTGAGAAGAACGTGAACTGTTTTTTTCTCCAGCCTCTGCCCGGATCTCTAATTCCGTTATACGAGACCAGCCTCGAGCAAAGACTAGTTTCTCCGTGGAGGGGAAACGGAATTAAAGGGGCGACCCCGACTGTGACAACTTTGAAAGTCAGTTTTAAGTCCCATAGGAGTAACGTGAGAATCATCCTGGAGTTGCGTCAGGGAAAAAAAATCCTCACTCTTGTAACTTAACACTTTATAGCCTATACAAAAGCGTTCCTCACTCTTGATGGTTTCGATAACCAATGTGTTCCTCATGACGGAGGAGGCCTAGATTTAAAAAAACAAGTATGAATACTCGTAAAAACCCCAGTTGAAAATATTCGAGGACTTTCTACACATAGAATTTTCTCCTCTATTCGACAAATGAATCAAAGAGAACGAAAACACACCAACTCGAAAAAATTAAAATAATCGAGATACATACAAAAGTGCAGTGAAGGAGTAGGTAAAGAAGTTAGTCTAAGAAAAAGATTTTTGGTGCCTTAAGGCAAGTACTGAAGGACTTCAAACGTCCAAGTTAGAACACATGCGGTACTTCAATGCCCTTTATGAAAATTTACTGTCTTAATGAAAAGCGAACATTTTCGAGTTACCGAGTTGGTGTGTTTTCGTTCTCACTGATTCAAATGTTCATATCACTTGTTTCCAACACCAGGCTTTTCTCAATAGATTACGTTGCCCTGCAATCCTCGTCAGATAGTGATCAACTCCCATGATCTTGTCATGTTATCTCAAAGCAAAGGATCTTCAACAAGGTCAGGTTCAACAGTGTGAGTGAGCGACACGACATTGGCGGAATAGGGCGAGGCATTGCGAGCTCACACCTCGCGCCGGCGCGCCTTCAATTTTGCAGACGCAACGCGGACATCCATCAAGTACGAATAGTTGTATCTCTGCGCCGCGCCGTCATCAACACGCGTCCTTTGCTTTCAATCGCACTATTTCCATATTGTGTTTGTTTCCGTGCATATTCTCTGCAGTGGTGCTTCAAGAGCTATGTGAGCATCACAGTCGAAGGTAGAAGAGACGACTTTTTGGAAATTACGATCGAATGAGCAACTTACTCTCTGCAATGACAACTCCAAAGTACCGAATTTTAATTTTTTAATGTACATTAGTGAAACTTATCACCAACACTCTGAGACTCTGACTAAATGACTCGTGCGTCGAGTCGCAATCTGTTCATAGTATTATATTTTTTATTGACACGAACATCTGGATTACATTCCGCAATAAAGAACCACTATCTCTGGCTCTCCCATTAAAGCACACATCTCCATAGGGAAACCAATGCATGTATATCGTTTCTAAAATGGGCTAGAAATAGTGGTTCCTTATTGCAACATGGGATCAATCTTATCGCGAGCGGTGATATTCAGCGTGCGGTGAAACGAAGGGCCCCAATTAGAGTACCTGGCACAGCGAGAGAATGGACAGATCGCTTCATGGAGGGCTTAAGGCCCAAAAGAGCAGCCGGTATTCTAATACACACAATTTTACTGTCATCTTCAGATTCCAATCCAAACAAAGATGGTCAAAAATGTTCCTAAATGAGCGTTCTTCCTCAAAAATGAGTAAGTTTATGCAAAAACTGAGTTAAATACTCAAGATAATATCATTTCTCTAACTATATATCCCTTTCCTGATACGCACAAACCCATAAATAAAATAAGACATACTTCTATAAAGTATCAAATTATTATTCAATTATTTATAGTCCAGCCCATAAGGCTAAACCTAGCAATCAAGTAAATTAATAAGACCTTCATATACTTCACTAGATAAAAGATTTGAATTATCTATAATTGAAATATGAATCCAATAGCTTGTATTAGCTTGTATACACTAAGGACGGGTCGCGTAATAATTGTAATAATAAATTGTTCTGAGTAATTTGAATTCATGGGTTGACTGCCCATTTCTGCTGTGCTAAGAAACATCGCCGTGTAATCTTTAGACGATGCTAGATTTTCCTTACTAAAACCCGACTTAACTGGAAAAAATTTGAATATTTTTCTTTCGAATTTTTTAAATAATTTTGTTCGCAATTTGATCTGACGTACCTGAAAATTCCTCGAAAAAATATGCATAACTTTACTCAAAAATACATGTTTTATTCGGAGAAATTTATGGCAACTCTCGATTGTTCATACGGCTTTTTTCGTTAGCACGGCAGTTTTGGCCTCTAACTGTATTCGCGGAGACATCGGTGAAGACCTGATGGATTTTCGGAGTTCACATCGCTCTATACTCTCCCTATACTGCCGTTCTAAGGAAAAACGCCGTATGAACATTCGAGAGTTGCCGAATAGCCTCCGATAAAATTGTGTTTTTTGAGGAGAGTGATAAATATACATCCTTAAAATTTTCAGATACTGTAGATTGAATTATCAATGAAAGTCTGTGAAAAATTGGGAGAAAAATATCTACAAGTTTTCCAACAAATTCGCATTTTATCGAAAGAAATTTGGCAACGCCTGAAGCTTTATACGGCGTTCTTCCTCAGCACGGTAAATTACGGGTACTCTAGTCCCGACGAGGAACTTGGCCCGAATTTGGGAAAATAAGCGGAGTCCATGCAGAGAACGTGGGCACAATAACGTTGCTCCAACGTAAGCCATCAATATCGTGGCTCAATCGCGTGCTGCCCAGACTTGTCGGTTAAGCTCTCAAGGAAGAACACTTTGGATCGAAATCCGGGAGCGTTGACTTCCCTTTGATTGATAATTATGATCAGAACAATCATCATGATGGAGAACCTGCCACCGACCCGACCATCGTGTCGGGCTGCTGCGTGTTTTTCGTGTTTCGGCACACCCACACACACACACATACACACCCTCTCAACCAACCCGCCTTTCAGAAAAGGTGGCATTTCTTCCCGCTTTTTTCTACACGGAAGTCAAATACGCTTCCTACGCCAGCGCTCCGAGCGGTTGGGGAAGGATAGTTTTAGCGCTGACAGGTCTACGATACTGTCGTGATAAGGAAAAACGCCGTATGAACATTCGATGGTTGCCAAATTTCCTTCGATAAAATGTTTGTTTTTGAGGAAAGCCAAGTATAATTTTTCCTAGAATTTTTAGCAACTTTAGTTAAAACTAGCTGCTTCAGCTCGCTACGCTCGCTTGTGCCGCTGGCCGGGGGCTTCGCCTCCCGGACCCCCAGTTACTGTCCCCCATTCCGACAGTGACGCGAGCCAAATTTTGCTACTACAGGTAATTAAAGGACTTCCTTGAATACGATGTTTTTTGTACGCCTATAGTAAATCGGTCCAGTAATTTTCGAGATCGAAGTAGCACAAACTGTCCAGCGGCAAAGACGCAAAAATGTTGTTATCAAATCGAGGTCAATTTCGCAACGTCGGTCGCGCAAATCGAAAAACCAAGAGGTGCTGGTACATTTGCAAGTTAAGAGCTTTCGTTTAAAACAAACTCGAGGAAAATCGGTCGGGTAGATTCCGAAATCAAAGGAGGACAAAAAAAGCCTTAGGATATTAAATATATAAATTGCGAACAAAATTATCTGAAAATTGGAGGAAAAATATTTAAAAATTGTCTCTAGAATTCGTGATTTACAACAAAAAAAAACTTGGCAACGCCTGATGGCTCATGCGACGTTCTTCTTTAGCACGGCAGGATAGGTCACATGTTGTTTATTTTTGTCTCGGTCGCTGATGACCGCTGCGATTCGGGAAAAAATGTTTTATTTTTACTCTCGGAGGGGTAAAATGCCATGAGGGAACCTTCAAAACGCTGAAAATACCACCCGCCCACCCGAAAATACAGTAGTTGCATTTCTCGGTGTTCACACCCCAACCTCAGATCTCTTCCGCACGATTATCAAAATAGACCAAATAAGATTGTCTCCACACATTCTCTCCGCAAGAAACATGCCGGCAACCTCTTGGCTTTCAAAAGTTTCAACAAGCACCTCTACTTATGAATGAGTAACTTTATTTATCGCACTTTATGCCACCCAGTGGCGTGGCGTGCTTTCCGATCTATCGATATTTTCCCATTTGAGGCTGTGGTAAATAATCGATTGTTAAGGTGTTCGCTGCGAACACCCTGTTAATCGATCATTTTCCATAGGTTTAAATGATAGATCAATCGATATATCGCAAAGCACGCCACGCCGCTGATGCCACTCACAGAGACACTGTAATCTTGCCCAAACATTTTTGTCGAGTACAGTTTCTAAGACTACCTTTTCTCACACATCGCGCCTGATAAGCTTCCTTTTAAAAATGGATAACAGGAGTTGGTGGCTCTTCCCGTCACGAATCCGTCCCCGAATTGACCGTTGGGTTATCTCACACATGTCAGGGGAAAAGTAACACGAGAACTGAATCAAGAATGAAAGATATGTCAATCCATCTGATGTACGATCTCAAATTTACGATTCCTTCCGTCTTTTTGTAGACGAATAATTCACAACTTCTTTACGTCGGCAGTGCTAAGAATGACAGCAAAAATACTTTAGAGAGATGTTGGGTAATATCTTCAAAAGAAGTGATAAAGGTATAAATACACGGAAAAAAACCACGAGGTTGTTTGATGATATGGACACTTCCAATTAATTGTGGTACTACCCCAATTAATTATGGTAGCACCCCACTTAATTATGGTAGTACCCCCAATAAATTAGGTAACTAACCCAAATGTTGCGGTACTACCACAATTTGTTAGAAATGTCCATATCATCCAACACTGGAAAACAAAACACATTGGATCTAGAGTCCAGACTCTTAAAAACATCGACAAGAAAAAATACTCTTGATTCAATGAGATTTTAGCTTAAATGAAGAACCAAGCCTCTTAATTTGAGCGGATTTCCTTTTGAGTTAAGCTTAAATCTGATTGAATCAAGAGTCCTTTTTCTTGTCAATGTTTTCAAGAGTCTGGACTTTAGATCCAATGTGTTTTTTTTTTCCAGTGAACAAATTGGGGTAGTATCACAATTTTAGGGGATAACCCCTGACACTTTTTTTCCGGGTAGTAAGTACCTGAAAATACAATGCAAGCTCTCGCGGTCACGGCAACGTTCTTGGGAAACCTTTCGAGGCCTCCTTTTAACCTCCCACGATTTAAGAGTTTTATTGGGTGTTCTATCTTGTGGCTACTCCATTAAGGGTGCTCCTTATTTCCCATTTATTTTATGGACACAAATGATGTCTCGAGTTTGTAAGTACTCATTTTCAGCGCGTGCTATGCTGCGATATGTAACCTCTTTCAAAATTTCCTCCGATTCTGAGGTAAATCTGCAATTGACGGAGCCGCAAAAAAAAAGAAATTATCTCATGTTGTTATGGTCTAAAATTTCCGAAATTTTCACAAGAGGATTCTAACATATAACTTGTCTTACAATTGATCCCGCCAATAGTAAATATTTTAAACACAAAAAGATGATACCTGCATTCAAAAACTACAAAATTTGTTTCGTCTTGTTTACCCCGCATGTTTGTCTGCCTTTAATTGGAATCAAACTATACAAGTCATTAAGTCATACCCACACTGACATGTCTCAAAATTTTGTCAATCTTGAAAAAAGTTTCAACATTTTGTCAATCTTGGAAAGATCACACAGTCTGATGCTTGTTTGAAGTGTGACCCGATTCTAAAGTCCTAGGCCTGAAACAATCTTTGACTTTTCTTTTTTATTTTATTTGAATAAATGTGTGCTGTGTTTGCTAGAAGGGAAATCAAGCGACACAAGCTGTTGCCAAATTACACTCGACAATTTTTTTTTTTACGAAAGAACATTTGTATATTCTCTTAAACTTCTCAGGAATTTAGCTGTGTGCCACAGAAGAGAGCCTCTGATAAACACAAGAATATTGGCACAACTGTTATCCTGTGAAAATATAAATTTTCCGAATCTCAGGAGAATTGGTACAATCATTCTCGCGTTTGAAAATAAAAATTTTCCATAGGAATATAACAGCCGATGTCACTTGGTTCTCTTTCAAGAAACATTTCTTAACTCTCCTGAACACGGGCAGCACGAGACAAACAGTGCCAAATCCGAACAAAGTCCTCCCACCTTGTGGCGACGAGCGATGCGATGCGGCGACGCTAAGAGCACATCAAAAAAGCAAAGCGCCTTCAATTTATGCGTACGCAATACGCATATCCGTCGAGTTCGAATAGTTGCATGCAGGGTTACAGGCGTTGAGATCGAAGTCGCGCCGCACCGCGTCGCGTTGCCTCTTTGACTTTGGTTCCCGTCGGCTAAAAACTGATCGTGTATCATCAAAAAACACGAAGACTGTCAGAAATGGGTACCGCGGTTTCTTTCGTCCTGGTTTTATCGTAAATGGACAGTAAGGAGTCGATAAAAATGTGAGCATTACTGCAGCATGATCAATGAACCCAAGATGAAAGAAAGACGTCAATGGATTCACAGATCAAAGAACGATTCTGCAACTTGACCGAGTTCATTAGAAAGGAACCAACCCACATAAGTTGAAACTATGAGGAAAAGATATCTGAAGTTTTATTCCTACTTAAGACTCAATGTAGAAAATATATTTTAACCCCCGTTTTCACAAACTAATTTTTGCTTTTCGACTTTCGGTTTTTGGCGGGAGGAAACATACGGCTAGTGAAACCTCAAAACATTATTAACTCAATTTTTTTCGAAAATGTGGGTTGGTTCCTTTCTGATAAACGCGGTTTAACTAACACAAGTAACCTATAATTCGTCTACAGTACACTGGAATATAAATGAATCAGTGAGTTCGAAAACACACCAACTCGGGTTTTTTTTGATTTTCACTTTTTTACGGTTTAGTAACACCTATGGATAGTAACATCTGCACGCAAAAGGAAATTTCGAAATTGCAATCGGAAGTGCTCGAAACAGCGACGGGAAAAGGGAAAAATCGAAGTATTTCATCGGAGATACCAATTTTTGGCCATTTCAAGGGAAACGGGTGACCATCCGATTTTGCTGTTTTCTTTTTTCGGTTCAGTATACCTTGTACCAACAAGTTATATAAATATTCAAGCGTTATTCAGGTCGAAAAATATAAATTTTTCTGGGTAGACTGAAAAAATCAGTATCCGAAAGTCGGTGAGAACGAAAACGCACCAACTTGGAAATTTGTAAACGCTTTATTCTCTGTCATCAAACATGGTGTATCGATTTCAACTTGGTGCTTTACAAAGTCTCTAAGTACTTGTCCTTTGGCACCAAAAAGGTTTTTCTTTGACTGACTTCTTCGCCCGCTGCGCAGTTTTAGGTGAATCCTGAACAATTTTTTTTTCCGAGTTGGTGTGTTTCCGAACTCACTGATTCAAATGCAACCTTTACTTTTCGATTACAGCAGCTTCTGCGTGATTATCAGGCAAATCTGTGCAGAGGAAAAACAAAAGTTGATGTAGATCGCGTGAAACGAAGACGCAAATGTTCCGAAAAGCGATCGATTGAGTCTTATTGAAAGTGGTTATGTCATTGTTATTAGATCCAATTCGATAAAACGGAGAGTTCTCATGCTGATGTCGCGCGACTTTTCTGCCGTGCTGAGGAAGAACGCCGTATGAACCTTCAGGCGTTGCCAAATTTCCTTTGATAAAACACGAATTTCCTGGTAAAATTATGAATATTTCCCTTTCGATTTCTCAGATAATTTAGTACACAATTTCACCTAAAGTTCCTGAAAATTTCAAGGGAAAATATTCTCAAATTTCCTCGAAATTAAACATTCTATCGAAGGAAATTTGGCAACTCTCGAATGTTCGTACGGCGTTCTTCCTTAGCACGGCAGTATTAGCATCGATTCGGAGGCTAGCTTCCGCTTAAGATCCTGACACGGATTGCCGTCCATTTCTCTAGAGGGAGCGAGAAAACTGTCTTCCTTGTCCGTCTCTATTCTAAGAGATCACGCAGACAAAATCTATAAACGCGGATACCAGGGGCGAGGCGTGAATGATCGATTATCGATACTTCCCTATTAGAGGCTGTGCTGAAGAATCGATTACTTAGGTGTTCATTGCGAACACCCAGTCTATCGATCCTTTCCATAGGTTTAAATGACAGATCAATCGATGTATCGCAACTGATGGATACATGAGCAACTTCAGCTGAGACTGCTCGGAAGAAGGCGCCAGGCGTTAATTTGGCGTCTCCTGCCCTGCTCTCCTCCCCCTTCACCATCCAACCTCCACCCACCATCCCCACCCATCATCCCTTTGACCCTTCCTCTGTCTTCTCTCCTCGGCCTGTTTTATCGTTCCGTCAAACGCGAGGAACTGTATCGAACAAAATTAAACAGGAGATAAGGGATGTTCACAAGTTCACGTTTAGGGCGCGATGTGTGATTGATTTTTTTTATCTCCTTTCACTTTTCACCTCTTGAAAACATCTGCGTGTACGCGACCACGAAAACGTTCTATTCTATCTTCCACTTGAAAGAAACTGTGCTAATCGGTTGTATGAATATTGAATATGGATATGATTATTCAATCGGTACGTTTGAACGTTTCATAGGAAAATAAATAGAATACAAAAACTGCAAAGAGATTTTCATTCGAGGATTATGTTTTGTTTTTTATTCACAGTGGAATCTCGAATATCCGCGATTCGATTATGCGCGATTTTTATCGGCGACTTTTTTGTGTTAAAGTTAATAAAATACAAGTAAAACACTAAAAGTTGTGATAAAATAAATTATGTTTACCAAATGGATCGCTAAACCTTGAGTTCTTTGGAGAACGATGTTTATAGCAGCAAAATCTCAATCTTCCTCTCGTTTTCTTTTGATATTGGTTCGAATACAACGTACTTCAATGTTGAGGAATTGTTGCATGTTAACTGTAGATAACATTCATGAGCTTTGATTTTTTGATTCTAAAGATGACGTTCGACTTTTCTTTTGTTTTCATATGCAGGAGGTGTAGAAAGGCATTTTTCGGAAGTCGTAGAAACTCGTGCTTGCTTCTGATTGGGTGCCGGATGGCATCATTCGGTGAGGCGCGAAACCGGGGCGACTTCAATTTGCGGAAAATTTGCCTTGCGTATTTCTCGGTTTCTGGGTTATTCTTTGCATTTATAATGTACGCATCATGTTCTTCGCATCATTTACCTCTCGAAAAATGTCTCCGCAAGTCAAAATTCGTTCATGATTTAGTGACCCATTCTACTTATTTTGCGGTGAAAGTCTTTATATTAATTACCTCCGATGATTTTTTCATTCCGGCGTTAGAATTTTTTCTGGATTTTTAGGCCGTGTACATTTCGGGCTTCCGCCCGTCTTCAGGCCAGTGGCTGGACTAAAACTGCCACTAAAATCGTGATCCGATCTGATCCTAAAATCGTGCATAATCGAATCGATGCTGAACTGCAAATCGATGCTGCTGCTGATCGCTCAGCGCGGCGGAGACAAGGAAAAGAATCGGCCTTCAGACGTAAGCTCTTTAGAAATATAAAGAACTTGAGACCGGCATGAATAATGATAAGCATCAAGATTAATGATCGGAAGTCCAAAAGGGTCGGAGGGGGGTGAGAAAGGGGCCAAAGGAGATAAAAAGAACTTGGTTCATAAGACCACAAAAAAACCCGGACTCATTAGAGTGGGCGGGGAGTGGGAGAAGGGTCCCGGATTAAAACCGCGAGGTGAGCGGCGCAACTGATAGAGGGAATATAAAAAAATAAAAAACGCTGGGACAGCGGGAAATATCGGACGAATGTAACCACCGGGGTTGCGCGGGGAGTTCTGGTCCCGCGGGAGGGGGCTTGTTCGTGTTCGGAAAACGAAACCCCGATGGACCGAACGGGGTCTGAATGATGACACTACGTTGGAGGCATTTTGGGATCGGAACCTGTTGGATCCATTGCGTTGTTTCAATATTTTTTCGACGGTTAATTTTTCAGGGCAGGTAGATTATCAGCATTGAGCGCTGGGTTAGGTAAGAGTTTTGCACAGAGTTTAGCAGGAGAGAACCAAGTCACGTCAAGATGGAACCGAAGGAAAGAGATTTAAGGTTCAGTTCCTCGATAAGGCTCAATGTTGAATGTAAATTTCTATCCCTCTTTTTACATTCGAAAGATTTTTCTTGGACTCGAAATTTTTGGAAAGAGAATAGGCTCGGATAGACACAGAAAAAAAAGTGTTAGGGATTATCTCCGAAAATTCTGGCACTACCCCAATTTCATGGATAGTATGGACAATTCCAATTAATTTTGGTAGTGCTACGGCTCAAGTTGGGGCAATACCGCAACATTTGGGTTAGTAACCTAATTTATTGAGGTGTAGTACTACAATTAATTTGAAATTTCGAAGTTAGGACTTAACTCCTAGCTTTTTTTTCGTGAGGGCAATAATATTTATAATTATCATAACAGATTGACATCTTCATGTATAATATATCCAGAGAAATTCGGCGACATTCTAATGTTCTTACAGCGGTTATCTCCAACTCCGCACTGCTATTTTTCCGTCCTCGACGGCCACCAGCAGCGTAGCGTGATTCTATATATATCGATATTTTCCCATTTGAAGCTATGGTAAAGAATCGATTATTAAGGTGTTCGCTGCGAACACCCTGTTTATCGATCCTTTTCCATGGTTTTGAACGGCATAACAATCGAGATATCGCAATTCACGCCACCAACGGCCACATACTCCGGGTCATTTTTTCTCAAAATCTCGTAACTCCATTAAAATAAAATTACAAAAATACGGAGTTTGCTTTTATAAAGCTTACTTTAAACAGCGCTTTTTTGTTCTTTTTCTTCTTAGAAGCGATGACCGAGATGATGTGAGGGGCAGATGAAACGGCATTTTTCCCATCCTTCTGAGTGCGACCTTTGAGCATCCGCGTCTGGCATCCATGCATCCCATCGACTCGTAATTCTCATCCGCACCGGGGTAGGATTTAGCATTTGACATGATTCATTATGCGGCTAATTTATGATTTTTCCCCTTCTCTTTTGGCCCTCTTCTAGAGTTATCGATCTCTCACCAGAGCCGTTCCCACGCATGACCCGAGTTTCTTTCTCGACGATTTGTTCCTCTAAGAACTCACTCATGCATACATAATTCATTCTCCGTAAAACCGAACAGATTTCTAAAATGATTTAAGAATACTCATGGCTAAATGCAAAAAATGCGTATCTCAATTGACCTGAGTTCATCAGAAAGTAGCCAACCCACATTTTCGAAAAAATTGGGTTTAGAATATTTTTGAGTTCCACTCGTTGTATACATTCCCCTGCGAAAAACTCAAAGTCGAGAAAAAAAATTAGTCTGTGTTTAGAGGGGTTAAAGTTTATTTTCTAGGCCTTATGGAGAAACAAAACTTCAAACCTCTTACCTCAGTTTCATTTTTATGTGGGTTTGTTCGTTTCAGTTAAACTCAGTCCATTGCACTCCATTTTGTAAATAGGAACTACCTACGGAGTCCATGCGGACAAGGAAAATCAAAGTGCCTTAAATTTTTTTGTATGCAATACGCACATCCATAGAGCACGAAAAGTTGTATCATGTGTCAAGGCGTTCTACCTAAGCAACGTCCATTAGAGGTACTTACAAGTCGTGAGACTGATCGTTCTCCTTGAAACTAGTTTTTCGGCAAGGGTGGAAGTAAAGCTAACGGAGTTTTTAAGGGACTTAAGTACAAAGCTCAATCCCACTCTATTATTGTGAAAAATAACCCTCATAATCAATGCGGGCTTAAAAGAGCGAACTCTAGCCTGTGACTTGTGGCTTTTTTTACGATTGCTTCATTTCATTTAAGGAGGTATAAACCACGTCTTTTTCGTAAATTTTAAGTAAAAGGCTTTGTACATAATGAAAAATTCTTATTACATCATCAATTTTAATACTTGAAACATTAGGTCAGAAACGTCGTTCTCTCATTTAGATTAATCAGTGCTGAAAGCAAATTAAACTAGTCTCCACTAAAAAGAAATGCCCAGAAAAATGCGAATACCGTGAAGTCTAGTATGTAAAGGCCTAAAAAAACCAAAATGCACGTGTCCATAGTGAGACCAGGCTGAAAAACCTAAGAGATATTTTGAAAGGGGGAAAATATACGACTGACTAAAAGGAGGTTTGGTGAACCCACCTCGGAGAGGAGAATTAGAGGATTGCATTGAGCCTCCTACGATCCTATGAATTATTAACTTGGATGCAATGTTCCAGCGGCCCCCCTCCCACCTGCATCAGAAATTCGAAGCGAAGCTTCTACTTGTTTGGTTAAGTGGGTATTTAAAATGTATGAGGAGTCTCAGAATTGAGCATTTAAAAATATACATCTATATTTCCCTCCGCAAAAAAAGTTGAATTGTACCCTTTTCCTCCTATTTTGCGTTTTTCGTTGAATGATACGACGGAACAATACCTCCTAAAAAGATCAAAATGCATGATGTCATCTACCAAGTGGCTAAAATTGCGTGACCTCCAAAATGAAGGAAAACTTGGGCTCTCACTCGTTAGAAAGGAATACTTGTTTATGCCTACATAGATTTCTAATATAACGATGACGAAATCCCCAAACCACGTATCTGGTATCTCGGTTTGCAACCTTCCTGACTTCCTGTCATGCTTCATGTTTTAAATAGAGAATTACTCAACATCAATTCTTAAAACCTTCCGAGATTTTTCTTGCCTAAGTGAAGCAAATTCTGAGAAAACTTCAAGGAGTAATTTTGATTTGTCATCTTTTTTTTTGACCGCAAATGAGAAACGTGGTTTGGGAGTTGCACCGTCACTATGCTGGTAGCTATACCGGCTTGAAAGAAATCATAATGAAACGAAACAAAACATTTAAAAACCCCTTAAAATGATAGTTTTCAAAATTTAAAAATACATTACATAGTGATAGATGTTATACTTGATTGAAGCAAATACTATGATGCGTTCATGGAAGGGAGCGCATCTGGCACAGGGTTACAACTTTTCATGAAAAATAAAATCTTGAAATTTCAAGTGAAATACTTCATGAAATCTCAGAAATTTATGAAAGATATCGGAAAATACAGGTTCCTTTTCAGGCTTCGTAAAATGTAAAACTTGTGACTTTCTCCTATTTTTGTGTGTTTGAGTGCGGGTTGCATACTCTAGCCCCTGAAAAATATGAAATCTTTCACAGCCACGTAAAATCTCATGGAAGATTTCACTGAAATTTCCAATCTTTTAACTCTTTCTTATTCTTACGTTTCATGCCACCCTACGGGACGATTATTGAAATTGATGGACAAAACGATAGACAAAGAAGACATAGGGAGTATGGAGCGATCTCATTGGTTGACATGGTTGGTTCTTATCGACTAAGGAAGAAAATGATGGACTAACTGTCGGGTCTTTAGTGGGTTGCCGTTAGTTAGTCCATTGCCTACCTCTTATGTCCTTGCCACCACCTGCTTCCACCAATATGATCCCTCTAAATCCCTTTTGTCGTCTTTGTCTATAGCTTTGTCTATCAATTTCAATAATCGGCCCGCAGATCTGAGATTGGCAAATGGACAAACAGACCAGCGCTTGTCTGATCCCTGATCTATCTGGACGTATTTCTATCAAACAGACCTATGTGGAGGTGAGAAATATGGGGTGTGCTCCAGGAAGCTGCATAAGAAGCAATGTAAAAGTGGGCGTGGTTCCTTTTGAAGAATTGGAAAAGCGGGATATTGCATTCTATCAAACAGACCTATGTGCAACTGAATGCGGGAGTCATGAGCCGCGGGCAGGGCAAGAGAGCCTTGTGCACAGGGCTCATGAGTTAAGGGCTCACTCCAACGATCTCCCCGTTGTGGCGGAGCTCCTTCGTCGCCGCTGACGTCACTGGCGCACAATTATTCTCATGCACTCTTACGCAAAGAGAACTAACGAGCACACCCCATATTTCTCACTTGCACATAGGTCTGTTTGGTAGAAATACGTCCATCTGTGTGATTGAAAGGGCACGTACCTTGGAAAAAACTAGGTGATGGAAATCAGGGACGACAAAATCGCTCGTGGTCCCTCCTCGGGATCGATAGCAATCGTTCTCGGCTTAGATCACTCAGCGACGGAGAGTTTGGGGGAGGCCCTCTATCCTCGGGTCTTACAGTCATCTGGTTTCCTCTTGCCTCGATTCACCCGGCAGTTTCAGGAAGGGAATCATCTTGTTCCCCCACTGATTAGACCACTCCAGAAATTGGCCTATGAACTGAAAAACAAAAGAGATACTCGCTTAAAAATGTGTCCGTCAAACGGAGACCTGTGCATTCACATTACTGCCGTGCAACGCAAAAACGCCGTTTCACATTTTTTGGAAACAATATGTATCAAAGCAGAAAAATTTGTGTACCTTGGGACAATGTTATTACAGAATTCTTTCGCAAATACTATCGAGAACCTAACCTGAAAATTTAAGGTGCATAGGTAAAACAGTATTTATTTTATAAAGTGTTAAGTTCCAAAAAACGAGGGAAAATTTTGATGGATTTACGGCGTTCTTGCTTAGCACGGCATCTCCATGGCTAAAGTGTGAAACAATGTATCCCAATTGCGGTGCTTCATTTCCGCTCCTATTTTATTTTTCAAGGAGGGACAAGCCATCTGTATAGCCTGAGTTTTAAAACGGATATTCTGTTTACAGGGAAGAAAAATCAAGGACATTTTCAACAAAAATACATTGACTTGTTACCCTTAGAAATATATTAAAATGTGACAGGAAGTTTGCAACGTCGCAAACGGAGATACGTGCATTCGTGATATCTCAATGTTTATGATATTATCTCTTCGCACACTAACACAGGAGAGGATTTAGATCGGAATGAAGATTGTAGAATGTAGAATGCCATGCCTAGGAAGAACGCCGTATGAGCCATCAGGCGTTGTCAAATTTTGTTTATCGAATCTTGAATTTTCAGGAAAATGTGTGCATATTTCTTTCCCGATTTTTCAGGGATTTCGTTCGCAATTAAATCTACGACGTCCGGATGTGTTAAGGAAAAATATCCATAACTTTCTTCAAAAATAAATATTTTCTGGCAACATTCGAATGCTCATACGGCGTTTTTTACTTAGCACGACAGTGCAGTGCAGTTTGATACTCGGCGTTTCATTTGTACGTAATTTTGCCAAACAGAACATTGTGCATAATGACGTGAACCCTGTTATGCACGTATTCTTATGGGCCTCGGGGCCCATGGCTTAATGCACATAGTTCTGTTTGGCAGAAATACGTCCATTTGATCCACAGAAGTTATTTCCATACCCTAGCAGTGGCGTATACCATACCCGCCGCCGCCACCGCTGGGCGGGGGGGGGGGGGGTGCAGCGATGCGAGGGGCGCAAAATTTTGGGATAAGAAAACGGGAAAAAGAAGGAGAATAAGAAATAGAAAGAAAAGAAAGAAGGAAGAGAGGGAGAGAGAGAGGCAGAAAAGATGAAGAAAGAGGAGAGCAAGGAGAACAAGTACTTAGGGAAAACAATTTTTGATCATGCAAACATTTCATGTAAGTTTCACATATTTTCATACTTTTTTGGGACTTGAATTTCCACTTCACTTTTCTTTCTATTCTCATAGCCATATCTTTGATTTCCTCCAATTTATTCAGATCTGAATGACTAGATGGGCAGGGGGAGGGGGGTGCATCGCTCAAAACTTCTGATGTGAAGGGGCGCAGCCGCAGATCGGCGGGGGCGCGCGAAGATTTCTAGGTACGCCACTGTGCCCCTGAAGCCGCATATTCGAAGTCCCCGGAAGATTGTGTCTCTCGACTCGATTCTGTTCGCGGCGGGCGGGGGTGATCTGGATGGGCATTCATAAAATTGGGGAGGGCCGATTTATAGGGTTCAATTTTGAGCCGGGATCTGGAGAACGCACGGGGAACGGCGGCGGGTCGATGCACGTAGCAGCTGTTACCTCGGCATTCGCTAATAACTAAAGCTCCTGCGGGTCGATTGTTAAACCGTTATCGAATGATCTCGATCGATAAATCCCTATCTTCACAATGCAATATATCGATCAAGGTCATTCGATAGCGATTCAAGCATCGACCCGCTGGTAACGTGAGCGTCGTTCCGCGGCTACCGATAAGATATCTCAAGTACGTGCCCGCCCGGACATCCCGGAATTCCTATCTCGCGCGATTACCTCGGCAGCCAATCGGATGCGAGGAAAATTACGCCACGGCGGCTCGAGTTTCCACGAAGGATCACGAGTTACGGAGAAAGGTATGAATGAAGCCCCCGCGAGAGTGGAGGATTTGTGATTCAACCAACACACATATCGACGGTGAAACCACCAAACCACGTATCTCGTTTGCGGTGTTTAAAAATCTACGCTCACATTTTATTTGTTTGAAGTAGTCCAAATCAATATCATTCCTTAACATTTTCACAGAATTTTCTCCGCACGAAGAGGAAAAATCACAGAAATTTTCAAGACTGGACGTTAAGTAGTTTTTCATTTAAAAAATAAAATATGACAGGAAGTCTGCGACGTCGCAAACCGAGATACGTGGTTTGGTAGTTTCACCGTCGATATGTAAAGTTAAGGACTGCCGTGCTAAGGAGAAACGCCGTATGAACCTTCAGGCGTTGCCAAATCTCCTCTGGCACATCACTAATTTTCAGATTTGTTTTTAAATATTTTTCTGCCAATTTCTCAGAAAAGTTTGCTCGTGATTTGATCTAAAATGTCTGAAAATTTCAAGGAAAAATATTCACAATTTTTCTCAAAAATGAACGTTTTATCGTGGGAAATTCGGCAACTCTCAAATGTTCATACGGTGTTCTTCCTTAGCACGGCGGAGGATTTCTCTGGAACGCACCCGGGCGATTTCACGATAACCGTTATCGGGAAATCCGTTTTCCCGTTATCGGATAACAGAAAAAGGGCTGTATGCAAGGTAAATATGAACTGCGTTAAACGGAGAGGAACCAAGCAAGCTACATTAGCTATTGCCTGATCTGATTGGGCAATTTAATTTTTGACATGAAAACGGTCGTGCGGATTTGTGTGCAAATTCAGTGGATTTTCTCCATAGTACGAAGCAAATTTCATACAAATTTCAAAGGAATCCACACAAACGTTATCTCGTAAAAAATTAAATTACCCGGTTAAATTTGGCAGTAGCTGATGTGGCTTGGTTCTTCTCTGTTAAATGCGGTCAAAATGGACCGAGTTCATCAGTAAGGAACCAACCTACATTCTCGAAAAAAATGAGATGAGAATGTATTTGAGTTCCGCTAGTTGCATATTTTCCTCTGCCAAAAACTCAAAGTCGAAAAAAAATTTTAGTTTGTGAAAATAAGGCGCTAAATGTTACTTTCCGCATTGATTCTTATGGAGGAATAAAACTTCAAACCTCTTTTTCTCAGTTTCAACTTGATGTGGGTTGGTTATTTTCTGATAAACTCGGTCCAAATTAAAGCACCATAAGCAATAACATATTTGTAATTTTTCTGGAAAATTTCACGATGTAAATTACACAACGAAAAACCTAGAAATCTACTCCTGAAGAAGATAGCGACGGCCAAAATGCGAGACCATATCTATTAGCGACGTTGCAGACTTCCCGCCATACTTGAACCTCGTTTAGCGGAAAGAAACCAAACCATATCAGCTATGGCCAAATTTAACTGGGCAATAAAATTTTTACAAGGGAATATTTATGCAAATTCCTTGGCGATTTTTAAGGAACTCACCTCGCACTATGCAAAAAATTCACTGTAACTTGCACAAAAACCCGCACAACCGTTTTCATTTAAAAAATTAAATTACCCAATTAAATTTGGCAAAAGCTGATGTGGCTTGGTATTCCTTTCTGCTCAACGCTGTCCAATTTCTCTTTAAATGTCACGATTTAAAGGAAGCGCACAATGGAAAGTCTGGCAATCAACTCCTAAACAAGATATCGATGGCCGAAAAGTAAAACCACGTTTCTCAGTTTGCCACGCTGCAAACTTCCTGTCACATTTTAATGTTTCTGAGGAAAACTAGTCAACGTAATTTCTGGAATATCTCCTTGATTTTTCTTCATGTTGCTCGCGTCGCCTTTGATTGAGGCGCCACTACAAATCAGACAAACGGAAACACACATTATGGAAAAGAAATAGAGCAAAAGAGAGGACGAGCGTTGATGACGGCGCAGAGATACAACTATTCGTACTTGATGGATGTCCGTGTTGCGTCCGCAAAATTGAAGGCGCCTTGGCACGAGCGGTGAACTCGCTATGCTCCACTCTTAAGATTTTGAGAATGACGAGGCCTGAATAAGGATCTCCTATCCGCGGCTGTCTTGACATTCGATTCTCTTTCTTTTTTTTATTCCATCTCTGATTTTTTTTACGATGTATTTGTGGAACTATACCTGAAGCTCATCCGTACCAGGCCACCGCACCGGGGCCCCATACAAATCGCGCCGCGCGGAGCACTTGTTTTTAGCAGGTCTTGGGTCAATTAGACCTTGCTTGGTCATCGTTAAAGAAGCAGAATCGTAACAAAAAGATACATACATCTGCGGCCTAAGCGCGAAACCACGTATCTCTGTATGCAACGTAGAAGACTTTCTATCATACTTCATCTTTTCTTTGGAAAACCAGTCAACGTAATTTCTTAAAAACTTTCTTGATTTTTTCTCTGTCAGCGGAACATTCTGTATAAATTCCAAGATATACAGTTGGCTTGTTTCTCTCCGAAAAGTATAAAATAGGATCAGAAATTTTGAAACACCACAAGTAACATATCGACGGTGAAACTACCAAACCACGTATCTCGTTTGCGGTGTTTAAAAATCTACGCTCACATTTTATTTTTTGGAAGTAGACCAAATTAATATCATTCCTTGAAATTTTCACAGAATTTTCTCCGCGCGAAGAGGAAAAATCACAGAAATTTTCAAGACTGGACGTTAAATAGTTTTTCATTTAAAAAATAAAGTATGACAGGAAGTCTGCGACGTCGCAAACCGAGATACGTGGTTTGGTAGTTTCACCGTCGATATGTGGTTTTGCTCTTCGGTCATCCATATGTTTGGTCCTCCGCGAATTTAACAACTTTTGGAGCTGTATGAAAAGGCATAAAAAATAATAAAATTGTAGTGAAAAAAAAAATTGTAAGCAATTGTGGAATACATGCAGTTTTATCTGTTTCTATTGCGGGATTTTCACGTATGCGTCACACGTTTAAAAAAATAAAAATAAATCTTACAGATTCCTCACCCGTGGCGTTTTTAACTTTTACGCAAGTTTGCGCAAGTTGTGTACGTAAAAAACTTCGTTATTGCGTGGAAAAACGAACACTCAAACAAGTCCGTCAAAGGGGTTTTTTCACGCCATTTGCTGCGAGCTATGATATACCAACCCCAAATACAAGGATAACAAAAAGGAACTCCGGGCATCGAAATTCGACACATAATTTGCAACTTTGTCCGAATGGTGAAAGAGTCTGATTTGCATGCAGAGGAATGTTAGCATGGAATCGTTTTTATCCAGAAAATTGATATAGCGCGACAACAATAACTACCCGTACTTGCAGGCTTTTTCCAAGGAACGAGTCTAAGTACGAGTGTATACGCATGAGTGAGTACGAGTTTAAATAAATATATGTTATATTGAAATGCACGATTTCTTTTTATAAATGTTGAATGGTCCTCTCTTGTTAAACGTTCCCCGCATTTCAGGACATGGGTCGTTTCAGTTACAACTTTTACGAGTAACAAACGCTCTGCAATCTATATTCCCGCAACAGTTAAGCGCAACGGCGTTTATTGACAGGTCTGTCAATAAACTGCCAGAATTCGATTTACAACGCATAACGCAATACGGTATAAACACGCAGCGTGGCGCAATAAGCTGTTAATGAGGGGGAAAAGTTTAAAAATAAAATAATTTGAATTGCAAACTTTTCAGCCGATCCCCTAAAAATATACATAATGCGGCTCAAAATATACCACCTCAGCTTTTCGAGCAAGTTATTCATGAGGCCATTATTTCAACACCAAAAGGTTGAACCCTGGGAAATTTTTGGTTTGGGTTAACAAAATATATACCTACTAAATTTGGAGGAAGTCATTTATGATCCTTATCGCACTTAACTTAAGAATATATGCTACGATGACGACTAAACTTAGATAGCTCGAAACACCCTCAAAACCATCCCATATGCATACCTGGCACATTGTAAAAAACGGACAGGTTCCGTGAATGAAGAGTTTGGAGTGATATATTTGAGATTCTCAAAAACTGCGTCTGAGGTAAAAAAAAAAAAAAAAAATCGTTGCTTTATATTAAAAAAACGTCCGAAAACGAATAAGGAGTTTCCTCTTAGAGTGTTCTCGAATTAGATATTTCTTATTTTTGACGAGAAACTCTAGAGTGGGATCAAATTAAATTCTTCATATTCCAAGGGCGCAAACTAATATATCATTTTTATAGGAGAATTTTGACAGGGTACTTTTTCTTTGATCTTCATGACGCTACAAGATATCAAATTAGATACGTACCTTTGTCTAGTTCACCGTCAATAAAGAGCCCTTTCATTGAGTTATTACTTACATACTTCTTGAATTTTGAGAGCCGAAAAATTCATGAAAAAAGATTTCCCTCTTTGACCATTTACTAATTCTTTTAAAAGCCAGCGCAGAGACCCATTTAAAAAAAAAAACGAATTTCTATTATATATCTCTTTTGTGATGTAAAAGCCTCACTCAGAGAAGTAAATGGACAATTTTGAGACAATTATATGAGTTTGATCATCGACGACGATTCTATGGTATCATACTTCACTGGTACCTATACATATAGTCTCCTGGTGACATTTATCACCTTGCTTATACCGGTTATTACCTCACCTTGCCGGTGCTTATGCTTATAGTGAATGATACCACGAGTCTGGTTATCCGTACCCAATAGTATAATTGTGTCTTGGAACTCTTGTGTCATAAATCAGGGAGACTTATAGTAGAATTTTCCATACTTTTTTCTCAATGCTAAAAACATATCAAGTCAAAATACTGTTCGTTTCCGATTGGCCGTGCAATTACGAAGTTTCAAAAACATTTTAAAAAAGAGAGATTTTGAAGAAAAAGAGAAGAAAAAAACTTTAACGGCCGTGTGAAAAGAAAAGAAAAGTGTTTTGACGAGAGCTGTGAGAAGGTTACTGTGAAAGCGGCAATGCCCTAATTATTCCTTAGTCAGACGAAAGGAAGTAACTCCATTCTTACTAGGAAAACAGACTAAAGCAACTTATTTTTACAAAAATGCATCGGAGTGATCTCTGTCCAAAATTTTGATTTGTGTAATTTTCGTGATTTGAAAACGTAATTTTCATTTGACTGCATGCAATCAAGAGGAAAACCAGTGGAAATTTCAAATAGAAACGCCCGAAACTTTCCAAATAAAAATTGCGCAAGTGAAAATTCGTAACGTCTGAGTGCAGTTACGTTTCTTCGTTAGATAAACGACAAACTTTACTCTAATTCAAATTTCTATCCAGATAATCATCGTATTATCGAACGTTATCGTGTAACATTAATGCAATTCGTTTAGTTTTAGTTTTTAAACCATGTAGATAGATACAAGATAATACTTGTAGTATATGTAGTTGTAACGCCGTTTGCTTGTTTTTATTTTAATTTATTTTTTATTTTTAATTCTATTTTAGCAGTTGATAATGGTGCCGTAAGGTACCGAAACGTCCTGCCTTTGTATTTTGTATTTTAGCCCTGTTTTCGCATTTTCCTGTGTTTTCGATTGTAGTAGTTACGTTGCATTTAAATAAAGTTCCTTCAAAAAAAAAAAAAAAAAAAAAAAAAAAAAAAATCTATCCGTACAAACCTTGCATCCTGCGCACGTTGGCGACGAAATCCAAAATCCTTTTCGGCCACGTGTGGGGGGAGGGGGGTTAAGGGAGGGTCGCGGATGACGTCAGGCGAGTTAGGGGGGGAGAAGTGCGGAAATTTCGGTAGCGCACGGATCGGATCCGACCATATGTTAGGCGACTGGCCGACGCGCGGGAGCGCGGGGTGAGAGGAGAAGGGTGGCGCGGCCTGAGCGGTGCAGGGCTCGAAGAACACTGGCGTTGGAACGCGAAAGTGAAATCGGCGGCGGGTCGCGGGTCGTGGGTCGCGTTCTGTGCCCCTTGTTGCGCTTGTTGCCGCAGCAACACGGCGCACAACACGCGCCCTCGGCCTAAACGCTCCGCGGCGGGGGCGGGGGGATCGGACGTCAACGATCCCGGCTCCGGTCCCAGCATCCGATCCAAGGAGCAACTCACTAAAAACGCCTAAGTAGCTCCAATGCAGTGTTTCAAAATCTCCGCCCTCATTTCATTGTATTAACATTGAAAAATAAGTTACCGGCTGTGTAGACATACCGTCCGTTCCGGGTGCTGGAGCCGTAGCTCCGACTGCTCCGGGTTTTATACCCGGAACATTTCGCCAGTGAGCCTGGAACGCGGATGGGAGTCTATACTGCCGTGCTAAGGAGGAACGCCGTAAGAACTTTGTAGGAAAATTAGCGAAATTTTTAGTTAGAAGTGCACAACCAGTGTTCGAAACTCACCTTTGAGTTTTAGGAGCCATGTGGCGCATGAAGCCCGAATTTTAGGCGCCATTGAAGATTTTTTAGGAGCCAAATTGGCTTTTAGCCTATATATCACGGCGCATTTAGTGAAAAGTTAGACGCAAGATGTTTTCGTAACAGAGCTAGTAAGTAGCTGTAACTTGGGGAAGACAAAAGCACAAATGATGAAATCGTGAAGAATAGAAAAAGCTTTCTCTTGTGGTGCCGAAAATTTCGAATAACCACCTAATATGATTTCTAGGGGGCAATTTTTAGGGGCCACGTTGGCGCAAAGCCTTCATTTTTTAGGCGCCATGGCCGATTTTTTAGGCGCATTTGGCGCGTTGGCGCCTGAGAGTTTCGAACACTATACTTCAATAATACGAATGAGCGTTTTTCAATTTGCGAGTTGAAATTCTGCAATAAATGTAAATGCAATTTCTCTCTTCGGAAAGAACAATCTCTCGATGGTAAAGTTACAGCATTATTTCTCCTCTGCACGAGAAAGGACTCTTTCACAGACCAGTGGTGTTTCTTCATTACGACCTTAACTTTAAAAGCTTTTTTGTAGCATGAGGGTAGATTTTAGAGAATCAGTGGCAATGTTGTATTCCTCGCAAAATTTTTCAAGAAAATAGATGGATGAATCGAAGATCTCCGACTCGTGGAGGAACTCCATTAGTGAACAAAATCTCATCAAAGTAAGTGGTGGTTATGTGGAAGTCATCAGAGCGGAAACATGTAAAGTTCGGGATGTATAGAAATAAGAGTTCGCATTCAGTCGTTCCTCAGACAGCTCTCTCTTTTGGCGGGCCTACATCGATGGCTAGAGCGAAAAATTGCGCACCACGAATTGCGAGGTTGCGGACTAAGCTGCGGTCTTGCATTTAAAATTTTAGAAGGAAAATAAACAATGGTTTATCTGAACATTTTCCTCTTTGATTCAGAAATATGCATGGAAAATGTCAAGGAGATATTTCGGATGGTTTTGGAAAATCCATTAAAACTAAGCTCAATTTTGCACAGTATATGCTTCGTGAACGCAAGGAGCAAAAATTAATGTGTTGTCTCGAAGGGAAGTCAAAATGTTTAAAACGGCCCAACATAACGTTCACGATAACTGAACCGACCAGAGCGAAAACGTTCCATGTCCAGAGCGGTGCGGCTCGTGATTTGCGTGGGCGATGTTATCGTAACTGCGGCCAAAAGTTAGTTTGAGAGATGCATGGCCGGATTAAGGTGGTGGCCAAATAGGCCACGGCCCATGGCGGCAAATTTAGGGGGCGGCAAATTTTGCAATTTTTTTAAATATAGGTAAAAAAAAACTGAATTTAGAAAAAAATTACACACAAGAAAAGCGTCTTTCGGTGACACAAAAGACAGCACCCTTAATTAGTCGAAAGAGAGAAACCAAATACGCTATTTGGCATGAAGCGACGCGGCGCAGAGAGCAATGATGATGAGGACTTGAGATGAAAAGGAGAAGCCCTCAGCGCGGCGGTTGGCACGCATTGCGTCAAGCACAGTATGCGTTCAGCGGCGGTCTGCGTGAAATGCATAGCGCCTACAAGACCGTACGAATACTTCACGCATTGCGCCAAACACAGTGCGGTCTGTGCGGCGCGGCGATGGAAGTTTAAATTATTAAACCATATTTATGTTTGTTCTTGCATAATTTTTACGTTCATCTCTTACAAATGGAAGGCCTTGTACACACAGAGATAGGTTTACGGAACTTAACTTTGGCGCAAAGTTCCGTGAACTTTCGCTAGTAGTGTTGACAAGGCTTTCGCAAAAAATGTGTGCAACATGAGTAAACGCGTCTTATGCACCCCTCCCCTCCCCCTCCGGCACGTTCACTTGATGGTTTTTATTGGTGTTTCAAAACAAATGAGAAGGGGGCGGCAAAATACATTCGGCCCATGGGCGGCATGTAGGTAAATTGAAAAGTTAACAAAGGAGATCGGCCTTGTTAACAGGGTTGCGAGTTCAATGGAATTTCAAAATTCCCTGACTTTTCGGAAAAATTTCCTGACCATTGGCGCTAGGGTTCCCTGACTGCTCACGAAAAAAGAAAAAAATGTATGAACAGCTATGCAAACTTTGAAGCACCGCAATTATTGCATGTGCGAGGTTGAAACTTGCAAATAACCCGACGAAGACAATTTACTTGTTGCCTGGAAATATTGCAAATTATTCCACGTCTAAATAAAAAAATCAGAAGCAAAAAGGTAGAAACAACCGGATCGCAGGCAGCGCACAAATTGCGAATTCAGCACTCACTTTGAGGCAGAAAATCCCCCAAAAACTTGGCAACGCTTAGACGCGGTGCCGGTACGAAAAAGAAGATTTAGCTGTTGAGCCGCAGCCCTGAAAATTCCCCTGACTTTCCAGGTTGTTTCATAATTCCCTGACTCTTCCAGGATTTCCCTGATCCTTGCAATGGCGTTTTTCCTTGGAAAGGCAGCATAGTTTCCATCCCTAAACTACAAATTCTTCACATCGCTACGTTAGGATAACGGTGCTACATGCAGCGTGCCACTTGTAGCGGCGCGCAGCGCCCAATCACCTGGAAACGAAATCGCTACTAGTTCGCCTTCAAATTTAGTGATGCAACCCAACACCACACCGAAGTTAATTAAGTCGCATCCACCGATTAGCTGTACTCTGATGTTTCTACCTATCCTGAGAACCTATTCCTTACATTCGAGGAATTATCGATTAGTTGACCGACACATATTGCCATGCTAAGGAGAAACGCCGTATGAACATTCGAATGTTGCCAAATGTCTCTCGAAAAATTACGTATTTTCAAGAAAAGTTATATATACTCTCCTGTGAGAGTTTCGGATGATTAATGTAGTTCCGATTGCGAAAAAAACGTATAAACTAATATTTAGATCGACATTATATCAATGTTAGAATCGATTGTTTAACATACATTAAATGAAGAAAAAACAGTGTTGCCAACTTGCAACTGGGTAGAGCGTCTGTGCTCAAATGAGGGCTGCCTGATCATCATCTGCACGGCGGGTATGATTTTTCAGATGAAAAAAACCGATAGCAAGGCGTTAGGTATTCTTTTAGGAGCTATTTGCAGAGGCAACCTGATGAATAAAAGATATCTTCATATACATTTCTCATCTCTGAATACGAAATTAGAGGGAGAAATTTACACTTCGTCGTCACGGGGTGAAGGAGGAGAAATGGAAGGGCGAAGGGGAGGGGGCATAACACCCGTGGCTGGAGGGCACGCATACGATACGCCGCGATGCCGCACAGTGGATCGAGTCAATAGGAGACGTCGGACAAAATTCGGAAACTTTAAAAACTTATAACTCCGTTCATACAAAACTTAGAGGATCTAAAAGTGAATCCGATGGTTTTCTCGTGAAATTTTCTGCTAAGAGTACCCCTTGAAATTTAAAATGTGACGAAATAATAATCAAAATGTGCAGTTTTGGGCAAAAATTTCATGTGCGACTTCTCTAATTGACACGATCCACTGAGCGACGCGAGACGAGAATCACGATTCACGCCTTACGTTAAGGAGTAACGCTGTATGCGCAATCCTGTGTTGTCCAATTTCTTCCTCAGAAATATTAATTTTTGAGACAATTGTTATGCGCATTTTTCCTTGAAAATATCTGATTCGTAGATAAAATTGAGAACGAAACTTATTGAAAAACAGGAAGAATAATCTTGACAGGTTTCAAAGAAAATGTGTGTTTCATAAAACAAAATTTGGCAACGTCCGATTGCTCATTGGGCGTTCTTTCTAAGTGTAACAGCACAGTATTACGGCACACAGTGGAGCGAGTCAATATAGGAGACGTCGGACAAAATTTGAATACTTTAAGCGCGTATAACTCCGTTTATACGAAAAATTTAGTCAAAACTTTCATGCCTGACCTCCGACCTCTCAAATTCAAATTGACTCGATGCACTGCGCGGCACTGCTTTCCTCAATGTCATAGCACATACGAATTGCAAGCTAATAATCGTCGCCGTTCTGACTTAAGGGCGTGTCTCAATTTCCATGTGAGCCCTATTTTACATGAAAAGCATGATTTTTTGGGCTCATATCACTCAGAAATCGAGGTGCGTCCTTACGTCAGAGGAGCTACGATGAAATGAACAGATTTAACCAGGGCCGGATTAAGGGGGTGGCCACATGGGCCGCGGCTCATGGCGGCAAATTTTGCAATTTTTTGAAATGTAGGCATAAAAAAATGGGATTCAGAAAAAAAAATTATCAATGAAAAAAGAGGACAAAATCTCTCTTTCCTGAGAGTATGGCAATTTCTAATTTTGTTGTTTTTCGGTGATACAAGAGGCAGCATCTGTAATTAGTCGCGTTAAGAGAGGGACTAAACACGCAATTTGGCCTGGAGCTCAGCGCAGAGGGGAATGATGACGAGGACTTGAGATGAAAAGGACAAGCCCTCGGTGCGACGGTCGGCATGTAACACATATTAGCGCCTACAAGATTGCATGAATACCTCACGCATTGCGTCAGACACAGTGCGGTCAGCAGCGGTTGGCGTGAAACGCATAGCACCTACAAGACTGTAGGAATACTTCCCGCATTGCGCCAAATACAGTGCGATCAGCGCAGAGCGCGCGGCGTGGCGGCGGAAGTTAAAATTATTAAACCACATTTATGTTTGTTGTTTCTTAATTTTTTAGTTCAATGCTTATAAATGGAAGGTCTTGTCTACGAAGAGATAGGTTTACGGGACTTAACTTTCGCGCAAAGTTCCGTGAACTTTTGCTAGTATTGTTGACAGGGCTTTCGCAAAAAATATGTCTAACACGAGTAAACACGGTTTATGCACCCCTCTGCCTCCGGCACGTTCACTTGATGGTTTTATTGATGTTTCAAAACGAATGAGAAGGGGGCGGCAAAATACAGGCGGCCCATGGGCGGCAAGTAAGTAAATCCGGCCCTGTATTTAACCGAAATCAGCCTAACTGCATCAGACTTTGCCTAATTTCCTCTGATGTTTTATGTAACCAAAGATGTTATTATGTTTTAGAAAACCAAGCAACACCGAAATGAACTTGAAATTTAGTAGGGATAGTTTTCATAATCTAAGGTGCAATCATAGAAATTTTGAGGGAGTAAGGCAGTTTACTGCTCCTGTTAATTTGTGCAATGAGGGCCAGGTACAGTTCTGCAATTGGATTACAAGTCACAATTATTAGGAACTATATAATTTCTGGCTCATCCGTAGGTAAAAACACGTACGTCGATAGAGAAACTTGTGGTATATACGTTGTTTCTAAACTGAGCCAGAAATGTTAGTTCCAAATTGCAAAATGTACTCCAATTTAGGGTTAGAGATGATGGAAAAAGTTTCTTTCCTAGTACTGTGTTGTATAGTAGTTGTTAGTAGTGCTAATTAGTACTTAATAATTGTAGTGTGTTGCCTAGACAATGCTGTCAGTTCACATATCACGACGAATGTATTATTTAACCCTTAGATGCCCAAGCCACTGGTAGTCAACTTGATCTGAGGCTTGCTTAAAACACGTACCCCGCGAGTTGTAGGAAACTGGTACGTTGGTTTTAACCCAATTGTCTCTCTACAGTCCGTGTGAAGACACAGAGGCTTAATTATGTACCTATGATGCGACTGTTCAAGTAAATAAATGAAGGCGCTTTGACGACCACATATTATTCCGTCTTTAATTTAACTCCATTGAAATAGTCATACCTGCATCGGCATGCTGACCGACGTACATTGCATTTGAACCGCGTCTAGCAGAAATGAACCAAGCCACATCAGCTGATGCCAAATTTAACTGGGCAATTTAATTTTTTACGAAAGAGGGTTTGCGCGGACTCCTTTGCAAATTTTTAAAACTTTGCGTGGTACTATGCAGAAAATTCACTGAAATCCGCGCAGCCGTTTCCATGTAAATGCTATATGTAGATATGGGTTTAAAAAATTATCATAATAAAATAATCAATCATCAAATCGAAAAAAGAAAAAAATCGAGTGTCAACACAGCCGCAGATAGGAGAGACTATCCGGGCCTCAGTTTTTAATCTCTCTCTCAAATCCAAGCGATACCTCATTGGCAGCTTAGAGCGGAGCATCGCGAGTTCACGCTTCGCGCGAAAGCGCCTTCAATTCTTGCAGATGCAACACGGACATCCATGAAGCACGAATAGTTGTATCTTTGCGCCGTCATCAACGTGCGTCATTTCCCTTGCTCTATTTCCATTTTGTGTTTGTACCACTTTGTCATATTTGCAGTGTTGCTTCGACGGCTACGTGAATACCCTAGCCGAGAATAGGACAGACGTATTCAGGCCCGATTTTTTTTTTTTAAAAAAAAAGCCGGGATAAGTCTTGAACAGAAAATGCCAATCTCCACCTTCCTGGCAGAGAGAGGTAACTCTATCTAACACAAGCATTCATTGATGCCAACTGAGAGCGTTACAGTGCTTAAATACGGACTATCCAGCGGGCCGATTATTGAAATTGATAGACAAAGCTATAGAAAAAGACGGCAAAAGGGATATGGAGGGATCCTATTGGTGGAGGCGGGTGGTTGCAATGGACAAAGGAAGTAGGTAATAGACTACCGAAAGGCAACCCACGAAAGATCCAAAAGTTAGTCCATCATTTTCCCCCTTTACCAAAAACAACCACTCGTTTCGACGAATAGGATCGCTCTATACCAGTGGCGTGGCGTGCTTTGCGATAAATCGATTGATCGGCCATTTAAATCTATGGAAAAGTATCAATAAACAGCAGCAGCGAACGCCTTAATAATCGATTCTTCACCATATCTTCAAATGGGGAAATATCGATGGTCGATCGTTCACGCCACGCCACTGCTCCATACTCCCTACATCGTTTTTGTCTATGTCTTTGTCTATCAATTTCAATAATCGACCTGCAGGTCTAAATAAAATGCAAAATCAGTGACATGACGTGACATGATCATCATCTGACATGACGTAAAGGCGTACCTCAATTTCCACATGAGTCCTGTGCGCCGTAAATCTCTATGCTTTCCGGGGCTCATGTGGAGGTGGAGTTACGCCCTTACGCCAGAGGAGCAACAACATGACATCCTTAACCAATAGGTAAATTGAATTCGCTTTAGACTTTCATTTTCTCGAATCAAAAAAATCAATCAACAATATCAATAAAAATACAAATTTATTCCAACTCAATGCAAGTTTAAGAGACAAAGTTACTTCATCAATCAAACAATAGATTGTAGACTAGATTTTTAAAAGACTACAATGATCATGAAAACACTTTTGATCAATAACAAAATGAAACTGATATGAGGCTAGTTCTTAGATGGAAAATATTGGGGGGGGGGGGGGGGAGGCAAAAAGCTGAAGAGTAAAAGGGAGGAAACGATGTAGCCTTCATATGAAGGAATTGCTAGCATTGAATGAAAAAAGAAGGATATAGGTTGATTTAAAACATCTCCACCAACTCAGAACAAAGCAACGTATTCAATGTTATTTAATAAACAAAAAAATCTAACAAGCATTATAACCCATTTACAAACAAAATTCCGATTATGTTGTGAGGAAAACACCAGGATACTTTAAAAGCTAACGAATGTTCTTTTGGATTTTGAGCTCTACTATGTATGCTCTGAAATCTCAATTAAATACACTTATTAATATCGGACTTGAACGACTGCACACTGCATGGAATCAGTCTTACAGTGCAGGGAGAATATTTCTGTTCTGTCACAGTTCAATTTTCCAAGTCATGATTAAATCAAAAATATTTACTCAGCACAGTAGGTAGCAATGAAAAAATTACATTCTTCATGAGTCAAAAATAGGCCGTTTTCTCTTTCTCCTTTTATGGGATGAAAATGGGATCGACGCCTGAATTTTTTTTTTATGGAGCGACCAAACGACCCCTAAAAATTACCATCAGTTATAAATCAAATTTGGCAGATTCTCATCTTTTGCAAAAACTGCTTGCATTCTGGTAGAAAGCCTCTTTACTCAATTAAAGAAAAGAGCTGATCCAATGACAAGAGGCGAATTTTCGCGAGTGGATTCGGGTGATCTTGACTTAATGCCATCCTCCATACCAAAAAACGGAATTCCCTCCAGGCAATGGTGCCCCAGAAACATTTGGTTTCCATGTTGGCAAAAATGACAACCACATCGGAAAATTTTGACCCACCTTCCAGGGTGGGTCAAAAATTGGATGAATGCAAACGTTAGCCAAAATTCATTAAGAAACTGGGCGTTTACTTCTTGACTGAAGTAGACCGATTCTTTTCTTTGGGTTGCGATCCTGCTGATCTGGTCGAAAAAGTTGACCAAATCCACTCGCGGAAATTTCCCTTAACAGGACGAAAAAAAAGAATAGTGCGTATAGTTTTCTGCAACTTTATCACTTGATGGAGACAAAACTCGTGCATTTTAGAATTTTTAGGGGATTGTTGAAGGCTTCCTTTTTATTTCTCTTTTTTTAATCTTTAAATGCATTAATCAGACAAAAATTTAACATTCAAAACCTAATGCAATCCTTGTATGTATTTGGAGTTTTGTAAAAAAAAACTCCATTACAAAACTAATGGTTAGCTTGGAGTATTATAATTCCATAGTTTTGTTATTTTAAGTCTTAGGACATACTTCAGAAAATTGAAAGTTTCCTCTTTCTACTTCAATGATGATCAACAGTGAACAAAATATTTTCATTCTAACCAGATTTTAACAATTTATTTTTACACCCACTTTTTATGCTACCAGTGTACCTAGTGGGACTAACAGGGTTGGTAACCGTTTAATGATATCAGAACATTACTAAAAATAAAATGACACAAATTAAAACAATAAACAAAACAGCATACTTAAACAAATGAGATCTTATCCTAAGGGCAAATTTCCGTTGATCTGAAAACCAAAGAGACCTGAGCAGCAATCCAGTTGCTTGATTTTTGTCATGATGTAAGACACTGAGATTCAAACCAACTGGAGTGAGGGACGTCGAAACGGTTCTAATCTGAGCTTGAAAGCAAACAATTTAAGAATAATGATATTAAATAGATGATTAAAACTATTGATAGGATTGTGACTCAACCCATTTTTTTAAACATAATAACAAAAGAGTGGAAAAAATTATCCGAGAGGAAACAATGTTGTGAGTGCCTTGACTATACTGAAAATAGTAAGAGGAGAGAAACGGAACTGATACCAAGTACTCCCTGTCATTCACGCAATACAGAATAATATAAGAACAGTAGAAAGAAGTAAATTGCACCCATTAAACACAGAGGATCCCTTTAGGCAAGTTGTGAGTTCTTTAGCTACATTGATGTGTTGAGGGTGAGCACAGTATGTAAACTATGCTTTCAGAGAAAATTGACTTCAACCTTGGCTTGATTACAAGGCGTCTAATGGACCAGTCTTATATTTGTCTTCACTATTCGCATCTTTATATTTCAATTTTTCTTTTAATTTTGGCGTGATATTGTTCTGCTTAACATTCAAAATAAGAATTGAAAATAAGATGAAAAATGTACGGTAAGAGGCTACTTTCCCCTTACATACTGTGCCCTTTCTTGGCAGGAGAGTATAAATGCTTTTTTTGTATCTGAGTTACAGAGAATTGCGATGAGACGCTTTTTTTTTCGTCCCAGGTCCACTATTATCGTCCGGACCGTTCCTCGAATTCACGCTTAGATCACTTTTCCGAGGTGGGTTACATGCAATCCTGACCTCTGGCATAACCTCTTGGAATGCTCAGATAACCAAGATAACCTGTTCCATCACATTTCATGGATGATAAAAAAAGCCCTCTAGAGACTTTAAAAATGCCTCAGTTCCGGCTCTCTTGCATTCATATTTTCATGCCATCTATCTAATTTTTTTTGCAAAAACCGAAGCCCAAAATCATTACTGAAGCTAAAGACTATCATAATTTGAAAATATTATACTCCTCAAGAAATCTTAATGTGAATGCCTAAATTTACGTTAGAAGAAAGGAGTATCTACATAGACAAAGTCTAATCTCACTGTTGACAGTGCTGCAGAAGTTTGATGGAGAAAAATGAAGGATAAATGTGTCAGATGACCTCGGTATTAACATTAGAATAATGACCAATGATTCAGGAATATTTCAACAATTTCAAAACACTTGAATAGTACTTACATTAAAAAATATGAAAATGTATGCATTTCTGTATGATAAATTTGAAATAGGATAAAACTTTCATGTTTGAGGCCCTCTGAGAAAAAAGTACCTTTTTCAATTTGAAATGAATCGAAGTTTGTTCGACTCACTATTCCTTACAACTAAATGAGGTAAAAAATCCAAGCAAGCAGGAAATATCATATCTTTGGTAAGGTCTTTCACTTGTATCAATAGAGCCAAATATACAACTTAATTAATCAATTTTAACCTAAAATTAATTCTAAATTTAGTAAGGAGGGCCTTCCATAATATTTTTGCTTCTTGTGTGCAAAGACAGTCTTGAAACTGCCTTCATTTTAGGAGTTCATCAGAGAACAGTTTCACACTTCGGTAAAAACTAATTCATCTGTATGGCACAAATGAGAAAAAACAGGAGAAGTTAATCAGCAAAAATTAATACAACATTTTAAAAAACATGGAACATGATAATCATCATAACAAATGAGTATGCATGTGGCACACCTTGAATTTTTCAGAGTGTTGTTTTGCCAACAGGCAATAATAAATACAAATTCAGTGTTGGGGACTTGCTAAGCGGCAGTAAAAAGTTTTAGGAAGAAAAAAGAATGAAAATAAAACCTGACAACTTCGAATGAAGCTGTTAGTGTTGACAAACTGCCTACTCAGAATCACATCAGTTTAACTCGTGGGAGGAAAAAAATTTCCTGTTATTTACTTTCCACTACACACACCTCTTTTTAGAGAGGGTTCACAATTATTAAGATTTTCAAACAATATAAATATCATTCATCAAACTGAAGTGGTACTATATTTTAAAGGTTTACAGCTGGAAAATTATAATGTTGAAGTCATAAAAGAGAGACACCCTGATCTAGAGGAGAGTCTACCTCTAAACTCGTTCTAACTTTCCGTGCAGAGATAGGACTCAGTACTTGTCAATGTTGCCAGATGAGCTGCAAACGAGATATTAAGTATTCATTCCGAAAATGATCAGTCTATATTTATGCCACTTTTCTGGGCAATATGTGCCTATTAATTAAAAACTAGTGATGCTTTTATAATTACGATCCTTCGATGAACATCTTATAATCACTCACAAAAATTGAGTCAGCAAAAGTTTGAGGTTAAATAATTGGTGGGTGAGGTCTAAAAATAGCTGTGAGTGGCACCCAGTAGTGACCCACTTAATGGTTTATCATTTGTGCTTTTGTAGGGAATACAGAATGGAGAACTGTTGTATTCTCTTCAGAACTGGTTGGGTACAATTGGTATCCATTTCGACAGATTCATTAGTTTCCCAGTAGAGGACTCGTAAAATTTATTCTTGATTGATTTTTTTCTATCAATAGGAAAAATGTGTTTCAAATTTAAAGTGGAAAAGAGAAGAAAAAAAATGTATTTTCCTGTTTAGGATCTGTGATTAAATGCATTGACACAAACTTGTGCGCCTTAACAATGCTTCGTATAGTTTATATCAAACAAAGACATTTGTAAAAAAGAAAAACTGAAATGATAAAAAATATTCAAACGTATAAACTAGCCAAAAAAAAAATTTTCTTGCAAATTTTTTTAGAGGTCAAGATGCCAGAATAAAGGAGCAAAAGGTACAGCACAAAACTAGTCCTAAATCACAAAATCCTAATTTAAAGACATACATTTTTTTTAAAAAAAAAAATAAAAAAAAAATAAATTATTTCCTTTGAAGCTTTAGAAATTTTTTGATAAAGAATAAACTTTTTCCGAAATTTAAACTTAAGGTGTAAAATTTACAAGATATCGGCAAGAGCCCCTACTTGGGATTTTAAATAGTGACACATTACTTCACAATGAAGTAGAATAGCCACCTAATGGTAAACACAGCAACATTATTGCCATGACAATCGTTGAGCAGTTTAATTAGGACTAGATGCAGTGTCGGTGGCATTGAAAACAGGAACGATATTCGTTTCTTCTACCAGATGCGTTATTCCATAAGGCCTTAAATGATAAATTAAATATTCTAATACATACATTTGGTTGGGTGAAACATAATGGAATGATATTGCAGTGTCAGAGCAGCAGTCCATTCCCTAGAGAAAAAATGAAAGAAAAAATAAGATTAGGGATCAAGTTTGTAAATTTTTAAAATTCTTACAAAGTTTGCAAAAGTTTCACGGTACAAAAGTATTTCTGATATAATAAGCTCATAAATGAAAAACTTTGAGACTTCGACATAAAAAATCAGATTTTCTCATAAAAGAAATTTGGATTGTTTATATTTTTGGGTCATTTCACTTCACTCTATCGAGTTATTAAAATGAAAGGTTAAAATTACACTATCATAACAAGCATTTACTCAATTCAAATTGTGCACTGTATTACTACACATTGTTTAATACAAGGATGCAGAGAGTTCTGATCCTCTCCTCAAATTCAATTAACCTCTCCTCATTTTTAGCCAAAATGCATGCACAATGTATGCATAACAGGAGATGGTAGATCAAATGGAATTTAATGCAGGAGTGACACTGGCTGACTGAAGTTCAGCAAAATTAATTGACGTCAATGGAACAGGAACAGGAACAAAATTTGAAATTATGAAATGGCTATTTCTAAAAAAACAGGCTTCACATATAGCTATTACTTTTATGCCTAGTTTAAAGAAATTATGCATGTTAAAATAATATTTTCATCTAACATTTATTACCTTTTGAGCTCCAATTTGGCTACATATTTTTTTATTTTTTTAAAAGTAACAGACCATTCAACATCAGAAATAAACGAATGATTGCTTGTATCCTAATGACTTAATTTTGCATTCTGGCAGTATCTCAAAAAAATTTCTGGCATGCATTGCAAATAGTAAGATAGCCTTCAAGAATGATGAGACGAAAGTATAATGGAAGATGATCTCACCTCTGACACTGGATAGTAAATATATGACCAGTACCAAAAACTAGGATCTGTATGTCCAGGAATTAGATGATGTTCTGGAACAAACGGAAAGAATCTGCCACGTCCCAGGCTATCTCGGCTATCAACTGCTTTTACTCCTAAATTTTCTAGACATATACCTGTAAGGCAAATAGATAATAGACTTAAAGTATGAAATATCAAAGCTAAATCATACCTGTCACTGAAAATGATGATATGAAGTATCTCAGTTCCTTTCCACTGTTTTTTTTTTTTTTTTTTTTTTTTTTTTTTTTTTTTTTTTTTTTTTTTTTTTTTTTTTTTTTAAAGTAAATTAACTTACAATACAACCATTAGTTTCTACCAAAAAATCCTCTGCAAAGTGCAAACACTGTGAAAACGATAAGAACCAAATTAGTGACTAGAATTGTTGCTCCAAAGGCTCATTACAACTTTTTTAGCTTATTCGTTGACCTTTGAACCATTTCCTCTACTCCCATTAACACTTTAAAATCATCCAACACTTGAAAGTCACACTTGATATCCATCTCAGTTTTTTTATTCATCAACTGAAGACCATGAAAAAATCTTGATTCCACCACTGTATTCATTTTGACTTCTTTCATGGAAACTTAAATGACTTAAAAGTTAGAATCCGCCCTTGAATAAATATTGCAGGTATTCATCTTACAAATTGATAATTCTTTCTACACAAAAGTATTGGATAAAAGCAAAATACAATCACCTATTTCGACATCCTCTGCTCCGCCATCATCTTGGCGGCATAATTTGGATGGAGAGAGAATACCTTCTTTTACAAATTTTTCGACTGCAACTTTACTCAAAACATAACCTATCAACAAAATAAAAAGAATGATATGAATGACATCACAATGAGAAAACCTCGTGCTACACTGTGTTTTAAACGAAATTTTGAGGAGAAAACATACACCATAATTCTTAAATATGGACTTTGTCTAGTGGTCCATTTTGACTGTCAACACTTAACAGCCACATCAATATTCCATTTTGATGGCCTCATTTAAATTGTGGGAACCAAGCCAGATTGGATTAAAATAAATTAAGAGATTTTTCAAAATTATCGATTATATCATCATCTATGAGGTGCTAGGATTAGTAGAGCAACATTAATGATAAGGACAGGTATACATCAATAATTGTGTTTTAAAAACATAGGATAAAAAAAAAATGTTCCCATCTCGGTAAACAACAAAATTCAATTATTTTTTGTGAGATTTCGACGAGATTGAAAGGAAACAAAAAAATTACCTGCACCACCACTCATGTAGCCCTGTTTCACAAATGGCTTAAAACGGCATCCTAAGTAGAGAGGCTCATTTGCATTATATGCTGTCAGCAGATATCTTAAATTCTCCAGTATTACATACCTAGAAACATAAAAAATTATGAATCAGAACCCGCTGCAATATTTGTTTAAAAATGCTAGGGATTGGACCTGAGTAACCAAAAGATAAACTTGGTTCACACACACATGAGGAAAGTTCTCGAAATTTGGCAATAGGTCATTTGGGTGGCTTTAGCTGGAATGTCCTTCAGAAGAGCATTAAACAAAAATAAGAGGAGTATAACACCAGGGAAGAGGAGACAAGTTTATTGTAGCTTTTAATTGATTCTCCTCTCCATTCAGTTAAATGCTGTGACAATCATTATAATATACTTCTGGGTTTTTTGTAGGAGTTTTAAAATTTAAAGGCAACAATTTGTCAATTGAATCAATAATTATTTTTCACGAAAAATAAAAATATATTAATAATGAAAAAAAAAAATAGAAATGAGGGACAAGTAAAGACAAAACTCACGTGTCGTCGTCTGCTTTGATCACCCAGTCATACTGATCCTTATAATGTTGAAAAATGTACTTAAAGGCCCCCTTCGTCTTACCCCAAAGTTTATTTCTTCCCTCTCCAACATCTATCTTGACTGTTGGTAATGAATCATCTGTATAATAATAAAAAGAAATTGCATAAGAATTACGAGCATTATTGTTGACATACAAGGGGGTGCAAAAACTTCTTTATCATGCAACCCGCAGTTTACGAGCAAAATTAGAAATGCAAACCAGCAATTCCAAAAATGCCTGGGCCAGATGGCACTGGCATAAAAGTCACACAAATCTGAGAGATTATAAATGAGGAGCAAAGAAAAGTATGGCTAAAAAATAAAAAAAATTGAGATTTTCAGACAGGAGAGACATACTAAAAGAGAGGATAAGCAAAGAGCCTTCCGTATCCCTGACATATCGTCACCTTCCAGCCAAAGTATCACACGCGCTATACGACGTTTAAAAAGTTCCCAGCTATTCTATTTTTTAAGAGAGAAATTGTTGGTTGAATCTGTTTAAAAATTTCACTGAATTTTATTGGCAGCACAAAAAAAATTCAGTGAGATTTTCGGACAGCTTCGTTGAACAATTTCTCTGTAAAAAATAAAACAGTTGTGGAAATTTTTAAACGTTACATGGCACTTGTGATACTTCCGCCAAAAGGTGACGATATGAGGAATAGAGGATTTTCAGAGGAGGAAAGCACAACACATACAAGTAAACTGAAATATTAAGTGTTATGCCACAATGAAAAAGAAAATTCTCAATGATTTACACAAAGAATTGAGGACAACATTAACAAACTTACTTGAAAATCACAACATTTCCAGAAGGAATTAAAAAATTAAATATTCCAATAAATTTAAAATTGATATCAATAGAGAGAAATTTATAGGAAAACGAAAAAGGTTGAAGAAAAAATGCTTTAAAATAATAAGATAGGAAATTTAGATTGAAAATATCTGTCTCAGACCCTAAATAGAACTATTCAGTTTCTGTGACTCAAAAGTATCGTGAGGAACAGCAAAAGCTTCATTCTTTTAATAGCGACTACAAAGTATGTTGTGTACAAAAAACCCTCTGCTTGAAAGTAAAAAATTATTGGATCATCTATTCATGGGAACAATTTGAGTTAGGGGACTGTTCAAATATTACGCAACCCTCTCCCACATAAGGCACACCCTTTTTGAATTACAAGGATGCCCTGACCTCCTTCCCCTCAGATTTTCATGAAAAAAACACAGAAAGTCCAACAAATTCTTTTCATTGGAATTTTTTTTCTTGAAAAATACATTCACACACTTGCACATATTACCCACCCACACTTACACATAACCACATTTTAAAAAAAAATAATGAATATACCTTTTTCGGAGCTGATGAACAACAGGGTATTACAGCGTCTTCCCCAAGTAGCCTTGACATGCTGAGCTTTGACTTTATGATTCTTCGGATTGGTCAGCACCCAACATAACACTCTAACTCTACCTTTCAGTTCATCTGCCACTTCACTTTCACCTGAAATCATTATAATCACATTCAATAAAGAAGAATTATACGCAGGATTTTTACTGGCATTATCTATTTTATTTAAATCACAATGCTAAAAATATTTTGTAAAGATTCTATTGAAGGAAATAATTTCGCCTAAGTAAGTCCAGAGAAGATTTTGAAATTACATTAGAAAAATGTAAAATTCTTTCTAAAAGCTGGGAGTCTTGGGGTTACGACCAAAAAATTTTCTGGTTTTTTTTTTTTTTCGTTTTCTAAGAGGAACTTATTAATGGATGGGCAGAAAGACAAAAATTGGCCACTTTACCTTTGTGAAATGCTTCATCGTGACCATGACCTCCAACTTCTCCCAGGGGCGCTTCTACCTCTCGTTCATCGTCATGGAAATGTTGATCTGGCGGGACATGACTGTCTGATTCTCTACTAAGATACCTATAATATAGCAGAAACATATAATGCAACAATGTTAGTGCTGGAACCCTGCACAAATGCAGCTCAATTACATTTTCATCAAATCTTGAAGAAAATATACTCCTAAAAAATCAAGGCACGCTAAAGGGCGCACCAACGCAGTCTCACCTATCAATGGAGCAAAAAAAGAAATAAAAATTATTATGCCGGGGGGGGGGGGGGGGGTTGCGCCAATGTGCCCCCCCCCCCTCCACCCACCGACGCACACACAAATGATACAATATTGTGAGTTTAAAAACCCAATATCAAATTATTATCAACTGAAGTGAGGGTATAGTATTTAGTAAGAGTCAGTCCACTTACTATAGGTCGGGTTCCCTGATACAAGTACTCTATGACGTAACGAATTACTCAGAACTGGGTCCTCACTACAATCCACTCATTTTCCTGCCGGAGCATTTCATGCTTCGGTTTCATTTGAGCCATACTTTAAACGGCTGGTTCGGTGATGTATGTAGTCAAAAAGAATTAAAGTTTAAAATTGGAAAAACACTAGTTCCGCTGAACATCATATTTTCTTCATCAAATTTACAGGGGTTTAATTTTTCGAATCCAAGTGCCTGCCCCCATAAGGTGAGGTGCAAAATCTGCCCTCAAGGGAAATTTTTGTGCGAAACGACGACGAAAAAAAAATTCACAAACAATACCGAAGATTCAACGATCTTTTCGACTTTCCGAGCAAATTTTTAAAGGTGAAAAGAGAAAAAAGGTCATTACTTCGAAAAATTTGGGAAAGCGAGGAAATTTTTCGGAGGTGAGTGAGGGGAAAATCCCGGATCGTGTGAAATGTCAGGCCAAATGGCTCTTTTTGCACCCCTGCACAAATATTGGATTACGTGAGTGATCTTACCTTGGCGGGAGTAAGGGCACCTCTCGTATCGTAGCATAGGTCAGAGATAAGAGCATGTAGGCACACATAAAGCCAAAAAGACACCCTATACAAAAAGTTACTATGAAAGTCCGCCCGCCAGAAAATTGTTTTATCATACCTGAAAAACGACAAAAGCGAAACATTAGCTGAGGGACTTCGCAGACCAATAATGGACACAGATAGAAAAAGCTGTCGGGCTTTCACGGGATTTTGCCGAGTAAAAGCGTCATGTACTCAGATGAACCCTGCCACGTTTGTAAGGCAGGCATGATTTTATGAAACAGTATGAGCTCAATCTGATTTCAGTAAAATGCTAGAGGCATGTGTAGGAGGAAGCAAAATTCGGGAGAAAAAGTGAGGATTTGCTCGATGGAGGGGGACTTGGAAATTCTTTTAAAAACACTGTTAAATTAACCAATTATATTCAACAAATATCACGTTGGGAATAACTACATTCTGACTGATGCGTTTGCAGTGATTTGGGCCGATTTTTTTCACAGATGAATTATTTTTACTAGTTGCATTAAGTTTCACTCTTTTATGAGAGGGGTGATCATTGAAGCTCTATCCATGAGAAAAGTAGCAGATTAAATATGCTTCCATTATGGTTAGTAGAGAAACTTGTGACAATGTAGGTACCACTAGACGAGGTAAGAATTGTAAGCACAGCAGGACGTGATATTTTATCAAAATTTCATTCCGAACACTTTGAACGCACTAAAAATATCGGTGATTAACACATGCGGAGAGATTCGCCATTATTGTTTCACACCAGAGTTAAAATATCGGTGGTTAACACATGGGGAGAGATTCGCCTTTATTGTTCACACCAGAGTTAGAGAATTGGACTACATTTTGCAATTAAGAACTACAATTTACGGCACATCCGTGAAAACACGTATGTGCACGCGGCAACTAATGGTTCATACGTTGTCTCCATACCGAGCCAGAATTCGTAGTTCCCACTTGCAAAATGTAGTCAAATTCAAACTTCCCGCTCGCAGAGAAAACACAAAATCCAAGTCATGGGAACGAACTTTATCTTAAAATTCAGCACGTAATCAGAAAAAAGATCCTGCAAAAAGACAAGAATATTTCAGAAACTTACTGAAATGTGTTGAAAGTCCACTTTAATTCCAGGAGACTTCGGTTTCCTCTCCGAGTGAGAAATTAAAATCGACAAGGTGGAAAACGCTAATTACCTAATCATAAGTCTGATTGTTCATTCTACGATTCTCTCCTTTTTCAGGATAAACCCAGGCCTAAGTTGTAAAATATTTAAAATATCCGCACTAACATGTCGGAGTAGGTACATTGAAAATCCCAACGCGATTCCTCCTTCGGGAACTTATTGTGATCGGCAACGAATGGCTTTGACAATAGTTTCAACTTAGTCGTAATTCTCGAGATGCCACAGACTACAGGCAACTCGTTCCCTGATCGGGCCGTCGGCGTTGATTGCATCTCCAAGTGCGGGCCATAAAACAGCTTTGAATCAACAAAGCCGTGAAATCATAGTGATTTTCCTTTTTCGATTCTTAGACGGAGGAACTCAACTAGCTCTCAACGTTACGACACTGCCACTCACAAATTCTGTTTGTTCTTGGAAACCGTTTGGCATTTCTACAGTGTGACAAGGGCTGCATAACGTTTGCGCACACTTTTTTTACCGATAACGTTAGCGCACACTTTTCGCGAATATCATTTGCGCACACTTTTTACCGCTAACGTTTACGCACACTGCACTATTTGGCAACGCTTCAATGATGCGTCAGTAGCATCGCTTCGTGATAAGACAATTCAACGGACGGATAATTTATAAACGGACGAGGGGAAATTTTCATTTAAATAAATTCCAATAAGCAATCAATAAGTAAATGAATAAATAAGTTAATAAGAAGAAAATAGAAAATGAAGAGAGTTAAGACAATAAGGTATATGGTTACTCACAGATTTTTCGCTGTTACTTCAGCTAAAAATGCTGTCACTGTCTTCACCGGAATCATCTTCAGTGGAAGGACGGGTTTTAGGGCTGTTTTCAGGGCAGGTTGCATTTGAAGAGCAAGTTTCATCAGCACCATTTTCAGAAATGGATTCATCAGGCTCGTCTGCATTGAAAGAGTCATTTACAGCCTCCGGGTTATTTTCTTCGTCTGAATCATTTTTGTCGGGGTATTTAACTTAACGAACCATTTCCAGAAACTCTGTAATTTTCAGGTCCTTATCGAGATACGAATTGGTTAAAACAATAATTTCATCATCTTTTTTTTTTTGATCATTCCGTTTAGTGAACACCTCATCATTTCGCACAGATTTAATTTTCAAAGACACTATATTCTGAGCGTTAGAAAATTGTTGAGAGGCTTCGTAGACATTCGGATGATGATAGTAAAACTCCCCGCAAAGCTTGCTGTTAAAGCTTTCAACGCCATTTGTTGTCGTACAAGCGTCGTAAGTGAGAGGGCTTGCCCACACATCAGGTGGGAACAATGTAGTATCAATGTAATTTCGCAGGATGCAACTAAGAAATTGAGGAACGCCGTTTACATTAGGTGCAGTTGCGCCCAGTGTGCGCATCTTATCATGAAGCGATACTATGACCGCCCGGATCAAAACAAACTCCGGTTTTCGGGTGACACGCGTAGCATCATTGCAGCGTTGCCAAATAGTGCAGTGTGCGCAAACGTTATCGGTAAAAAGTGTGCGCAAATGATATTCGCGAAAAGTGTGCGCTACCGTTATCGGTAAAAAAAGTGTGCGCAAACGTTATGCACCGGTGACGAGTACACTGGAAAAAAACACACATTGGATCTAGAGTCTAGACTCTTAAGAACATCGACAAGAAAAAATACTCTTGATTCAATCGGATTTTTGCTTAAATCAAGAACCAAGCCTCTTAATTTGAGCGGATTTCCTTTTGATTCAAGCAAAAATCTGATTGAATCAAGAGTGTTTTTTCTTGTCAATGTTTTCAAGAGGCTGGAATCTAGAGCCAATGTGTTTTTTGTTTTTTTTTCCAGTGTATTATGGATTTCAAAATTCCCTGAATTTACAAGGAACATAAAATTCCCAAATTTTCCTCTGGCTTGTTGATGCTTTCATCGGCATGATTTATCATAAAAATCTCTTCATGAAAAATTTTAAGCGCCAAGTTTCTTCGGCCGTGCTAAGGAAAAACGTCGCATGAACATTCGAGAGCTACGAAATTTCCTCTGATAAAATGTTTATTTTTAGGGAGAGTTTTTATACTTCCTCTTGAAATTTTCAGCTAATTTAGATAAGATTGAAAACAAAATTCTCTGAAAAATTGTCGGAAATATATTCTCAAACTCACCAAAAAATTCGTATTTTGTCCAATTAAAATTGGAAACGCCAAAGGTTCATACGGCGTTTCTTCTTAGCACAGCAGTCTTGAACTTAAAAAAATGCGATGATTTGGCTGAAAGAAATAAATTCTGTGGCGAAATTCCCCGACTTGTTAAGAGCTTATCACGCCATATCTAACTGAAAATTTCGCCACTTCTCCTTCTAATGACCCGCAAAAATCTGAAAATTTTTGAATAAAAATAGCACAGCCAATTAGCAATGCTAGGTACTGCAGTAAAAAATTAAATTGATTGCGTCAATTTCTCAATGTTGGAGTTTACGTTCCTTCGTCTAGGAGACGACGATTTATATGAGAGCACGCATCTCAAATGAGTGGCTCAAAATTTTATTGACATTTAGGGTATCCATGGTTGGCTGTGGTGGATGGTGGAACACGGAGTTGGGGGCTAAATCAGTACAGAGGTAGTAGACGAGAGGTTACCTGAGTGTCAGGATGTCTAGTTTTTTTTCATTTTGTGACATCCTGGTGAAATCCTGGTTTTTCCTGATTTTTGACTGCTAAATCTTGCTTTCATAATTTTTCCAAGTCCTGACTTTTTGCGGAGAAAAATTAAGATTTTTGCATAAGCGTATCCAAAAGCAGAACTCTAGAATTAAGTTCTGAGAGTTAAAAACAAGTGCGAATTGAAAAAATCCGATCGGTCGGCCGACCTTTCTCAAATCCTGATTTTACGACCGACTTTTCCTCAAATCCTGATTTTACGACCGACTTTTCCTCAAATCCTGATGAAATCGGGATTAAATCATGATTATTGGCCTTAAATCCTGATAAAATCGGGAAAATCCTGATGCTAAACACCCTGGTGATGTAAACGATTTCTCTATGAAAATAATACATGATGCATAGTTGGCTGCAGAGGGTACGCAGAACTTTAGACGATGTTCAGAAATTGTGCTCGGACAACTGAAAGAAGAACCGTTGGCGGATCCAGCAAATTGGCACCATTGTTTTTCACTACTTAAACCTAAGGAGATGTATCGATTCTGGAGGGGTCCAGGTGCTCCGACAAAAATCGATTATTTACCATAGGTTTAAATGGAGGAATTCGGTGTTGCCAAATTGCTCGATCCGCCTCTGAAAAAAAATTTAAAAAATAAAAAGATGAACCACTTACTCATTCTTTGTAGCATGGCGGATCACTGGTTTTCCAATGCTTCCTACAAAAAGAGAGAAGGAAAATCAGAAGAAATGCTTGTGAATGAGCTAATAGTGCGTAGTGCCATTAATACAAATTTTACGTCATAAGCAGCAACAGCCGCAGAACAAAAATTGCACTGTTGAACTGAACATCCAACATGTTAGTCGGCTGTGCTGAGAAAGAACGCCATATGAGCCTCCAGACGTTTCCAAATTTTCTTTGATAAAGTAAGAATTTTCAGTGAAATCTGAATACTCCTCTCCAAGTGAGTTTTCAGAGACTTACATTTGCGGTCAGATCTACGTAAATTATCTGAAAATTTCAAGATAACATATTCATAGCTCTCCTCTAGAAATAAAAATTGTATCAGAGGAAATGGGAGTCTCGAATGTTCATACGGCGTTTTTCCTTAACACGGTAAAATGAAGAGGAGGGGGGAGGGGGGGGGGGCGGTAAAGTTCAACATTCTATAACTGCCTATTCGCGTGAAGTAATTGAAGTGAATAGAAGAGGAACATAAAAAATATAAAAAGGAAAAATGAAAAAAAAAATTATTAAATGTAGGAGTACGTAAAATTTATTCGGCTCCCAATCAACTATTGGCTTAAAGGCGCCTGAAGTGAGGTAGAACATACAAATTTTGAGTAGTCAAGAGAAGATAAAGAGTGCATTGAGAGAAAAAAGAAACAGGGGATGTCGGGGAAATAATGATAAATATATTATGGGAATAGTAGGTACGATAAGATGAGAAATTTCAATTTTCAACTGTAGAGTATTAAAAAATTTAAGGATATTAACTGATAAAATTAAGTGTTAAAGAAATAAAAATAAAAACAGAGTCGAAAGATAATTTGGGGAAAAACGTCACTGGAAAAGTAAGCATCCGTCTCGGATGTCTGAACTGTACGGAAAATAAATATTAGCCGAGTTGAGCCTCCAGCCAAACATAGTCACAGAATTGACTATTTAACACCCAAGTGCACTTCACTCCAACACTTTTTTTTCTCAAAACCAAACCGAGCCAATTTAAAAATCGAACGAATACTTCGGAAGGAGTATCTGTGGTATCGGGAGAGTGCATGCGTGTTGATAAAGCGATTTTCCGGGACGTGATTCTCTGAAGGATTTTTTTCTTTTGTTTTGGTTTATGGCAGGGTAAGAGGAAACAGCCTTGCTCCTGAAATAGTTGGAAACAACTTCCAATAGTTCCAACGCCACTTCTCGCACCAGGATCATCGATGTTTTAACTGCTCTTCGCTTGTGAACCGCGGACTTTATAGATATCGCTTTTTCTCCACAGGAAGTGAACGACCGAAAAAACGTGATTACGAAAATTGCCCGGGGCAGTTCAATCAGAGGTTCTAAGTGCAACGTTGCACCATGTTTTTTTTCGCGCCCTATTTAAGTCGTTGGCCTTAGTTTTTCAACAAACAGCCTATGCACATAAATTAGAATTAGCACGTAATTTGATATGTACGATTCCAAAGTTGGGTAAAGTTCTAGATTAGACGCTACGGTTTCGAAAACGTAGGCCGGCTTCACACACTGAAAATGAATAATCGGTGTCGCAGTTGGATGTTGACCCTCGAAACTCATTTTCAGGTATTGTTCGCTTTATACAAAGAAAATATTACGACTTTATACAAATTTAAAAAAATTTACAATATAACGAGTAACTTTAAGACTCAGGCCGCCATTTTATAAACAGAAGTAAAATGATGGCTGATTAGCCCCGATTTTATCGATCGCTGAAAATTGCGTGTTGTGGCCCACTTTTCGGGGCACTACTCAACGATGCATCGGTGACCTCCATTTTCAGCACCCATTTTCAGCGTGTGAAGTAAGCATGTATTCTTCGCAAATTGAACTACTTTTGGCAATTAGGGACTACAATATCTAGCTCAGTTTAAAAACAACGTATGTAACATTCGTTCGTTATTTCTACATAAACGTTTTTACAGATGAGCCAGAAACTGTAGTTCCGAATTGCAAAATGTTGTCCAATTTTGAGTTCCTTGTTCTTTTGTACCACTCTTATCAACATCTCATAAAAGTGAATCGATACTTGAGAGTACTGAACATTTTTTCGAATGAAGATGCAAGAGAATATATGTGTGAGATGCAAAATATTCATGTATATCAAAATTTCTTGAATTTCCGAGGGAGGAGCCCAAAGAACTGGCTTCAACCATAAAAATTCCTTGGTATATTGTCAGGAGGGGAGGCGGGGAGTACAAAAATAAAGCTTGGGGTTCTTTACGCGATTGAGCACAGGGGAGAATTCCATAAGCGCCGCCATCCGCGGCGCGCGGCGGCGTGCTGCCAGCTCGAAACGCGCACCGACGCGACGCCTACAAACCTAAAGGGATACTTCAAGCATTGAGCAATGCGTGAAGTAGCCCTTTAGGTTTGTAGGCGTCGGTGCGTGTTTCGCGCTGCTAGCAGCTTGCCGCGCCACGGCTATCCCGGCGGGCGGGGGGTGAACGATTTCTTGCGGGGAGAGCTTCCTGCTTCCTGGCGGAGAAACTCCTGCATAGGGCATTTTTTTTTTTTTAATTTTCGACTTTTAAAATTACACAATGGTCGTGTTAAGTAATTAGTGAACTCTCAACCCTAGATGAAGTGCTATTATGGAGACGCGGATCGTGCGCCATCATGCGCGCTGCGGACGGCGCAGGGCGGCTCATAAAATTCTCCCCTGTGCTCTGTCGCTCTGTACGACAATAGGTATGATCCTGTATGTAGAAGTAGAAGCTTAAATAGCGGTAGTTCTTCATAGCTGCCGCGCTTTAAACCATGCACCAAAATAAGAAAAAAGTAAAAGAGAGAGTGAAAAAAAAAATTCCTGACGAACTTTTCATTTATAGGCGGGAAAAGACAAGCGCAATTCAATCTTTCAAAATTGATCACTTACTACATTGAACGATTTCGATCGATAAAGCCCTATCTACTCACATTAGAATGTTATTTGTGGATCGAACCAGTTATGTTCCGAATGATGTAAGCGCCACTGACACAATTGCGAGAGAAAATGTATTATTCAATCGTATTCGGTCGGTAAAACCTATAAATTCAAACCTACGTTTAAAATTTGAAATAAAAGAATTTGATATTTTCGAACGTCGTTCGGTTGTGAAAAGCACCATACCCCATTTTTGTCAGCACTTCCGTCATTACGGAAATAATCGATCCAGATAATATTAATCGAGCCTAATCTAATGAATCAAGCATGTCAATCGAAATCACTGCAACTCCATCTAACGGGCGCGATACAACGCGGGAAGTACTATTGATGCAAGCACCTGGACGCAACTATTCGTGCTCGATGGACGGCTGTGTTGCATACACGAAAAATTGAAGGCGTTTCGTATTTTCTTGCCCGCTCAGTCAGTCAGCTCTGCTCGTGGGTCGCGGCGTCAAGCGCGCCATCAGCGTTATTTGATATAAATGTTTGACGTTTGTTGAATGTTTGAATTTGATGTTTTGTTGCTCTGTTAAAATGTTTCGGTGGCTACCAGTATTCACGGCGTTGTACTGAGAATTTTTGGAGACATAAAGAATTTTGCTCCAGTACCTATGGCGGGAATGCAGGCTTGATAAAAGTGGTATTCTTTTGGTCAAAGATTCGAACAACATGACATAGGCCAAGAAAGAGATGATACCACAATTAAACTTGAGTCGGAATTAAAAATGAAATACAAGCAGCTGAATTAAGGGGGGGGGGGGGTGCAGGGAAGCTATGCTCTTACTGTTGCAGTTCGTAACCGTTCAATGATCTGAAGTCAACCGTAATAAAGGTTCTTCTGTGATGCTTTACATGATTTTCATTTTTGACCTTATCGATAGCATAGAATTAGTTCGAAGGGAGTTTCTAGAGATTTTAGGGATTTACTTCGTTAACTCTACAAAAATTTGGTCGATTCCTTTGAAAAATGAGTTCAATTTTGGATAATGTAATTTATTTCGTGCCTACATGAGAAGGGTACGACATAAATAAAACGATTACTTAGAGTGCGATCTCCAGGGAATTGCACGTGTAATCTAATTATTTTTTTTTTAAAGAGATGACTTCAATTTCTATTTTAAATCAGCGGCTACTTGCGCCAGGTCTATTCAATTTCCAGACACGGTAGTGATTGTGACTTTACTATATGTGTGCAATACTGCCATTCAGTATGTTTAAATGAAGGAGTGAAGGGGGGGGGGGGGGGGGGTAAATGACTCATCGAGAAATTCGATATGGAAAGAAAGAAACTTTATTAGATAAGTAAATAAGTGAATAAGTTTTATCAACGCCTCCGCGCGATGATCCGATGAAAACCGCGAAAGTTGTTGGTTCACAGTTGCCTAGACAACTGATAATCTGCTCCCTTTCGATTTCTTTTCAAACTACTTGAACAGAGGCTACGGGGAGAATCACTTGTGGATCATCCGATCATTTTCAAGATTTTTCTAAGTTCATCAAAGGTCATCGGTGTGATCGGACTACATTTTCCAGTTAGGAATTATGTATAATTTCTGGCTAATTTCAGAAAAAACATACGCAACGTTGGTTACTTTAAGCAGATGGATGATTTTACGGATGAGCAAAAAAAAAAGTTCCTTTTTGAAAAATGAAGTATAATTCGTCTACTCGCTTTAAAAAGCTCATTGCTGATAGTAACATGGTTCAGAGGCTTGAACAGAGGCTACGGCGAGAATTTCTTAAGATCCGTTCCTACATAAAATATATACATTTTAAGATGAGCTGTTCCTCTTATTACCCTCGCAACTTTAATTAAGAAAATGGCATTGGCGGATCTAGCGAATTGGTAACATTGTCTTTTCTCTATTTAAACCTATGGAAAAGAATCGATTCTTGGAGGGGCCAGGTGCTCTGAAAAGAATCGATTATTTAGCATTCGTTTAAATGGAGGGAATCCGGTGTTGCCAAATTAATGGATCCGCCTCTGGCCACAACGGGGGAAAAGAAAAGAGGAGGAAAAAACAAGTAAATTATGAATGTCGTACCGGACATGACAGAAATCAGCTTCCAGCGGCGGAGCCACGGGAGAACAGAGCTAATGGTTCCTCAGCGATCTGAAACAGACGATGTAATACATTTAATAAATGGCAATAAACTTGTCAAAAATGAAATGAAATAATATTAAACTCTGAGGATTGAATGAAATGCAGACAGATAGAAAGACACTTCCTCTACTCGCAGAGGTGGCAAGAAAGTAACAATTTCCAGCAGTATAATACATGGTGGGTGATCCAGGGTTAAACGGCCAGACTGCAGGAACCGAAACACCCCCAAACCCCTCTTTAAATTTAGATTTCGATTTTTTTAAATCATTTATGAATTCAGGGCATAACAGTACAGGAAAGTACAAATTTTCATGAGATTTGGTTCACAACCGTTGCCAAAATTTAGGAAAAACTATTTACCTACTTTCCGAAATTTTTGGGGGGTTTTTTTTGTAGTTCCGACTTGAGGCACTTTCGGAAAAAACTTTATACAAGAAAAAAGTCTCATTTTGACCCAAAGAACATGCTCCTGCAGTCTGGCCATTTAACTCTGGATCACCTTGTATAAGCTACTTACACGGAGAAAAGCTGGATTCACTGTAGCGAATTGTTGAATCGATGAGGCGATTGATTGCACCTGATAAAATTTTACTTGCGACAGCCAATTTCCTTGCCGAATTGAGTTTTTTTTTTTTTTTGTTACACGTACAACCGGAAAAATGTGTTTAGTTCAAACAAGAAACATTTCGTTATAACACGTTTTAACATGTAAACATGTTTTGTCCAGAGCCAGGGATGAATCACCTTATGTGTTGGCGTGTTTTCTATTTTTTTAAGTCCTATACGCGCCATGGTGCAGAGTTAATACAACAACGCTGCGCAGTACAGTTATTTCACTTTTTTGTCCCCCACCTTAGGGCCCTTCTACCCGACTCCGTTAAAAAATAATCAGGGATCTGGTGACCTGCAATGCTCTTACTTTCCGCCTAGTCGCAGCTCAAGATCAGTTCTTCTGATAATGGGAGTCAGTCGCAGTCAGTCCGTGCTTCCTTTATCAAGCGCTGGTGTGACTGTACTACCGAGCTAAGAAAGAACACCTTATGAGCCTTCAGACGTTGCCAAATTTCCTGTAATGAAATATGAATTTTCAGGGGAATCTGCGAATACTTTCCTTCCAATTTTTCAGAAAATTTTACTCCTAACCGGATCAAAATTATTCGAGAATTTCAAGGGGAAATATTCATAGCTCTCTTCAAGAATAAACATTTTATCGGAGGAAATTTGGCGACTCTCGAATGTTCTTGCGGCGTTTTTCCTTACCACGGCAGTGTGGTCATGTGTCAAGTAGAAGAGAACGAGTCATTCGCGGCTGCGCTATGTGAATCGTTTTAAGTAATTGTTTTGATAACATGACACCCCCTCCGCTCCGGACAAGAAGAGCAATTAATACCAACTCCATCACTACTGCTTAGATAGTGGAGACATTCTGCACAGGACGTAAATTGAAAGTGCATGTTGAATGCAACGCATATCAGCAAGGATCAACTTTTTGGGAAAGCATAGCGACTACATTAAGTTAAAGGAATGTTATTATTATGTTGAGAGAAAGACGTCTCTTCATCATTAGTGAACGTTCAGAGGAAGAAAGGCCTTAGTTTTTTCTTGGATTTCAAAATTCCCTACTTTCCTTTGCCTTAAAAAGACGGATTTGAACATAGATTATTTCCTGACCTTTTAGAGGTTATTTTTTTCATTTGTTCGTTTGTTTTTTTTTTTGCGTGATTTCTAAAAAAAATTATTTTCAAAACAATACTAAGCGCAAGGTCTCTGAAATGAAAAAAAAATCTAACGATATATTTGGAGAAGAGAAACTTTAAAGGTTCCGCAGCGAAATTTTCTGACTTTTCCAGGTTCTCCCCAACTTTCCGAGAACTTATCACCTTGCTGGACTAGTCTAGTCTTAAGATTTCTTAGTGTCAGACGAATAATTAGTGACAATTTGACGGAGGCGGATGGTTTGTTCAATTGTCCGCTCGGACACAACCGAAGAAGTTCATTTTTCCCCCTTTTTCTTTTTCTTTTTTTCTTTCTTCAAAATCCCACATTTGGACTCGCTGCTTACATCGGTAGCATGACAGTTTGGCCGGGCATAAAATCCGACTCGATCACAATTCAACGCTGCCGTGCTAAAGAAGAACGCCATAAACCTTCAGACGTTGCCAAATTTCCTTTGTTCAAAGATGAATTTCCAGGAGAACTATTTATACTTTTCATTTCAATTATTCACAGAATTGTATTCGCAATTTAATGTAAGGTATTCGAAAATTTCAAGACATAATATGCCTACACGGAAAAAAAAGTGTCAGGGGTTATCCTCCAAAATTATTCTACTGCCTAAATGTTGGGTGATATGGACATTTCCAATTAATTTTGGTAGCTCCGCAATTCAAGTAGGAGTAGTACCGCAACATTTGGGTTAGTAACCTAATGTTTCGAGATACTACCACAATTAATTGGGAATTTCCATATCATCCAACAGTTGGGACTTAACCCCTGCCTCTTCTTTTCCATGATAAATATGTATTAACGTGTAAAAATGTATTACCGCACTGGTAAAAAAACACATTGGATCTAGAGTCCAGATCTTGAAAACCTTGACAAGAAAAAGGACTCTTGATTTAATCAGATTTAAGCTTAAATCAAAAGGAAATCCGCTCAAATTAAGAGGCTTGGTTCTTGAGTTAAGTTTAAATCTGATCGAATCAAGAGTATTTTTTCTTGTCGATGTTTTTAAGAGTCTGGACTCTAGATCCAATATGTTTTTTTTTCCAGTGCGTGTAATTCCGGTTAAATATGTACGATATTTTTAGTGTAAGTTATAACTTACACTAAAAATACATATTTAACCAAGGGACATTGGACAGCATCCGAAGGTCCATACGGCGTTTTGCCTGTATAGAACGGTTCGACGCACAGAAGGTTCGAGTCGATAGGAGAAGTCGTACATCATCTGGAAACTTTGAAAGCTTGTATTTTCGAAAATATGAAACAAAAAGGTTTCAGAGTGGTTTCATTGGATTTTTCGTGAAATTTTCATTGAGAAACACCCCATGAAATTGAATTTGTAACAAAAAACACATGCTAATTTGAAATTTTGGCAAAAAATTCCATGCCCGACATTTTCTACTGGCTCGTTCCACTGAGCGACGACTCACCATTCATACTAGCACCGCATACCGACCATCCCGCAGAATCGAAACCCACGTCGAAGATATAGGTCGCGTCAATCATTGCGCTTTCAAATCAACTTTAAACACCGTTTTCGAATAAATGGATAATACAGCGAGAGAAAAATGCGATGTCACGCTGCGGTCGAGCATTTGAAAATTGCAGGGTGCAAACAATTAAGCGATTTTTTGCACGTCCGCAGTCGCAGTCAGCGAAAGGATGTGCGTTTCAGCGTTGGGTCATGAATGCAACTGACGAAGCTGTGTCATCACAAAATAAATCAGGCCTTCCTTCACTGGTAAACGCTTTTTCAAGATTTGTCTAAGTTCATTGAAGGTCATCAATGTGATCGGATTACATTTTCCAGTAAGGAAATATGTATAATTTCTGGCTAATTTCAGGAACAACATACGCACTATGAGTTACCTTATGTGGATGGGTGATTTTACGGGTGAGCAAATAATAATATTTCCTTATTGAAAAATGAAGTTCAATTGGACCGCGTTAAACAGAAAGGAAGCAAGCCGCGCCCGTGGTTAAATTAGCATACAATGGTGGTTAAAGTAGCATTTTTTTGTTGTAAAATCTACGTTGAAACGTTGCGGTCACTTTTTTTTAGCAATTAAATTGTTAAATCAGCAATTTAATTTTTCCGTGTAGGCTCGTTCTGCTCACTGAGCAACGGTTGTTGACGGAGACATCAAATCGTCGCCTACCTATTACGTGGGGGTAACTACACTCTGCAATGAACCCTGTCTTCCATACATTTGAATGCTTTTCCGGGCTCATCTCAATGTGTGGTTACGCCCTTATGTCGGCCAAGCGACAAAATTTGTCTATAGTAGCCCCATAGTACCCAATCGCCTCCCCTCCCTCCCCCCGCCAAAAAAAGGGGATGAAAAAGTGAAAGACCTCATTAAAAAATTTCGCTCTGAGAGGGCGGATTTCCAATGGGGACGGCGCCCTTTCCCCATCCCGTCTCTACTTAAGGCGCCGAGGTGTAACACTGTTACTGTGGTTGGAAACCTCTCAGGATGCCGGTTTTACACCTTGTATAAACACCATCACGATCATCGCTCGAAAACAAACTACTTGGTTACAGGTGTGCAAAAGCATTAACCCATCTGCTAATACATTACTGAGGCTTTTTTCATTTAGTCCTCTCCCAGAACTAAGCATTGACTCCGCCCTATCATTTCAAACCCGAATGAGACTAACACTAAAAAATATTTAATGTTTAAAAGTTGGATTTCTTGATGGCTCCTGCAAGGATGTAACATGGACTGAAGTGTTAAGGATCTTTCCGACATGCTCAGACCATACACCAGGCTATTACCTACGCACGAACAGCAAACACTTCCAAACTCCATTTTACCTGGGTGTTAAAAAAAATAAAAAAATACTAGGTATAAAAATTAAAACGCCGATAAGTAAGGCTTCATTCACCCCCTAACATAGTGGCCAGCCACCCACATACATTTCTAAGAATTGCATTGGCATACTTTTTCCTACATTCTTTCACGACCACGTTTACTTGTTTCAGTCATAACTGTGACGACTTAATACTTCGCTCACATTGTTCCTTACTCACTAAGACCAGTTCGCCTTCAAAATCTCGTTAGGCAATATGAGCGGCTTGGGAGCAGCAATAGTTGCTCGCAGCATTTCGGCCACGTTAACTTGATTAATTCATAGCTGAGGCTGTTTTTAACTTCAAAAAACTTGGTAAAAAAGGGTACTCGATGTCGATGTCGCTGATGATGTCAGAACGAAACGCGTCTGCGAGTTTTAAAAATTGCAGTGCAAGTGAGAATCTTATTACCCCTTTTTTAAAAAAATTTTTTTTGCAAAGTTTATGAGCACGGGTCCTGAGTTTTTTTTCACTTTTTTTGTTCCTAACTTGTTCCAACCAGTTTGCCTTCAATATCTCGATAAGCAACGTGAGCGGCTTGGGAACAGTGATAGTTGCTCGCTGCATTGCGACCACAATTTCTCAGTCTGTCAATAGCTGTAGAGGTTTAATACTTCACCTCCATTGTTGCTCACTCACTAACGCCGGTTCGCCTTCAATGTCTTGTTAGGCAATGAGAGCGACTTAGAAGCAGTAATAGTTGCTGCAGCAGTTGCGTCATGCTTGTTCATTGGTAGCATTAGCAGACAAGTGCTATACCCCCTTCATTCTAATAAAATTACTTTGGATTTGTCTAGATAATATGAGAGGCAGGGAGAGTAAAAATAGGCTGCAACCAGAACATGTTAGCCCAGTAAAAACCTGCTTCTAATGTTACTTATTCCATTATTACCTATCCTTCAGTTGCTCGATTACAATTTTCCTACTTTGCCTCCTACACAAACAGCACAGATTGGAATGCATCGCAAACAGATTGGGAGCCATGAGATCCCGTTTATCTCTTTCAATTTCGTGGAGGCCTCGATGATACCTATAATATTATAATATTATACGAATATGATATTATACGAATATAATATTATACGAATATGAGAGTTGCAATTCCTAGAGGGTCCCTCTGTTGCTTTGCTTTTGAAGCCCCTGTTGATAAATCTAAATATTGCAGTTTTGATTCTATGAGGCCCCAAGGATACTGCTGACACATCTACAGGGCCGGATTCACCTACTTGCCGCCCATGGGCCGCCTACATTTTGCCGCCCCCTTCTCATTCGTTTTGAAACTCGATAAAAACCATCAAATGAACGTGCCAGCGGGGGAGAGGTGCATAAGACGCAATTACTCGTGTTGAACACATTTTTTGGGAAAGCCCTGTCAACACTACTAGCAAAAGTTCACGGAACTTTGCGCGAAAGTTAAGTTCCGTAAACCTATCTCTGTGTGGACAAGGCCTTCCATTCATAAGAAATAAACGAAAAAATCATGAAAGAACAAACATAAATGTGACTCAATGATTTTAACTCCCGCCGCCGCGCCGACCGCACCGTGTAGGACGCAATGCGTGAAGTATTCACGCAGTCTTGTGGGCGCTGGCGCTATGCGTTTCACGCTGACCGCACTGTTTGGCGCAATGCGTGAAGTATTCATGCATTCTTGTAGGCGTTATCAGTTTCACGCTGACCGCAATGACCGCACTGTGTTTGATGCAATGCGTGAAATATTCGTGCAGTCTTGTGGGCGCTAATAAGTGTTACATGTCGATCGCTGCGCCGAGGGCTTCTCCTTTTCATCTCAAGTCCTCGTCATCATTTCTCTCTCAGTCGCGCCGATCCTGGCCAAATTGCGTGTTTGGTTTCTCTCGTAACTCGACTTATTGAGGGTGCTGTCTCTTGAATCACTGAAAGACGACAAAAGTAGAAATTACTATACTCTCAGAAAATTAGAGATTTTGTCGCCTTTTCTTATTTGTAATTTTTTTTTTCCAAATCCGAATTTTTTTTATACCTACAATTAAAAAAATTGCAAAATTTGTCGCCCCCTGTAGATTTGCCATCATGGGCCGCGGCCCATGTGGCCACCCCTTTAGGTAATCCGGCCCTGGTCAGCCTTTAGCACCCTCATCAATACGTGACATGAAGAGACTTTTTTCAGTGATCAAGGGATCTACTGGTGGAAATCTGTTAATCAACCTTATAAGAACAGTCATGCCTTGGATCAATCATTTTGACGGTGTATAAGTCAGCAATCACATAACTCAGTTTACAACATCGCAGACTTCCTGTCATACTTTATTTCTTAACCGGAAAACTACTCAATAGCATTCCTTCCGACTACTCAATGACTACCGTCATTTTTCTTCTCTATGCAAAGAAAATTCTGCAAAAACTTCAAGGAACGATGTCAATTTGTTCTCCTGTAATAAAATAACATACAGGCAGAGATTTTCAGGCACCGCAAACAAGATAAATGATTGCGGACTTACACTATCTACTTATTTATGAAAATTAATTTAATTTAGAGGTTAGGATTTGGGCGCAGAACCCATTGATTAGGGAAAAAGATTCATCGATTCGCTCCTTCATTGGACAGTACTTTTCAGTAATGAGGGTAGTTCTACCAGTTCTACTGTCGTCACTGACCAGTCAGATTAAAGTTATAGATTGGTGATCTGTTGTACCTCCGATCAAAGAGAGAAAAAACCTCAGGAAAGGAAGACAGTTGAAAAATATCTCCACTCAATGGAGCGAGCTGTGAATTACGCATAACCTGACCAGTTAAGGAAATACAAAGGGTTCATGCAAAACTGTGAAAATAAGACTGTATATGGGCTAAAAGGCATTAATTAAACACAGCGGCTATCTATAACTAATACTGCGCTCGAAGTGACAATGCACTACTACTTATCCGAGAGAGTAGCACAGCCAATCTTTGTCATGAAAAGAGGCTGCAAGATGCAGCCATTTCAACGGAAACTGTCTAATCACGTGCAAATTTCATGAGGTGAAAGAAAGAGTGATTGTGAACTCACCAGGGAAAAGAGACCGAAAAAAATGAGGTTCATTGTTCCTGAGAATGCTGTTTCGTTGATCTCAAGAGGAGCTTTTCACTCAAGTGGTGAACAATAAGAATTCCGAAGGGTGTAAAGAACTGAAACTGAAAGTTTTAAGAGAATCAAGAAGTCATTTTGCTTCCAAATGGAGCACACAGCACATTCAGCACGAGCACAACACTGGACAGTAGACAGCACGGTTGAGAGATCGGTTAGTTACCGATGTTTGATCATTTCCAGATCAAAATTTGTAGAATTGAATACGTATGACGTCTTTGAAAATTCGGCACGGAAGCACGGAGAAAACGCGTAAGTAGGAGTACTTAACACAGTAGTTACTTTCCGAGGCTTTTCAATCGGCAACCTTATCAATTATCAATTACAGTTGCCCCCGTATCACTCAATCACTCATGAACACTCACACCGAGATGTTCATCCGTCGCTCGTCTTGACGTGAAATACTGAAATGACGTCATATTGTGGCAGCTGTTACGAATATATTTCAATTATTCCTCTTTTCGAACAAAAGGAATTTTAACGGCAAATTCTGAACCAGACATTATGATTGGTTCAGACCAGTTCATTCCATTTATTCCGAGTTTAACCAAAAATCGCGGGAATTTCAAACCAAATCCGGATATCCGTGTCTTTTAGACATTTCCGGTCAACCAGAGTTCCAGTTCTTAAACCGGAAACGGATACTCTTTTTGAATAATTTGCGTGCTCATACCGTAGCCGCAATCGTGGCTACAATGACCTATAGCGGCTATGGCCTTACCGAGCATATTCTAATCTTTCTTGAAGTTTTCCAGTCCGATTAAAGATCTGTTTTCATGGTTAAGGTGATTCGTCAAGCTCAAGTGACGTGGTCGAACTGGCATGCGATACATCGTATCGATTAAGTGAAAAATCTCGGCGAATTTTGAATTTTTAGCAAAAATAAGGACGATAGCCCATGCGCATGAGCCTAAAGAATCATTCGAAACCCAAAAATTGGCAAAATTCAGAGAAATGAAAGTAGAATGGTGTTTGGAAAAAAACCTCGCATTCGATTCAGTTATCGATTTCTGTAATGAATGCGAGGTTTTTGTCCAAACACTATTCTGCTTTCATTTCTCTGAATTTTGCCAATTTTTGGGTTTAGAATGATTCTTTAGGTTCATGCGCAGGGGCTATCGTCCTTATTTTTGCTAAAAATTCAAAATCTGTTGAGATTTTTGACCTAATCGATGCGATATATCGCATGCCAGTTCGACCTCGTCACTTGAGCTTGACGAATCACCTTAAATGCATTTCAACAGTGAAACTGCAGGAGCGTGTATCTCCGTTTGCAGCATAGGAGGCTTCCTGTCATAGGTACGAGGACAGCTTCTTGATTGAAAGGTAACAAATTTGTCTCAAATAAAGTGGTATTTAAAACAACCAAAAAAGTTCTTATACAAAGATCAATTTAATAAATTAATACATAATAAAAACAATCCATTGGGGACACTGTACATACACTTAAGTATAAAATTACAAATTAGTATCACAGACAGTAGACTTTCAAACAGTTAAACATAATTTAGTCATGATTTGGGAGGCACCATGCAATTTCCATCAGGATAGCGTTCTTTAAATGCTTGTATCAGTTCTGGATCTACCAATCGAACTCCGTCCACTTGATTTCCTAGAGTGATCCTAGAAAAGTAAAAATTGAATGGCCTGATTACAACAATGTTCAATAATTCCTACATACAGCCTTGCAAAAACACTCAAATATAATTGTATAAAAATTGCAATTTGATTGTGAAAGAAAAATTGCAATTAAAGAGGAAAAATCAGTTCAATAAAATTATAACAGATCCATGTTAGGCCTGTGCCACCTTTAGCAGGCAAGCTTAAAAATTGGTATTACCTCATTTTATTTCAATTTTTGTTACGAGAAAATTGCAATTTGTTTACAATTGCAAGAACTTGGCCAATTGTTGCAGAAAAATTACAATGATGGTGCAATGTTCTTGCAATCGAGTAGCAACTTTTTTGTTAAAAAATGCTACTTGGGCCTGAGGAGGCAGAAAAATGAATGAAAATAGTACCTAAAGAAAGCAGTAGTTAATGGGCAATATTTGGGAGTTGTTAACAATAAAGATCCATTCATGTCCACTTTTTAAAGGCAATAACTTTTCCCGGAAAATAATTAACATGTTTTTCTGGGATGTGTATCTTGGCGGGAGCATTCCCCCCTGCAAATTATTTTTCTAGGCCTCTGATGACTTTTAACTGCCTGCACATGATAGACTTTGCGGTTTTAAAATGAAGCCTTACGAGAGGATTTTTGCTGAGTAGACAGTAGGCACTCATATTTTTTTTGCCAAAAAAACAAATAATATTGTTGTTCGTGCAAGATCATGGATATGGAGAGAAAAGCTCAGCAATTCTAAGGCCACCACACACCTACAGACATTACTTAGCAGAAGATTCTGAACACTCCTGTGAATAAAGGAGTGAGGAAAACTCTATTACATAATAAACTTACCAATTCGGTTGAACATTGTGAGGTCTCCCAAAAAGTTCTATTTTTCTGGTACCAGGGGAGAGTCTTTCGATTATCCCATAGATTTCATCTGGTTTATGACTCGTGGCTCGAACTTCAGCTACAATTACATCACAATCGAGACCCCTATTTAAATTCATCGGATTCCCCTTCATGCCAACCTGCAATCACAAGAAAGAATAATTAGCTGAGCTATATTGGTTTGATCATTTGCAAATCAATTATGTTGAATTGAGAATTTACACACAAAAATTTTATTGCTTCATCTGAGAGTGCTTAATGAGCTGAGTTCGCAGTATTTTTCATAATTTTTTTCTGACATGGGAAATTAGAGATAATTAGATTTAAAAGTGAGAAAATCACCCCCCCCCCCCCCATGACGTCAGTTGGCAGCATTTTCAATTTGAACGCATGCATTTGAGCAGATTAGATTATTTTGTCATATTTCCTCCAATGGTTGTCCAATTTAGAAACCAAGGATATCCTCGAACTCAGTTTTCCTGACAGTACCATTTTAAAGATGAAATTTACAAAAATTCAGACCCCTGCAAAGTCTCTATTCTGAAATTATTGCAAACCTACATGTCGAATACTGCAAAAATTAAGCAGCAACTAAGTCAGTTTAAAAGCTTGCTTTTATAGTGAGTAGTTGCAAGATGGAGCATATTATGATAATCTAAGAGTATTTTAACGCTTATGAACTTACCAAACAATGTTCTTTTCCATGGTTGAGCCAATGACCAGTCCGTCCTGTTCTGATTATCCTTTGCAGCTGATTTGTTTTCACCCAAATCAATTCATCTACACGTTCGTAGCCCCACAACATTAGACACTCTCTGCCAAGTTCCATTGCTCTGAAAAATTCATTATGATATTTCAAGATGAGAGTGTACTACAGCAAGTAAATTTACAATCAGTGCAGTTTTAATAAAACTGTATGGGCCTTAGACTGCAATAATTCAAAGGACCCTGCACAAAAATTCGAAGATTTTGGCACCGGTTTTTTGTATTTACACCCTCCTGAGTAGCTGGACTTAGAAATCCAAACTATCCTTGTGTCATGAATAGGAAAAGCAGGACTAAAAATTGAATTTTTGATATTTTTGCATGTGGTTTTTCATGGAAATGTGGGTCTGTTGAAATGTGTGTTCGGACGCTGCGCTGTACTCAGTTGCTTTTCTTCCCAGTCAGGCAAGAGACAAAAACTCTCCTCAATCACCAATCAGATAATACAATATTTCTAATTTTCTACTGAATGATGCTCTTAAAACTGCTGGAAAAATTCGCCTTTCGCTTTTTTTCCTGTTTTTCTTGAAATTTGAGGAAACTTCAGTTATAAATCTTATCATGCCTGAAACCCATTCCGCCGAATTCTTTGGTTTTCGTGTTTTCCTGTCATAGTTTAATTTGTTGAAGAACTTTTGAAAAAATTAAGGATTAGATAATTTGTTTATATGAAAGCAAAATAGCACTTTCTACCTGTTTATTTCTTCTGTAAATTCCCAATAATCAATTTTTGAAGTTTTTAATGGCCTGAAAGAATCCTACTTGTTCTTCCCTCATTAAATCTTTATTGTGCGAGAAGATTAGTTGTCAATAGCTTAATCATTCACAACAGATTTTTTTCTGCGATAAAAAAGTTACAAAATTATAGTGTGAACTGCATTTAAACTCAATTTTATTGCAAATGCCTAACAAAGTTCTTAATTGTGAGACGGTATCAGAGACTAATAATTGAAAATAGATAATTCAGTTTGTGCAAAAGTCACATTACATTTGACCCCAGTTTCAAAACGAGTAAGACCAGATTTGGGGACAAGTCAGATGTCAGCGCTTGACAATACTGTAGTTCGATGAAAGGCACCTGTCAATAACATGTTATGCCATGCAATTTTTCTACATTCTGAAGTGAATTTTTTGCATAAACACTTTAGTAAAAAAGACTACAAAATTTATTATGGGTCTGGCTCACATATTTGATATTACCATCAAAATTTTTTGCTAGCCGACCCACTGAGTTTCCATGGTAATACCATTATAAAGCGAGTTTTCTTTAGAGGATCGGTGATACTTTTGTGCCCGAACCTGTGAGCTGCCATTCTATTTGAGTTCGGAACTTCCGATTCGGTGAATAACAAATCGCAACGATGCAGTGGTGCGTGATTAGGGTACCACCTCGCAAGGTGGTTCTAAAAAACGTTCGACCGATCAAAAACCAACGGATCTGATTGGTCAAATCTAGTAACAACGGTGTCCATGAGTGTTGGTTATTGATGAGACAAACCAGGCCAAAACTTCCCAAAGAGGTTCGGAACTTAAAATAAAATTCACTTATATTGTGACATCTTATTTGCCATTAACAATATTGACACACAAAAAAGAACCTCTTACCGTCCAGTAACCCAGAGGAAAAGAAGACCATCATCCTGCAGCTGCGGGATCCCGAGTTGTCGCATTTCATCATCAGACATAGTTCCGTATGGTAATTCCATGTGTATGTCCCACGGTGGATCTGCCATAATAACAGCAAATTTACCTGTGAGTGACAGAAAATATAAAAAATGTAACTTAGTTAGAAGTCAAAATATTTCAGTGGCAGTTTTGTCTGCACATGAATATGGGGCAGAATTTCTCCAAATAGGTGACATATCTTGAACAAATTGAGGAGGCAGATTTTGAAAATGACTACCTTATATTTAATTTTCAGTCTCATTTTGCTGAGTCAAATTGGGCAAAAGTAAAAAAGAAAATCCATCATTTTGAGCCAGTCTTGGTTCCGCATCATTCACTTTTCCTAAGCCCGTAAATGTGTTTATTCCTTTGGAAACCACCCCATTTGCTCTCGAAATTTAGGGAGGAGGGAGGGTCAACTGTTTTTAGGTCTGATCAACTTATTTGTGAATCCTCCCTCCTTTCCCTCCTTAAAGAAATACGATGATGAAACTCCCAAACCACATATCTCGTTTGCGGTATTTAAAAATCTCTGCTCCTCTTTTATTTTTTTAAAGGCGAACAGATCAACATTAGTCCTTGACATTTTTGCAGATTTTACTTTGTACAAAGAGGAAAACTCATGGAGGTTTTTGGGAATTGACGTTGAGAAGTTTTCCATTTAAAAAATAAAGTATGACAAGAAGTCTGCCACGTAGCAAACAGAGATACATTGTTTCGGTTTTCGCCATCGAACAGAGATTTAATAAATGGAACCACAAGGCACCAGGAAGTTAGTTTTAAATGATGGGACTCTCAAAATTTACTGCACATTTCAGTGGCAAAAATTTTCAAAATTTGCTTTAGTTTGAGCCTTGGACTTCCCAAACAAAGTGGCGACCCTGCTAAATGTATTCATATTTACTCCCTATCTATGCATGGAGAGTTTGACTGAAGTTTCTCAGCGTAGTGTGAGAGATCCTCTCCATTCTGACCTCAATTTTCAGAGCTTTTCTTGAGCTTGGGAGTTCGTTTCAGAGGAAACCAGTGGCGCCATTGTGTTTCTCGCAAAATTTTTTAAAATAAAAAGTACATAATCACAAATCCTTGACTCATGGAAGAGCTCCATTAAAGATCAGGAGAGACTTCTAACTAAATACTGGTTGCTTTCAAAAATAGTATGCTGTGTGCTATAGAATAGTGTTGCTTTCTTTTTAATCGTGACTTAAAATTCCTCACTCGGCATTTCCAAGGGAAAGCTTGCGTTCCGCTACATAAATACAGTCATAAGCGCGCAAATGAGTTGGAAAGTATCGTTACCTAAAACAGTCATGTCTAAGTAACGAAGATCACACTGCACCCACTGTGGAGGATACAGTATTGTTTTATCTTGAACTAAAAGCTTCTTTTCAACAATTTGCAGACTCTCATCTAGCAGTGGATCTTTTGACGTTGTTGAGCCATCCACTTCGTAATGAACATATCTGAAAATCAGAATCAAAAAATGCTATGAAAAGACACACAGAGGAGATCCGATCACTGAGAATGAGAACGATTAAGACAAGACTAAAGGTAGTATAAGAAATTATACATGATTACATATTCCTTTACTATGTTCTTTTTTACTCCTTTCTAAGGTGGCGATGAAATTTGTATCTCCATCATGGCAATGTCATAGAAAGTTTTAATCCCACCAGATCGATTTTCCCCACAGGCGATCATTTTTCTTCCCAGAGTTTAATCAATTTAAATCCAGAGTATATTACATTGAACGCGATGCCAAATGATACATTTATTGCTCTTGATTTTACTTTGAGAAAGAGCTAATGGCGACGTTAACGCCTGTGAGCAGATACGACAGACAAGTTTCCAGGAGAGCAAAAACCGCATTTCATGCCAAAATTGTCCGTTTCTCGTTTGTGATGAAATTCAATGACTATCACACTCAAGATTGGTGTAATTTGCATTAGTCTCAAAGTTATAGACATTTGAGGTGAAAAAAGTCAGGAGCTGGCAAGAATGCGTCGCGTCAGCTCCATCTTTGCTCAGGCGAGCAGTGATATCAGCGATGACGTCAACACATGAATGCAAGGTTACCTATGTGATTGTTCATCAGCCAACAGAAAACACCATGTTTCCATCAAAACTGCCTTCAAGATGAATATTATGCAAAAGGATGTGCATCAGTAATGCAAAATGCATTCAATTAAACAGCAGGTGCGTCATAGAGAGATGGTTGAAATACATCATATTTTTAGGATCACCAGATTTCAACATTTGGAGTCAAACCTCCTAAATTTCAACCATAGATCAAATTTTTCAGAGAAAATTTTTTGTTTTGATTTAGCATAAAATTTTGAGGCCATTGCAGGTGCAGAAGTGCTTTTCTTTATCGATTTTGAAGCAGACTTTTCAGGGTGAAATATTTCATGACTTAAACTGTTTTTCTCTTGAAATACCGATTTTTCAACCTCAAACTCTGAGACATACTAGAAAAGTCAATTTTTGGAATTTTTGGGTGTTCACTCTGAAAAATGATACAGATTGACCCCTCTAAGCAGTAACATCCTTATCTTAAATTTTGTCTTTTCACTTTAAATCCCCATGCCTGGTCTAAAGAAGGGTTAAAGGGTTAAAAGTTACAGAAGGATAACAGAATAATTTTTTTTTCTCATCCTAGAAGTGACATTGTAAGAGAGTAAATATTTGACAGAATACCCTTACTATTTATTTTTTGGGACATCCTTTTCTCAAAAACAAAAGAAGGTTTTGAGGAGTTTAATCCACTTACGAGTTGCAGAATTAAGCCTCTTGACATAAAAAAAATTAAGTAGATTTAATGATGGAGAATTAAAGTCAATGGAGCTTTTTCCTGAGTAGGAATGAAGAAAACATTAATGTATGAGGAACTTACTTGCAAGTGTCCATGTGAAAACATGTGTTCAAAAAGGAACAATCACCTAAAGATTCATCCGTATGACTTTGGATAATTTTCTTGAAATGCAATTTTTTACAGTGCTCATTTCCAACCCGTAAACATTCAGATTTCGTTCCATGTGGGCAAAATTCCATAACTTGAGCACCTAAGACAGATAAGAGCAACAAATGATGATGACCTAGCACATTTTGAAAGGGGAAAAGATACAGCTTTAATAAATTCAAATTGCTATTATAGGAGCTTAGAATAAACATGGACAATTTTTTCCAACTCCCAACAAAGAGTGGAAGAGTAGGTTTCAAAGAGTAGGAAATTCAGCTCAAAAATGATTAAAAAACGAATAGTCGTTTTTCTCCAGAGTAAATGCCGGACTTGTTGATGTAGTGGTCAAGACAGTCTCCTGCCAGTGCTGAAGTACCAAGTTCAATTTCTAGTTAAGTTTGTAAGTTTTTTTTTACATATTTTACTTTTTCTAAATTGTCTAATAAGCTTTCTGGACATATTTTTGCCAAAGAATACTACTTGAAAACATATTTCACAATATGGATGTTTGGTCATTATACTGCTTGAGACAATGACCACATGACTGAACTGGTTACCTGAAAATGATAGGTGAAATTTCTGCCAACGTTATGTTTTTTCATGCATGGTTGTTATTTATCTGCAAAATTTGTTTAAAACTTTCCTCTTTGTTTATAGATTCTTTCTGCTCATTCATTTTTAAGGTAAACTTTAAGAATATGACAAAAGAGGCAATAAAAAACTATGAGAGTGTAACTTCTGATGATTTTCACAAAATTTTGGGAGGAAAAACTCCAACTGAAGGCATTTTTAGAAAAAACTTTCTACAAAAAAAAAGTCTCACTTCGATCTATTGGACATGCTCCTTCGGTCTGACCATTTAGCCATTAGACATCTTGTTCCATAGGTCCCTAAAGCGCACTCATGGTCTTGGGCTGTTGGCGTTATGACACATGGAGGGGAGGCATATAATTTTCTTCAACCTTAAGTAAAGCAAATATTGAAAATTACCTCCTTGTGATCGAAAACGTTCCGCTAAAGACCTTTCTTTTGCAGTCGGTTTATTGAGAAGATCCAGTATCTCTTCACCCACTTTTTTCACCTCTTTTTCCCGAGCTGATGGCATAGACAACAAGGACATAATATCTGTAGTTTCTGTCTCTTTTTTATCTTTTATTTTCCCGGAATCTGAAGTCTGTTCTACTTTTCCATTTGACTTCAATACTTTTGGTGCCGGCTCCAACTCTTCAGGGTCGGTGCTCCCTGAAAAATTTATTTAACAATGTGAATTACAGCAGTTAAGCAAGGCAACGTTAAACTTCATACAATAAATCTTTGGTGCGAGAGTGTCTTAATAACAGCTCTCTGAGCCCTTTTAATCTGCTTAGGTTATTTGAGATCCTTTTTTAATGTAAGAAACTTCACATAAAATGTAAAATACAAAATTCAGACAATAAGAAAATGTTCATCCTAGTTAAGATGAGAATCTATGAACCAAAAACAAAGTGCCTAACCGAGGTGCCCTAGTGAATAATACAGATTTATGTATTTCCGTAATTGGTTGGACCCATTTAGCAAAATAATTTGACCAATTCATTTTTTAGCACAAGATACTGGAAAAAAATCGATGCACAAAAATAATACAACTTGTACCTTTCTTTCTTTTGGTTTCATCAGACGAGTCTTTGTTCAACACTTCTGACTCACTGTCTGACTGGTTTTTACTAGAGAGCTCATTGACCATGGCTTGAAGCTTTGAGTGTTCAACCGAGGTAACTTCTAAAACAGCGATTCCATTTTGAGTGCTTTCTTTAACACTGAAAAAATTAGAAGAAAGACTCCATCAATAAAATTTAAAGACATAAATATGTAAGTTAAAATTAATATTATATGCCAAGAAAATATAATTACTGATCACAATAGCATAAAAGTGAAAGTCTTACGTTAAGTCCACGAGTTTAAAAAACGACTTAGTCCAGGGGAAAGGTTATGTTACAAAAAATGTGATGAGAGATGAAGAATTCTAAGCTAAGAAAATAGAGCTCTTGCAAGCATCAGAGGTTTGCGATGTAAGTTTTTTTCGTTCAGTAAAATTTTGGAAGAAACAATGGTGCCACTTTTTTTCACTGGGACGAATTCCCAAGCTCTAACAGAGCTTTCTAAGTAGAGGTTGCAATGGAGGGGATCCCAACGGTACACTGAGATTCCACCTGGGCGATCTCCTCCATCGTCGTCTCAAGCCTCAACTGAGAGAGGTTTTTTGAGCTTTGGAGTTCGTTCCAGAAAAAACCAATGACACCATCAAGTTTCTCTGGAAATTAAACACACAAAAAAATACTTGAAATATAAATCCCTGACGCATGTAAGAGCTCCATTTCTTCAAATATTAAAGATTTGAAACAAAGAAAATGGCAATCAAATTAGGCCTTTAAAGCATTGGATTCAATCAAAAACAATAAAACTTACTTTGTTCTAATTTTGATACGCAAAATTGTGAGAAAATTTTTTTGAAAATAAATTGAAGGTGCACACTGACATTGTGAACGAATTTTGAGGATGGATGCCCAGTAGAGAATCCTTTCAAATGTATTAATTAGCTTAAAATTCAGCAACGTACGCATAAATCCCAGGGGATTTTAGATAAATTTTGGGGAAAATTGTGAAATGACAAGTGCAAATTCAAATCAGTCTTCACCACCAAAGTAAAAACTTAAAGCAAACTTACGACAATAATAAACTGAATCGTACAAAAATGCATTGATGTTTCATTTTTTGTTGTTACTCTTGTTGATCACAACTGATCACAACTAATCACAACTGATGATCCTTTTAACAGAAAAAAATTATTATCGAAAACAGAAAGAGAAAAAGTAGGTCCTTACTTGATAAGCTTTTGAGTGGCAAATTTTTGAAGTAAGTTGACAATTCCAGTATGAGTGATCAGGATTGAGCCAGGCTGCATTTTGGAGACTGTGGTGGTTAAAAATAACGATGTGACTGGCAATGATAGAGCTAGCTCCGTGAGACAGTTTAGTAGATGCTGCTCGGCCGTTGGATCACATTTTGATGAGTCATCGCTGATTTCAGAACCATCAATTTCATCTATGAAAAAAAAAAAGATTTTAAGGAGATTTTCAGAACTCAACATCTTATATTATTAGAGTATTCTTATTAAGGAAATTTTGATTAAAATATAAAAACATGCAAGAGGATTTTTTGCACTATTCTTATGGCAAGATGATACCGAATAAAGTTATCAAACTAAATCCTGATTCAACTTTTTTGGCTACCAATGAACTACACTTCAAGATGCAATAATATGTAACCATCTGCTCTTAAATTTCATGCATTGCCAAGGTTAAATATGAGCAGCGATAAGTTTCAAACTACCTCCTTGGAGTCTTTGATAAAAATGTTGAGAACATGATTACGTCCTGCAGAATTCAGAAATGTTCAGTAAGAAAACTTACCTAAGCTTTTGGAAATAATAGGTGATCCTATCTTGATAATGCCTAAAGTGTCCGCAGATAGTATTTTATCTAAATATGTAGAAAAGGTAGAAATTAGTTGATACAGAACAGTAATCATATCAAATAAAAGTCATGAAAAATATCGAATGAAACTGGCATATGATAAATACATATAGGAGATTTGGTGATGGTATTCTTAGATGATGCACCAAAAATACCTTTATGACCATAGGAGGCAATTAGATGCGTTCTCTGGAAGGACCAGGTCAACTGTTGGTTACCCGATGAGTACCGTTGAGAGTTTGACGATTGTTCTTGAAAACTTGCTGACTTCTCACTAATAACCCAATGACTGTCATGGCGGGGCTTCAGCCAACGCAGTTGCCAAGCACCTTTCATACGTGTTGGGCAAAGCTGCTGAGCATTGAGATAACCTCAATGTCTATTTGAGTCGCCATGTTAGTCACATGATGAAAGTTTGTCATCGGGTAATCCATGAAAAATCAGCATCATTTTTTCTCGGATGCATCCAGAGAACGCATCTCTTCAATATGGAGACTTCGCTGATGCTTGACAAATATTTGACATTGCGACAGCTTTACTATTCTCTTGAATTTCTTTTGAGAAACACTGACTGCAGTCCAAATATCAATGGCTAAAATGCAAGATCACGTACCTCCGTTTCGCAATGTTGTAGATTTCTAATCATACTAAGTATATTTTCTCCTTGCAAAACTAGTCAACATAGTTGCGCAACTATTGAGGGTACTTTGTGCAACTGTTGAAGGAAGAAAGTGTTGCAAAAATGTTACACTTATAAGTGAAACTTTCAAGGTTAGAAACCTCAAACAGTTGTTTGCCTTTGTGTATTGATAAACGCTGATTACAAGTGAAGCCGTAGTTTACTGCGGGTGTTTTATTCCTGAGCGGTTATTGTTCAGAGATATTTGTATACATTTCAGAATCAATTTTATATTTTCGTTTGTAGCATATCACTACAGCAGGAAATTAAAATTTTATCGAATATATTTTCTTTTTACCCATATCTGTGTTACGTTGTTGTTTTTTGTTTTATACCTGGTCAAAATAACTCAAAATATTCACCTCCCGTTCATAATTATCAGTTCAGTTACCTCAGTTGACATTGTTTAACCTAAAAAAATTAATGTTGTTCAAATATTCCTGCCTAAAAGTTCTAGGGGCACATGCGTGTGCGTCGAGACAGGGAACTTTGGTTTGTGCAACAAACTCGTGCACCTAATTCCCTCAACAGTTGCGCCGTTGAGACGAGGCTTTAGTTTATTTAATTTACATGCTCATGAGGAAAGATACCAACCTGCTGATACACTACTTGCAGACTGATTAAGAATGTCTTGTCTTTCTTTTTTCCTCTTCTGTAATTTTTCTCGCAAGCTGTTTCTCTTGCTTTTGATTGCTTGGATATCCTCCCATGCATCTGACATTTTCTCTGAATGAAGGGCTGCAAAGATAAAAATAAGGGGTTGAGGATGAATTGAGATGCATTGAGGTTGCTATATTTTTGTGGCTAGACCACCACTATATTTCAAATACAAAATTCGTTCAATTATTTAACTGATACAGGACTATACGTGACTTTCACAACCTAAGGTTTCAACAAGAAAGAGGGAAAGAACGCTCAGAGGAGATAAAGTTTGCATTTTAAATATATTTCTTGGAAATTGGGAATGGGTTTCCCAGGCACCAGTAGAAACATTGATTGAATCGGTTCCTGCAAAAGAGTCCGATGTTCAATGCAGTGTTTCAGAGAAGCAAGGGTTTTTTTGCCCCACGACAATGGTTATTATGATTATCTCTTCAGTAAATATTTTTTTACTAATTTTTTTGTTTTTTTTGTTTTGAATTCAATTTACTTATTAGTATCAGATTATACAATAAATCACAGGACTTTCAACTATTCGGTTACATGGTCGCTGTCTTAAACTAGTACTAATGACATAATAATTAAGATTAATCTGATAAGATAAGCTAATTTAAATATGTAAATATATCAAAGTCCCGCCTTACATGGCGTTGACTAGATTGAAATTAAAAATAATAGTACACTAAATTTAAAACTAAGGATGAGTGCAAAAGCTAAATTTACAGAGTGCAAAAAACCGATTTTTTTACTAATTTGTTACTAATTTGTAATGTTCGAACATCTTAAAACAACTTTAGAAGGTAAGTTCCAATTAAATTGCCCATACAAATACTGAAATACTGTTTTGGACAGCGGGCATTTTTGTGCGAGCTGATTCAACTATACGAGCATATTGTTCCTGATCACTGACATAAGCATATTTCAAAAGAGTCAAGCCATTCAAGAAACTCAGACTTTCCAGCTAACTATCGATTTAGCTTCTAGAGTCCATGCCAAGTAAGTTTACGCACTTCCAGACAGCGACAGAAGCTCCGCCATTTGGATCCTTCCATTTACTTTACATGTAAAACTAACATCACACGAACTACTGTTGCAGTCTAAATGTCGTAAACTTGTTCGGCGCGGACTCTAATCCAATGGAATCCTCACGGGGGCTACTGACTATATATGACTGACACGTAACTGTCCGACCCGCAAGATTGGAAGGTTTCTTTTTTTTCCTTCATACCTGGCCAAAGAGAATTGAAATAATCCGACATGACCGCTACAGTCATGCAATGACTTTTGTTAAGTTTAGAAATTGACAGAATTTAAACTTACAAATTCAGATGCAGAAATTCATACAGCCGCCGAAGAATGTACTTGCGTACTGCGCAGGGCTGGAAATACTAGTTGGACTCCAAAACCTAGACGCACAAGTTTAAAACAAATAAGAAAGGGGAAATCTTGAGATATTTGAATTACAATCAAGACTTTACATACATTTTTCCTAATCAAGCTGATCTAGTGATCAATTTATTCCACTATTTTGGTTGATATTTCTGCCTACTTGGCAACAAGGAAAAACAAAAGAATACATCTTCACCAACACCCGAAATCAAAACAGTCATCTAAGATGACTTTCATGAAATTCATCGATCAACATTGTTTACATTCTTCCTGGGTTTGGCTTTTTTTTGGAGTTCTTAATACATATTAAATTTGATTAAAAGTAAAGTATTTCCAAGATAGTACGCTGTTGCACTCACTATATGTAAGTACTCATCATCGATTTTTTTTGTATCGCACACGTGTTGTCTTTCAGAAGTGGATCTGACAATGTAAAATGATAGTGGCTCTACCCTTGCTGCATCTCTTCTGCAGCCCTTTTTCACTGGGGAAGCCCACTGCTGCGAACACTTTTTAATTCATCCATGTGGGCAGGTTTTTCTCGCGAACACAATGTGTGCTGTACGAAATTCAGCCCCTACTTCAGATGATGTAATAGACTTAGTCAGTGATGATGATAACGAGGATGTTGATGAGGACCGAAGTACGCAGACTTTGCAAGAACTCTGTGAGCTCGCCTCCCTCAGATCCTTAATTCCTCGCGACTTTCTTTCCAAAGCCCTTGACAGTGACTTCAATTTTTTCAATAAAGAGCTGGCATTGGCATTACTTAAAATCCCAGGGATCAAGGCATGCAGTCCTGCTGGTGGAATTACATCAACTGCAGTTCCTCTCAATAGTAATTCATCAACTGTCTCGTCTACAACAACACCAAATACCATCAGTGGTGGCAGTTTACCACCAAAGATCAAGCAAGCCCGGGGCCAAAATCGTAAGTCTGCAACTATTACATTAGACGGAAGACAGAATAAGAAAGTGGCAGCACCTGGCAGTTCATCAAGATGTAAAGAAGGAATTGTCATATCTAATTCAAATGATACCAATCAAAAAGTCAGTAAAACCTCAACCATTTCAAATGGTATTGTTTCTCCCTCTATTGCCAATTCTAGCCCTGCCAGTAATTTTATAAATAAACTGACTTCATCAATTGCCAAAACATTAGATACCCCCACTCCAACACAGAGTGTTTCCTACCGTGGATTTACAATAACTCCCTCTATAAATTCAGCGCCAACAACGAATAATACAGCCTTAAGTGAAGTCCGCCGAAAGCCACCACCTTTTAGCTATTTCTGTCAAAAGTGTCCTGAAAAATTCAAATATAATATAGCACTTCTTGATCATTTGTCTACCATTCACGGTATTAGTTCAGACCCAATCAGTAAAGACTTTGACCGGTCAAATAAGAAGAGTAAAACAAATAAAATTAAAATCCCAAGAAGAGGCCGGCCAAAAAACGTAAGCAATGATGTAAACTCACCTCCCTCTGTCAAAATAAAGAGGAATCCAAAAGGAACACGAACCAAAAGGAAGAGCAAGACTAGTGATGGTGTCATTGCCAAAAAAGCACTGTCAAATGCCCAGGAGCCTTGTGAAAGACTGTCGCCTGAAAAATCAAAGAATCAATTGCCTACGACTGTTGTAGAAACCGAAACTGCTGAAGAGAAAACTGCCTCTACACCTGAGCACAAAAAGAACAAATCTGCATCCAGTCCTCTTTTAAATGGTGATGACTCAACAGATGATTCCTCATTAGCAGATAATCTCATTATGGATATTGGTGATGGTCAGCTCCCTGATAGTATGAATCATGACGCACAAGCTGCATTCTCTCTTGATGCTGCCTCTGTTCCCATCGACAGTTTGATGAAATCCTTCAAGTTTTTAACTTACGCTGTACTAGAAAGTGATAAAGGTAAATTTTATAGATGTTCTCTTTGTGGTAAAAACTCTCAAGCCATTGAACGATTCTTAGACCATTTTGAAAAAAGTTGCTGGCGGTCTGCGGGTGGGTTGAAATGTCCATTTCCAGATTGTTCGTCAAGTACTTTTTCTCCGAAAGTATTGCGAGATCATTTCAAAACTAACCATAACATTGTGACACATTCTTGTGAAGTGTGTAGAAGTTATTTTGTAGATGAAGAAGACCTAAAAGAACATTATCGACTCTTATGCATAAGTTGTGATAATAGCAAATATACATGTCCAATGGGTAGTTGTAAGGTTGAATATTTTCATGAGCTGCACTTCAGAAGTCACTTATCTCGTAGACACAAGATTATCACTGCTTCCACTTGCAGGATTTGTAAATTATTCTTTCATAAAGAAGATGATCTTAAAGACCACCTTAAAACTCAGGAACATGTATTGGCTAATGTGAAACATATGCGTAAACTGAATGAGGTACGTAAGCTTCGGCAAGAACAGGAAAAAAAGAAAAAAGATCTTGAGGTCTGCGGATATTATCCAAAGCCTGTTTAAAGCAAGTACCCATCCCTTTAAAAGTGTAAGTTCTTCCTGGCCCTTTTTCTTTTGTTATTTCTTCCAAAAGATGAGAATTTTCATTTTACATTATTATTTGTATTACTTTGAATGGTTTAAAAAAATATGTGCAGTATTACCTCTATAAAAGACTTCCAAAACTTTCCTGAAAAAGGCATTTGTATTCAACGTTTTTGCAAAACAGCCCATATCTCAAGTAGCACAGTTTGCAAATAATTCCAATTACATAGTAAACTTACTTCTATTGTTTTAGATTGTTGTGTATGTTGTCCATTCACTAATTGAAGGGGCTCCTCAGGGGTGCGTCGGTGCGTATTGTCCTAGGCCTCCGCAATTTTCTGCAACATGCTGGGTTTTTGCAAAGAGTGCTGATCAAAATTTTGTTAAATTTTCTGATAATTTTTAGATAATTCTTGGAAGTGTGCCAAAGTTGCGGTACTCCACAAGAATTGAAAATCTAAAAACTGTCCAGGGAAGAAAAATTCTTTCAGCTTCCACAATTTTTAGGTTCAACCGCAACTTGATCATGACTGCGCAACCACGCGGTCTAGAATAATTTGCACCCCTGGTGTTCCTCTTCTTGAAATTTATTGCAATAAAATTGAAAGTAAATTACAGTCGGTTTTGCATTGCAAATCATCTACCTCTCTCACGTAATACATGGAGCTCATTTTGTTAATTGTTTAAAATTTGCTTTTATTGACCAAATAATGTAAAAATATCGCAATTTCATTGTTTAAAAAATGAAATATCATTTCTATAAATTGAAAGGTTATCTCAATGTTCTTGTTGTACTGAGCTATTTGGGAGCTAAGTTGTCAGAAAAAAATATCAAAACTTTAAAATATTTACTCAACCTGCCAACACAAATAAGGACGACTTAATGAAATGTACCTATCACAAAGAAACTGCATCCGCTCTTCCTCCAGAAACCATACATTTTCAATCTTATTCAAAAGAATTTTTTTTTGTTTTGTAAGACCAATGTGATTTTAAGACAACTAAAGTCTTTGCTCAAAGGCGATTATTCAATACCTAATAATTTCTTTATAAAATGCCTTTAAGGCCGAAGATGCTGTTATCTATTCCACAACTTTGAATTATTGTGACATAATGTTGATAGTCAGACTTGTTTCATGTCAGAAGGCTCTCAAAGTTCACTGCCTCTTGCTGAAAATATGTATGTTTTCTTAACTGTATTTGGAGAATGAATGTAGATTGTATCCGATACCACACTCAACTTAAACTTTTTGCCTTTCAAGATATACCTACCTACTTAAAAATGTTTTCTCTCTTGCTGTATTAAGTATTTTACAACTAAGTTTATCATTTTAGAATCTATTCAATGCAATGCATCAAATATGTCCATAACATGCCAGGTCATAGCAATCTTTGTATCTTATTTGTCGGAACAAATGACAATAATAGTATTATTGCCTCTGAATTGTTGAGGGCTGCTTTAAATGTAAGTAAAGGCTAGAAGTCTAAAATTTAATAACTGTTTCCAATTAAATTTGTTGCCCTGCAAATTAAAAACTACAAAAGTGGTTCATTTTTGCTACAGTCAAATTTTCGTCTCTCACACTAAAAAATAACAATAATTATCGACTGAGCTGTTTCAGTATTTCTTACTTACATTTTATTTGTGAAGGTAGGAATATGAGAGCCACCTAATGTCTTTCTCTGAAACTCCCAGTAATTTTTCTTCACCCTTGTAAGGAAAAACTCTGAAATTTTCAGCCTAATTCATGCGAAAGTTTTCCCCATGAAAAAAAAAATGTTTATAGAAATTTTTGGAACAGCGTAGACAAGATATGTTCCTTCGTACAAGAGACAACAAAATGGGTTACAGTTACCACCTTGACTAAACCGACTTCAAACTTGCAGATTAATTCAAAATCATATTATTGAAGAAATAGGTAAATCCACTTCATTTACCTAGACTTTATGATTTCTCTCCCCTTGCCGAATATTTTCTAATGTATTGTATTTTAAGTACTTAGTTTATCAATTATCTAATATTGGGAGTAAACAGTGTCAACATAATCGAAGAAATCAGTACCTTCTTACTGATCAGATATTTTTCATTTTCTCAAGTTTTAGGATAAAAATTTTTTTAAGAGGACAATGAGAGTTCATCAAAATACCTAAAAAAATATTTAGTCTCTATATTTTCAGTCCAAGTGGGTAATTCACAAAAATTGTGCTCTCGATCAGCCTGCGTTATTTTTAGCCATTTTTGGATTTGAATGGTACTTAAGTAGATACAATAATAAAGAAAGAAAATAAGGGGCTTGAAGAAAAAAGCGCATAAGTTCAGTTTTTGAAAAAATTTAAATATTAATGATATCAACTAAAACTAGTCTTAAAGTATAACTAATAATCTGTGAAAAATTCTTTTCTGAAATCCAATTTTTAAGGATCAAAAAGTGAGTTTGAACTATCTTGCAGTCATAAGGCTCCATGTAATTTGAAACTTTAAAAACCTATTTCTTGAAATAGCAAAAACTGCTCTTATGGCAAAACCCAGCAAGCGTCTTCTAATTAAGTAGTGTATTGCTAAGATTGTGATCACTTTTTCTCTGATTCTAGAAGAATTCGCTGGCTCATTGAGACTAACGATTTTTTCATGAAAATGATCGAGACTCAAATTTAGTGAAAATTTTCCTGTTAAAATTTCATGAAGTAATAGCATCCCAGTTTTTTAAAATTAAAAACACTGTGCTTAATCTTAGCAACACCTAGTGCTTACCTACTTTTTGGATTTCCAACTTTTGCTAATAGCTTCCTAGCTATCTCAGTAGGTATTAATTTTTAATTATGACAAGGAAAAATAAAAAAGAATGAACTCATAATTATTTTCTTAAAGGGTGAAATACTTTCAAACACCTCGTTTGTATGTTCATTGTATGATAATTTGGACCATATTTCGCAAGAAGGAACCACTAGGAAATTTTGGCTCATTTTAGAAAGAACATATTGGCCATTGGCTTCTATATGCAGGAAGGTGCTTTCATGGAAGAGCCAGAGATGGTGGTTCCTTATTGCAAAATGTAATCCATTTTGTGACTGTTCCACAGATGTTGATGCAATGTAGGTAGCTGTGATTTTGCAATTTTTGTCTCGATTATGCCCTGTTATTTAATTTCATACAAGTCGGATAGAATTAGGTCAGTTGATAGTTTTCTTTACAGTTGACCATGGGTCAACTTTTATTTTTTTTTTATTTTTTTTTTTTTACTTCTCTCTCTTTTTGAGACACTTTGATATGATTATGCAATTCTCCTTCAGTTCTGAAAATTCAATTCCTGTGAATGTTCATCTGAGTGTATCCACTGTATCAACCCTGATTTCTCTTGTATTTTATTGAATGTTTGTACTTATGTAGTCACCACAACATCGGTAATAAGTAACTCACAAACACTGTGTCTCAAAGAATTAAGTCAACATCAAGCATATTATGTCTTAAGACTTAGATATTTTTGTAAACCAATTTACGGACATCTCAAACTGAAGATTTAATTTTTTTGCGAACTCATTTATTTGTATATTTTTTTTTAAAAAAAGTACCAGCTGGCTCAATGGTTTGTTAGGCAAAACCTATTTAATTTGATAAATACTAACTGATAGCTCTTATTTTTCTTGAAATTAAGACCTGAAGATCATTTTCCTGCGACAAACCACTGAGAATCTATGCTGCTTTAAAATTTCTGACTTTGAAAACTCTACCCTCCCCCTTTTTATCCTTGTGGAGACAGGGTGAAAATTTGCACCAGTTTTAAGTCGCTGAGAGGAACCTCTGTCACCCAGCCTTGAGAAACTTGTAAGATTCTGTGTTAATAGCCCCTTTTCATTAAATGTCAATCACAAAATGTCGCAACCAGGTAGTTTAGAGAAGCAGTGTTTTGTTTCTGATATAAATTTATTACTCAGAAGATAAAGCAATCACTGCAGTTTACATGTACTGTAAAAAAATCTGTAGCTGCTAGTATTTTGTTCTTTGAGTCAATGCCTCTGGTCTTACCAACTGCTTAGCTGTAGCTGAATGCTTAGCTTTAGTTCTTAGTTTGCAGCCTTCTAGACTGCACTAAGAAATTCATCTGCTAAATTTTTGCTTTTTAATTGGACCAACTGTTGGTCGGAATTCCGTTGGAGAATCTGAATAGTTGGTAGCACAAGTTGTTCAAAAAATTGATCTCAAACTCTACCTAGGTTTACTTACTTATTTCAAAATAATTAGGTATACTTCCTCAATGGTAGCTTATCATTTAAGTGTTATTCAAGCCTCATTAATTGTTTCTACGTATTTTGCCCTCGATTTTTTGCATGGAGACTTGCATGCTTTACTAGTTAGGAAAAAGGCAGGTACATATTCAGTAGGATTAAGTTAAACGACAATTTTCTGTCAGTGAACGAAGGAAGAAATTCAACATTTTCTTTATATTCTGTGCTTATAGACAATATGCAAATATTGTAATGTTAGTGTAATTTAATGTTGAGGTTTGGTATCTACCAAAGCTAGAGGATATGTAGTCATTCAATTATTTTAAAATTTTACCCACCCCTCGTTCCGCTGGATGGAACAAATATGTACCACTGCAAAATTGTCTAAAGTCACAGTAGATTATATATAGCCTGATAATATATTTTTGTTATCACATTCGGTATTCGTAAATTCTACCACAAATACGTATTGCGTGCAATATATTCCAGGAACTTCCTCCTGCAGACTTGTGTGAAAAAACATGGATCATACTTCAGCACCAAGATCATATTTCTACAATTTATTTTGTGAAGTTACATTACCAGCCTTTTTCACTGCCCAGATCTCGGGCTAATAGGCAACTACTTACTCTTTGCTGTCATGATGTAAGCACTCACCAAAAGGTCCTATCCAAAAATTTAAATTTGATTTAATTACTCCCTCCTGTTTTCACCGGTGATCATGCTAAGTTTCCTAAGTCTCTAATCTACCCCTTTGTAAATAATTTTGTCCTCGCGCAAAATATTTAAGAATTCAAAAAAAGGAGGATCAGTTTGGTTGTCTCCTAATTTTTAGTTCGTAACTACCATTTAGGGGCTTGGAAGATAATTGAGCGAAAAGCAGTGTTTTAAAAAATTGAGATTTTATTAATTTCAACGTAAATTACCTAATCTCAAAATATATTTCAAGAAAAATTTACTACTAAAATCCAATTGTAGGATCAAAGAGTGACTTTGAACCTCTCTTTCTGCCATAATGTTCCATTTAATTTTGAAACTTTAAAGACTCATTTCTTGAAATGGCAAAAACTGCCCTTATCCCACTTTTTTTCCAAGCCCCTCCATTGAGCGTTCCTTTTGTTTATTGGAGGATGTTGTTCTTTTTCATTTCCAAATTAAAAAATTGTTTGTTTACTTTATGAAAGTGTCTTATTTTATTTAAATTGACCTTGAAAACTTATGTAATCGTGCAGGAAAGGTAGAAAGAAAGAGTTTTTCCTCCCTTTAAATTGTTCATGGGTTCCCATGTGTAGTAGCTCTCGGATGAAATGAATGAAATAAGCACTAGTAGGTACATTTAAATAACTCTGATTTTATTAGTTGGAAGAAATAAAGAAAATAATGAAATAAGGTAGGTACAACAAGTTCGAAGAATTTTCAAAGTTTTAGATTGCATATTAACACACAATTATTTGTTTAAAAAATTAAAAAAACACAATGAACAAAATGCACGTCAGCACAATTTTTACAGAGTTATAAAATCCTAAAAAAGAAAACTCAAGACGTACCTAATGTCCTTTAAAACAAAGTTTTTTCTGTGAGCATTCTTTCCATAATTATTTAAGAGCCAGGATACTGGAGCGAAGTCAAAGCTGAGCCTATAAAGACTATAGTATGTAGCAGGGTCAGATTTGCTGGAGTGTTGCCAATTACCTGAACCAAATTTGCTACCCTTATCAGCAGCAATGGTAACCTTTTTTAAAGCTCTACGTTCAAAAAATCTGCTTAGTTGAACCAATTAATGCCTTCTGGCTCATTTCTCCCAAATAGTATGCACCATATTTTTTCATCCATACATTTCATCATCAGAAACCGAAATTTCACCAGCTACTTAAAATTTGCCAAAGTTACTCATGGTCTCTGTGCCTTTCCCCTTAAATCTGGCCCTCGCATCTGGTCAACACATCTCTCTGGATGTCGTGCGCTCAGTGAATTTTTCTGCACTTTGAGAAACGTCAATAGGTAAATCAACAACATTGAAAGAGAAGATAAAGTTTTTAGTGAGTCTCGATCTCTGAAGACCTACATCAACAGAGAGCTGCTGCCATTTCAAGAGAAAACTTTTTGACTACCCAATGGATGAGAATCTGATGCAAACCGAAGTTCATAAACATAGTCTTTGTCAGTTTTCATGTGTGCCATCAGTCTACTGTAAATGAATATTTACTTAGGTACATATTTCACTTCTAAAATTAAAAAATTCTTAGATGGACTCCAAGCATAGACTGATCTATGATAAAGTACACAAGCGTGGCATGTGGAGAAACTGATAAAAATCAGGAGAATGATCAGAAGAAAGAGAATTAATCAAAGTTGAAACAGTGGACATCCTACAAGGCCAGGAGCTAATAACAAAATTTTACGTTAGAATTGAAAGCTAAGCCACTACAAATCAAGATCAGCCTCTAAACAAGAGCAACAATTGGATCTCAATATTAAATGGAAGCCAACTAACGTTAGCTCAACGTCAAATTCCGATGTCAGTTCAATTTGGAACGAAGGGAGAGGTAAACCAGAATCTGCGTGGATTAAATTAATTCCAGGAAAATGGGAGTAGACGGAGAAATTTAATTAAACTCTGAGAAAATTACACTGCAAGTTTTAGAAGATCCTTTCACACTTTGGCAAGCATGAGTTAATCGATTTTGAGCTTTTTAACCCCAAAAAAAGGCAAATTGAAACTTTTCATACGTCAACTTAACAAAATTTGACAGTTAGTTTCTTTAGAACTTCTTTAAAGAGTGAGATGGAAGCGATGATTCCCCTCATCCACAGCTCCTGATTTTTAAACCTGCTTCGAAACCCTTGATGAGTAGTATGCGTCAGATTAACTGTAAGATCACTAATTTATTTTCAGAAAACCAAAATTTTCAGGTACTTACTAAAACTTACACACTTTAGGACTTGTGCGACAATGTTGAGGCTTCAGCTTTTAAAATCTTCCAGATTTTTTCTGATCCCAACTTTTTGTCTTTAGATGAAATCATCCACCACAGCACTACGCAGTAGTTATCAGCTCCTTTCCTGCTATTTTATGTTTTTACCACTGATAGAATATGGATGCAGCCTTAATCCAATTTGATATTTTATTCCCCTTTCTTTTGATTCTAATTCTGGAAAAGATCGCACTTCATGCTTAAACTAACTTTCTCCAAATAAGTAGAATTTTATTCTATGTGTTAGTAGCAGCTTTCCTGTTTCTAAAAATTATTTTGGGTCTCATTGGAAAATAATTTTCGGAGTTGACTTTTATGAAAGAAATATTTAAATATCAATTATCAAAAAAGCCTTGCAGTACTTAAAATGTTTTAAAGGTTACTATTTTTACATTCTTTAAAGTTCGAGGCCCATGGTGAGAGTAAACCACAAAATACATCACTTTCATTGAAACATTTCAAAGCACTTGAAATTCTGGCAAATCACATACTTACCTCATCAAGCCTTAGATGCTGCTCAGTGAGATCACAACCTGATAAAAACATAACGATGGTGAGATTACCGGATCACGTACCTCGTTTGCAGTGTTTAAAAATCTTCCCTCCCATTGTATTTTCTTGAAAGAGAAAAAATGAATATCATTCCTTGAAATTTTCACAGAGTTTTCTTTGTGCACTGAGGGAAAATTACGGAAGTTTTCAAGAACTTACATTTAAAAAATAAAGTATGACAGGAAGTCTACGACGTCGCAAATTGAGATAAGCGTTCTGGTAATTTCACCACCGATAATTTTTCCCCACTTCCTGCTTACAAGCAAACTATCGATAAGAAGTGATCCATGCATTAGAGGACACTTGTTCTTATCAAATCAACAAAAGGGTCCTTATAATCACAATGCCCAATTGTCAAACTAAAAAAAACTGTAGTAATACTACAGTATCCTTGCACTTTTCGAAATTCGGTTTGAAAGTACCTATATATATCTAAATTTCAATACTAACGATAGGTCACAAGTATTGATTTAAATAAGGTTTAATTCAAATTCTGACCCTCTGTTGAACTAATTGATAGTATGTAACAAGATTTCTCCACATGATTAGTAGCAGTACCTGTCATAAAGTAAACATTAGAATGTAAGTGACGATGGCTTGATAGTGTATTTTGGATTCAATGCAAATGTCTCACTGGTGGGTGGTGCGTGACATAGGATCACATATCAATTACACATGGGGTAAGTAATTGACATTATCCAACCAAAAATCTCACTATTATTTTAGACAACAGGACCTGGAAAAATCGCTCTTACTTTTCCAGGAGGACAATTTAAGTTTTTACAACCAACTTAGAGTGGTAGTTCTGTCTATTTGTCTTGAGGATTGCACAGAAATTCAGATAAAAAAATAGCAAAAAGACTTTCCTCAAAAGGTACTGTTGCTTTTTTACTTTTTTAGGTTCTCTCTGTAGTTTTTAGAACTTCCTACTTTCATAATTCATATTTTTTTCCTCCACAAATTTGGATTTTGACACGGAGCAAATAGAAACAAACAAGAGTGAGAAATAAGAACATTACTAGCTCCATCCTACTGCACCTTACTTTAATTATCTAGGAAAAAATTTAAAATTAAGTTGGCCGTTGTTTCAAACATTCTGGAGGTAAGACTTGAGGCTTTTTTCTGTAGGTACACATTCTCGGTATGGACCATCTGTACAAAGTTCAGTGTGGCACTATTGTTGGCCACTACTTATAGCATTACATAGGTACATATTGACGGTGAAACTATCTAACGCCATATCTCGTTTGCGGTGTTTCAAAATCTCCGTCCCCATCTTATTTTTTATAGGAAATCGACTCAACATGATGACTTCAGTTTTACAATTGAAGATCAAAGAATGGAGAAGTGTTCAGAAAATCGTTGCAACCGAGATTCGTAGTTTGAGACTTTCACAGTCAATATGCATTCACAAAAAAGCTACCAAAATATGTTGTATGCTGCAGCAACAGTACCTAAACATTTTTGATTCACGCAATTGAAAATTTTAGGGCAGAAAATGACAGAAAAATTTACTAGAGTTTGTTACTGCTGTCTTTCACGGCTGTTCATTTTCTAGTCATGAAAGATATTTATGCACCATCTCAGAACCAAATATTGTTAGAAACTAGATGAATTTATCTTTTGGCTTAGAGACAGTGTGGCAAACAAAAAAAAACTAAATGATGGTGAATCGAGCTGTGGCCACCAATCAGTCTCTTAATAAGTTAGCCATGGAGGTTAGTTTTAGTCCCTATATGAGACAATCTTAAAATGGTACTGTTGAGAAAAGCTACGGATGAATCTAGTAGTGGAGCAGTCAAACATAATGAGTTCATAAATGTAATAGACGAGCGACGATTCTAACATTCTGAGCTTTTCAAAATATATATTTCTAAACGATTTCTCAAACTTGCAAAACTGCATGCTGACTTCCTGATGCTAACAGCTTTTTCTTTCATGATCAGTTAATGAACCTCAAACCCACAGCGATTTCCATTTTCAGGTTCTTCTGATCTTAGGGAGATAATTGTTTGATGTATCTATTTCATTTCCCTCCCCAGTTAAAACTGCTGAGTTTTGATTATTATAATTACCATTAGACAGTGGAAAACATCAATTTATTTCTCTTTAATTTACTTTTTTCTTCATATCAACTTTTAATATAGAACTAAAAACACAATAAGAATAATAATTTTAGAAAAAATTATAAGTAAAATAGTTCATAAAATTTGATAAAATTAAGCAACAACCAATAAATTTACATTTACGCTAAGTCAAATCTAACTTAAGATTATTATCAAAGACTTTCTTTGCACACTGAGTTTAATTAGTGTTGGATTTTTCCTCAGTTGTTTGTCCCCCACCTCAGATTACCTTTCATCTATTGCACATTGAAATCTCACAATAATCTGAGGATTGGATACATAAAATGGGACCAATGCACGATAAAAAGAGTGGGTATTGATAAGCAATTACCTCACCAAACCTAAGTCTTATTAAAAGGAGGCAAAAGGACCGATGGACACCAAAAGGATTTCATCTTTAGGAGTCAAAAATACACCTCTAATCTCTCGAAGGTCTTACACCTACAGGCGCTCATAGATTTGGGCTAGATCAGTTCCTGTCAGGAATTTTAGCTAATGGAAGGAAACAGATTACTGAGTTTCACCTCTTCAAAATATCAATTGCTTCTTGAAAACGTTGTTTTTCAAAATCAAAAGTTGTTCTTCTGCACTTGGGTAGTTAGAACTAGAGAACGATTTCCTGATGCTTAAGTGTCATGGCAATAGCTCAAGACAGGGAACTTTCAGAGTCAAAAATAAAGACTTTTGTGCAAAGTCTGATCGCACTTGTATGGCACTGCGACAACTTGCTCAATGAATGGATCGATTACAGACATTATAAAAAATGAGGCTTCTAGATCAATTATCATTTCAAAGTAGAATTCGAAAGTAGTTTAAAAGGAATAATGGAATTTTCAACATGGAAAAGTAATGGACAATGGGGCAATGAAACTCTTGGTAACTTTAAAGAGACACTTTAATGGACACTAATCATTCATGTGTTTAAGTCCAGGGAAGTGTCAAATAATTTTTCTTTGCTCTAAATAGGGATTTGACTGGTTTTGGTTCCCCAGGTTTTAAGCAAAATAAGAGTATAAATTGGCACTATTTATTCCCAAAAAAATGAAAAAATCTGGTAGAGTGTAAAATAACATGGTAATTGGTTCACATTCTACTCTTATCATTTTAAAAAGAGAAAGAAAAGTTAAGAGTTTAATTTAGAAAGTTAACATTCATGCACTTTACAGAGAACACATTAAATCTTTCATTAGAATTTTAAAGCTTGAATGAACAGGCAACTACACGTTTTCCTCAAATCAAAATAGCATCAGTATTTCAAATGTAATAGAGGATAACTTGTATGAGAAGCAAGGGAAGATCTAGACTTGATACAGGCATATTATCTTCCATTAGCCAAAATTTGCTTAAAAGATTTTACCCTTTCCACCCCAATTATTACATTAAATATAGATATTTTTCTTCTTCTTTACTTTAGAAATAAAACAGAGGAAGGATAGGGATAGAGGTTTCAAATGCTTTTTCTTAAAAAAAAATCGGAGGGAGAATAAAGATAAAGAAATGGAATCAAACGTGAAATTTGAGACAAGATTGCAAGTGTGAGTGTTCATAAAGAGAGAGGGGAGGGGGAGGAGCTTAAAATTCTACTGTCCTTCAACTGCATATACAATATGACTGAGGACTGAACAATTGAGATTTGATGTTGAAGATACGTTTGAATTGTTCTAAAGATAAAACCTACAACTTTGAGTTAAATGCTGGCACGCAAAACGTTTTCTGTACAAAATCAGAGTTTTTCCACCAATTCCACTGTTTGCTAAATTTTAAGCAACATTAGCATGGAAAGTGCAAAGGCAGTGATGATAAGTTGTTGACATTTTAGCTAGTGCAAAATCATGAGCTAAACATAATTTTTGGGCATTGAAGCATTATGCTATTAGACTTGTAAAATCATTCAATTCATTAGACCAAAGAGGGAAGAAGAAGGAAAGAAAAACAATTTTGATGGTCACTTGGTGAATGGTCACTTGAAAGAAGAATTATGGCCGGTGGCTATTACAGAATTTTTTTTAACTGTTTCCTTCATAGGTAAGGGTTTAAAGGTCTGGATCAACTTTTTAACTAAATACTACAATACCAATAATTTTTATCACAGTTGACACTGCATAACAAGTTAATTTCAATACAGAATATTTGTCGTATTATTTGAAAGGATGCAAAATTCTATTTCCAGCTTATTCTTCTATGTTTTTTTTCTTTTTTTATAAACCGAACATACAACCTGCTCAACAGTTTAAACAATATTCTCATGATCTGCCTGCTATATTTTTGAGTTTCGAATGATCTTCTACAAGAATGAAATATAACTCATTACAAACCAATATGTACATTTAATAGGCCACAAGGAGAAAGGATCTTACCTAATTTGAGAAATTGAGGTACACCCAACATGCCCATGATACAAATACTTGAAAGATCACTTGACTGAAAGAGCGACAATACGAGTTAGAAGTTCTCATAGGGACCAAATCAGCCTGCTTCTAGAATTAGCTAGTCTTTGGCCAGTTTTCATGACAATTTCTCTTCTTTCATTCTTTCTTCATTTCCACAATTTATTGACACTGAGCCAAAATAAAAACAGTCAGGACAAATCAACAGGAAAATAGTTTTGCCTCTCACTTTGCCCAGATACAAGGCCCGGTTGAAAAGTAACGTCTCTCTGCTCATAACTTGAGAACAACTGAAGAATCTGGCAAAAACTAAAGATATTCTGAAAGTAAATATAATTACCTTTCTATCCGTTTATCAGTTTGCCTGGTCCAAGTTCTTTTTCTACTAATTTTTACTTGTAGGTCATAGAAGAACCTGATATTTCACAAAACTAAACAGAAATGTCTCATTTTCCAAATCCTTTCAAGTGATTTCAGGAGATTTAATTACACTAAATTAATCTTTTGATGTTTGTGGCTGAGGTAATCGAGGCCTTGGAAGAGAACTTCCTTAGAGCTTTAAAAGAAAGACTTACTAACACACAAAAACAGTAGTAAAAGCTCAAGCATTTTTTTTTCACGATAGCCATTTTCTACACCAACTTCTGATCATTTTAACTTAAATGACTGGCAAAAAGACAAGCTATGTGACATAATTTTTCGATGGGAAAATTAGAGTTTGGATGCTGGAAGGATTCATGGGTAGAAAGACCTGTCATTTGACTTAAGGAACATTAAGCTATTGTTGCGACTTGAGATTTGATAGCTAGCTCAACAAAAATGCTATATTTTAAGAGGGAAAACAAACTTTAAAAGGATGCTTAAATCATCATATTATCAGAGCAATATCAAAGGATACCTAAGGCATGTGTTAGTTATGTTGCCAAAGAAGAAAAACGAAGGGAAATATCGACCAACAATAAAAAAGAATAACTGTGTTCAGTTAATGGTCAGTTTGGCCTGGCTGAGCAAATTCTGACCTTTGGGCACCTTTGATGAATTCATGGGAGTAGAAAACACAAAAATTAAACTACTTGTATGATACGACGTAAGAAATTTAGGTCAAGCATGAGTGGAGTCATACTGGCTCTTTTTTATACACAGTGATTATGTAGATCCTCTCCCCATCTGGAGAAATACTGGGCTAAATAAACATAGATGCCAACAAGAGAGAGAAACAAAGCTAGCACCAAATTGATGGACCATCTTTTAATGAAATAAAGAAGGTAGCAAATCTTCCCTAATTAATGTATTAAAAATCAACCGACTAATTTTGGGCTAGCTCAGGGTAAATTTAAACTCTGCCCAAATTTCAATTGTAATTCATGCATACATATAAAAAAAGATCCTTTGTACCTTATGACATCGAATTAGCTTTGATACAATAAAGAATTTGTGCAACTAGTACATAAGATTTGAAATTCTATAGCTGAGAAATTATGACATGTTGATATCATTTTCCATCCTTGTGTACTGAACAACAGAAAACAGATTATGGGCGGGGGAATTTTTGTGTCCCTAGGTAGAGATTGATCAAAAAACCATTTGTGGATGGGACAGGGTTTTTGGGAGGTTCATTACGCTATGGACCAAAGTATGCAAAGGATTTGCAGCAAGATGATCCAAATAGATAAGTATCCTTTCAAAAAAATTTAAACATAAAACCTGCAAAAAACTAAAAGGGCGAATTCGAATGATGTTCATGTGAGAGAGCTAGAACAGGATTTATCATTGGAGTGACTCAAAAAATGTTTCTTTCACTTTATTAAATTTGATTTTTATAAAGTAGGAATTTTTCGTTTTTTCAGAGGAATTTCAGAATTTTCCTACATCCTATCGAAGATATTTACTAAAAATCACATGCAAATATTTTGGAATCCCAAATTGAGGAAATTGAAAATGAGTAAAATAAATTAGAGAAGATGCGATCAAGATATACTATACAATCTCATAATTTTAAGATTGATATTCTGCGAATAAAAAAGTTGCTCATTTAACTTCAAGACTCCAAAACTTTTTCAGGAGGGGAACAGGTGATGATTGTGTTTCTGCGGATCTATGATGGAATAAAGTAGGTTCCATAAATACACAGAAAGATAAAAAATGGTAACCACTGCTTCAATGATTTCAACGATTAAAAGCCTAACACTATAGAAGAGAACTAATCCTCCCATGAAAAAATTGACAAAAAGTAATTAGTAAAATTGCTATTATTTAACAGCTGTGCGAATTTTAATTATCATTCTTCTTCAGTCTGAATTGTTCAAGCAGTAAGCATACGTTAGGACTGATTCATATCATTTATTTGTAAAGGGCACATTTTATGAACAATACATGGTCTGCAAGGTGCCAGTTGACTTGGTTTGAACCGATCTGTATCCAATACATTGTTACAAAACTTTATATTGGCGTTTTATTTTTTTTCCAGCAGCAAATGAAATCTGTCTGAGATCTCAAAAATGTTGACTGATTTATCAAGACCTACTGATTGAAAGTACTATTTGAAGATTACTAGGGATGATAAGTCAGACTATCAGTTGTAGAAAGTAAAGACAGATAACAGTAATTCTGAAACAATGCAATGAATGCCATGGCAAGAACCGATCAAATTAGCATGAGTTACAGGTTGAAATTAAATGACTACACCAATTGATTAAGTTTATTTTGAACCGATGTGAGAGGATTTTTGAAAACTTTCCAATTCAATGAGAACTATAACTAGAAAAATATTTAAAAAATCAGAATAATACCTATGCATCACACTGCAAACACTTGTCCATCAAAAAACTTTGTTTCAGCAAAGGTGACTGGTGTCAAAGAAAAGGTAAATGAGAAAAAGAATAGGCGAGAAATAAAATAAAGAAAACACATAAGCAGTAAATTTAAAAGAGCACATGTTTACTATTATAATGATAATTGAAAGTCTGAAGAAAATCTAAATTTTTCAATGATACATACTTGGAAAGTATCAAGCAATTTGGGCGCATAACTTCATGGCACAAAACTTTTGAAAGAGCCAAGAAATAATGAAGATCTATGAAATTCATAGACCTTCACAATTTCTTCATTCATGTACAATTATGAATAACTAGTATAAATTCCAATGTCTCAAAACTTTATCACCAGTTAGCTGGGATAGAAAATGTCCTCTCCTATCTATTCGGCGACTGAATTTTAAAATTGAAGCATTTAATTGTCTGATAAAAAACTAGATTTGAATTTTGAGCAGGACATTTCCTGTCATCCTGACCTTTTGAACTAGAAAACTGATTCACTCTATATTATTTGATATCATTGGCAACTACTATTGTCTCAAGAAGATTTTGTCATGGTGTAGTGACCTTTAAAGCTCCAGAAATATGGAAGGATAATTATTTACAAGGCCTAATGTTGCAAGGTGAAATAAAAATTTACCCATTTGGAAATTTGTTTAAATTTAAGTAAAACACCTCAAGTTTTTCTTTTCCTTGCAAAGATCTAGCGAGGGAAGTACAAATTATTCAAGTAGCAAAATCAGTTCTTGTTTCTTCACCGATGAATTGATTCATTCATAAAATCTGAATTGAACTCTAGTTCCTGTGCAACTCGCGGTTAACTTATTTATCGAGTGATGGTTCTGATTCAATCATTTGTTCCAGTTGAAGCCAATGCCCATAATTGCTGGATGAGTCACAAAAATTTGTATGACAATTGATGATGAGACAGTTAAAAGTATTAGAAGAGCGGCAATGATGATGCATTAGGTATAGGTGTACGAGTACTATGATATAATGAAATAATACCCAAAATGTATTGAAAATCCTAACAGTAAAAGTTCTCATCAAAAACAAGAGTTACAAAACATCGGAGACGTTAATTTTCAAAAGAGAATTGCTGTTGAAAATTAAGTCACATAGTCCGATACCTATACGCTTAAAAAATGTTTATCTGCACAGAGGTACTGCGGCAAATGAACTTCTTTTACGTAAATGCATTCAATGTATGACAAATTGAAATTTTTTGGTATTGAAATAATTCCGGATCTTTTATTACAAAAAAAAAGCTGAAATTTTTGCTTTATGCTCTTTGTTATTTCAAGAAAAGAGAGACTACATAAATATTGAAAGAAAAGCTGAAAATCGACGATGAAGTAGATAAAATAAGCAAGAAAGAGGATAATATGATCGTCATTACATATCTCTACATGGATTAGAAAAAAGCTAGAAAAGATAAATTTTTTGCGACTAGATCTTAAAGAATGAATCCATTTGCATAAGTAACTTACTGAGCTATAAATAAGGAAAAAAGAATGAAAGTATAACTTAAAATTACATGATTTTGGATACAAATCAGTACAAGGAGAGGCGTGGGCTTATGTGTCTCAGTAAGATAAACTGCACGATATTAAAATTTCAACACATTGTTTGACCATTTTTTTTCTTTGGAGCATTGAAAACAGAGGTAGAGAGGAGAGGTACATTTGAAGGCAAAAAAAATATAATATGGTAGAAAAAGGGGAAAAATTGAATTTGGTTTCGTTAGTTAACATTAATTTGTGCCTTAGTTCAGATAAAATTCACAGACCTTTTTCAAGAGGTTCTAGAGATGACAATAGTGAATGAGATTTGTCATTTGCGTACATGCACTGATCAGAATAATGATAATTCTTTTAAGATACTTTAAAGGGGTACCCTCTTCATTCGCTCTCGAAGCAACAAGTATAGTACTGCCAACTAGTTGGAGAATTCACAATGAGCCACACAAGTACAAAACGTCACAGCAATGTTAAAAGAGTAGTTCTGAAAGTAATAATTTTACCAGAGACTAGATGAATCATTTAGGATCTGAATTTATTAGGGGAAATAATCACACACTTACTAGGAGCTCTGCCTTTAAACACTGGAGTGCCTTAGCAAGGTCTCTATATCTAGCTTGGGTCCACAAATAAATTAAAATGACAGTAAGGCTTCTAATATGCACACGTTCATTTCAAAGTTGCCCATGATATTTTAAAAATTGTTCTTTTTGCGGCTGCAACACAATATTTGCAGTAGTGCGCTTCTGTGAAGAATGAGTCTTACTCACTCACTTTTGGAAAACAGGTTGTGCACACGGTTGAAATATACTCATGTCTCCTCGTAATTTCATGCAATTGTCTCGTTGCCTGTATAGACACAGCCCTTAACCCTTTATAATTTCTGCTATAGACTTGTGGTACAGGCATTAAAGCAATTTTTAAAGAGGGGCAACACTAGTTGAAAACGCCACTACGATCACATTATATCATTTGACATTTGAGTTCCTATCTCAATCTGATGAACCTACAAATGTGTGCATAAAAGTGCCCTAAATGCCATTTAAATTTTATTGATTGCATGAATGCTTGGCATTGTTTAGGAAAACAAATGAAATTAAGTAGAGCTTGAATGCTTGTTAAAATGATTCATTTAATAGCTCATTTGTGAGGGAAACCTTTCTTTTGATTTTCAATATAATTTGGAGCTTGTTTGAATGAATTTTAAAAAAGTACAACTACATGCAAATCTCTTCACTTATTTCAGTTTGAAAACTTAAAGCTGCTGCTATTTTCTGAGCTTAAACAAAAAAGTAAAAGTAGACAACAATCAGAAAACAAAAGAAAAATCAATTAATAAATAAACAACACTATACAGAGGTGAAAAAGAGAGAAAAGAAATTAACGCCTCAGACAATGGTAACTCTATAAAAAGTGTTAGATTAAAAAATATATAACAAAAATAAATAATATATGAACTATCTACAGATTAGACAGGAAAAAAAAAACAGGAGTAAAAAGAAGAGAAAATACCAAAATGAAAAAGCAGAGTAACATTTTGGAGATAAAAATGTAAAATGATGATGGGAATACAATGGATGATGGTTAAAAATCTGTACGTGAAATTCAGCTTATGCGAATAATACTAGCGATCAGCAATTTAATATAATAAGACTGTTAGCAACTAATCTTATACTTGTTAGCATTACATTGAGAATGGGAATAAAAGAATTGATCAGACGATGATAGAATAGCTCTACCGGCTGGAAATTGCAATAATTTTTCTGTGCTTTATCAACACCAAGCACAGACTGGGCGACAATGAATAGACAATGCAAGACCAAAATTATGATTTCGGTAAAGAAATTCCAGAGAAAAGAGAAAGTGACAAGGAGAATTATATACAAGATTAAATGTAATATAAACATTTTACATACAAACGACATGTATGCATTTAAGTATGAATACATTGAAATATTCGTATAGGTGCGTGCATAGTTAACAAAATATCTGTACATACAAATATGCTCCTGCATTCATATACAAACAAATATACATAAATATACTTACGAAAGATATTTAGTGGGAAGAGGCCTGGGCCTGGGGATAATCACAATAGCTCGTATTGGCGAAGATGCATACGCTGAATTATGTCGCGACAATCATTAAACACTCTACGAATGTTTTCAGTGTCTACAGCACAAGTAAAATGAGGGTAGCAATAGTGTTTTCCGTCTCCACTAGCTGTGCTGATGCGCTATAATAAAAGAAAGAGACATTTCATTTAGATGGAAAAGATAGAAAATAAGAGAGGTTAGTTTGTACTTTATCGCATGCTCCAGACAAGGTTGGCTCATTGCTGGAGTTGCCAACCAAATTAGATTGTGTATGTCTGACAGGGGCTTGAGAACTCTAAACTTGTACTTCCAGTAAACTTCAATACCGGAGCAATGACTTTGATTTTCATGAAAATAACTGCTGTGCCAAGAAGGTAACGCTTTTTTCTATCACTTTAGATACACTTGTGATGACAAGACTTTTATCTTTTTTTTCATCATAATTTAAATTCTTTCCGTTCATAGAATTTTAATTTTTTAAAATAAAAACTACCATGCAATTGAGGATCAAGCCGGTGGCGCTCAGTACATTTTGATAGAATTATTTTTATGCCAAAGGTCGATCCGATTTATAAGTGTGGGAGGGGAAACGTTCACATTTGAACACACAATGCTGAATGAGCCGCTGCACGGAAGAGGAATTATGAGTTCTCCCTCCCAATTGTTAAGTGCATGTACACAGTTTCAAGAGATGAGAGTGCTAGTTCAGTAAACACATTGTACCCTTCGCTTCCCTGCAGTAGTCAGATCTGTTTCGGCAACTTTATATAATATCAGGTTCCATCAGTGCAGCCCAGCTGAATTCTACATCTTCAAAAGAACGGCACAGGACTCTTGTTTGTCAATCTTTCTCTATTATCTTTCCTGATTCAAAATATTCCTTCCCAACTCTTGCTCCCTTAATTGCACTGTCTACTTGAAAGAAAAGAACTAATGGTCGAGGGCACACTGGAGGAGAGGAGCAACAGGCCCAAGTGTAGAACAGGTAAAGGTAAGACAAAGTAACATGGACCAATTTTTGTGGCTCTGCTACATCGAGAAGAGGGCATTGTTACAAACAAATACTGTACTTTCCACATCAGAGATACTTGTAAATTTTTGGTTCTTGCCTAAAATGAACTTTACATTAATTTGATAGTGTGAACATACAATAAACAAGCCACTGATCTAGTCCTTTGACATATGATTCTTGGAATGGTATGGAACTTCAGTGCACTAATGAGATGAGATACCAATAGGAATTCATTTCGTAGAGTTTTTCACCCAGATATCTATTTTTTTGTGTCTGCCCCTCTTTAAGAATAAAGTGCCTGTTAAAGAAACCTGAAACACATCAGCTAGGGACCACTAACTCTCCACTCATTTTAAGAAGCCTTGATACACTGACGAAAAGTTCATTAAAGGCTTGAAGTTAAAACATAATGCATGAAATTGCAAAACATAAAATTTGTCTGGGTAGGAACAGAGATTTTTGTGACATACACACTATATTCTGTGCTACAAAGGTGCAGGGATTGCTTTGCAAAGCCTTTCCTTGTCTTCTCTAGGTATACTTTTATGAGATACTTCTACAGGATAAAGAGACGGAAAGGAGAGGAAAACTAGAGACTGAAGCAAGATGGATGGCAGAGTGGAGGAACATTGACGATAACATGAGGGACCAAGCCTATCATTTAAAAATATAGAGGCTGATCGAGCTTCCTGAAACATTGGTTTGATCTGAAATGTTATGGAGTTACTGAAGCGGAATAGACAGACGCTAGAGGAGAGAGAGAGGATGAGATTTTTGTATGAATTGAATTCATTAGTACCTAACTGCGCGAGGTCCAAGTAGGAAAGCAAAACGACTGGGAAGAAGGACTTTTAATTCTTGTATGTATGCAATAGCATATTAGAGAATGGTGCCTGTGTTTCATCCCAAATATCTTGACTCATACATAAACAAATTGCCTAATGTTTGGCTTTAGGTCTATGACAAACTTTACTTTCACTTAGTTTCATCAAAATGTACACAGAGCCACTGGTCCCCACTAGTGTAGCAAGGTTCTTCACTTCCAAAAGTTTGGCATTCCCAGAACTGACGGTTTTCCTTTCAATCGTTCACCCCAAGAAACCTACGGGATCAGAGACAGTTTCCATCACCTCGCCTGCAAGCAATAGGTTGATTTGCTCATATTTTCAAGCCAATGATTTAACTTTTCGAAAAGCACAGGAGACACATAAGGGATAAGATTTAGGAGGGACGCAAGACCCGACAACAAGTTGAGAGTTATGCAAGGATGAGGAAGTTCTGAAGACTAGTTCTATGACTGTGCCAATGGACACATTTGTGTCTGACCTGGATAGAAAAAACACCCAAAACAAAAAAAATGTCATACCAGGAACTCATCACGAATGAAGTACTTTGCTCGAATGACTTGCGGCTCTTCACCAGGATCTGGAGTAGCATCTAAAGGTGTCTGATAACGCGTGAACTCAGAGAAATAATCTTCAAGCCGAGATTTCCCAGCCTTAATTTTTTCTGCTAATAAATCTTGTTTGTTTAAAAACAATATAACTGATATCGTTCTTAGCCATCTGCAAAAAAGAAAAAATCGTAATACTTGCGTCAATGAACAATAAATGACCGGAACCTCTGTGATAAAGAATTTAAGATAAGATTTCTGATGAGAATTTCAAACAATCAAAATAATTATAAGAGAGGTAGGACAACTGATTTCTTCTTCTAAAAAAATTCTCACCAGACTAAATCAATAAAAATTAAAAGCTCTTTTAAATGGAGAAATACACAGGAAATGTGCAAACGCCTGTTACAGGATCCTGAAATTGCTTTAATGTAGAGCATACTTAAAGTTAGGTTCACAAGAAATCAGTTCATGAGCGAAAAAAATCTGTAGAGCTTGCTTCATTCTTTGCATGATTATTCCCATCACACCAAAAGGGGCAAAATACTGACGCATGAAACCAAAGTTACCACTGATCGTCATGATCAGAACGCTCTCTTCACGTTACACATAATAGTACTCAACAAATAATTCCAGAGAGGATTCCACCTCTATCGCACAGCAGCGCAATGAAAACACACTACACATAATGAAAACTGGTAATAGTGACCCATTTTGGCCTGGCGCGACTAAAATATGAACAGTCACTTCAACCAGCCTGGCAGTTGCATTTGGGAGTTAACGCAACCAAAAAGTAAGTTTTCCTCTCATTTAATTCTAGGAATCTACCTAAGAATAAGTTACCTGTTATTCCAAATGCTTTTAAACAAGTCCAAGGATTCTCGAAGTCTATTTTGAGTAGGATCTTCACGAAGCACCATATTATAGCTACTACAGGCTGTGACAAATATGATTGCTGTGACATCATTAAAACACTGTATCCACTTCCGCCTTTCATCTCGTTGGCCACCAACATCAAACATACTATAGTAAAGAAAAGAGAGAGAATAAATTACGATACAGAAGAAAGTGAAAAAGTATTGTTAATATAAATTCTATTTTTTTACTCTCGTTATTTTACTTTGACTTCTGAATGCAATGAGAGCTAATAGGAGTTCAAGCTTTTCCATTGAAAAACTCTTCTAGAAAAGATTCTTTGACTTCATTGGTTATTTCGTAATATCTACTGTTTGGCTGTTATGGTTGGATTTTATTTTTAGTTCTGGATAATTTGGAGCATTTGATTATAATTAAAATCTTATGCTGACAGTTTTCATATTTATGATAAAAGACAGTCAGAAATACAGGGATGCTACTGAGACAAAAGCTGAAAAGTATTTAATTTATACGGCACTATTTCTACGCATGACTTCCTTATGCGAGTAATTGTGCTGCAACTACTTGCAGGGTGATATGTTTTAGATGTAATTCTAATTTCTGTTTATGGCAACCAAGGTATACACCCTAATTCATTTACTTAAAAGATACAAGGAAAGATAGCTATCTAAAAAAACATCCTTAGATGGGTCTAAACAGGACTGTTTTCTTCTGCTACCACTATTGATTATTCAAAAATGGAATGCTGATGATGGTTTCATTTGAAATCGCCTCGCAAAGGAAAGCAGATCTAACACTGCCAAGTTCAATTAAAGTCAGAATTTTTTGGTCATGATATGCCAAATTGCTCTTATTCTAACATTTCAGAGATAAAACATTCTGATGATTTCTACTTTTGGGTGCTGTTTGTTAGCCTGCAGCTTTTAATTCAGTCTGCTTATGCAAACATGTCTGATATCCCAAGAACTACATTTTAGTGAATATTAAAAACTGTGGAGATCTTGGATTCGGCGTTATGAAAAAAGCCCATTGGCAAGGGATTGTAGGGAAGGCATACAACTGCCTCTCCTTTAAACCTTCAGTGAAAACCAAGTGACTTTAAAGGGATCCAGAACATCATCAAACACTATCCCATGAGTGGCATAAGTCCTGAACTCTATTCCGGTTGGATTATTTTTCTAACCCTCAAAAAACACTGAAACCAGAGTAGAACTTCATTTTAGAACTCCGCCGAGACAAGAAACAATTTGACTTCAAACATGTGGCAATACTAACCTTGAAGAATCTTCTTTATCCTTCCATGCTTCCCTTGCATATGGGAGAAAAATTCTCTTACATGTCTCCTCACCACTTATAGACATCCTCATATCCTCTTTATACTATCAGTGAAATAACTACATCTAAATAGTACTATAGGTAACAATTTAATCAGCCCATCTAAATAGTAATAAGGACATAGATACTGTTGTGCTAAGTAAGAACGCTGTATGAACATTTGAGAGTTGCCAAAATTCCCTCGTTAAACATGAATTTAAGAGGAAAATAGAGCATATTTTTCCTTGAAATTTTCAGATATTTTAGATTAAATTAAGCAAAGAATTGTCTGAAAAATTTGCAGAAAAATATTCACAATTACACCACAAAATTCATTTTTTAGGCAAGGAAAAGTGGCAACATCGGAAAGCTCATACAGCATTCTTCCTCAGCACGGCAGGACAGAAAGATAAATGTGGCCTAGACATTTTCACTAGATTCGATATAATTGACACATTTATCTAGAGCGAAATCCTTACAAAGAGAGTACGCTGAATTTTCCATTACAGATAGAAGAGACCAAAAATTTTTGACAAGAACTATTCAAGCAGAAATTGAATTAATAAAGACTCTAAAAGATACATTGATCTGAACATAATTGATAGGAGCTGAAATTAACCTGATATTAAAAGGATCTTTTAAAAATGGAGAGGAATACTCACTGGAAATTGACTTTTTCCACCTGAAATCTTGTTTCGAAGATACCAGATGTAAGGACACGACACCTAAGAATATCCTGCTCTGAAGGCGTATAGTTAGGTTCTTTAATTACATGAACTCTGTCCAGAAAACTACGGAAAGAAGCAAATACATGAAGGTGAAAATGTATCATAATAAAATCGCACCAATAAAAGACAACACAATTTTTTGAACATATTCTCCTGACGGGCTGGGATACCAATGAGATCCAATGACAGATACTTTTGAAATACAGTTTGTCAGACCTACTGATGGGGAAAAAAAGGAGGAACTACTTGTGAGGAGGCTCTAAAAAAATATCATTGAGATAACTATGAAAATACAGGTTTGTGGAAGTTGAAAATTTCACCCTCCCTCATTTTTTTTAAAGGACACAACAGGAAATTCCCCACAAAATTTTCAGACAGATTTGTCTTCCGATGTTTTTTCTGGAAGGGACAAAGAAAAATCAAACAAAATTTCGTACGATAATGATGATTAGTTGTTCTTCAATACGAGGTGTCCCAGGCCTCCCATACCATGCTCTTTTCTCAGTTTTTTTAAGATGGACGAAGTCGGGGCAACAGAAATTAATAAGGTATCAACGCAACTACGAATTTCATCTTCCTGAAGTCCCATGTGGGCTAAAAGGGGGACTCTGTCTTTCAAGAGCACAAAATTATCGACATAGTCCTTTACACACTTGACTATACCATCGGGCTCATACTTAATGATGCAGTATTGCATTATTACAAACTAATCCTGTAATTTTAACGTAGAGCAGCACCTTGATACAACCTTGGGTGGTCTCCAGGTAATTGCTGGAAAAATGAATTGAGAAAAGGGATGTCGCCCAGCCTTTCAAAAATTTCGCTCCTCATGCATCCATTATGTATGTTCAACCTTCCCAAAATTTTTGGCCACGTTCAGGATTTCTTGCAAAACTCATCAGCCATGTTGACTCATGACACAATATTTTTATTTGACAAAGAATCCGTACCAAACCGTTTATCCCCCTCTTCTGGCAAACTTCTAAAAACAGAAATTCAACCCATTTGACTCTAAATATCACATGTTACGGTTGAGGTATTATCGTAAAACTTTGTAGATATGCCTTCCAGGGAGTGAGGCTTTGAATGAGCCAGGTATCAGAAAAAGGGATCTTACGCATAGGTCCCCTCTTTCTAGCAATGTATTCAATTGTTGAGCCACACTGAGCTTGTGCAAATTATCAATCACAAATCAAGTTTGAGATGAAGGAAACATTACGTAAAGCTTAGATACCCAAAGTAACATTGAATTCAACAAATTATTTTACTTACTACTTAGCGCAGTCTATTAGTTGGTATTCATTGGATCGCTCAAAGCAGGCTTGGACGCCTCGATCTTTCCAAAGAATTTCAGTATATTCATAAAATTTCTGGGGACAGAAAACAAAATATTAGTATTCTTTCCATCTATTATTCTGGGCATCTTAGCATTGTTAACTTTTATTTAAGATCATTCTCCTGTTCTTGTTTGGGGAGAAACATTAACAGTTGTTACAAAAGAAAGCATTACTTATTACATATGAGACAGTTCAAAGAGAAAGGAAACTTCGTGCAAAAAAAATTGAAATAGAGATGTTAGTGCTACGGCTTAGAAGAGTGTTTTACAAATATTTTGGCAAAGGAAAAAAACCTCCAAAAAAAGTCACACCAAACCAGAGTTTCCACATAAAAATGAAATTTATCAAATTTCATACACCTGCAACTTTTCAATTGGCAGATTTCAATGTAACTCCTTTGAACCAACAATGAAACAAACCACCCGCAACACAATCTTTGGGATGCTGGAGAATTTTTGGTCAAACACTTGAAGTCCTATTTTGCAACCCAACTTGACAAAAATTATTTTCTTTGAAAATTTGACACTACAGTATCTTCTCCCATAAATTGTCACAAATCAGGAATCTCATTATCAACACAAGGATTGAGAGCTCCTTTGGTATTGATTTTTTTTTCTTTCTTCTGACGAAATTTGTACGGGGAATTTGATGGTGCGGTTGCCTTACTGATTGGTTGGAACTACAAAGTTGCATAAAACAGAATAACTCTCTTGAGGTGAAAACTTGTGATGAACTGTTTCTCAATATAGGTACCTAATGAGAATTTTAGTTCTATACTGAAATTTAACGCACATTGGGGAACTCACCAATACTCTGTTGAACACTTTTCCTTCCTTACAAGTATATCAAGCATCAAAACACAATGCCGGTGCCAAGGATCTACTTTATGAATATCCATGCAAGACACAATTTTATTTCATGTTGTGACATTCTGTGTTTGGATACGTTTCCTCAGATACGAACTGATCCAGTAGATTATCATCATTCAAAGTTAGAGCGGAAAAAAAGAGACAACAAAAAAACAGGTGGCTTAGAATTTAAAAAATATTACTTACGGGAGGGTAATTAAAATTGTGCTGCGAAGCTACATCTTGGATGTAGTCCACTAGACTTTGATTATCAGGATTTTCTAGGGGTATTGGTGGAGTTAGCGTGCTCATGGCACCAGTAATTGTCTGAAACAAACAATCATAGAAAGAAGTTGTTTTAATTCTCTATAAAAATAATATATATATGTATTAATGACAAGCCCACGTTTTTCTTCCAAACTTAAGGTCGTCAAAACGTTCCTGAGAAAACTAATTGTTACTCCACAATCTTTCCAAAATAATAATTAAATAATGACAAAACAGATTAGAACAGCAGTATGTAATGGAACTTAGCAAAATGCAGAGGTGAAACTCGGGCAAACTACCTACTCCATGATAGGGGTAAGAAGAACTTTTCTCTTCAAGCTTAAAGCTCGAAAATATACTCTGATTTCCTGCAAAAACGTCCGATCATAATTTATTTTTTTCAAAAAAAGATGAGGTGGATACTTTAAAACACCATTGACCGAGCAGTGGCGTGGCGTACTTTGCGATACATCGATTGGTCTGCTACTTAAACCTACGGCAAATTATCGATTAACAGAGTGTTCGCAACGAACACCTTAATAATCGATTCTTCACCATAGTTTCAAATGGGGAAATATCGATAATCGACCATTCACGCCTCGCCACTGAGACCGAGATTCGTGTTTTCAAACTGATATACATCATCCTTTCAATGGTTAAAGTGCCAAACTACATAATCATTGCTGTGTTTCAAAATCTCTGCTCCTATTATATTTTTTCAAAGAGGAGTACGTCATCTTTTTGGAATATTCTGCTGATAAAGAATAAAAATCAAAGAAGTTTTGAAGAAATTAGACTAGATTTCCAAAGAAAAAATAAGGTGCGTCAGGAAGTCTGTAACGAGATACGTGGATTCACACTTTGACCATCAATTCGCTTATCACACAGCCGACTTCTACGGTTCTACATGCCGAAATCGTTTCTTTCCGTGCAAGCCGTAACAACGGCCTTGACTACGGAGAAAATCAGGATCCTTCCGGATACCATCCCATTTTTTGGTTGATTTCTGTTCGTGGAATTTTAAAGCTTTCCATGATACTTACAACTCGTTTTATTACCTCAGTTTTAGCACACGGCGCACAGTGGATCCAGTCAAAAGGAGAGGTCGAACACTATTAGGAAACTTCAAAAGCTCATAACTCCGATTATGCAAAACTTTGAGGTTCTAAAAGTGGTTCCATTGGTTGCCTCGTGAAATTTTCTTCTAAATGCACCCCTTAAAATTTAAAATGTGACGAAATAAACGTCATTCTGTTAAAAATTTCACGTCCGACCTCTCTAATTGACCCCTCCGATCCACTGTGCGACGAGGCGGGTGAATTACATATCACGCGGCGCGCCTTACGCGATTTTTATTTCCGTTTTTGTCAGCAAGTCAACCGGCGGTTGACTGGCTCAAATTTTTAGACTCTATGTACTCTCACAAATTTTCTATGTCTACGATCGATCATACCAACTTAGCGTACCTCCATTCCACGGTTGCAAATTTGACTCAAACAATTTAATTTTTACACGAAGATGAAAGGGTAATATCGCTTTTCAAAATTGTGTTGATTTTTGCATGTAACACCACGAGAGTACTCAGTGGAAAAAGGAAACAACAAGGATTATATATCAAAGAAACAAAAAAATAGCTTGTTCCCAAGCGGGAATAGGTGACTTTAACACCATGGCAATTCGCCTTCAATTTTTAGTATAGGCAATACGTGCTCACGTGGTCTAATAGTGGTATCACCGTAAATATCACGCGTATGCATTGGAACACACACAGGCGCGAAGAAATTACTTGAACGCTTTTTTAGCGTGCATTTCTAATTCTAGGCAATAGGAACTCGCACATACATTATTTGGAAGAATAATGCATCGCCGCAAGGTGGATTGTAAGCTTACGTTTGTGTGGCCTTCATAAATTGGCAAGGCTAAAAAATTACATTCCAACAGTATGATTGAAAACATGAGTATTTTAAGCACTAAATTAAGAAATGTGTGTATTCAAGGAAGGATTAGTTGAAAAGAAATGCTATGAAAAATACAAATGAAAAAATGAATACTTTTTTTTTTCCTTTCGCAATTTCACCACCGATAGCTTAACATATGACGGATCGAAAAACTTACGCCTATCCTGAGGGAAAGTTAAGAATGTCAAGATCGAAAGGACAGGGTTCCTCGAAGGGGCACCGAGTGATAACGGCTAATGCCAAATTTTATTTAAAAATTTACAGCAGAAAATACCGAAACAGGTTTCAACAGGTTCAACAGGTGGTTGCCGCCTCTGGAGGGAGGGGGTGGTTTGGAAATAGTGGGTAGAAAAGGATGTGAAAATTTCCTAAAAATGATAAACATTCTGCAAAGATCTTTATTGCGGATTTCCTTTACAGGAGAGAAAATGCGGCAGAGATATTAACATTTCCTAAAAATGATACGACATCCTGCAATAACCTTTTTTGCGGATTTCCTCTGAGAAGAGAAAATGTGCCAGAGGTGCACAAAATGTTGGGGCAGTTTTCAAAAGGGATGACCTCATATTCCCTCTTTTACTTCGGCTCTATGCTTAGAACACACGGAGAAAAAAACTTCGTGCGTGGGACCCGAAGTTTAGGTCATATGGATCTCTGAAGTTTTCAGATTGAGCATCTGAACACTTAACGTCCAGCTGCTGAGGTTTGGATCACACATCAGAAACTTCAGTTCTTACATCTGGAGTACTTCGGTTTTCACATCCGAACAACTTCGGTTCTTACATCTGAAGTACTTCAGATGTAAGAACTGAAGTTACAGATGTGTGATCCGAACCTCGACAGTCGACAGCTAGACCTAAAGTCAATCTGAAAACTTCTGAGATCCATATGACCTAAACTTCGGGTCCCACGCACGAGGTTTTTTTCTCCGTGTAAGAGGGAGAAATCGCTCATGTTACCGGAAATTCAAGCGTTTCACTGTAAAATCGCACATTGGGCTGTGAGGTAAAAATGTCGTAACCCGGCAAACGGTCAGCGCTTGGGAATTTTCTGCGCCCCTTTGATTGACGCTCCCCTCACGTAAGGGCATATCTCGATTTCCACGTGAGCCCTATTCTCCGTATGATCCTATTTTCCGAGGCTCATGTGGGGATGGAGATACGCCCTCTAGTCGGACGAAATTCGAATGCAATTTTTGGATATTTTTGTGAAGGGTAGGGATTCGATCGACCTGAATCGATCGGAAAGTTGGAACGTGAACCGATCGCCGTGATTCGATCGGCAACCGTGAATCGATTAGCAAATCCGTGAATCCATCGACTAACCCGTGAATCGATCAGTACACGTTTTAACTTTTCGATCGATTTATGTCGATCGAAACGACACCGGTTTTTTGAATAATTTGTCGTTTGAATCGGTGTCGTTCGAATCATGTCGATTTTTCCATCGATGAACTGCAAATCATAGAGAGAAAAAAGGAGGTGTTTGCATTTCGGGCATCTTGGATTTTTTTTGATGACGTAGGTCGGTACAGCGACTTTTATCATCGATTTTCTTGGAAATGGTGTAATTTAAGGAAAAAAGTCATTCTATAAAAAGTGCTTGAAATTATATCATGAGTTGATTTAAGCAAAAAAATGGGACATTATGGTCCGTTTTTCATACTTCGAATTCCGGATTTCGCTGGCCAGGTTGTACCGACCTACGCCACAGGGTAAACAAACCTCAAGATGCACACACCCCCTTTTTTTCTATATGACTGCAAATAATGTGCTGAGGCTTTGCTAGCCAAGAGAGGCGATCTGGAAGAGCTAGTAAGGTGTTATTTCTTAGCCAGTGGCGTGGCGTGAATTGCGATGTATCGATTGTTGTGCCATTTAACCCTATCGTAAAGAATCGATTGTTAAGGTGTTCGCTGCAAACACCCTGTTTATCGATCCTTCCCCATATGTTTAAATGACAGAGCAATCGATATATCGCAATTCATGCCACGCTACTGTTCTTAGCGGAGCCACGCGGCGGAGAAAGGCCGATACAATTGGGCGACAGTGACGGCGGAGGCTCGAAAAAGCAAAAGCGGGTGCCGGGTGCCTACTCTAGAGCTGAATTATAAACGATTAACAGGATTACAGGTGCTTTGAAAGAGCAACGCAATAAGCGCATGCCATTTACAAATTGGGAGCCGTGGCTTCTCTCGCCCGGCCGGAATATTGCGAAATCTCGTGATCACAACTCTCTTGAGGACAATAATGAATCAGGATCTTAAAATCCGTCAGGCTCACGAATACCAACACCGCGCCAGCGCCGCCCGAGCAGATAGCTTCGTCTGCTTTTTGCCCGCCGCTCGCTCGAATGGGACCTTTCCCCTTCCAGGTGGATCTTCACCTTTCGCGCTCACTAAAAAAATAGCTGAGCACGTCGTTCCAGTATGTGAAACAAAACAAATATTTTATTTGAAAAACATTTTGTGGCTCAATTATTTTTCCATTGGAGAAAAACATCTGTAACCGAAATTTGTAATTCAACAGATTTTGTTCTCCTTTTTTTCAAAGAAATGTAGGTAACTTTGTTTTCGATGACCGAGGAATCTGGCCCTAGTCAAGTCCATGGGTGGAACTAGGAATTTTTTGTGGGGGCGGGGGGGGGGGGCGCAGAAGGATATAGAACTTGGGCTAAGGGGGTCTGGGGGGACTTTCCCAGCTGCCGAGGGAGCCCCGGAAATTTGTGAAAACTGGAACGTCTTGGGAGCAATTTAAGGCCATTCGGGCTCACTCATAGCCACTATTTGTACCAAATATTATCTTTTGACATTAGGAAATGTAACCTCCGCGTAAAATAGAGCCTCAGCGACTAAAAACTGAGCCGACAACACCAATGTTTGATGTTTGGAGGAGTGTTTTACAAACAAATTGGCCTAAAAAATGCAAAAAAAAATAAAATTAGAAAAAGTCTACTTAAAGAACTAGGTACTGATGACTTATTCTTTGAGAGTCCGTCGGAAACTCCAATTCTGATTTTCCAATCCGATGTACGGACAGTCGCGCTCCTGAAAAATTTGCCGAGGCAGTTTTTTCTCGTGAATGATCACCATCAATGTCAACGAAATTGAAATCGGACGAAATGAGAAACAGTACATTTAAACTTATTTTAAGGCCACACTCAAGCTTCAAAAATAAGTAAAGTAATGATAAGTGTACAGTAACTAAAGGAGACTTACCAAAATTGCATCTCTAATATTTTTTTTAATATCCTCTATTTTTTGTTTTTTCTCTCTGAAACAGGAAATGAAACAAATAAAATTAGTAGCGAAGACAGCTAGACAGACTAGATCGATATTTTACGACCGCAATGTTTTTTCGGACTGTAGATTGCGATCTTTGGTGCGTGGAGACAAAAGTCGAGACGGTGTTGAGTTCCAAAGAAGGGGTGATGGTTTTAGACCCTCTTCTCTTTACTTTGCGCTTTGTTGTGAAGAGAAATTGATGAAACGAGTGAAAATATTCTTATAACAAAACTTCAAGTCATTTTGTTTATTGGTGACGCCCGCCACACCTAAGAAACGTTCGACCTTTTCCCCCTCTCCCACCCAACTTTGAGGTTATTTTTGAACTTACATCCCCTTAAAATTGCTTTAACGGGCGAAAAAGGTTAACTTCGACCGAACAAATCGATCTTCTAGGTACACGCCTTTCAAATCCAAGTGCTTATTCTGTCTACAGGGTCTAATCTAACAATAAGAAATCGTATGTAGCTTTCATTGTCAGTCTAGATTCGCCGCAGATGTTGCCGTAGGGACTTAAAATTATCCGCGGGTTTTTTCAGCGATTTTGGCCCAATAACGTTACAGCTCTACGGCGCTAACTTCTATAGGTAAAAAACATTTTTATCCCCAGCGTTGATGTTTGCCAAAATAACTTCTCTAAGGTAAAATGTATTCATTTTTAACTAATAATAATAATATTTCCATCTAATATTTGACAAGTGTTTTACTTACTGAGACTTCGAAATACAGCCCCTCCGATTACTTTTTCCGGCCAAAAGGCTTAGTGTCAAATTAACCGCGATTTTCAATTAATCGCGATTTCCATTATCCACAATTTTTCATCATCCGCGATTTTTCATTACCTACAGTTTTCTATTATCCACGCTTTTCCATTATCCGCGATTTTTCAACATCCGCGATTTTTCAGTATCCGCGATTTGCCGTTATCCGCGATAGCTCGGTCCTGGTTAGAGACCGTGCTGTATATTTTAAACGAGCGTTCGAGGCAGTTCATGTTTTCGACTTGCGAATGAAGAATACTAGAAAGGCCTTGTTTACCGCCGTGCTAGGGGAAAACGCCGTGCGAACATTCTAGAGCTGTCAAATCCCCTCCCAGAAATGTTTATTTTTTGGGAGCGTTACGAATATTTTACTTTAAAACTTTCACAGAATTTAGAATTGATCGGGACAGAGTTGCCACAGAATTTAGAAAACGAAATTCCCTGACATTTCCCTGATTTTTCTGACACATTCTGGTGAAATTCCCTGACAATTGAAGATATGCCACACTGCTACAAGACAGTATTAGAAATAGTTTTCAGGCAAAATGTGTTGTTTGAAACGTCGAACCCATTCTACACAGCAAATAGAGGTGTCCCAACAATTTTTCCCTGAGAAATTCCCGGTTTTCCCTGACAGTGGCGACCCTGCCGAAAATAAAATTCTCTGAAAAATTCGAGGAAAATGAATGACAGATTACCCTGGAAAATCATTTGTATCTAAGGAAATTTGGCAACGTCTAAGAGCTCATACGGCGTTCCTCCTCAGCGCGGCAGTTGAGGTGACAGAACTGGATGTTCCAACTTACTATGAGCAAGAGGCATAATCGGCCTGGGTTGTCCGGATACAGCCGTTAGGCGTGCACTTAATCGATTTTGGAGGATGTATACGGAGACTCGGATTTTTTACGTTCGCCGACATCTTCGCCGTCGTCAAAGGAAGTAGCGATGCTTCATAATCACGCTCTGCGCCGACATCCTCATTTTCGGCATCAAGTGACTTCGTGAGTCGAACCCCTCTTCGACCACGTTTCGCGGGATATGACAGAAAATTAACTCGCCTCTATTTCAATGGAGATGTTGCATGTGTGAGGAATTTGCGATTTGACTGTTGATTCTCATCTTAAAGTTCGCGAGAAACACGATGGTGCCACTGGTGTTCTCTGAAATCAACTCCCAAGCTCAAAAAAAGCTCTCAAGTTGAGGCAGAAATGGAGAGGATATCCCACGATATCCTGAGAGTCCACCTCTACATCAAGACAAAAACTCTGCATGCAAAGATAGGGAGCGAATACATTGACAGGACTGCCACTTTATTTGGGGACTCCACAACTGAAAACACGGCATCACTGCTATTGTATTAGCTCCCTATCTTTGCAAGAAGAGTTTGTCTTGATGTAGAGGTGGACTCTCAGGATAGCGTGGGATATCCCCTCCATTTTGGGCCTCAACTTGAGAGCTTTTTTGAGCTTGGGAGTTGATTTCAGAGAAAACCAGTGACACCATCGTGTTTCTCGCCAACTTTTACACAAGAATCAATAGTAAAATCGCAAATTCCTCACACATGCAACATCTCCATTCTGCCATTTTCTGCTAAGATCATGATTCTAAGACAGGGGTGCGGGAGCTTCTTCGCGGTTGCGTGAAAAGGGGAAACCTCGCGAGAAAGGGTCAAATGCGGGACCCCCGCACAAACTACGGCGTTTTAGCGGTAACAAGTCCGATTTTTTGGGTAAAAGGTTTTTTTTCTTACCTTCAGCAGGCAGATTATTGAAATTGATAGAAAGCTATTGAAATTGATTGATTGAAAGCTATAGACAAAGCAAGAAAAAAGAGATATGGAGGGACCCTATCAATGGAGACGGATGGTGGCAATGGACAAAGGCGGTAGGTAAAAAACTAATTAACGGCAGCCCACAAGAGACCCTATTATCGTTGGTCCATCATTTTCTCCCGAAGTCTATGGGAGCCACCCATTTCAACCAACAGGATAGCTCAGTACTCCTTACGTCTTCTTTGGCTACAGCTTTGTCTATCGAATTCAATAATGAGCCCGCTGGGGGGAAGCGATTATGAATTAAGGTTAAAAATGGGGAAAGGTTGCACGGTAGCCATAGTGCTTTCCGTTTTACCTCTCAAAATGTTCAAACTTTTCATTTGACATTTGAAATAAGATGTCACCGCCGAATATTTGTACAAGTAAAGCGTCCCTCCTCACCATTTGCGAGTTGGAATGAATCCATTTCTCCATACAATGTTCGTTACGACTCTATTTTTTTCTGCCTTTTTTTAACAGGATCGAGGCGCATTGAAAATTGGGCAATAATGCAGAGATGCTTTCTGGAGGCAGAGAATCAGTAGTAACTTTTCTTGAACTAAACTTTTACATAAGAATCAACAGTCAAATCGCAAATTCCTCACACATGCAACATCTCCATTGAAGCCAACCGCCATACAACATTTCGGCATCTGTGTCTCTTTTGCATTCAGAAATGATGGCATGATCTTGTACAATCATCGATCAGAAACGAAAAAAGAAGCATTCGTGAAAATTACTTACTCTTCACTAAATCCATTAACGTGCAATATCCTCATTTGCTTGACAATTGTGCTTTTGCCGGATTCACCAGCACCTGGAGACAGAAAAGGTAAACAAATTTTTAGACACATTACTTTAGTATTGAGAAATCTGAGAAAAGTTGCGATGAATCGAGCAAAAGGGCCCATAAAGTAGAAATTCTTCTCAGTATAGCGAAAAAACCGATCTGAGGATAAAAATATCAATACTCGAGTTTCAAAGCTGGTCCAATACTCTAAAGATCTATCAAAATTTTAACTCATGATTTGCATCGTTAATGATTTAATAAGGTTCAGAGCGAATCGTAACAAGGACTCTCAACTCCACCGGTAAACTTAATTAGGGTCTTCCTTAAATGCGCGAATTATCGTTCTGTAAGTTTAAAATGATCGTAAAGCATCTACTTTTGAAATTTTTGGGTGTTGTTTTCGCCGAATGATGTAGAATAAAACTTTCAGTCAGGCCCTTATTTGAGTTTTAGAAAATAGTGGGAAGTTACATCTTGAGAGTTTTCAAAAACACGTTATCATGAGAAAAAAACTTAAGAGGGCTCCAGGGAATTGTTCTGATACGTCAAAAGCCATCACTTCATTTTTTTTTTTTTTTATTTTTTTTTGTGCAGCGATCATTTTGCAATTGTAAAACATTTCCTAGAAAATCTCTGAAAAAATAATCATTCCATTTTCAGGCAGATACAAAACTTTTAACAACATTCAAAATTAGGATGTAAAATTTAACCACGAAATATTTTGAAATTACGATAGTACGAAGTACCATCCTAGTGAAACGATGAGAAATTAAGGAAGAATTAAAACTACCTTCCATCAGGATGCTCATTACGAACAATTTCTATTCCACGCACCATAACTTAAGGTCAGTAAGTAGTGCGAAATGATTGAGGTTCTGAGAATTTTCGAAAAAACGTCAAAAGTCCAGCTCTCACGGTCCAACTTTTCCGCGAACTTAATTGATTGAAAAGTTTGACCGTGCGATACTGGCACAAGAAAACAAAAATCAGACAAGAAGTTAAATGGAAAGTTGAATGTGACGTCATACACAACTTTCCAGCCAATTGGATAAGAAGTTTGAAGAAAATGTGTCACAAAATCTTCCACCCGACTACCGAGTCGGCACAACATATACAGGGTATCCCGAAGTTAAACGCGAATTGTTACAGTTTCGCTTTCGGGGATCGAAATAAGACCTTTTTGCTCTTGTTGCATCGTTATCCCAAAACATTCCTCCCTCCAGAGTTACAACCCCTCGAAATTTGGGCCAAAAGCCCAGTTTTTCTGGATTGCTGGAAACCCTGAACAAGCTTTCCTCAAAAAATTAAAACAAGACAGGAGATTTGTAACGTCGCAACCCGAATAACATGGTTTAATTAGTAGTTTCACCATCAATATATCGACGATGAAGCTGCAAAAACGCGTGAATCTCGTTTACAGTGTATCAAAATATCTGCACCCACTTTATTTCATCGAAGAACAGCGAACTACCAATGTAATTGCTGAATATTTTCTCAGGAAATACTTCACTCAGGCGGAGATGGATCTAGCAACATAAGCGTACCTAGGTGATTTTGCTAGGGAGGGCTTGGCCCCCCTACCACCGGGGGGTCTGGGGAGTATGGAATACCCCTCATTCCAAAGAGGGGTCCGGGGGTCCTCCTCCGGATACTTTTTGAAATTTTAACCCGGTTTAAACGTATTTCGAGCAGGGCCGGATTCACCTACTTGCCGCCCATGGGCCGCTAGTATTTTGCCACCCCCTTCTCATTCGTTTTGAAACTCGATAAAAACCATCAAATGAACGGGCCAGCGGGGGAGGGATGCATAAGACGCATTTACTCGTGTTGAACACATTTATTGGGAAAGCCCTGTCAACACTACTGGCAAAAATTCACGTAACTTGGCGCGAAAGTTAAGTTCCGTAAACCTATCTCTGTGTGGACAAGGCCATCCATTCATAAGAAATGAACGAAACAATTATGAAAGAACAAACATAAATGAATTGTATTTTGCAAAAAGGAACCACTAGCATTGCAATGTTGCTAAGATTGTTCAACTTCTTTTGTCTTGGAGGAAAAACCCGATTATCCCTTAATAGTTTTTATTTTACTCGCTAAAAACTGTAAATTTAAGACAAAAATTACCATCTAAATTTCATAGTTTTTCACAATTTCTGCAATTTTGTTGCAAAGGATGAAGTTGCACAATCTTAGCATCATACAAAATGCAATCCAAATGTGGTTCAATGATTTTAACTTCCGCCGCCGCGCCGCGCAGACCGCACCGTGTTGGACGCAATGCGTGAAGTATTCACGCAGTCTTGCAGGCGCTATCCGTTTCACGCTTGCCGCAATGACCGCACTGTGATTGATGCAATGCGTGAAGTATTCGTGCAGTCTTGTAGGCGCTAATATGTGTTACATGCCGATCGCCGCGCCGAGGGCTTCTCCTTTTCATCTCAAGTCCTCGTTATCATTTCTCTCTAAGTCGCGCCGTTCTAGGCCAAATTGCTGGTTTAGTTTCTCTCGTAACTCGACTTATTGAGGGTGCTGTCTCTTGTCGACGGTGAAACTACCGGACTACGGGTAGGGTGTCCACTAGGGTGTCCCTTATTTTTGAAATTTGAGAAAAGTTAAGCTCCCCAGGTCTCAAAACGTGCTATGCGGTGTACAAATAAGGAATGTTTTTTGGAAAAAATTTTAAAAACATTTTTAGGACTCTCTCAAGCGCCCTAAAGGGCGTCAGTCGAAAATGTTCATTTCTGGTAGAGTGGATAGTCAGTCCTAGGTGAAATTGACGAATTAACGCCTGTAAGGCAAAAATTTGGTCCGTTTGGTCGTATCTTTGATCGTTCAGCCGGTAAACCGACTTAAATGGGCGGGAAGTCGAGCCGCGCGCCGCTGACCGAGACAAGCTTTGCATCGCGCGGCCGCCGATTTCAAAAATAGGGGACACCCTAGTGTCCACTGGTGCCCTGTCATTAAAATTCCTTGCTTCCTTAGTACCTTTTCCTTGCTTTTTCCTTACTTCCCCGAAAATTCCTTTTTTGGCGATTCTCAAAAATCTTTGCTTCTTCCCAACCATTTCCTCACTTTTTCCTTCCTTCACACGCATTTTTAACCATATTCGGATTGGAAATGTGGAATGATGGAATGACTAAGGAATAAACCGAAAAACACGAGGAACCGAGCCGGGATGTTGATTATGGATTATGTTAGGAAATCGCATACGGCCAAGGCTTCTTTCTGAAGTTGGTTGCAAAAAACTCGAATTTCCGTATCTTTTTACCGAAAATCCGTACCTTTTCCGTACTTCCGTACCGGCCTTCTGAAATCCGTGCTTTTTCGGTGTACCCGTACTTCTTCCATGCAGGAAACACCCTAAGCGTATCTCATTAAAAATCTTCGCTCCCATTTCATTTTTTTGAAAGAGAACAAATCAGTATCATTCCTTGAAGTTTTCACGGAATTTTCTTTGTGAAGAGAAGACGAACCGCAGACGTTTTCACAATTTGACGTAGAGTAGTTTTCCGATTAAAAACAGAGTACAACAGGCAGTCTGCTTAGTCGCAAACCGAGATACGTGCTCAGGTAGTTCCACCGTCGATACCCGTTTGACGCCGGCAAAAAATTCATTTTTTACGGGTAAAAGTTTTTTTCTTCCTTTCAGGAGAAAGATTCTTGTTATCTACTTACGGGGGACTAGTTACAGGGTGTCTACTGAAAGAGCCTGGCCAAAAATCAGTACTTTCTCAGTACATTACCAAGAAATTCAGTACCTCCACAACAGAAAAATTCAGTTCTCTTTTTAGTAAGTAAGTAGCTCCTTTGACAAAATTCGAAAAATTTCAAAAATTTGAATTTCTCGCTCAAATTGCGACAAAAAGTACAAAATAATTAAATAAATTCCGGACCTTCTTGTGAAATTCCCGAACTTTTACAGTACTTCCGGACCGCCCTTAAACGATCAGTACTATTTCCAGATCTGTAGACACCCTGAGTTATCAACATTTTGGTGGGAGATGAATTGCGGGGGGGGGGGGGGGGGGCGCTTGAATGGAGATGTGTGAGGGATTTGCGATTTGACCGTTGATTCTTTTGTAAAAGTTCGCGAGAAAAACGATGGTGCCACTGGTTTTCTCTGAAATTATCTCCCAAGCTCAAAAAAAGCTCTCAAAGTGAGGCTAAAATGGAGGGGATATCCCACCCTACCCTGAGAGTCCACCTCTACATCAAAACAAACTCTCCATGCAAAGATAGGGAGCAAATACATTAGCAGTGATGCCGTGTTTTCAGTTTTGGAATCCCCAAAAAAAGTGGCAACCAAGCTACTGTATTTGCTCCCTATCTTTGCATGGAGAGTTTGTTTTGATGTAGAGGTGGGCTCTCAGGGTAGGGTGGGATATACCCTCCATTTTGGCCTCACTTTGAGAGCTTTTTTTGAGCTTGGGAGATGATTTCAGAGAAAACCAGTGGGGCCATCGTGTATCTCGCAAACTTTTACAAAAGAAACAATGGTCAAATCACAAATCCCTCACACATGCAACATCTCCATTTGGCACTTGCTAGACCCCTAGAATACCTACCTATTCCTATTCTTCTCCTATTCTTCTGTACCTATTTCTCTTTCAAAAAGAAAAAGGAAAAAAAAAGAGATACTTCATTGGAATGCCTACGCAGCGTTCTTCCTTGACGCCTGAACAGAGCGATATCCGACGGAGTGGACAATCAGTCCGGCCAGAATGTGACGGGGCAGAACCTAGGTTCAGTGATGGCACTTGCTACCGAGCACGGTCGGTCCATCGGCGCTTCCACTCCTTCCCCGGCATACAAACTGTCTCATTAGTAATTATTTCAACTTCGATACTCGCTGCCGCCCACCCTTGCGCGGCTCTCCGTCGTCTCATCACGTGGCAGCCGGAGAATTTGCAGCGCCTCTCAGTGGATCGAGTCGAATAGAGAGGTCGGATAAGACATTTTTAACTGAAACTGCAAATTTTGATGAATAGGATTGCATTTTGCAAAAAGGAACCAGAAGCATTGCCTCGTTGCTAACATTGTGCGACTTCACCCTTTGCAATAAAATTACTGTAATCATGCAAAAATATGGAATTTATAAAATTACTGTAATCATGCAAAAATACAGGGTGTACCAAAAGTCCGTCCCACCCCTGCTAACTTTTGAACGAATTGAGCTAGGGTAATGAAACTTTGGGAATGTTCCTATCTCAAAGAGGACCATCTTTTGGGGGGGTCAAAATTTTGGTCCCCCCTCAGGGGGGGGCGCGGGGGGCCCCCAACTTTTTTTTTTCAAATGGCAACCCCTATCTCGTGGTACCTCATTTGAAAGAGCATAAAAAACTAAGAATTTTGGCGCAAACCGCAGATCAATATCTTAATTTTTGACCGAGTTATGATAGGTCAAAGGTCAAATTTGACCTATTTTCAAAGAATCATAACTCCGGTTCAAATTATCGTAAAGAAAAAAATAACACGGGAAAATTTACCAAATTGTGTCAGCTTTTAAGTAAAAATTGCAGAAATCACTTCGATTTAATTTAAAGGGGGGGCTCGGACCCCCAAATACGTCAATTCAAAGGTCATTCAATTTTACCGCGAAATAAGCCAATTTACCCTAGATTTGCCTCCACATTATCTCAGTAAGGCCAAAATCAGTTCAACATTACGTTGGCAAGTCCCCAAATTTCGGGAAAAGTTAAAAAAAAAACGAAATTTAAACGGTCAAATTTAAGCACCTTAAATTTCGTTTTTTTTTAAACTTTTTAATTTGAACCGGAGTTATGATTCTTTGAAAATAGGTCAAATTTGACCTTTGACCTATCATAACTCGGTCAAAAATTAAGATATTGGTCTGCGGTTTGCGCCAAAATTCTTAGTTTTTTATGCTCTTTCAAATGAGGTACCACAAGATAGGGGTTGCCATTTGAAAAAAAAAAGTTGGGGGCCCCCCGCGCCCCCAACTTTGACCCCCAAAATTTTGACCCCCCCAAAAGATGGTCCCCTTTGAGATAGGAACATTCCCAAAGTTTCATTACCCTAGCTCAATTCGTTCAAAAGTTAGCAGGGGTGGGACGGACTTTTGGTACACCCTGTATGGAATTTACATGGTAATTTTTGTCTTAAAGAGCTTGATGCAAAAACGGCTTTTTTCGCCCCCCCCCCCCCCTGGAAGTTCTTCAGACTTTGTCTATTGATTACTCATACTTGAGCGCTTCTTTTCCCAAATTTTCAGACTCCCAAAAAATTTTGGGGGGAGCTAGGGGGGGTGGAAGTCAAAACCTGTGAACCTCGATATCTCTTGAACAAAGAAAGATATCGAGGTCCGGTTTGGACGAAAAATCGTCTAAAATTGCATACTTTAAGATTCTAAAAGTCGAAATCCCGATATCACATTTTTAAGTCAACATATGTGCTTTTTTCCAGTTTTTATGTCTAGAAAAATTCTTTTAAACGAAAAATTTACAAAGATCTCAATTTTTTATTTGAACCAAAACCAGTTTTTTTAATTGTTCGTCTTTTTCCGCATCCAACGAGTGGTCCATTAAGCTGGGGAACCAAACGGTTCCGGAGTTATGATCGATTGAAGTTTCCGCTCAACGCGCGCCGACCGATTTTCGCGCGCCAAAAAGTCGGATTTGACTGTTATTAGATCAGATTGAATGTTCAAACTGAGCAAAATGCTTTATTAGGGACTCTTGAGAGTCGCTGAGTTCAGAAATTACAGATACTTCCAAAAAATTCACGTTTTTAAAATTGCAGCTTCGGCCAGGACCACTGAGCGACCGGTCGGCGCTAGTGGGCCTCTAAAATAGCGCTGCGGAGCTGTAATTGCGGAAAAAGACGAACAATGCGTTGTGGATGCAGAAAAAGACGAACAATTAAAAAAACTGGTTTTGGTTCAAATAAAAAATTGAGAACTTTGTAAATTTTTCGTTTAAAAGAAATTTTCTAGACCTAAAAACTGTTAGTTAGAAAGTTAGGTTTCGTGAACCTATCTTTACGTGGACAAGGCCTTCCATTCATAAGAAATGAACAAAAATTATGAAAGAACAAACATAAATGTGGATTAATGATTTTAACTTCCGCCGTCGCGCCTCGCAGACCGCGCTGTGTTTGACGCAATGCGTGAAGTATTCACGCAGTCTTGTAGGCACTATGCGTCTCTCGCTGATCGCGTTGTGTTCGCCGCAATGAGTGAGGTATTCATGCATTCTTGCAGGCGCTATCCGTTTCACGCTGTCCGCAATGACCGCACTGTGTTTGGTGCAATGCGTGAAGTATTCGTGCAGTTCTGTAGGCGCTAGTATGTGTTACATGCCGATCGCCGCGCTGAGGGCTTCTCCTTTTCATCTCAAGTCCTCGTCATTATTTCTCTCCAAGTCGCACCGTTCCGGGCCAAATTGCGTGTTTGGTTTCTCTCTAAACTCGACTAATTAAAGGTGCTGTCTCTTGTATCACTGAAAGACGACAAAAGTAGAAATTACTATACTCTTTGAAAATTAGTGATTTTGTCGCCTTTTCCCGTTTGTAATTTTTTTTTTCTAAATCCGAATCGTTTTTATACCTACATTTAAAAAATATTGCAAAATTTGCCGCCATGGGCCGCGGCCCATGTGGCCACCCCCTTAATCCGGCCCTGGGTAGCAGAGTGGAGCACTGCGATCTCACTTACGCGTCACGTCTCGCGCCGTCAATTTTGTAGATGCAACACGGACACCCATCGGGCACGGATAGTTGCATCTCTCGCCGTCATCAGCGCGCTTCCTTTCTCATGCTCTATTTCAATATCGTGTGATAAGTTAAGTAATGGATTTTGAACCGAGAAAAATCAAGGCAAAGCTGCCTACCGGCCAGCACATCAATTTACAGGGAAAGAGGGGAAGAGCACAGCCAAAAATCCACCTACAACTACTACCTACGGTTGCAGTTTACAAAAGCCTCTCAAAAACAACAACGCTGGAGCCACAAAATAAGTACATATCGAGGGTGAAATTGCATAAATGCCTTGGCTATGTACCTTAAAAGTGGACTGATGTGGCTATTAACTACAGTGGTGTCCGATGTCTCTATAAAATTTCGCTACCGAAAACCATGGAAATCTATGATCTGGTCAGTGTCAGCAGTAGCTGAAAACTTTTTCGAACTGCTGCCAACACGAAATGCCTCATTTATTCTTCATTTAAGTGACCAAACTTTTCTTTCACAGTGAAGATTTCTAAGGCAATTTTGACAGCTAAATATAAATATTACTCAAGTCGTTTCAACCGTTTTTGATTATTCTTGGTAGCCATAATAATATATAGACCTGAAAAAAGTACATCCGCAGCAAGAAGCTGTTGAGTTTGAAGCAGATGTGGAGGGACTGCAATACCAAAGTCACTTAGCAAGGAGCTTTCCATTAATAGAGCAAACAAAAGCGAAAATCAACTTTAGTGCATGAATCGAAAGTACTTGGGTACGAAGGATAGAACATAAATTAGTAGATTGGGATTTATTCCAAAAAAAAAAAAGGCGTGCACAAATTCCTAAAAAATTGAGTTAAAATTCCTAAAAAGGAACAAACCTAGATTGCAAAGAGATAAAATCCAGGAAAGGGAGGTTTAAAGTGAGTTGAAAGTGAGTAGTTTTGAATTCTACTAGTCATAAATTTCTGCCAAAAATTCTTCCCGTAAAAATTCCAAGTAGAGAAAAACTATTTTGAACAAGAAGATACTCATTAAACTTTGCTTCTGACATGTATGGAGGTATAAAACTTCAAACCTTTATTTCTCAGTTTGAACTTGATGCGTTCCTGTTAAACTGAGTGAACATGGTCTCTCTCTCTAGAAATCTTGAAAATCTGCACTCATTGGATTTCACTAGACAAAGATGATATTAAAATCATCATTTGTGGCAACCAATAGATTAGGGAGCTAACTGATAGTAATCACAACAATAAAAAATACAGGATGGCTGGTGGGGAGAGCGAATGTGTGCAACTAGGTATGCACTGAGGACAAAACATTAACCCACCCGGAAACTGCCAGAACATTGCAAAAATCATTGATGCAGCAATAGTTTTGGCAGTGATATCAAAACGGAGTTTTGACACCCACTTTTGACAGGGCACGAACTCCAGAAAATGTCAATACGCCCGTGTCATAGTAGCTGAATATATATCAATAATTTTGCTAAGGTGCAGAGACGTAAAAATGATAAAATCCTGACAAGTCTATTACTACAACAAAACAACCGAACTTATCAACTTGGATAGGGAGATTTGGAAGTTCGCGATTGATTGAGCCAAGGTTTATCATAATGACCCAATACAATAGGGTGAATTTAAGTGGGTTCAGAAATGACACTGCACACTTGGACTGAAAATTTGCAACTCTTACTGCTTCAATCAGTCCTCTTTTCAACCACAAGCGCCAGTTGGTAGTTATAACTAGGATGTTACGCTGCAGCAGGGATACCTGAGGTCAGATCTCTTATCAACAACATTTTGAGGTTAGCTTGATTTGATAAGCTAATATTCTGCAACAACCTAATGCTGCTGAATTGAGATACAGATCTGGCGCGATTAACCAACCAAATCGGACTGCATATTCATAAAAGTGGAGGCAAATAACATTAGTGAGCAGGGGATAAAACACAGTCGGAGGGACTAAACCATGGCCACAGAAGGCGGTATCAACTGGGCGGTAGCTCAACATCTGAGTGCTCCAGGAAAACAAGTCTCCTGGGCCACATAAAAGATGGTATGCAAACTAGAAAAGGAAACAACATACTTTTCGCGACATATTTACCGCGGGCAACGAAATTTTGGCTAGTTATAATAAAGATAAAAGACAATATGGCTGACAGTAAGAATGTTTTGGGGAATGTAATGAAGAATTGAGAGGAGCATAGATGATTACCTAGAAGTAAAAGTCTGTGTGTTGCTCTGTAGATTTGCTTGTCTTTCTGTAGCTGTTGATTGATCTTCTTATTAGTCTCCTTCCCTTTTTTACTTTCTTCATGGTCCGCTTTTGAGCTCGCACTTCCAAAACACCCCATAACATTAGGCCAATTTATTATGGTCGTCAGGCAGCAGAAGTGAGATCCAAGCTGCCTTTCGTTTACCGCGAGATTCCCTATTTTGTGCCGGAATTATTGCACGCACTGAATTTCACGAATATTTTCGATCGCGGCACATTTTGAGCATCGTCGCAACACAACACCACCGGTTTTCAATAACACAAAACATTGATAAAATCGATCACGTACGCCATTTCGCACGGTGACTGCACTCGCTTCTCTCAGCTGCACTTTACCATAATCCTTGCCACAGTCTGAGGTGTCTCGCCAGCAGTGCATTGTGGGTGGACTATCACAGATTTTCGAATCCGTTCCTTCCCATCGCTCTTTTTGCCGCCTCGACCGCGCGCGGCTGCTCCCGTTTTCAGCTCATCATCAATTATTTACACATGTACAATGATTACAGATCATTTTACGTGTCATCATACTTTCCTCCTTTTTTTTTTTTACTATTTACACTCATCATTCATACTCTACACCGCGGAGCGCGCAACCCCCCCCCCCCCCCCCCTCTGCCCTCGAATAGAAACTATCTTAAAAGAACATTACTTAAATTATTTTTTCAGAATTCCATTTTCTGCCGATATTGAATTACTTTTATAGAGGCATACTTCACTAAGAAAAATTTCACCCCCCCCCCCCCCCCTCCCCCGGCTCCCTGATGATATACTGCCCAGCTCGGCATATCAGATTGTTTTTGCACTTCAGAAAAATTTCACTAATTTTTGTCTTTAAATTTGGAGTTACTTGTATGTAGGCATACTTCACTGGGAAAAAATTTCAACCCCCCCCCCCCCACCCTCCTCCCTTATGATGTACTTGCTGCTTCCCAGCTCGTAGTTATTCACCCTACAGCAGCATACTAGACTGTTAAATATGAACTTCAGAAAAATGTGAAAAAAATATTAAGATGAAAGAGTTAAGAAATTCCTCTTGTTCTTTGATAAGTAAAATTCACTTGAACTTTACTTTAGAAAAGAAAGATAAGCATCTAAATTTAGTTAAAATGATAAAAGTCACACAAATTGATACTACCCAAAGGAATTGCAAAATAATAGCAAACTAAAATCTTGCACAGATTTTTCAGTAAAATTTACTAAAATAAACTGAGAGGAAACTCATAAGAGTGCGAGGTGGCATTTTACTTTTCAAAAAGAAAAAAAAATTGTCTTTAACCCCGATATTATACCTAACTTTTTTAAGAGTTTGCTCTTAGAAATTTACAAGTTCCTTAACTCTTTTTTACTCGCAGCCAATGTTACTATGGTGAGACTTGCAAACCTTCTTTGAGTGCTGAACACGTAAATGAATCTGAATAATAAAAAATTACTTACCTGGTACAACTAATGCGATAAATTCAAAATTTCCAATTCTCACATGCGAGGTGTACACATCATGTCTAGTGAGATTTTAATCGTGAACAAATATGGACTTGGGGTCAGCTCTTGCTTAATTTGGAGGGAGAAAAACACGTACCTCAGCTCGTTAGCTCCCTTGCTTATTTTATGTCTTGAGAGAGATGAGAGCATCCAGTATTTGAGTTAATTTTTTAACCAGAATAAGTGTAAATTCTTCAAAACAAAAACAGAGGAATCACACAAAATATTAGTGCAAATAATTAGGAAACAAGAATCCTGAGCGACAGTTTATACGATCACACATCAAAGATGTTTTTTACATCAATTTTATTTTTTAATTTTGGAGAGAATACTTCAAAATTTGTGTAAGCATCTAAACTTGAGTTGTCGACATCTCTTTGTTGGGGCTCTACCCTACATTAATGTATTAATTAGTAAAGGTACTGATCATTTTTCTAAAAGACGACAAATAAAGTACTTCAAACTGATAGGGTCACCCACAGAGCTCCTTCAAACGTGCTTGTATATTACAACATTTTTCAAAAGTTTGGGGGTAAAAAAAGTATAAGTCACCAGGAGTGAATAATAATATCTACTTTTGGGTGTCAAGTTAATGGACACTAAACTTAAATTAGGTAATTGGCAATTCAAATTGATCCCCATACTCCAACCATGAGAGAAAAATAAGGAGATTAAAATTTTCTAAAGGGAAAGGACCTAACAAAGACAACCTGCAGAGACGTCTAGTCAGGGCTTAATTAAGTAGAGTCACCTGTAGAAAAAGAAGTGACTAAAGATCAAAATTTCAATGGAAAAATGGGTGGATCTGTACAAAAAAAATTATTTTGATAAATACGCAATAGCTTGGGCTTTTGCATGTTTAAGTTTTTCAAAAGAGAGCACTTTTTTTCCACTCATCTCAAATCTTTTTCAACTTCTTTCCGGTTCGGGTAAACTGAACTCCCGTATACACAGCGTTATTTTCAACACATTAAGCTAGTTACACCTTTGGGATTATGAATGTATGATGTGTACGTATTGAGGAAAATTCATGAGTCCTTCATTTTGTGTCAAAAATTTAGCTCTGATTACAATAATGGTAAAAATGCTACGGTAGAAGGTTATTCAACATCTGTTAATTGATAAAAAGATCAAGAAAATGGATGCATTTAATTATTGGCAATAAAACAAAGTCAAAGCATCTATCTCTTTTTTTTTGATCAAGTCTTTGAGCTACCTTCAAATTATGGAAAGGTAAAATCAGCATTACTCTTGAGTACTCATAAAAAGGAAGAAGATGTTATATGATGAAACGAACAGAGGCTATCTATTTGTACACTTTAGGGAGAGAAAATGTTACCAAAAGCTTTGAAATTTTTGACTGAAGGAGTCTAATTTCAGTGGCTGAAGTGCAGAACCATGTATCTCTATTGCAATGTTTCAAAATTTCGGCTCTTATCTTATTTTACTAAGAAAAACAAGCTGACTTCAGAGCTTGAAAAATATTTTGCAGACAGAGAAGAAAAATTAGGGAAGTTTACAAGAAATAAAGTTGAGTAAGTTTTCAAAGAAAAAATAAAGTATGACAGGAAGTCTGCAACATTACAAAAGGAGATATGTGGTTTCACACTTTGCCCATCGAATTACAGTATGTAGTTTAAAGAATGGACAAAAAACAGGAAATATGATGAAAAATCAATATGATCCACTTTAATAGAGCATTCAAGATAAAAATTTGTTGACTAAAGATTAGTTAGTATATTTACTAAAATGATTAAGGTACTGGATTTAAACGTAATAGGACGAATGTTCGCCCTTCACTTATAGTTGACAGACAATCTGGGGGTGTATATACATTCATAGACATTAAAATACAAATCGTAGTCATAGTATCACATATTATAAAGAATTGAAGATAATATCAGATTACAAAAATTAAGGAGCTTGCAGAGAAAATAAATGCAGCTTTATTTAGGCGCCTCTTAGGTATTCATTTGAATGAAAATCTACCTATTCGGCAATTGAAGGTAAAAATTTACATCAGCAAAAAAGAAGCAGGGGCAACTTACTTAAGTCTGTTTTAAAAAGGTCAAAAATTTAAATACAATTTGTTACTGTTGAATTTTTACACAATTTGCACTAGTTCAAAAGACTTCCTTCACAATAATTTAGGCTTGACTTTTTCAATAAAACGTAACAAAGAACAAGGATGTGAAACTTGGAACTTGGTACTTAAAAACAAATTCCTTAAAAGAATTAGCAGAAGCGGCGTTCCTTCGATAACATGGAACAACAGTGCATGAGCATTATTAGACCATTATAACGAATAGTACAGCGGTCAAAGTATTTTACAGAGAAAATACAGGAAGTGGCAATAAAAGAATAAAAAATGAATACACCTCTCTACATCAAAGCAAATAAGCACAGATCTAAATTAAATGACATTTTAACAAGATGGGGCTGACATAATATGGGATGAAGCAATATGTGCATCAAGCTGCCGCCTTATTCTCATAGAAACTAGCTGTCACAATTAAATCTCCAGATGTTTCGAACAAACTAAATGATTTTACTGAACTTTTCAAATAGTGAATATCTATAAAAAACTGTGATTACTTCTGGTCATTTGAGCAGCAATTTTAACATTAAAAAACTGTTCTGCATGGAAAGCTTTCCAAACTATTCAACTACATAGATTAACCCTGGAAACAATGATTACTTTACAATAATAATCTCGCTCCTCCATTCAGAAAAAATTCTCTTGATGTGTGACTTCTGATGAAATCCCCAAACGTTTTCCAAAGAAAAGGATCCGTGCACAGCTATCAAACTGAGGCCTGTAAAACCTAAGCTTGAATACCTCAAAATCATTACACTGAACTGCTAAATGCTTAGAGCTTTAATTTATGACATTAAGAGGACTGACGTGAGAGAGTTTCATTAAATAAAATCGGAGAGAAGTATTCTCTTGAGAATTTTACTCATTCGTTTTCATGTGTTCCTTGACTCAAGACTTTTAATGCAAAAATAAAAATAAAAAAAAATTACTGCTACTGCGTCCTGTTACAACATTCAAGGTTTTCTGACAGATACAGAGTTTTAAAAAAACCCATTGCATAAGTTCCATTGAATTAACATAACAGCAGGCAGAAATTTTACAATTACTACAAACTTCTGGGCAGACCTTTGGACCACTCTCAAAAAAGAAATATACTATAGTTCAGTGTGAAATTGACTTTTTACAGAGTACAAGCTCCAAAGATAGTTATATAATAGTAATAAGTAATAATAAATAAAGGCATACATTCTAAAATAAATAGATAAGTAAATGAATCCCTACACTTAGATGCATGTAGTTATAAATGTAAATTATATGATAAGATGAAGACACTTATCAAAAATAACTAAATATCAAAACATTTCCGAACCAGAATGAAAAAGACTGGGGAAAAAATTCAGTGAGAGGGCAAAAGCAGTAACTACCTTCGAGAACTAGGATGAATATCGACTTGGTAAAATTCCTGCAATATGTTTGAAGAGGTAAGGAATAGAATCAAAATATTTGACTCCCCCTAAAACCAAATAACCATATGGATAACTACATAGTACTTATGGCACATAGAATTTGTAAAAACGGTCCAACATTTAGATTCCTTCATGATGATAACCTTATTTTTTAGATAACACGAGACAGAAAGATTCCACTTTGAGCTAGTAACTCATGTAAATTCAATCAGCAATCAAATTAATGAAAGGTGGGAAAATGCTGCTTAAGTATTTAATATATTTTGTGTTAAAAGAAGTTCTGGAATAATGCGTCTATGTGTCATTGTTAAACTTAACCCTCCTTACCTCCAATGTCAGCAGACAAAAAGTAGATGGAGATGGAACTTACTGTCTAGTCATGGGACACTGAATGCTCAAAAGTTTCAACCTAATCAATTATAACTTCACTTTAGTTTCACAAGTAATAGAGGTTGGTGATAAAAAAGAAAGAAAACTCTTAAATCAAGAATTACAAAATGATGACTTAAAACTTTCATGTTCAATGACTTCTTTGTGACTTGATTTAAAACTGAATTTACGATTCTGCTTTACAAAATTTGAGGGAAGAAAAACAAGAAAAAAGAGAAAGGAAAAAACCTGTTGCTCTTCAGTATTTATCACCTACGGGAGACACAATTCAAATCAATTTTAGGATAAATACTCTGAATAGAACATGAATGAAATAAGCAACATTTACATGAGAAAAAAAATCAGTTTTCAAATTTTTTCATTAACATCAACATGAATTCTACTGAAATTTTTTTTAAAAAAGAAAAAAGAAAAAAAAAGAGTTTTACTAGGACATTCAAAAATTTCTCTATAACAACTGAGACAGAATAACAACAAAATTATTTACTTATGCCAAAAATCTGCACAATTTCAAAGGAAAAGAGCCTACGTATATACGACAAGCATGGATGAAATCCATTCAATCTCCTATAAGTCTCAAGCCTCCTAAAAAGTAAGGAGCACCATTAATTTGAAAGAAGTGCCCAAATTTGGACAGTGTCCTTCATTAACGATTAAAGTATGAATAAATGAGAAAACTAGTTAAATATATTTTACAAAATGATTGGATTGATGCAAAAATTGGAACAACATCAATCCACATAGGTCAATCATTACGCATCTTATTGAGGCCCATTTCCCTGGATGACCTTCACTCAGCCAACAAATGTATGATGTAGAATTGACTTCTCCCACACATCTCATGCATTGCATTTAAACTTCCCAACGCCAATGCACAGAGGGATCTCAAAACTTTTCTATGGGAATGACTGACCTACGTGGATTGGTCTTAGATTAGAATTTTTCAATCTGCAATGTTTCTACCCTATGAATACAGAAACTTTTGGCAGCACGATCTTAAAATCAATGTTCTTACGCATTACAGACTAATTGCATCTATTTGAACATCTGCTTATTTTTCTTGGTGGACACCACACTATGGACTTCGGTCTACACAGTGCTACTAGTGCTATTGATGTATTATACAAAAGAAAAAAAATTACTGAGGTTTGGCCGTCAGCAACAGTTCCATCAAAAATAAATATACTTGGAACCTGCTACATATTTAATGTAGCTCTCCCTGCATTATTTTCAGCTTTCCTCTTTAATGGTCAATCACAAGGATGCCTGGAGAGAGGAATTTTAAGAGGGGGGAAAAAAAGGCTGATGCAGCAGATTAAGTTCAAAGGCCCATCAAAAGAAATACAAAAGGAGATCTACCAATTCATACTAAACTAGAAAATCCAAGGCGATTAATGTGTAACTTCCTGTTCCAAATTTATAGATTCACTTGGCATTAAGGAGTTGCACACACTGCACAATTGATCGGCCTAAGTGGTACACATTCTAAGAGATCCATAAAAAGTGCACTGAAACGACTAACATTGACACAAGATGGATAAATACACGAGTTACACTTCACTTAGCCTACATTCACTTGATTCTTGATTTAGTTTCTGATTTTGAAACATTGGCTGAAACATTTTCAGACCGAATTTTGCTGGAATTTCAGGAGCACCTGTTATCCTTCGTCGATGAGGTGGGTTTGTCAAAAATTTGTAGGAGAGTGCTAGTGTTGTCTTGTAATAAAGCATCTAAATCAACTTCTTGAAGATTAATACCGTGGGCAGCACCTGTAAAATAATAAAAGATCTTCATGAGTCAAACATCTTGGGGAAATGAAATGTGCAAAATGAACAGCAGTTGGCGAAAAAAAGCTAACTACATTGAGAGCTTTCAAAAACCATATGCTTCTCAGGTTAACTTTTGTTTACATCACTAGAAGAGTTTGAAAAAATGAGTTGTAATTGTTGCACAGCAAGAAGTGGGCTGTCTTGTTACATAGTACAATAATGAAACCAATAGTGGTGTACAACATTTATACAGAATATTCTTCAGAGGGCAGAAAAATACAAGAAAATTTGACTTCACAATCTGAGATGCCCGATTTTGAACTTCAAACTCAGCTAAAAAATCACTAAATTGAAAAATTGGCCTCTAGACTAAGGCCCCTGCTCCTATAGGTAGTCTTTGAAGATAAAAAAAATACCCTGAGCATTCAGCTACAACTCAGATGGATAGGACATTAACCTATTTTAAATCTCTTTGTAAAATTTTCCTTTTCTTACATGTGCTCAAACACTAAGATTACCTACTTCTTGGGCAGTTACATAGGACTTTTCCATACAAACTTCATGGGGTTTCTTTGGTTTAAACCTGATTTTTGAATACCTCTAATACAGGTACTTGCTGTAGAATAGTTTTCCAACTTGAGTATTCTTGTTAATCAGCTGTGTAGTGCCTATCACCATGATGATTGTGCTTTCTCAGGAGTATCTACAGAGTACAGTGTTGAATAAGCGCCAGTGGGTTGATGACAGTCTTTGGCAGCAGAGATGCAGAATCTTTCAAGCTTCCACATTTTTATGCACCCACCTGCCAGCTTTTCACATTTTTTTTATCAGCTTTCGATAAAATGGTCAACCAATGACCTTCTTTTTTAACTTTTGATCCTTAAAATTTTCCCTCATTTCATGTTCTTAAAGCCTTCCTACAGTTCTCACATTTACATGCGCCCATAGGGCATTTCTGGCATCTCCGTTGAGCAGTTCCCTATAGGCTATAGTTTTTTGATCATGATTCTAATTAACAATCCATGATTCAGAGGTTGTGGTAGAGAAATTATGATTGGCATTTGTACAGAAACCATACCTGATTTTTTGTGAAAATCCTCCAGAGAGGTTTGGAGCCCCTCCCCCAGAAATTAAATCATATTTTGGTAAAAATAAAAAATGGTACATTTTCAAAGTTCTCCTCAACATGAGGAAATAATGTAGTCTAAATTGGAATCGGTTGAATTTTCTTAAATTTTCATCAAGATAAGTATGCACATGTATCCTTGTTTGAAATCTTATATAATTGGAGAGTCGTCTGAGCAAACTGCAAATCAATATCTTGATTTCTTAAAAGGTTATGAGGCAAAGTCTCTGACTGGTTTTTCAACTTTGAAACCCCACCCACTGACCAGATTTTTTTGAGAAGGCAAAATAGTAGGAGAAGATGCTCCTTGGTATATTCTTTCAAAACACCAAAAATTAACAATAATCAGACAGGGGAATAATGATTATTTTGCATCAAATTCTTTTCTGGAGTATTTAAATTAGCCAACAATTTGAAAAATACTTCAACATACCTGCATGTGCTAGGAAAAGATCTTTCAAGAATCCTAGCTCCTTACTAAGTAGCTTGATTTTTTCTTCCAGCATGTCGTTTTCACTTTTCAACTCTTGCACCCGCTGTAATGTTTCTTGAGTCCGCAAACGACTCTTTACACGACTTTTCTTCACAGCCTGAAAAATTACAAAATAGGACTCATTAACATTAGAAAATGAAAAATAAATTATAAATTTATAGGTACTGCTACTTGTATAGGTACTGAATTATAAGTTCTTTGAAGCCTTAATCAGCACTAATCACTGGCACTGTGATATACAAAAAAAAAAAAAAAAAAAATGCGAGAGGACATTTTTCACTATGTACTTGTTGCTTCTTAAAGCATCACACATCAATGCATGTGGGCAAAAGCAATCGATAGAATGCTGAATAACAGTATGTAAGCCATAGTATCTGGAACCCTTGGTGAAAATTTCAAGCCTTGAAACTGAAAACACTCATTTGTGCGTTAAAATTTGCTTAGCAGGCTTATTTTGTCAAGCCCAGCTCTGAACAGTAAATCGAGAAATCGGGCGTTTTCTGCTTACTCATGACAGGTCTTCATTTTGTTGTTAAGTACCCAAAGGTAGCCCTTGGCTCTTCTCAAAACTGTTACAAACATGGACTTTGAAAAAGGAAACTAGAAGTTTTCAATGGTCAGAAACTTTACACAGTATTGTGAGGTTTTGTTCCTTTGGTGTAATTGATAAACAGTTTAAGACAAGTCTGCTGGTTAGAGACAAAGAATGAGCTTCATACCTGATTATTTCTATCTCTTTTCTTTCGGTACTCATCTTCACTGCTCTCGAGATCTGCAGGATGGGGATCCTGATCAACTGACTTGCGTTTGGTGGCACACCGGCTCCCGGAGCCCTCTTTGTTCCTTGGAGACATGATGTCTCAAAGTTCTGGAAAAACAAAATCACAGCATGAAACTTGGCACCATACAAGAGAAACAGAAGTAATAGCAAAGGCGAAACCATGCTCCGTTACATTTTACTAAGAAAGAAGTCATGAAAAATTTCTATCAGTTATTTTAAAGCAAGATGGTAGAAAGTATGATACATTCCAGCTGAAAAAACTCAAGTATCCTCATGAAACTCATACTGAATGCTTCTTCCTCTAAAACGAAATATTGTGACTTGTACGAATATGCTGAATTCATTCTTGTGACTTGAATTCAAAATTTGCAATTTTTAGATTAACCTTGAATTCTTTACAGAATTGATGAAATATGTCACAGACCGGTTTGACCAAGCCATGATGTACTAGGTACAAAACACCATATGAACATTTAAAATACTTCAAATAAAAGACAAATCAATGTCTTTTGAATTTTAAACCTTCCTTGCCAAAATAAACTCACTCTCTCGCACCTCAAGTTTCTGAAGTCAACGACCTGCCATACTACCACTGTCAATGAGAAAAAAAACACTAAGAAGTGGTCTGAAATGTATGTAACAAATTGGGGAAATGGTGCTGGGTCCACACCATTTCACGGGGAAAACAAAGCCAATAAGAAGTTACAAAAATTATAATTAGTGTTGAAAATAAATTTTTTTTATTTTTGTTCAGTAAATTTAAATTTCTTTTTTTTTTTTGATTTTGCGGGATGGTAAGTTGGGTTCACTGACGAGTGTGATCTACTGATGAGGTTCAAAAAGACCCAAACCGGTATGGATCTCTCGGCGTAACCTCAACTTAAAATTCTAATGAAAACTGCCTGAGCTGAACACTCTCCCCCTCAGTTTTGTATTGGTACTCAGTAGAGTTAAAAAAATGTATTTTTGACTCTAATTATAATTTTTGGGACTTCTTAGCTTGTTTTCCCCGAGAAATGGTGTGCACCCAGCACCATTTCTCCACCTTGCTACCATTGTCATCTACCTGCTGTGTCCTAATTTAGAATAAAATTGCTAAAAGTCTTGATGGTTCAGTTCCTTCAGTATCATCCACAGGCCAAGCACTTAGACCAGAAAGGGCCTGGAGTCCAAGCCTAATAAGTTTACACACTCTCAAATTGCAGCAGAAAATCTGCCATCTTGCTTCCTGCGTTTACTTTACATGTAGGAATGACATCAGACAATCTTCTGTCACAGTCTAAAAGTGCGTAAACTTATGAGACGTGGACTCTAATATTCTAACAAAGACGATGTAGCCTCTGGAGGTCATCAAGTAGTTTAGTTGTCTTAGAGAGAGGCAGAAAAAAATCCAATTGCTGAGCTCAATAAAACCTCTGAATTCTCCTAGCGCTTGGGAGGTCATGTGCTCCCACCCTGAGAGGAGAGGCGCAAGTAGTGCGGATCAGCAGGTTTGTATAGGTTATGACACGATACTTACACTAAACATGCATCCATGACACCAATTTGGGCTGTTAAAGACACAAAATTTCAGTGACAGCAGGTAACTGAATCAAAGTTCAAAAGTCAAAAATTTCATCAGAATAATGTGAGATTACATTTGGATACTGAAATCAATAGTTTCAGGTTCTGACTACCGGCTGGCGAGGAGTTACATAGGAAGGATCCTTACAGAACAACGTCAATAAAATTACCTAACATTACTTACAACGTAGAAGTCTCAGTTAACTAGGCGGATAATATAAACTGATAATCGACCGAGGGTCCACAGACAAGGAATCCATTAAAATCCTTCAACAATAATTTTAAGTCGTAGGGTAGAGCATGGATAAACAAAAGACCAACGAATATTTAAAATAAAATAGAGACGCCGATGATAAAATTTCTGCTCTTCGAAACTTACCAGATGATAATAAGTGAAGATAAATGATCCCAAGGCGAAGAAAACACTCGGAGGAATAAAAAGCCGCTATAGTAACACAGAAACACTTGACAATTCTGAAATGGCAAGACACATTTCAATGAAAATGACGCAATATGGCGTTTCGTTTCGCTGGCGGCTGGCGTTGTTTCGTATTTGTCCTTGAAATTTAGAACGATGACTGGATGACGTCATGATGAAATTTCAGCCAATGAGAGAGCAAGGTACTTACGTACGTACGCAAGAATAGACTAATGAGTGGAGGGGTGGGGTACTTGCGAAAATTCAGAAGTGCTCATACTTATCATTAATAATTTTAATAATTCCATGTGAGGTAGTCCGGTTTTTTGACTCATCTACAAAACTCCTGCGGTACTGAATCATACTGAATTGCCACAGATTTCCACAGCTCAGATTTGTCATAAGGATAAAAAACCTTGTCATCACGTGGACGCCACTCTCTGGAAAGAGGGGGGAGGGGGCGAAGACAGAGGCGCTACGGCTACTGGAAGTCCGCCGCCCTTGACACGAAAAATATTATTTTTTGGACGCGACAGACAATGTTGTCCTAAAAACCTCTCCATGTGAAAATAGTATTGGTTTCCATCAAACCTCCCCACCAACTTCTCGTACAAAAATCAGGGCCTGACTGAAGTAGTGAAGTTTTTAGTGCCCTGAGATAAACTTCGGTTGACGCCCCTACCGCAGGGGATTACCTGGGGGGAGGGGGGGGGGGGATTTCTCAGACCTCCTCTCTCACCATTTCGACTTAAAAGATAATGGGAAATGTGAGAAAAATTTTTCAATTTCACCTTCTTCAAAAAAAAAAAAAAAAAAAAAGAATCGATTCTAAATAATTTTGAGGTGCATCCAGTTACATGTATTTTGACGCCAAAATGAAGCTGGTTTTGGACAGCAGGAAGTGACAAGAGGCTCTTAAGAATAAAGAAATCAAAATTATTTGAATGTATTACTTGAAAGCAATTTCTTTCTTATTTGAAACCTTGCAACGTCATCAATTGAACGGTCACCCAACTGAAAATATTGTTCAGGGATGGCTGTTGGATAATGTTTAATTTTTCCTTCAAAAACTCCTGACGAGTCATTTAGATGATGTGTTGTAACTAGTCATCAGCTTTTAGTCTATTTGCCATAGGAGATACATTTTTGCGTTCATAATATTTCATTCTTTCAGATTCAGGTAAATGTATAATTCTGTCAGAAAGCTGATCTATTAGAATTTCATGTACTTTAATTTCGTCCGCTGAGCTGGATTTTTCAAATGCAACATATTTTCGGAATCAAAATTAGTCCTCATTTAAAAACTCTTCATACAACTCCATTTACAAAGATTAAAAGTTATGCAACTTTGATTGAAATGAATTAATAATATGCTAGATCAGAGTTTCCAGAAATCGTTATTGGTCCAAAAAGTTTTGAAGATTTTTGGGGAAAACACTGATGGAATGAGTGCTCTGAGGCCAATTATTGCCATAATTTGGGATGAATTTAACTCAATTCAGTGTTATTAAATCATAGAACTATGTATTTGACAGTCTCTTACTAGGACCTTTACAAAATGATAATTTTTACAAAATTAATGTTGATTTTTGGAAGAAGAGAGAAAAAAAAAGGTGAACATAATCTGGTGATGCAGCTTAGGGTTTTCTTGAATTAAACTTCCTTTAATTGATATTGAGTTGCGGAGAAATTAGAGAGACGAAAAGAGAGTCTATTGTACTACTCAAATAGTAGATATCAATGGAGAAACTCCCAAACCATGTATCACAGAATTTTCCTTGCTTGGAGAAGAAAAATCACGGAGGTTCTCAAGAATTGTCATTGCATAGTTTTCCACTTAAAAAATAGAGTATGATGGGAGGTCAGCAAAGTTGCAAACCGAGATATGTAGTTTGGAAGTTTCATGGTTGATATCCACCAAATCATTTCTCTCATATCAGTACATAGTAGGTTGAGAGTCAAACCTTGCTGCTTTTTAGTTATTACAGCATAGCCACAGCTCTAAGTGAATGCTGGCATCATTGAAGAGTATGAGAAAAAAACAAGCACTTAGGCACCAAAAAATCTTGGTCTCTAATTTTTCATCAGTTGAGCGGCTAAATAACTCAGTTTTTGCTTTCATGTTTCAATTTACTTGGGTATGCCTAAAATAATCTGTTAAAATTGCTGATGAGATGTATTAGTACCTCTGCACCTGAGAAGATGGCTCTAGGAAAATTGAGTAGAATAAGAAGAGTACAAATCAACGGGTAAGAGAAGTTTTATTTGACTCTCAGTTCTCATTAGATGTAAATACATTAGTTAGGAAAATGCGAGATGGAAACCTAAGAAAAAAATAGCATTATGACTACATCCGATGATTTTTTTTTTTTTTTTATTGTCTCTTAGGGAGCGGTAGAATTTTTTTTTCTTTTTACGCAATCTTGTGATGGATATAATACTTACAAATTAGTAGACAAGCGGTCATGCTAAAATCCGATTTCTCTGACAGTTGAAACTTTAGATAGTCCAATTATTAAATTTTTAAATTGTAATTTAACCAACGTATTGCCTTATAAAAACCAAGATTCATGATTTCATACTCCTACATAAGGGTGTCATCCATCGCATTGGTATGAGCCACAGTTCCTCTCATTTTGGTTTCACAGAGCAATGATGTTCTCCTATACCCTAACTGCTCCCCAAGGACATGTATTTGACTAGGCTGTAGTGCAAGAAATCCTGGGTTGTAATAATGCAGTGGATGGCATGATTTGATGTGTTTTTCAATGGGTGTTATCTCCGTCAATGCAAGGTAAAGATTTTAATGTTGCAACAAATTTTACTATTTTTCGCTGCTCAAAGAATGTGAATTATCGAAACTTGATTTCAAGACACAGGCAACCGACCCATTCAAATAAGTGCGAAACACTGAGGAATATAAGTGAGCTCAATTTGATTCTAACTGTGGGAAAAAATCTCCTGTTTCTAAGAGATGCTCTTTTACAGCTTTGTCTAGAATTTTATAGATATCCCTACAACCTTGCAGAGCTAATTGCGTTACTTCTTCCAAATGATCAATGTGAAACCGTTGGGACATTTCCATCACAGCAATCTGGAACCAAAATTTCACTTGTTATTAATCCTAATTCACTTGCAAATATAAATTCTTGGACAAGAGCTTAGCATGGGATATTCGATAGAATCTATGTGCAAATTAAAACCCAATTCGTCTAACAAAAAATCTTCACAACTATGAAAGTTGGTGGAAATGATTAAGGGATAATGGCCGGGGCAGGAACTTTGCCTTAAGGCTCTATGTAAGTATTTTTGCTGAAAATTTCATCACTACTTTGATCAAGAGGTTACTATAGCTCATAAACTAGTATTGATTGTCTTCCTTTCAATTTTGCCCTCTAATGGACCGCTGGATAGGGTATGAAATTAGGGATCTCAGAACATTTTTTTTCATTAAAATTTCACTTAGAAAGAAGTAAATACATGAAAAATTTCCAAATTATGCTCCTTAGGAACAAAATAGCGTTTTTTGGGTACATCAATTGGAGGTGCCTGTTACATGGAAACCCAATTCTACTGGCGTCAAGTTGAGCATTTAGCTGACTTCTGTATGTTTCATGATGGTATAACTTTTTTTGTACACTGAATTTGCCTTGCCAGGCGGTGCATAAGTTTTACAAATTAGAGAGGGGGCAAAATTGAGTTGAAACAAAAACTAATTTTTTGCAAAAATGGGATAAAATTCCGGTCGATTCCTCATTTTGTCACCTTCCAGGCAAAGTATCACAAGCGCCATGCAACGTTTAAAAATTTCCGCTGCCATTTTATTTTTTTACAGAGAAATTGTTCAACGAAGCTGTCCGAAAATTTTACTGAATTTTCTTTGTGCTGCCGATAAAATTTAGTGAAATTTCCAAACAGATTCAACCAACAATTTCTCGGTAAAGAAATAAAATGGCGGCAGAAATCTTTAAACGTCGCATGGCGCTTGTGATACTTTGCCTGGAAGATGACGATTTGACCTGTGTTAATTTTGGTTTTTTCTAAAGCAGACAGTTTGAATACACTGATTCTAACGTAAACGATTAATGCAAATTTATAACTGACAGGAGTATTTGAGAAGTTTTTAGTACATTTAATGTTTTCTGCTAGAAATTTCTATGAGGAGACATGTCTTAAAAAAGTTCAATTCTTCAAGTACCCCTGCAAGTGGTCCATTATAACTCAAATAAACATAGATTTTACAAGAGTCTTCCCCTTTCTTTTGCAAACAATCCAAACCTTTAGTGGGCAAAGAAAATGGGCTCCACCTATTTTCATATCAAAGATAAAAGGTTTTGGTATGATAATACATTTTTTGAAGACCACAGAAATCTCCTGACGATTTTTTGGAAATTTACTGTTAAGGAAGAGGTTACGATTTAAAATATGAAAATGTTGAAAATACCTGTCCTGATAAGGGAAGGGCTGCAACTGTTAAATTGGGTCCACCCATCGTTTCTTCTAAATGACTGATATCGACAAGGGGCACTTTTCCATTTGCTAAACTGGCAGTGCATGCAACTACGTACTCGCGTAGAGGAATTCCAGCATCTATTAGTGCCAAAGTTGCTGCATTTACACAAGCACAATAGTTCCCACCATCTGCTTGTAAAACCTGAAGAAAAGAAGTAGAAGATATACAAAATGTCAGGCAGGTACTGAGGTTTGCTATGAACGGTATATGTAGAGCCTGACTTTCTGTTCAAATTTTCAAAATATATTAGCATGGCTTGGGAATTTCTAAGCTTTTGCTCTTCTTGTGAGTCTTGGTTTAACCCGTTTGCCTCATATGACGAGTGTACTCGTCAACGCACACCTACGACATATCTCAGCTGATGTGTTACTCGCGCCATCCGTAAGCATTGCTACACTTCAGATGCCATCTATCGAAAAAACAAATAAAACACGACCAAAACAATTACGTAGCACCACTGACAGATGGCGCGAATCAACGCGTCAACTGAGCTATGTCCCAGGCGCGCGCTGACGAGTATACTCGACAAATGAGGCGAATGGGTTGATTGCTGCTGTGAAAATTATGACTGAAAGAATACTGGCTCAAATCCTTCATGGAGGAAATTTGAAAGTTTGTTTTACCTACCTCCAGGAAAACATCAATTTGAGATCGTGGATAGAGCTCTGCTTTGATGACGGCAGAGACAGCTTGTTTCAGTAACATTGTCATTTCAGTAGATCTGCGATCACCTCGAGGCCTCTTTTTCCGCTCTCCTGTACTGAAGGTAGCCATACTATACTGACAGTTAATAACCACAGAATCTTGTAATGCTTTCGTACGGCTCCCACGAATCTGGAAAAAAGAAAAAAGTTTGACAGGTTTCCTTCAATAATTACCGGTAGAAAATGTGAAATTAAGATTTATTATCTCAAGTAACATTCAGAAAAATTTTTTAGGACAACAAGTTTCTGTCATTGTCTGACACCACTGTTACAGATAGTTACAAGAGATGTTAAAGTGGACCCTCCCTTGCAAATTTACTGCAAATGCAGCCCTTCTGCTCAACTATGCTAAAGATTTCAGCAAATGCTGAAATGCAGTTGAAGGAAATATTTAGTCGAACAGTCTGTACATACACGCCCAAGGCATTTCTATTATATTGTGTTGGGATTCGCATGGTTATATTTGCCTTTGGGCTCATTTAAAGAGGGGGACTGGATCTTCTGCATCACAGCCTGAAAACCAGGAACCAGGGATCAGTCATCGAAAGGTGCGTTGTCGAAGTAAACTTTCAGCTTGCGTTGGGCTGCTCAACGCTAACGGATATCACGTGACCGTTGACTTACCTGTTGGGAAACGCGTTGTCAGTCGTCTCTGTTGACTAAAAACTGTTGTGTTTTGAGTGTGACACCACATGCACAATTACATTTACAGGTTAGCTCAACACTCTCAACTACCTCCTGAGACCGATGACTTGTTGACTTCCGTTTGGTTCACAGTTCAGGACATCGGGCAATCCAAACGGAGTCGAACAACACCGAGCGTTTGGAATTGGGTAATTCTGTTACCCAACGGTCCCCAACAGTTTACTTTGACAACGCAGCTTAATTTTAGCCTCGTGGGCCAATGACATCTTGTAGCAACCTAGGCTTTCAGAGCAGTCACTGAATCTTTCGTTACTCCATGCTTTTCTTAACAGGGGCAAACACAACCACCTGATATCTTACACATCTATTTACGTACTAAAAATAAAGAAACTGCTCACTTGATGGGGTCCATACACAGCGGCTAGCACTTTCGTATGCCCCTGTTCCAAGTATGCACTACCGTCAGGTTGGTCATAGACACCCAATTTGCATCTAATTCTGCGAAGTTCACCAGCTCGTCTTCCATCAACACGCAGTCCTTGGTCTGATATCAGGTCCATGGTAGATGAGACTTAAAAATTGAAAGCCTGACAATAGCAGAACAACCTGATCCAGCAGCACAATTTACACATGAATCTTTCAAAGTTGAATTCGCTCATACTTGATACGCATAGATATTTAAGAGCAACGAAGTTTGTTAATTTTCTTTGCAAAAGTTAAAAGAGCATAGAAGAACAAATCAATTCCGATTAGATAAAATGATGAAAATGAAACGGCGCACGGCTTCACACCACGTTTTCAAATTTTTTTGGGGTTATGTTTATGTTTACATTTTGAATATAAACATAAACATAACCTTGCTTGTTCATTATCATTTTTGTCAATTTGATAAGAAGTATGTAGTGCTCCTTCCCATTTCCATTACTTTAATATTTTATCTTAACATCTATTTATTTCATGCTCTGCTTCCTCAGTTAGAATCCAGAAGTGAACTCATTCTTGAATAATTAAAAGTAGCCTCAGTGAACGCAATTATGATATCGTTTATTTTGCACTTATTCTAAGTTCAAGCCAACTCCGTTTTTTACGTATATCTTTATTATAAAGTATTTTTCAGTTTAGAAATCCAACATCCGCAGTGGTAAGCAATTATAGTTATATTTGTTTCAAATTAATTTTAAATTAAATTGAAACAGGCATCGTCTCACATGTCTTCTTTGCATGGACTATCAGGAAGTTAATAGCTGCTGCCCTCATTTTTCATAGAATTACTGGGCACATGTATGTATCTCGTTTCCTGCGCACCATAGGAAGAGTGTAGTGAACTTCCGAAAAGTGTGTCTTTAGTGGCTGAAATTGCATTTTGCTTTTGTGGGTTTTGCTGGATCACTAGACTCCAGAGAACATACAAAGTGTATAATATCCGACAGCTCATTTTCCTTGGCCAACCAAGGTTTCACTGAAGTTTGGGTTGAAAAGCCACAAATATTCCACATATCTTCAATTTTAAAAAAGGGGAACACAAACCCATGCCAACCCTCCAGCTTTTTCATGTGGTTTATCAAAGCAAAATAATCATCTTTCTGTTCATCAAAGCATCATAATGATCGAGGGTTTAATTTTGAATTCTGTTTCAGGACGAGGATAATTTTTATTGTCAAGAGGTAAAACATCGCAATTCATGTCTTTCAAGTGTTGGAGTTGACGCAGTCTCTCATGCTGAGTATGCATCTGGTCATTAATCACAACTATTTTTATAAACTTTATACATTTCAATTGACTTGAAGACTGTCAAGCTTTTTTCCCTGTCATTTTCTCTCTACTGAACAATTTTTTAAAAATTGAAACCAATGATATGCACTCCTCATGGTGCTTTTAAAATTTCACAAACATCGTTCACATTACTTAAAGGGCTTAAGTTATATCTCCTAGTTACTTGAAGCATGACGATTAACTTTTGTCATCCATGTCTAAATCCTGAGATTTCATGTGACACAGTTTGCTGTGATGGCTATGAGGTTAAAAATCTCATTGCGGTTGATCCTTTACAGCAGAAAGGTTTGCTCGCCGACTACTTTATCAAACCACCAATGACTGTAACAGTCAAGTTAATCTGTGATGTAAATCTTAGTCATATCATTATTTATCCAAGAGTAGGAATTCAAAAGTCTATCGGTTTTGAAATTTATGCATCTCAAAAATCAACCACTGCCATAAGTGAACATCAGTTCATAGGTTTAGGGTACATTCGTAATTCAGAGGACTGCATTGTCTTTTCTAAGAAAAAGAAGACTGGTGGTGTTTTGAGTGCCATTAATATTCCATTTTCAAAGCATTTTTTATTTAGCCGAGTTCAAAACTTGATCACCAGTGTAAGAACATTATCAATCAAAGTGACTAAAACTCAAAATTCGTCGGTGCCGTCTCTGAAAAGAATCGAAATTTGGGGCCATCCTAGTCCAAATTGTGATTTGGAGTGTAAAAAAAAGGTCGAAGCATTATGGAAGGATAATTTGTCTATTACTAAGACCCAGCAGTCAGATGTTTCAAGTCAAAGCTCTCTTCAAACCAAACAAGAACATCATGAATCTGAGTTAGTAATACCTGAGGAATTCATGGATGTGATTACATTCAGTATCATGACTATGCCAATGTTATTACCATCTGGCAAAATTATCGACCTCTCAACTTTAGAAAAATGTGCAAAAGTTGATGCACAGAGTGGTAGAGTTCCCAGTGATCCATTCACTGGTGAGATTTTCACAGAAGAACGAAAACCAATTTTCTTCTCCAAGCTGAAAGTGAGGATAGACAAATTTTTGAATGATAATTCTCATCATGAGACATTACGGTTTACTTCTCGGACTGTTGGTAAAAGGAAATTAAGTAATGATAGTGATAGTAGTAGTGTCAAGAAAATATATCGTCAGTTGGAGCAAAAGAATAATATTTCTCCCAATCTGTTTAATCATCAAAGTACATCCTCCGCTCAAGATTCTGACAGTTACCATAATGCAGGATTATTGCAAAAAAATGTAAAACAGCCATTTCCTGCTTCCGACCCTGCACCTGAGAAAATTAATCTCAAGGGTATTACTTCTACATGCCAAAAGGAAAAAACAGCTCATTGCAGTAAAGCATCTTCAAATGAAGAAATAATTTGTATCGATGATGCTGATGGTGATGAAGTAATTGTTCTCAGTGATGATAGTGACAGTTCGTGTCAGAGCTTGTCAAAAAGCGTGTTCACATCAACATCTCACAATGTAGATGACATTCTACGAAAAACACTAGCAGGATTACCATCATTCAGACATCCTACCAGTGGCAGTGTATCCCAGAAAAAACAATGTCAAAGTTGTGTGATTTTTGATACCTTGTACCGCTTGCCTTGTGGCCACTTTTTTTGTAGGAATTGTTTATTGTCAAACACCAAAGATTCACAAGTTCTATGTCAAAATTGTGGTCAAGAATTTTCCTCGAGTGAGCCAGTAAGGTTCCACGAGTAGCATTGCTAATGATAGTGAATCCAGGTAACATTCTGATAAGTGCAACTTTCAACAGGAAAAGGGATTTCAATTCCAAGCAAAACTGGAGAAAAAGTTAGCTCAAATAAGTAGTTTTTTAGCTGCAGACTTTAAAGTGCCACATCTTGAGTGGAGCTGGATATATTTGGGTAGTATTTGCCCCCAAAATTTGTGTAAAACATTACACAATAGAATTGGCAAAACACTCATTGAGTTTCTCAGAATAATTAAGGTCCCTTGTCCCGTGTATGCTCATTTTTACAGCTTCTTTCGTTTTACTTTATGAGTCTTATTTGGGCTTATTTGAACAATTTGATCCACAGAGGAAAACCCTCACAAGTTTTAAGTTTTGATCGAAAAGCATATGCACACCATACATTGATGGTAAACAAGCATAGATGTTGACTTTAGCATTTTAAAATTCCTCCTCTAATTTTAGTTAGATTTTTAAAAAGAAAAAAGAATAGTGAATTTTAATGTAAAATCAAAAGAAGTAGGAAGCATAGAAAAAAAGTGTATGGACTCATTTTAATATGTGTTGATTCTACTTCAATCAACTCTTTCTTTTAAAAAGATGAAAACTTGTAGGTACGTTGAATGTTTATTATATTGATGTTGGACTTTCTAAAATACTTACTTACTTTTAAGAATTGTAGATTAAATTTAAGTTCCTTGCCTGTTTTTTTTATCAATAAACCTCGAAAATTTTTAACTTTATTTTTATTTTAAATTTCACAAAAACCATATCTGCGTAGTTTTTCTAATGACTTCCTTCTCATTATCAAAAGTGTTTCTTCTTATAAGGAATAATTATTTCTCCAAAGTTTAGGATATCCTATCATGAACCTTGGTGAATCTTTAAACACACAAGTAAATAAATATAAATATTTTCCCCTTATAAATTAAATAAAAGAAGAACAAACTGTTTTCAATCCTTGAGTCAAACGTAAATTCATCCCAGGCGCAACCATTTTGAAATTTTACAGACGTTTGCAAAGAATTATAGCCCCAATCTTGCGATACCTAGTTAAGAAAGACTAGGAAACTCAAAACTCAGAAGATGAAAAATATTGTTTCATTAAATAAACATGGTTTTCCGAAAATGGGAAGTAGCAACAAAAATCCCTGCGAGTGAAAAACGAAGCCTAGAGGTTTATGTCCGAAATGGGTATACTGTATCCATAAAAGGGGTGATTTCTTTTCAAATCTACTTAAAAAGCAAAGCATGTTTCCTGAGCCAAAAAATAATGGATTTCATTCTTTTGTTTCTGCTTCTGTTTAGCTTTCATTAAATTAATCCTAGTGGGTTCAATATGGGGAGTCACAAACCCCCTGATCAAGATTGGGTCGAAAGGACTAGATAGAGTCTCAAAGAAATCAAGCAGAAGAACATGGATACTTAATACTCTTCTTGAATTTAAATTTTTGCTGCTGAATTGGAAGGTACTTTCTCATTTCAAATCACATTTCATTATTTTTTTTATATTTTTTTTCTTCTCAGTTTTGTTTGAGGAAAATAATAAATAATCTGAGGAAGCTAGGGCTGAAATTCAAATATGTAATTTTCTTTGAACCATAAGTTGGTAAAACTTAAAATGGGTTTGCTTTATGGTCGTCCAAGGATTGCATTTAGTGATTTCCTCAAATAAATTCGGAATTACAGCTCCTTTTTCTACCAAAATATTATCAGTTTTTCCCCATCTCTCATCGTCTAGGCAAAGACAACCATTTAATTTTAATTGGAGGGGTATGAACAATTTTCCTTGCACTTTTACAAAAAAATTTCTCTTCGTTGTTCTTTCTGTAACTTCAATACCATTTGCCCAGAAAATACACTCCAAACCCCTGCACATCATAAATTGGGAACTGTTGTAGTGTAGATCCTTCATGCTGCACATGCAAGGGATCAAACGTAAAATTTACTCAGATATTTATACTTCTGAAGATGTGTGATACATCTACCCAAAAAACTTTCAAAAAAAAGCCAGGGGACTTAGTGATGTCAATTACTTTAAATTATCAGCGTTGAGCCGGTAATTAATCTTCTAAGCCCCTTAAAGAAGTTAAAGATGACCAACAACTGAGTACAGTGCAATTGATTATTGCTTTGAATTTATTTGGAGATATTATGCCATGTATTTTAATGGAGAAGAATATTTTCTTTTGAGTACAAACAGTGCTGAAGTTTCTGCCATGATTTTCGTGTGTATTTTTTCTTTCAGTATATGCTCCCATTTTTGATAAATCAAACTGGATCGGTTCTGTACTATTTTGCACTTCAAGATTCAGGTAAATCGTTGATTACCTTATTTCTGCTTGACAGTTATACTAGTCCTTTTTTAAAAAATTTTAATTGCAACATGTTTGTATTTTTATCATGTCACTTTAAATTCTGAACATGGATACATCATAACTCTTAAAAAGAAGAATTAAAGACTGGAGGATGGAAATTTTTCAACATTACTTAGTTATCGTCCAAAGATTTTTACCAAATTGGTACAGGTCTCCATGGTTCACTAGCCATCGATAGCTCCTACCAAGGATGAGCACTTGCAAACAGGCCTTGATGGTGGCTTGATCAAGTCTAATTATTTTGATCTTTTAATTTTATCATTCATTGTGCATCAAGTTTATTGTGAGAACACATAGTTTAGCAGTCAAAATGACGATTGATTTCATTTGTGCCTGATCTCTACAGCCCTTAACCAAGCGCAAGTGATCGAAGAAATGGAGAATTTGCAGGCAAATTTTGTATTGCCTCATCTGAAAGTGCTTAAAGAGCTGACTTCACAGTATATTTTATAATTTTTTTCTGGTTTGGGAAATGGTATAAAAATAGATTTAAAAGTGAGAAAATGCACCGCCTAGTGACGTCTTCTGGCAGCTTTCACATTTAAACACATGTATTTTAGAAGAATGGATCATTTTGTCATATCTTCTCCGATAATTGCTCAATTCGTGAACCAATGGTCGTGTTCAGTTCACTCAGTAGTTTCCACTTAAACACGAAATTCATCAAATTTCAGACACCTGCAAATTCTCTATTCTGATTTTTCAATATATCAAAATCTCTCTCCTGAACTAGTTGCTTCCACAAATTAAGATCTCTCCCATGAACGTTTACATTTAATGAAGCAATCCTCAGATTGTTCTGGTGAGAACTGTTGAATTTTAAGATACTCTTGTCCACCATCCTGAAAAAAGTGATAATTTCAGTTGATTAATGAGCTAATTAGTAAAGTCGGAAGTTAATTTTTTCCGAACGGTCTACTGATTTTGCTTTTGCCCCGTTTCTTCACTACAGATCTATCTTTGGCTGTGCCCATTGCCAATTCTGTAACATTCATCAGCACAGCTTTAACTGGATGGCTGATAGGTGAAGAAACCCCCGATTCAAGTAAGTACCAAAGAATGAGCTTCTTACTTTCTGAGCCCAGATTTGTACCCTTTTGCACGAAATTAAATAAGAACAGAAAGAATAAAACTGTACAGCTAATTATAAGATTGTTTTCTGAGGATCAATAAACTTTTAATATGAAGTTGCTCTTTTAGATTTTTTATCTAATTTTGCTACTCATTTATTCATTTAATCAATAGCTCGGGTAAAAATCTTGAAGTTTGATTGAAGTCTAAAGGAACAAATTCTGGTTTGGTTAAAAAAGACCTTGAATACAGAATTTTCTTCAAAGTTCCGAGCCAAAATTAACTTTTGTTAGACGTACAAGTCGTTCAGACGGTGTTGGTGATTTTGCTGACATTTGTTAAAATTTCAACTTATTCAAGCAAAATTTTCCCTTTAAGAGATATATTTACTGTGTAGTGCAACAATGAGCAAAAAATGCTCAATTGAGATTTTCCTCCTTGTAATGAGAATTTAAGTTTTATACTGACTTCTGATGCCATTGGTAAAATCACCGATGCTCTGTCCAGTTTGGAACTCAATTGTTTTCTTTGAATTGTACATATTATCATTACCTCACCTTTAGGGCCATCTCCTCTGCACCTTCTATAAATTACCTATCACCTTTCTTCTCTCATTGCTTTTTCAGGAACTTGTCTTGGAATGCTGTTCATACTTGGAGGAATATCTTGTTACATTTTAGACAAACTGTAGCTTAGTCTTAAACATCTGAAGCACTGATCAATATGGTTACAGATTGTCACACTGGCAGTTGGTGCCTCTTGAATGTAGGTTTTGAGAACAACTTCATGCTGCACTAACCAGTGTCATTTAATGCCACAAAATGAAAATTATTTCGTCACATGATATATTTCTTGGTATGAGCCACGAATTCTAATTTAAAAGTAAGAATGATTTTTTCTAGCCTGTAATAACACTTCCAGATCATCTTCCAATTCTATCAATGTATTGACTAGACACAGACATTTAAAAAATGATAAAATATATTTATATAAAAAACAGCGTAAATCAACAACTTATAAAAGTGTAAAACAATGTAAGGAGTAATTTAAACATTGATTGCAATACTTATTGGAGTCTATGAGGTATAATAATAATACAGTATCAGACCTTGATTTATCGGATTTCACAGGACCGGAGGCCGAATCAGTTAAATCCCGGAATCCGTTAAATCGCAATCCGATAATTCGAGGTCTTACTGTAATTAAATGCTCTGGTGCTAGCATCACAAAAACTTGCTTACACTGTATTTATTCTTGTGTTAATCTTGATAAAAATCACAGTAATAAATGAAGTACAGATAGTTGTTCCCTAAGCTTATATGGCAATTGTTTTGTATTTTCTTATTCCTACTATTTTCTATTATTAAAATTGAAAAAATTCATTTGTCCAAATGTTTTATACAGAAAATGAAGAATGTAGAAAATTGAAAATCCGCAAGAAGGCAGGTTTGGTACATTTGCCGATTCCTAAGAGATCTAAGAAATTACGAGATATCTGAGAATAAATCAAAAGTTTACCAAGAAAACTCTTTCTACTTATTTTTGCCTGTTAAAATAGATTGCTCACAATAAAATTGTCACGAATTCAACCAAAGATGATTAAGTATGTGGTACAAGGCTAAAGAGGACTAATGCTATGCTCACAATCAGTCTTTCATATAATAACATTTTCTGACAAACCATTACGATTACGCTAGTAAGCACACTTTACATGCAGTATCCAAAGACTTCTTTTGTCATTTTTAATACCCATGCTATAAAGCAAGATAAGCAATGAATCAGCAATGTATATCAAAAAATCGAGTTTTGTTGCTTAAATCTTATAAATTGGATAAAATTATACAATATACTTGAAGGCCAAGTTTCTATGTTGCCGAATTCAACAAGAAAATTAGGCTGCTGAGGAGTGTAGCTGGAGCTCAGATTTTTTTGGGGCCATTTAGATCCCACAATACCCTTACTTGATAGAGCCCCCATTGTTAGTAGTTTTTTTAAGTTTTCCCTTTGGCAATGTCTTTATATTCCTCTGTCCTTCAACCTTCTTTTACAAATTCGCATAAAACAGTTTCTCAGTTCGCGGTGAAGGGAGGAAATTTTTGACACTGAATAATGGAAAAGAGTAAATTTAAAACTTCCACCTTGAAATATGTAAGTGCTCCAACTTTCCCGATTGTGTTCCCAAACCATGAATAGAATGATTGGGGGCCAGTTAAGGTTTACAATTTCGATTCCGTTAACCAACCAAAAGTTTGTGGTTTTCTTCCAGCTGACGGATTTATCATGACATTTATTATCGATGGGCCATTTGTGATCTGAAAAAAAAGGAAATATTCAAACTTAATTTTAATCTCAGAATCTAGAAAATAGATATTGTTACAAAAACCGGACCTAACCTGCAAGGATACAAAACTGCTCAAGTCTGCATCTCGTAAGGAAATCCATGAGCACATAAGCCAATTCTTTTAAAAAACCTTGTTTTTGTCTCTCCCTCTTTTTCTGAAAACTTAGAAAGAATAGCAAAACGCCCTGATTTTAGGAGTATTTAGGCTTGAATTGTACAATTTATCTTTTTTTGGAGCAAGGAAAATTGGAGCTGGAGATTGCGACAAATTTTACTTTACACACATTACAAAAAAATCAGTGTTGGTTCCTCTGAAAAATTGTAGATTGCTCTAAAAAATGTGGTGTGAAATTTGAACAGTGACAATGAGTAGGATGATTTAAAATTGTTACCGTCAGAGCTTCCTTTAGAGCTGCTTGCAATTCAGGAATGGTGACACAATAAAATCCTTTGCCCCCAAATACATCCACCAACCTTTCATAATGGGCACTGGCAGTCAAAGCATGTGGAGGATTCCTGAAAATATAAAGATAAGAAATTCCAGAAGGATTCACTTGAAATGTGGTGTATTCTAGAAAATACATCCTTACTTGCCCGGGTAAATTTTTCAGTTTGTGATCATTAACAGTCTTTAAATAATTGGATAACTTGACTGCAGTTGCCTTATTTCCTCAGAGGTTTCATTTTATAAACCAAATACTAGGCGACACAATGCCTTGAAACTTGGGGTGAATTTCTTTCATTTTAGGAAGAATATATCCACACAATTCCAAGGTAGAATAAGGCGCACTGTAGGTATGGTTTAGCAAGTAAAATATAAGAGGTTGGGTAATTTTAATGTTGTTGGGCTGATTCTGTTTCAGGACCTTCTAGAAAAGAATAGATATAAAGAAATTAGCTAGGAGTGTTGTTTGTCTGTGACTGCATTATAGAATTAATAGTGTTGATACCGTAGCTATGGAAAAAAGTAAATGTTATAAAGAGCAAAATTTGTTTTTCTGTACAGCAATTTTTGTTTTAAAACTTTGATCATCTGAATCATCAATTTTCCAATTGCTGACAGTCTTAATTGTAACAACGCATACTGTGATTTTCATTACAGTATAAGTAATAATAATAATCAGCCTATGGAAAGTTATGCGAAATAAAATTTCAGATGAATGATTTTAAAAACAAAAGAAGAAGGAAAGGCAGAACTATTTCACAGTTTCGTCTCTTTATGTTAAATGTGTTAGCAGAGTTCGTGAATAAAAAAAACTTCAGCGCTCTTTCCATACCTAGAACAGGATGTGTCTGTTTATGATTCTTCACTGACATTTTTCCTGATATTCCTCCTGGAGATGGTACTTGGTATAAAGTAATTAAATAAACTCTCACATTTTCTTTTCCTGATTACTTGTCTTGCGTCAATTGAGATATGTTAAACTGCCACTTTTTTGTGTTCCTTCTAGCTTTTAATTTTTTTTTTTAAAAAAAAACCAGAGACGTTACAATATTTTCATTGACAAAATGCCATAAGAATCTTGGTCGGTCCAAGGAGGATTTTTATGCATGACTTGCAAACATGTTTTATCTCAATTTAAACATACTTTTGTTACAACTTGTCTCTATGCGTTTTCCCTGAAAATTCATAGCAAAATAAAACAGAATGGTGCAAAAACAGGAAAAAACTGAACAGTTACTTACTTTAGAGCAAGGTCCTCTCGATCTCCCTGAATGTCAGACCACACATCTGAGTCAAATCCTGAATATATACCGTTATTATTTACAATGATGATGACCACTGGAAGGTTGTAACTGCACCAAGACAAAAGAAAGAAAAAAAATGAGATAGAAAGCATTGGAGTAATTGAATTCCAATTTCATTTCGGAAATGGCTTGCCATTCTTGCTTTGAAACAATGTGTATCTCCTTCAGTTTCCATTTTCATACAAATTCTGTGAAAGAGGACGTATAAGACTTCCAGTTTTTTTTGATAATGGTTTAAACATCTTTATTTTTTACTTTTATTATTTTATAGATCCCAAATAGTAATCAAAAAGGCTCAAAAAAATAAATTTTTCACATAAAAAATTCAACAATTTTCTCAGATATTTTGTAGGAGATCCAATTCTGGCCATTTAAAAAATCCTGGGTCTCTAGCCTCTAGCTTAGTATTAACTCAAGCTACAACCGCTTCTGTCTAGCATCATTTCTTGAACAAAAGAACGTTTCTCCATTTCTTAGATTTTAAAATAGACTCAAAAAATTCATTTTTACAGAAGAATGTGGCAAAGCAATTCTCATCAAAAATTTTGCTGATTTTTTCCCATACTCAGAGGTGAAATCAATGAAATTTGTAGTTAGAAAGCTCCATTATTTCCTGAAAAGATTACAAATTTCAAGAGGAAATTTTGCAAGATTGAAATGAAGCTACCTTTTTTTCTGTGCAGAATTAAGTCTACTTAAAATTCTGCAAAAATTTCCATTCAACGGGTAAAACCTGCAGCCACCTTCCCAAAAAAATACAAAGCTGCAGGGCAAACCCGTACCCAAAAATTGTGCGCCAAAAACATACTATTCCTTTACACAACGCACCATGCATCTCCTTGCGCAACCCAGCACAAGTGTCTTTTCTTGCACCATGCAGCCGCCTCCCCCCCTTGTGCTAAGTCCTTTGCCCTTCCACACTTTTTTGTCCTTGACACTCTTTCCAGCGCCACCATTCAGGCATGGCTCCTTTAAAATTCTTCCCTTCCTCTTTCAATGTAGACCCGAACAGATTAGACCGTGCGGCACATGGCTGATTAAGGAGATTCTTCCCGCATCCTCTTTGGTACTTTCTGGAATTTTCTCTGACATTTTAACATTTTCACTGGGTAATGAACCATAGTATTTCTGGAACTTTCTAGAACTTTCCAGAATTTTTTCATAATAACAGCAACAGGAACTGTGGCATTGTTGGAAGGATTGTGGCTGGCCTAAGCAAGCTAGAGAGAATGGATGGTACATATGTGCAGTCTTTTTACACTTTTTGCATTGAGAAATTAAAATTTGAAGATTCAAAGATCTTGCTTACAGTCATTGTAGAATAAAGCATAAGGACAGAGGATAAACTCTTACCGGAACATGGTTTCTACTTCCATTCCTGAAAAGCCAAATGCTGCATCACCTTCCACACAAATAACTTTTTTTTGAGGGGCGTATTCCTTACACCACAGAGCAGAGGCAATAGCGAATCCAAGACCAACACCCATGGTCCCAAAAGTTCCTGCATAAATTTAATTACTGAAAATTAACCGTCCATTTTGAAAGAGTGCTCTGATTCAGAATCCAGAAAACTGATAAAAAGTGTTGGATCTGGACTTCACCAATCTCCAGATTCTTATGTATGAAGATTTTAGTCTCAAAATAAACAACTTATCTCAACATCAAAGGAAAGTAAGTAAAATGTATAATGTTAAAAACATTCAGTGTTTTTCTAAGTCAAGAGACATTGATAGTGATTAGTGATGATGTACTTGCTTATCCGTTTGGTATTCTTGGTCTTGATTTTTTAAAGATTTCTTTCAAAAAATTTCAGACATACCTGCATCAAGTCGGTGCCTAGGAAGTGTGTTTGCAAGCATTGTGCGACCAATATCCATAGTATTTGCACCCTCGCTGACAATAATGCTATCTATAAATTAAGAAAAGTATATTTAGAGAAGAAATTCAACAAAGGGAAGCAGGGGACATTAAAAGGCTGAGAATAGCCAGTATTTTAAATAGCTGGCCAATAAATCCTATAAAGATACCCCCATTATCACAGAGAAAGACGCAAACAAGTTTTTTAAGGCCGCTCTGTTCGAAGTAATTCTCCACAAAAAAGTTTAAGCCTCAAAAAATTAGGTATGCTTCATTTTCAAGATTATTTAAGTAATGGTTATTGCATTGAGCAGGGACAAAAAAGTGTCGAATATTTTAACAATTATATCAAGAGTACTGAAAGCACTCTCTAAAAATTCGATTTTTTTCTAGATTCTGAGATCTTCTCCATTTTTATTACATATGCACTATGGAACTACTTCAGAGTGAAAAAAATATGATCCATAGATACAACTATGAGTTGTGTAAAATGCCAAAAATATTCGGATTCAATGGATAAAATTTTGCATGGAATGAAGTGGAGATACCAAGGGTGAAATATAGTTACCTTCTGGAATGATTTCCTGAATGTGTTTGAAAACAGTGTAGTAATTTAAAGGTACTGTCTTGTCTTCAGCCATTTTCTGAAAAAATAAACAAATATTTTATTCACTATAAGCAAGTTTACATTTACAACGCTATATTCAAAACAACCTATGAGAGTGAAGTTTGTCAGTTGAGGACGGGATCTAAAAAAATGCTGAGGGAAGCTGACATCGAATTTTGGTAGTTTTTGGTCAGTTTTGGTGACGCTCGCTTTTTAAGCAATTTTTCGATAACATCGTGATATAAGCCCATTCTTAAACTTCAAACCACTTTCGTACAAAGACTTCTTCACAAATAATAGTTCCAGAACAGCATGCATCTGCTTTTATGACACACAGAGAGAAATAATGTAAGTCATTCTTGCAATTTAGGAATAAATTTGGCTTTCTGACTCTTTAATTTTTGTTTTATCGAACGGCGTTTCAATTTTTTGGGTTTTTTAGGTAGCTATACCTAGTGCTTTCAATCAGTACATTGGAATATCACAACTAAGCTGAATTAATCATTTCAAAGCCAAAACAGTAAGCGTCACCATACTAACATTGATGGTAGTTTTTCTGACTTCCAAGTCTCATTTCTATACATAATCCTAAAGATATTGCTATGCACGTAATTAAATTCCTATAGTATGGAGCTCTAAGATAACAGGAAAGTAGTCTTTAGCGTGATATGGCCAAATCACTTACCAACTTTTTTTCAGAACCATTTTCTTCTATTAGCTGAAATCCACACACACACACACACACACACATATATATATATATATAAAGGTCGTGTATATATATGCGTGTTTACTTGAGTGATGGCTCACAGTATGTTAGAAAGATTTGGTCCTTACCATTGAGTTAAGGACTATGATAGGTCTTGAAGTTGTCACTTATCTCAAGGGTGAGGCTTGAATTAAAACATTCCTTCAATTAAATTTGAGTTTAGGATCTGACTTGAGAAAATTTCTTTAAAAATGACCCAAGGACCTTTTTTTCATTAAGGATCAGATGTAGAGCGGTGGTCTTTAACACTCCTTGTGAGTACTGCTCTTGTGACACTCCTAATCTCTCCCGAAACCCTACCAACAAAATAATTTTAGATGCACAAGGCTGAGTTAAGTGATTCTTTCGAAAGGACGAGATTTGACCAAAAATCAGTTGATGAAAAATGTCAAGTCTCTGAAGTCTGGTAATATGGTTCGGAGTCTATATAAACTGATTTCCTAATTTCACACTGTACCTCGATGGTGCTTTTGTTACTTGCACACTTTGCTTTCAGCTGATTCCACCAGGAGGAACTTTTATCAAACTTCCAGTTGGAGGACTCCAAGCTCTTCACGAGGAGATCTACAGAAACTTTAACGTCTCCTTGAATGCCCACTTCTGCAGTGACACTGTTGTGCAGTTCTTCAGGAGAAATATCAACCTGCAAAAGGTTGAAATTGGATATGAAGTACATCTTGGTCTATTGAAAGTAAATCCGATTAGAGTCTACGCCACATAAGTTGCACATTTTTATAGTGAGACAGAAACTCCGTCATCATCATTCTTGCTTTTACATTCAATTTTTAACTATAGATAAGTGATTTTCCTTGGCATTCTAAAAGTCCAGGAACTTATTTGGCTTTGACTCAAAGTATGACGAGTCAAAGAGTCATAAGAAGTAGTCTCTGATCAGCTAGTCAGAAATAATTCAGCAGAAAGGAACATTTCTTCTCAAAAATAGCATAATGGCTCACACAAAAATATGAATAAAAAGACTGATTTTATAAGGTGTCTGGTTAATCTTCCAAAATGGTCTCTTTGACTGCTAATTCTCATGAATGTGCAACTTCATGGGTATTTTGTATCAAAACTTAAACTCTTGCATAGAAATCACTTCCCAAAAACGTAATTTTAAAAAAAAGGAAATATCCATAAAATATTTCAACTTAAAGGGTGAATTGGAGTACATTAATTTATCAAATCTCAATCACTAACCATTGCAATTGGTCTTCGCATAGCCATGGCTTTCATGTGTGAAACCCTTTCCAGTAATAAAATTGAGCTAAACAATGACTATGTTCACAGGGACTAATGCACAAACACACTTAGTGAACAGCTTACCTGAATGACTTTCACATTAGCGTCAAATCTGGGCGGCTTTCCAAAATGGAGAATCCAGTTCAAACGAGCACCAAGAAGTAAAATAGTATCTGCTTTTTGCAATGCTAACGTTCTTGCTGACGCAACACAGTTAGGATCATTATCAGAGACCACTCCTTTCCCCATAGGTGTCGCTAAAAATGGTAAATTGAAACTGGAAATAAGGGCTCTGACTTCCTTTTCAGCATGACTATAGGCAGCACCTGCAAATAAACAAAGATAGTATTTATATATTACTGATTTACCATCAAATGGATGCATGACCAAAAGAAGATTACAGAAATAGGGAAAAAGTGCTAAAACTCTCAACAGAGAAATAACTGAATCGTATCTAAGGGTGTACTTGCTTCAATCACCTTTTTAGTATTCTTAGGGAAAATTTACAGAAGATCCAAGACTTGAGATCCTGGATCTTCATGCATGGACTGTCGAAAAGGACCACAGACCACAAAAACTTAGGATTGAGTCATTGATACCACAACATAGAGAAGTGCTCTATAAACATTTTAGGATAAAAATGCTCCAAAAAATGCCAAACAAAAATGTCATGGCAGAATGCTTAATTTTACACCTTATCCATTGGTTCATTTTCCCTCAAAATTTAGACAATTCTAAAGAGGCTGTCCCATTTTCCATAGGAAATGGCCGCAAGAGATTTTCCATCCATACTTTCAGGAATCATAACGGATCATCGGAGAGGCCTAAATCCGGTTACCTTTTCCGTCTAGCCCTCCAAGGGGGGAGGGGGAGGAGATCAAAGGTTAAACGCACAGACCGCCATAACTTTTGAACGAAGCAATGGATCAACTTGATCTTGGGCTCCAATGAAAGCTCTTAACAAGACCTTTCATTTGAGCCCAAGATCAAGTTAATCCATTGCTTTGCTCAAAAGTTATGGCGGTCTGTGAATTTGACCTTTGACCCCGTCCCCCTCCCCCCTTGGAGGGCTAGACGGAAAAGGTAACCGGATTTAGGGCTCTCCAATGATCCTTTATGATTCCTGAAAGTATGGATGGAAAATCTCTTGTGGCCATTTCCTATGGAAAATGGGACTGCCTCTTTTTAATTAAAACATTCTTAAGTAAGACATCAAGTCAAATACAAGATGAATTAGTGAGAAAATTACCTTTGCCAATAATAACAAGCGGATTAGAGGCCTGTTTTAGCACTTTCACTGCTTCTTGAATGGATGCTGGATCTGGCCATGATACTGGTGGTTCTGGGCACTGAGGTACGGAAACGACCCGATTCTCGGGGATTTGCTGAGATAGGATGTTAGCAGGAAAATCTAAGTATGAGACACCTTGAAAATTTTTGAAGAGAGAATGAATTAAAGTCAAATTAGGGGAATATCAACAAGATACTCTGAAAAAATACAATTGACATCATTTTGTGTCATAAATGAGAGGAAAAGGATTTAACTTTCAGCTTTGGGATGAAATGTGATAAACAAGTGCTGAATTTTCCAAGCTTTTAAATTTTCATACATCGGCAAACCAGCTTTCCTCTTTTTTCATCGGTTTTTCATAAAATTTTCCACCGATGTCAAAATTGATGACGTACCTCTTCTTTTTCTTTTGACATTTAAAAATTTTCCCTGCTCCCTCGTTTTTAAGGCCTTCCAACTTTTTCACAGGCACACGAATTGCAATAAATCTAGCAAAATAAGAAAGAGCATTCAAGTCAGGGAGGTAGATCCAGAAGATCATAATTACCTGGTCGACCATATTTACATAAACGGACAGCTTTCTCCACATGAAAAGGAATGAGAGAAGCACTAGGAGGCCTCGCACTGTATTTACAGTAAGGCTGGCTTAGCTCTACTTGTCTGCATTCTTGAAAACCTCCGATGCCTTCATGATCACCAGGACAAGAGCCACCAAGCACGATCATTGGCCTGCAAAACGGTGTGAACAAACAAACATAAAATTTATCAAAAGGTAAAAAAACTTAAACTATTAGTCCCAATTCAATTCAGTCTGTAGTGGCATGGTACTAGGTACAAACTGCTGAAAGGTAAATTAAAGCAAAAAAAAATTCACAATTAAAATTACAGTTTTTACATGAAATTTTAAAACACACCAGTACACTAGCTAGATGCATTGAATAACAATGGGAAAAAATGGTAAATTAATAATACAGCCATTGCAACTTTTAAAAAGTTCCATTGATGTTTCATTTTCCTAGAGAGAAACTAACCAAAATATCTGCTTGTAATTATCTGTTAGTCTTCTTTTTCGAAGAGTGAGAAAAATTCGAGGACAATTTTAAGAGAAAACGTTACTTATTTTACTTTGTAACAATATCAAACATGTGTGAAGATTAGCAACGTTGCAATTTTTGATTCACTTGGTCTTGAAAATGCTTAGGATGGGCCAAAGTAGCAGTTTTTTTGCTGGTTTAGCTAATTAAGAATATCAGACACAAGTAGCTGAAAAGATGTTTCCCCACCACAGTAGAGGGAACCTGCCACTATCATAAATTAAAATTCACTATCTTTGGTGCTGCATTAAAGTGTGCTTGCAGTGATCTGCTGAGTAAAACTCGCAAGCTCTGAGTTGCTGAGGTGCCATTGCAGCGTCTGCATTGCTGAGGTGCCATTAAAACAATTAAGTATGTACCAAGTTGATGTAAGTACGGAAATTTTCAGAGGACCTTTAAGCAGTGAGCAATTGAGCGCTGAGAAATTAATGAATTTTAAAAAAAATCATTTTAACATATTCAGAACCGAAGTAAATCCTATTGGAAAAAAATAATGAATAATCACCAGCAATTGATCTGTGCGTTTGCCATGCCTCCGAATGCATGAAGCAAGCCAGGACCTGGTACAACAAGACAGGCAGCAGGATTCTTGGTCAAATATCCAATAGCTTGCGCTGCATAACACGCAGCTTGCTCATTCCTCATTCCAATATAATGAAGGCCAGCAGCTTGTAGCGCTAAACTCAACTCAACCACTGGGATTCCCACGATTCCAAAAACATACTTCACACCCTGAAAAAAGAAAAGAAGAGACCTCTGTTATTTGAAAGATTCATTCCCAAATAATGAAGAGAAGTTATTTTCCTCTATCTGAGTAATTGTAAACTGAAACTTGGTGAAGGTGAATCACTCACCTCTCAGTCTCAGTCTGGCATCAAACTGCTTCATGGAGCAAATCAGTCCAATATCAGTGTAACTCCGATAACACTATGGTGTCAGTTTGACCGTAACCTAATATCAGTCTGACGTCTCTTTGGTGTCAGCCGATTGTAAATTACGATGAAATCCAAGACAATATGGTAAATTTAGACCTGATACATAATATTAAAAGAACCAAATATTTATTTTATAATAGATCATACACTTTTTTTCTCTGAAGATAAGAGATGATTTCATTTTTATATGACAATTTAGATTATTGACACTAGCTGTGGAGGATAGGTAGTTAAGATAATTCACTGCCAACAATAAGGTCCCAGGTTCAATTCAGCCATAACAATTTTTCCAGGACCCATAAAAATCTGTCACTATGGCTGTAGATGACCTGCCGCTGCAATACTTTATCAACTCTAAAGGGTGACAGGGTGGAGGTGGGACATAGCTATCAGGAAGCAGTCTGATAGTCTGTTTTCACTGCTCGGCTGCTTTGTAAATAAGTCGAGGAACAATAATAGTGTGCGTTCCTGCCAGCAGCAGACCAGAAGCAACAGAGCTCAACTGGTCATACTCCGAAATGTTCCAAGCTCGGTTAGCATTTGCCAAATTCATCAATATGACTCACCGTTGGCTTATCAGACAGGCACTAGGCCTTTCAAGAATATGATATATGTCCTCCTTACAAGTCAAGGAGTACAGTCCAACATTAGGGAGCATGATGGCAGTTCCACCATTGCCTCGGCTCCATGAAGACACCTCGACACTCAGCCTGGCATAAATTCAAACATTGTTGAAAGATACTGAGGAATAACTACTCTAGCAAAGAGTCAGTAAATGTTGGACTTTCGATTGGAGAGTTACACTCAGGGACTTAAAAACATAAATTCACACCAAATGGTGATGAAACGGAAGATTTGCCAGACAACAACACCTGGACATGATAGAAAACTGAAATGCAAACCTGTGCTTTCAATGACTGGGCGATGATTTCGTTCCCTTCTACTAAAGCTTCACTTGATTCCATGTTATAATTGATCGCCGAACTGCTAATCAACCTCACAAGCGCACGATTGGAATTTCCGGAACCCTTGATCAAACTGTAGATGTGCTGGGCTATGAAACGCATTTTTTGTGATGGTTTGTATACGTGCAGGTTATGTTCCTCCTTTCACAAAAAACAAGCCTCACAAGGACTTCTCGCCTAAAACAGTAGGACTTTAAATACTCGCACATTCAGAGGCCGATTGAGATTTAAATAAATTTGAATTTTTCGGTGGTACGTCAACTGATTAAAGTCTCGCAGTGTTATCACAATACCCCCTAGACTGACCATACCTACACATTTGTTTTGAGGTTAAAATACATCTGGTTGTGACGTTTTACACGGCTCTTATGGGGAAAACCTGAAAAAAGCTATTTTTCACTCCTTAAAGTAAAATTTGACGGGGGAAGGATTTTTTCCCTTAAACTTCAAGTATGAAAGCCTTGAATGCATTTAATTTCGGCGGCTGAATCTGTTTCTGGGTGGGAAAAAAAAAATTTAATAGTGGAAGTACATACTACATAGGGACTGCATCCTTCAAGGGAATGGAGAGGAGGGGAGGGGGATGTGGTTATCCACTTGAATGTTTTAAATTCTCTGCCAGGAAAGTGATTCAGTGGCAAATTTTTGGTATTTATGTTCCACGAATGTTATACTTCCAAGAAAAGATCACTTAAGGTCACCAGTCATCTCATGTTACTCTTAATTTCACTTATTCACCTCGTCCCATAAGGTCCTGTGTAAAAACTCACAACCTGATGCACTCACACACTCACAGATGAGTTCCGAATGTTTAGGTATGGTCAGTCTAGGGGGTATTGGTTATCACTTATCGGGGATTCACGGTCATTCACCTGGTAGGTTTTTTGTTTACAAGATTGAGAAATGCAGCGTTGCCAAAAGAGGGACCCGTTCCGTACAAGTCTTACTATGATCAAAACCAAAAAATATCCGGTAAAATTACTTCCACTTTTTAAAGGAAACTTTTGAGCGGCGTTAAAAAATTTCAAAACATTTCAAATAACACTTTGGAGCACTATTAAAATAAATGCTACTGCATCAATTGACAACTGCGCAGTTTGCCTCCCCTACCCAAACATTATTCTCGAAAATCACTTCCCTTTCCGGTAGTTTATGCCTGAAAAGGTGTTAAAGTAATCAAAAAGGGATTGTTTGAAGATTAAAAAATCAATTTATGACTGACATGAGATTTGTTGCTTTCGGAAAATACTAATCTGATGAGTCAGCTGTCCCCTGTTGCTTTTCCTCGGGCCAGATGGTGGTGTGGGGGGGGGGGGGGGAGGATTTTGAACAATCAAGGCGGCGGATTTCGATTGATTTTTTTCCTAATCTCATTTCTTGTAAACCTAAATAACAAAAAAAAAAAAAAAAATCACTAGCAATTATATTCTAGAGATGGAAAATTGTGATCGCCCCCCCCCCCCCCCTCCAGGAAAAACAGTAAATCTCTCCATGCCTTTCCTACCCTTCAAACTGTTCCGTGGTGTTAACATTCGAAAATGACTCATATCGATGGCCAAGTGCAATACAACGTATTTCCGTTTGTGATGTCGCAGACTTCCTGTCAAACTTTACTTTTTCTTTGGGAAACTAGTCAACGTAATTTCTTGAAAACTTAATAGATTTTTCTTCTCTATTATAGCGGAATGTTGTGTGTAAATTTCGAGCAATATCTACTATAAGGTGTCTGTTTTCTCTCCGAAAAAATGAAAGAGAAGTGGAAATTTTGCAACATTGCAATTGTGATATCTTATTATTAATAATATTGTCATGAGAATGATGGAGATACATGATTTGCATCTGGTCCATCAATGTTCTTCATCACCATCCAATAAGAACAATAGAAGCTTGTCATACATGAAAATAAATATAAAAGGATATTAAAAACAGGACCGCAAAATTGAGACAAACAAAGGAAAGAGAGACTTATCAACCAAAAAAAAATTTATTTCAGGTAAAAAAATATTACATGGGTACAGAAAATATGAAATTATTCTCGGAAAATGTTTTAAGAAAGGGAAACGTAAAAAAATAATTTCCTCAAGATCAACTGAATAACAACGTGGCCACTGGCCACTTTATTTATATAGAAGTTAAGTGATACCTTCATTGTGAGAATTTAAAAGACTGGTGAAATATCTCACTAAAAATGAAAAAAATCCGCCATGTTCCTCTTCAAGTTATCAGTAACAAAAAACTTTTTAAACATCAAATTTTCTTCAAATTGTCATTAATCTACTTTAAATGATCTAAATGATTCAGTAAAAACAGCCAAAGTCTTTTTATTTGTTGGAAAAAAAAGTTGTGAAAGAACAGTAAGTCTGCACTTGTCTGCCAGGCAACAGTATCTTCTGCTGTCATGAGCCAATTGACACTTTTTTCTGCGAACTTCCAATTGAAAATTTCCGTACTTGCTTTCCTGTTATATTTATAGTTCTCTCACCACACTATGTCATATGTATTGTCAAAAATTACTTTCATAAGTTTCCATAATGTTTCATCCAGTCATTTTGTACTTAATAATACCTACATATAAGACTTAGGTAAGAGTGGAGACAGATCTAGACCTGAGCAAACAATTGCTTACAAGGGCATGGAGCGAGGAGACTACATAAGTGCAATCTAATTGAAAGTTAACATGAGAAAGCACGATTTCAATTACATACTTCATCATCATGAAATATTTTCAGAGATCCATCAAATCTTCTGGACTGTAATTTATTACTTTACCATGTTGTGCTGCACATTCTGTCACAAGATTCCTTAATTCTTTTGCATCGTATCCAATAATATCCTTCAAGTTACAGACAAACTTATAAACAAACCTTTTTGACTGAACCTGAAAAATTCAAACAGAGACATGAGCAAAATCAAAGTTAGAAAGTTACCAGAACATGGAATTTTAAATTCATTTACAAAATCTAGCATTGACAAAATATGGGTCCTTTTTTGGGACAATACAGTACGTAAGAAAAGTAAACATTGATTTTAGCATTTCAGAGCATTTTCAACAGAAAAAATAAAATGGTAGCAGAGACTTAAAACACTGCCAACATGTTACATTGTTTGGAAGTTTCATCATAGAATTGTATTTGCATAGATCGAATAAGGTATTGTACAGACCTATTAGGTACATCCTGAGTTTCAAAAAAACTTTCAAGTTTGAGAAGAGACAATAAGGGCATCTATGCATTGCCACAATGATGGTAAAGGAAGAGCGAAAACTTTTCAACTTCTTGAAAGCCCCTAATACTTCAGAACTCAAAAATGTACGAATAAGATTCATTATTCCTGTTTCAAATTTCTAGAGATGATGCTTATTTAAAAGACCTGTAAAATTTTCCCCGACAACAGTAAAATTTCATACATTTTTAGAGACATTTTAACTCACCTAATTTTTTCATGATGAACACATTCCATAAAAAAAACTATCGTTTTTCCTTAAAAAAATATAATTAATAGTGTAAAGTCAGTTTATCCTTTGATTTAATGCTCACCTTTGATATCATGTCACCTTCATAGTAATAACGCAAAGCACGGCTCAATTTTTCATAGTTCATAGTTGGCTTATGCTTCTTTTGTCCCCACAGCCTTGCAACTTCCTCTGGATTCACAAATCTGAATTCACCTTTTGCACCGCGCCATCGAATGATATCCACATGCTTCCAGTCAGTTAATAATTCCAGTAAAAATTGCCATAGTTGTATCTGACCGTTATTGCCTTTAAACAAGAGCAATCATAAATTTTCAGTGCTCATATTTTATTGAGGATTCTTCAACATTTTTTGCAAATTCAAAAAATATTTACTGCTACTCATTGGGTAATTACTCTTATTCAAATGCAAAACAATTGCAATACTTGTATGCGGCTACTTGCACGAAAAGAGACCTTGAATCTCAGGAGCAAAGTTTTCGGAATACCTAGCAGTTTTCGTTAAGTTGAAGCAAAATAACCATCAAGCAGTAACCCGAAGAATATATTACGTGAGGATTCCTCCATTTTTATCCTGGCAAAGGTCATAAAGCCCAATTCACACTATCAAACATTTCATCCGACTCTTGGATGTAACTTGTTGAATGAAAAGTTAGATAGTGTGATATTGACGAGAAAAAACGACAATTTGATGAAAAATTGGATGGAAACTTGAATTTGACGTCACATTCAACTTTTCAAAAATTAAAAAAAAAAAAAAATGGAACGAAATCTTCCAACCAACATGAGCCGAAGCTGTATCTTCACGAACCGCAGGCTGATAACGATATCACACTGCAACAGTAATTGAATCGAATTGTTTTGCATCCAACTTTCCATCCAACTTTTCGTTCAATTATGTCGGATGAAAAGTTTCATAGTGTGAATTGGGCTTAAGATTGCATTGCACTGCACTGCATTTTATTTGAACAATAATTTTAAGCCCCTGACAAATTAGATCTAAAGTTGCAACAAAACAAATATAAATTGATCTTGATTTAGGTCACCCACTTTTTGGTTTGGTTGTTCAACTTTTGGTTATTAAAGGCAGTCCCGGTAATTACACACACAGCTGATTATTGAACAGCGCATTTTTGAGCTTATTCCCAAACTTCTCGTACTCTAGACACGGCATACCAAAAAATAAGTATAGCTTTACTGATTTTACTACAACTATATAAAATAAAGGCTATAGCTACCTGAACGGTTTGGAGAGGGAAGACTGAATGCTTCTTCCGCTTTCTGAAGAACTATTCGAGGTTTGGAGAGCACTGGAGGTCTTGAATTTATGATGTCATTATCTAATGGTTTCTTTGCACAAGTTTTCTTGGCTCTTGCAACAGGTTTAAGTTCAGGTATTGCGTGTGTGACAGCTATTCAAAAATATGATAAAACAAGACTTAGAGTGATAATTGAAAAATCATATGGTTTCATAGGTTTTGCACAGTTTCCTCAGTCAGGTTTCTCTATTCTCCCCTTATTTTCCAACAAGTATAATTGGGAGACATACGTTTGAACTGCAAATTTTGGTTTGCCACACGTATAGAAAGATCCATAAATGAAAGGCCATCCTCCCACTGAGGATACTTTCCTAAGAGAGGGCGATGGCATACTACTTAAATTAAATCAATGTGGATGAATGCAGATTGATGACGTCAAAAAGTTGTTCTTACAGCTGAGATTCACTGAGAAAGTGTTCAAACCTAGGTTACACTCTGGACTAGAAACTAAGACTAGACTATGATGAAGGGGAGCTATGTGATTGGAGGGCTATGTTGATCAGAGGATCCACAGTCTTATTCCAAACCCTTCATGAGGCCAAATAATCAATTAACTAGAGGCACTTTCTCGCAAGGCAACGACCAGTTGATTATTCTGCTTCACAGAGGGCTAGTAACCAGTTGCCTTATCAACATGGCTGACCAATCATATAGGTTCATTCCATATTATGTGGTTTAATCTTAACCACCAAACAAACAAATAATTTCAATAATCAGCTTGCTGGCATGGAATACAGTTTAAGGGTTGAAATGCAGGTAGATTGGCTCATTTGAACGACTAAGGCTTGCCAAAGACAATCAACCCCTAAACTGACTGAGCCGTTCACTTGACTCCGCCCCTTACACACCACTTTCCTTGGCAAGGATTATAGACAGAGTGTTGGTGATTTTACAACGTACTTCAAAATGCAGTGTAAAATTGTCATTTTTGGAAATAAAATGCTCATTCACACAGAATTTCTCCTCAAACAGAAATGATGTTGGAAAGACCGCTTGCCTCGATTTTGTTTTAAAAACATCTTCGGTCTTGAAAGCAGAAAGTCTAGAGGTTAAGCTGCTCTGATAATGGGCCCAATTAGACCCAAAATGCGTCTGCGGTTGCCTACTTGATTGGTCATAACTAATGTTATACCATACAGCATTTCTCTCTAAGAGAAAATTATGCTCAGGGGAGCTTTTTTCCTCTAAAAATGAGAATATCAGTTTTCTACTGAATTCTAATGTAGGTTGGCAAAATCACCACCACTCTGTCTAAACATCTTATGCGACTTAGCACAATCTGTTTGTAGATTATATGTATTATGAACGGCTCAAGCTTAGATCAAGATTCAAAGGAAATTGAACTCGTAACTTGTTGGCATGTCTTACATACTTGCTTTTATGGCACAAAAAAAAACTTGAAATAAAAAAAAGCGTTAGCTGCTAATATCGTTCCGACTCATTTATCGGAGAATTGAGCGTTTCGTATCGGCCCCTCTGCAATTATGAGATTAGTCCAAAGATCCTGTAGGAACTTAAATTAATGACTCAGGTGGTGCTTTTGAGCCAACTTTCAAAGAATTAAAGGCATTTTTTCAAAATCTACAGTCCATGACCAAAGTGCTGTCCTCGCTGTATGACGCGTAACCCTTCAATTTTTAGTTTAGTCCAAAGACCTCATAGGAACTTAAATTAATGAACCAGGTGGTTCTCTTATGTCAACTTTCGAAGAATTAAAGGCATTTTTTTTTAAAATTTACACTCCTTGAAAATGAGCTGTTTGTGTCATGTCGCGGAGCAAAGTGCCCTACTTTTGGGCCTTGTAATCCCTTGAATTTTGAGTTTGGCCCAAAGATCTTTTAGGAACTTAAATTAATGACCCAGGTGATGTGTTTGATGCCCACTTTTAAAGAAGTAAAGGCATTTTTCAAAATTTACAGTCCCTCGAAATGAGCTTTCCGTGTGATTTTGCTGAAAATGGACCTCTAACCTAATTTGACCCTAGCCCCCCAAATTTTAGCGTACCCCAAAATCGTTTGACGTGCATAAGGAGACCATAGATATGGTGTTCTGTGCCAATTTTGAATGAAATCGAACAGATAGATTCTGAGATCGCTGTACACAGATTTGGGGGACATCGGACGGACGGACACACATTTTTTCAAGTATGGTTATTTTGACTCCTGGGACCTTAAAACGTCCAGAAATGATAAAATTTCAACTTCTTTTTTTTTCCTTGGAGGATGACAATACTTCCTCTCTACCCTAGGGAAGCGAGAAAGTAAAAATTAGCCAAATGACTGAGGAAACTCTAGATAAGGATAAAAAATATTTCATTTCCCACATTTGCACTAAATCGTTGCAAGTTTGCCATTGGTTATTAGTTTCTCCCATCAGCTTACTATCAGTTGACATCATTTTATTTGTGTTGGCTTCATACAACCAATATGGCACCACAGAAACACCTTTGTCTCAGGTTCAAGAGCCTGACACGGCTTGCAACACTCTGGATTGAAATAAAAGAAATCCAAGCATCTGGTGCTTACCGACTAGTTTGCATTTACGCAATAGTTCCAGATGAGTCCAAAACAGATCACCAGGATCATTAGGAACTCTCTTATGAAACTCTGATACGTTCATCTTGCACAGGTCTTGACCATTTATGTTCCAGTCTCTCATATCAATGCCTGACAAATTGAATTTCCTCATCGCCCATTGCAACCAGAATCCAACATGCAAAGGATTCCATAGGTTCGGATCTGAAAGAGATAATCATGAATTCAACAAGAGTAGATGAAGAATCATTCAAACTTTCATAGAGTTCAGTCTGCTAAAATGATGAGAAATTCAGCCAATGCAGAAGTCACAGTTGACAAGCTTATTGTGGAATTTCACTCGAAAAAGATAAGATAGAAATTTGAAATGAATGCTGTAGGAAAACGTCCTGTTCTTTCTTTACTTTTAATATTTACATCAAGATCAATTCACACAGGTTAGTTATTTCTGTGAACAAATTTTGAGGTCCTACTACGCAGTAACAGCAAGACGTTTAAATGTAATGCATTTCTGAGATCAGTTCGGGATGATGAAAAAATGGATAAATCAACTGATGAACCTCCATCTGCAAACCCCAAAGACAGAGGAGGATAAATATTTCTAATAAGCCCTCATTCTGATGTTGGATACTCACAAGCTAAATTTTTCCTGAGAAGTTATAGGGAGAAAGACTATTATGAATTATTACAAAAAAGAGAATAAATGGATAAATAAATAAATAAATACATGAACACTTCAGAAAGTCATGTTCGTAAAATGACAAGATATTCAGGATACCCACCTTCAGGTATGTTCAATTCCATCCTTTCTCTTTTAAACTGTGGATCTACTACCCAGCGAACAACTTCTTGATCTTTATCCTCCACGCCTTCTAAATCTGAATTGCTTGCTTCATCTACGTCATCAGATCCTATGAGAACCACAAAAATCAACAGTCCAACAACATAATTGGATTAAATTTTGCAATCATGAACTGCGATATGTGGCTTAGATTGGAAACAACATATGTGCTATTGGTTCCTCAAAGCACTTAAAAGTTTTTACAGTTGAACTAAAAATTGAAGTTCCTTTTGAAGCAAAATGTAGTCCAATTCATATTCTTGAGATGATTTGTGATTAAGAAGAGTTCTGGAGTCTGGTTACCATTGAATGAGCATTCAGAGTGTTTCAAAAAATATGTGGAAGAGCTAACTGAACTTGGAACTTTTTAGTCGAAAAAACAAAAAGGTGATAATCCTCAAGCATGAGGACATTACGTCAAATGCAATAAAAGCTTAGAAAGTGTTACTCTCAGACTTGAGTAGGAAGAAAGTTTTACACAAAGGTAGACTGGCCGCAGGGAAGAACAGAAAAATTCCCGGTGGGCAGATGGGTTTGAGGAGATGCGTGTGAAGGGAGGTGGGGGGGCTGTCACCAGCACATTCGGCTTCAGTACAATGTGATACATGGGTATAATAAATAACTAAGTGATGTTTAGAGCAAAGATAGTTTTTTTACAGTTCCAAATTTTCTCCTGAATTTTGATATATCCTGTCTCTCCGACAATTTCTTAACTAGTAACGTCTCCTTGACTGTACAAGATTTTACAATACACAATATCCTAACTTTTTCCTGACCTTCCAAGGGTAATGGACAGAAAATTATTTTCAGAGGACAAGTTTACTGCAAGATTTAAGTGAAATGGTGCAAACCATGGTTTCGGCTGGGCACACAAATTAAAGGTTTGACAGCAAAATTTCCTGTACTTTAACTTTTTTCTGGGTTCTCTCCAACTTCTCTGGAGCTTGTCGCCTTATTGCGATCTAAAAATATACTTTGGGTAATCATTGAATGATGTTTGAAAGTATATAAGTGTCAGCTAGAATTTTTAAATAGTATGATAAAAAATCTAAAAACATATTATTCCCAATTAAAAGTGACTGACCGTTATCCATGTTCAAATATTCTTCAGCAGGCTTCAAAACATCTATTATATTTATTTTTTTTACTTCATCCTCAAGTTTTAATTCAACATGCATTTGTACCATTCCGTCTCCTTCGACACCTTGCTCCACTAAATTCTTTTCATCATCTAGCTGTGAACATGATATAGAAAGTAAGTTACAAGCATGATGCAGTTTAAGTGTTTTCAAGAGAATAAATACATTAAATAAATAGATAAATAAATAAATACAGTAAATAAATACATCAATACAGTATTTGAAGCATTGGCGATGAAAAAAATTTAAAATTTTTTAGAGCCTAAAACATTCGATTACAAGTTGATTACCAGAAATACCTCTCAGATGGAATTCTTTCATTTGCTTTTGCCACCGGTTCTATAAAATTATTGTGTCCATCCCGTCAGAAAGATACCCGCACACACCTTATGGGAAATGGCTCTCTCTACAATCTGATGAAACTTGGATATGTTGCTCAGCTAGTCATACTGATCAAAAGTTCTCTGGGCCGAAAGAGATCCCACGAGCGGTTTTCGAGGTATTCGCCGTTTTATGTGCGTAATTTGAGGTTTTGCAGGCTGGACCATTGTGCTGTGCTTCTTGTGCCCTTCCCTTTCAGTCCACTCCGGCCGCTCTCCGCTTCCCCACCACCCATACCAGAGGCTCGGACTCTGACGCTCACAAGGCTTTGCTCATCGTTGCCGAGTCGGTTGGTCTTAATCACCGTGAGCGTCAGAGTCCGAGTGGCAGGGAAGCGGAGAGCGGCCATAGTGGACTGAAGGGGAAGGGCACAAGAAGCAACGTACAATGGTCCGGCCAGTGAAACCTCAATTTACACACATAAAACGGCGAATATTTCGAAAACTGCTTGTGGGATTTCTTTCGGCCGATGAGAACTTTTGATCGGAATGACTAGCTGAGCAACATATCCAAGTTTCGTCAGATTGTAGAGAGAGCCATTTCCCATAAGATCTGTGCAGGGTCCTTTCAAACACACATTAAAAAATATTTTGTCCATCTTTCAGAATTTTAAAGCTTGCAAGTACAAAATAAGAAAAATCAAGTAAATTGAAGTACCTCAAGCACTTATACAAACCATGGTAAATACTCTTACAGATCCTATCAAAAATGAGGTATTCATGGTGCAACAAGTAAGGTGCAAGCAATGGGCCTGTTGCTAACTTTTGCTAGAGCAAAAATAAGAGTTGTTCCTTACAGATAATGTCTCAAAAATCATGATGAGCATGTCGGCAAACTCTGAAACGCACTCCTAACTTCACTATCTACGTAAGAAATTAGCGTTTCTTTAAGATTCCCGCTTCAAAAAGGATACTATAGCACAAGGATACATGGCCAACGCTTCCGCGCGCAAGTTGAGGAGAGCACGAGATCAATCAAGGCGGATATCTAACAACACGAGAAAAATGTGAATGTAAACATGCCGATTGTTATCGGGTGGTTAGAATCATCGTCCCGTCACAAGTGTTTTGGCAGATTGGCGTCGGCTATATTGAATATTGCGTAGTATTCTTGTGAGCAGGGGTTGGATGGAATTACTCCTCTAACAAAGTGTTCACCTGTGCTGTGGTATCGTTTTTAAAGCAGGAAGCTCAAAAAAACTCATATTTCTTGCGCAAATTGTGAAGTAAGGGGTGCATTTCAGACTTTGCTGATGCGCTCATTATGATTTTTGAGACACTTTGTGTGAGTAACGACTCTTATTTTTGCTCTAGCAAAAGTTTGCAACAGGCCCATTGAAGTTGAAGCATGTCAGGGTTAATTGCTGTAAAAAAATGGAGATTTATGAAGAGATCGGACATAACTTTCAATTTCTCTTCAAAACTTTGACATTTGATGAGGCTTTAAATTAATTTTTTAGTGGGTTGCTTTGCTCTGAATTAACTTGGATTTGAATTGGAGGAAATGGATTTCCTTCATTTCGAAAATTTTTCAACTTACTTGCTGATTATCTAGAAGCCAAATTCCACAGTCAGAGAGGCTCACACTGACTTTTTCTTCCACTAATCTCCTCAATTTATACAATGGTTCTTCAATGTCTAAATGCACGACAATAAACGATTCCCTGAAAGCCGTAAATCAAAAATTGAAAATAAATAAGCATGAAAATCATATTTCAGACTCATGTTTGTGGCAGGTGCATTAAAATCTGAAAGAGCCACCTATTGCAGTGCTCCACTTGGTTTTGAAAAATTCGAATTTTTGACACCCCCCCCCCCCTTTCCAAAGGGGAGTAGGCACTTAAGTGGGAAGTGGGAGAGTTTCGGGATGACACTTTTGGACCATTCTTATTGAAATGTAGTTCAAAACAAAATGTTGAGGTGAAAAAAGTTGAATTATTGCTTTCAACCTCAAGAGAACGACATTTCAAGCAAAACTGGCAAATATTATATATGTACTTTAAATTCAGGTCTTTTTGGTCCACATCGGTCATTTACAATGATCACCCCATTTTGAAAAGAAAAAAGTGTTGGATATCCAAGGATTAAATGTTGCAAAACTGCTTATACAGTAATCATACAAAGATCAAAGGGGAGAGCAGCCACATTACGAAAAGTAAGTTTAAATATTGTATCTTAGGGTCAATCTTGCATTAATTATTATTAGTTGTGGGAAAAAATAATCTTAATGCCATTTGAAAGTAATACTAGAATAGAGCAATTACATAAAATCTTTTCCATTATAGAAAAATTGTTAACATCGTCTGATAGAGACTAATCTTTACCATTTTTACTCAATTCCGTTCTGCAGAAAAGTTTGCTTCAGGAACTGAGAGTGGTCTTCCTGAAAACATTTTGTTGATTCACATTTATTTAGGCGGATGGTGACATAACCCAAAGATCTACATTCACTTATCATCTGCATTTAAGACATTTGTCAAAGTTGACAACTGTGGTATTTAGAAAACTTTCTCCGACGTCTTGACGCCTTGTTATGACACTGATGTTGGATGGCTTGGCTCATCATTCATTCTAGTCCCATCCATTTGAATACGCACATCTACTAGGGTGCATATTGCTTGGTGGAAACTCTCAAAATAAAATTGCAAACGATGTACTGAAAAACTTACTCTGATGTTGGCTCTTCTTCAATTTGTGACTCATTAGTGTAATCACAACTTGTGTCCAATCTGCCACTGTTCGTGTCACTTTCTTCCATTTCTTCCGCTGAAAAATAAAATATGAAGCGCATTTAATAGAAAAAGATGAACTTCCACGTGTAGCCTGGTTCATTGCCTCCTAAGAATTCTTCATTAAATAATAAACATGCCGTCATTTTTCAATTAATGAGCTCCTTGGTACTCATCAAAATATCACCGATTTCTACATAAATTTTGAAACAGACCTCTATCTTTTCAGTTTTTTTTCCCAAGTTAAAAATTTTTCCGCAACTCTGTTCCAATTGCATGAAACCTTTTCAATAGAATGAATCAAGCAAGAGGAAAAATTGTTTTTAGGAAATTCTCAGTTTTCCTATACAATGACGTAACATTTTTTCCTCAGATTTTCCTGACTGGACAATATTCAGACAGTAGGTAGACGCATCCTATTAAAATTTTTCAGTTCTTATAGGATGCATGTTGATGCTGATCAAAGAGTAAGCGAGATGAGGATTTTTTGACAAGAGTTTTTCTACTGAATATTTATTTCAAATGACATATACCTCTTACACCTTCAGTTATAAGTACATACATATTTTATAGTTCGCATGAAAATTCTGTAAGAGATTTTAAATCTTTTTAGAAGTTAAAAGTCTTAATAAGAATAAGAGCCCCTTTGTTTCAGCATTTTTTGTGTCATCATTACTTTTAACTGTTCCATGACTTTAGGGCATACAATAGTCTTCTGTAAGCACGGATCACTACGTTGTTTTTGGAACATTATATTTTTTTACATACATTTTTTTTTTTTTTTTCTAAATGCACAAAATGTCATTGAAGAATACTGTTCAGCCAGAGAGGAAATAAAAAGAGATAAACAACCAACAACTTCAACTGAAGCAGACTCAATACTCACACTCTATTTTCATTCGTTTGGAGGAATCCGATGTAGAGGGAAGGTCATCATTTTTGGAGGCACTTGATGAATGCTGGTCTTTCAGGGTGACAGACCCACTGAAAAAAAAAATGAATGGTACCATTAACTCTTATTCATACTTATTTTTCAATTTATATGACTTGTACAAAATATTGAGATCAATTTAGATTCCTTGGACATCAACTTGCCAGCTGTATGACATGAAATGGCAATCAGGATGAAACTGAGAGTATGTGGGTCTCAATGGTGGTTTGGTGCTTTCTCTAGCATTGATGGGTCTCAAGCAAAGGAATGGGTCAATTAATTTTAAAATCCACCCTTGCAGTGCATGACAAAATTAATTTGTACAGAAGTCAGATTAATGAGTTTCAATCACTACAAAGTCCATACTAACTCAAACAAACTTAGTTGCTGTTAGCTCTCAAATGCTTATGGCAATATCGACAGTGAAACTACCATACTACGTATCTCATTTGCGGTGTTTAAAAATCTCCGCTTCCATTTCATTTTCTTTGAGAGCAAATCAATGTCATTCCGCATTCTTTTCACTGAGTTGCACAGAGTAGAACAATCTTGTAAGTTCTCAAGAATTGATGTTGATTAGTTTTCCATTTACAAAAATAAAGTGTGACAGGAAGTCTACAACGTCGCAAACCGAGATACATGGTACAGTAGTTTCAGCGTCAATATAAGCTTGGCAGCAAAATAATTCAGTTCACTTCAGGTAGAAGAGACTATTGATGATTTGATGATAATTGATGGGTTACAGATAAAAAGTTATTCTGTGATTTAGTAAGTTCTAAGGCTGTTACCCTGGAGTCCGTTTCCTTAGAATGTTAACCTCAGTCATTGGAATTTTATGCTCAGCAATGGCGTCAGATAGTGATCACATAGCTCTCCAAAATGCAGGAATGATGCCCTTGTTTCTCTGTTTGCAGTCACAGAAATTGCTTCAATTCATGAAAGTGAAAAACCAACTCCCAATTCTGTAAAACAAACAATGACAGAAGATCACAATTAAAGAAACACATGAAACTCATCAAGTAAAATCACATGAACTGAAAATCCATGTAGCAGGTTCATGCGTACACCTCCAGAAAATGTCCTTCGTCATAAAATGCTCTGGGTGCAACATTATGCTCTCAATGTGACGCCTTAAATTGAAAGAAAATTTTCTAACTCTACTTTATCCCTCCCTCTTTCAACCCTGGTAAAAACAAAAATCTGCTTGAGCACACAGCAATTAAATTCAAAATAATAGCTGCTACACAGTCAACCATAATTATAGGGTGATGTAAGTTCGGGTCTGTTATAGGATGCTAAAAATTTAGGTTCCAATTTGGCTCATTCTCACCTTGTAACGATCTGTTAATCAGAGAGATCTTCAAACTAGAGAGGTGCTGATGGACATCCCAAAAAGTACCGATGTAGAGCCTTCTGCAGAGAAAGCCTGCCACACTTCTTAGGACTAGCACGCTTTTCCAGACTCAGATTTTATCGTTTTACTAACTACACATCTTTTTGATCCTATGACACGTGCTGGCTGGCTGGCGTTGTAAATTTATGCAATACTCTGTCATCTCAGTTTATGTCAATTGTGCGCAATTTATTGCGTGTTTCGTGTCAGGATAAACGCCACGAGTGAGGATTTTTCTTTACCTACGGCCCACTTTCAGTTTCATTCCTAGTGCACAAAAATGTTAAACTGTGTGAGGAGGTCAACTCAGAGGGGAAGACAGTCACGAGTATACAGCATTGTCGTCTAATTCACTGGTTCCTCGTTTGTGAAAAGGGCATTCCATCAATTTGTCTTTCTGTTTGCAAAGAAGATAGCGGTATGGTGCAAAGATCCTTGCTCAGCTGGTTAAAATTCACTTGAGGAATCCAAATGCCCCTCGAAGAAAGCTCGAAATGCTTCCTTGAGACTAGTTAAAAATAAAGTAGGACTAAAAGTTACACTCACCGCGAAATAATAGGAACTGAAGGCCGACAGGAAGTAAAAGCACTTGTTCTTCAGTAAGGGATACTCTGGGTGCCAAATCTATGAAGGTGGAAATTTTTCAAAATTAGAGATGTACTAAAACCAGTTGAGTGAATGGTAGTGTTTTTTTCAAAATTTACCCTTTACTGCTGAATGAGCAGCTTCGGAAGAAAGCTGCTTCTTGGATTTCCTTCTGGATTTGCAATGTTGTCTTGTTCTAACCTAAAAAATTTTGTTGTCATTAGTAGGGGAGGGGGGGGCGAGGGGGAAGGGGGAAGTAAACAAACCAACGTGAAAGTTGAAAGTGTTTTCATGTACTTATGGTACTTTTGACGTTTTGAACCTTAAGTCTTTACTCTTCATAATTGCTTTCCTGTATTAATTAAATATTTTGTAAATATAGTTCCTAAAGATAATCTTCTCGTAAGTCACTACTGATGAAAAGCGATTTCAATGATCGAATCAACGATCCAATTAAAAGATGAGTTCGGAATCTGAAAGTATACTGGAGCAGGTTTGTAACAAGCTGTAGAAGTAAATCTTTTTGTGAACGTTTCCCATCAGTGCTACGCACAGACCATAACTGTAATGCTGTTAAACTGCAAACCCCAAATTTCTATTATTATAAATTACAAACCAAAAAGTTACAACTTTTCAATTTTCTGTGAAATAGCGGATTTTCCATTAAGTACTTAACGTCGCCTATGAGCAGCTGATTGGCTGACTCTAAGACTTTAAGATTTTAACCCCTCGTAACCTGAGAGAGCTACTTTAATTTTTTGCGGTTGAAGGCTGCAATACGCACCAAATAGTCGAAACACCAACCTTTTGAATCTTTGATCTTGGAATGATCATTTCGAAAAGTCATATTTATGCTTCTGTTGCGCTAGATTGAGATGTAAGCCTTGCCAAGAGGCTGGAGGGGTCTCTCTCAGTCACTTGGACCCCAAAAGTAAGGTGAAGGAAGACAGAGAATGTGTTAAGCATGGCAAAATCGATAACCAACTTAGAAAGTTTGTATCCTTCCTGTTTTTCATTTCTCACACTGGAAATGTTACTATTATCTTTCTCCATGATGTAGAGCCCTTGAGAACATCAAGTTGAAATTTTGCAGTCTATCAATGTTAGTTTTTTCCATATTTCAACAACTTTCCTTCACAGCTCCTTCAAAACGCATCTATTTATCTCTCATTTTTGAGAAAACTCAAAGAGAAGATGTCTTGCAATTGTATAAATGCTAGACTCAATTTTACATCACAGTCACTATCAATACTATTGATGAAAACGAGGCAGAAAACAGAGAAGCAAGCTGTATGTTGACTCAAGGCAAGTGTTCGATAACAGTACCTAATAGGATCTAGCAGTCACTAAGATTTTTGGAGCAATGAGTGCCAAAGGCTTGAAAGGAAATCGACGGTGCAAGTCGGCAATCACATAACTCGTTTGCGGTGTCTGAAAATCTCCGCAACTATGTTATTTTTTTAAAGGAGAACAAATGGACATGATTCCTTGAAGTTTTTGCAGAATTTTCCTCGCACATAGACGAAAAATCACGGCAGTTTTAAAGAATTACCGTTGAGTAGTTTTCCGTTTTAAAAATAAAGTATGACAGGAAGTCTGCGACGTCGCAAATTGAGTTATGTGATTGCTGACTTTCACCGTCGAAATGTGATTGGACCAGTAGCAAGAGGCTTCCTCCTCCCCTTCCTCCTAACAAAAATATTGTCTGCAGCACAATATCACATAAACTCTGTCAATCATCTTTCAAACAGAAAATATGCAAGTATTTTGCTTTCCCAGTCTCAAAAGTTGATGTTCTATTATATCCAGGATGGCAAAATTATCCTTCCTGTTTCCTCTATTTCCAGATCCAACTAGCCAATGATTTCATCGAAACTTGTCTTTTTCGGGTTGAAACAATCGAAAAAAGGTTGAAGTCGCAAGAACTCTTACAGACAGACAGGTAAGAATGTGGAAAGAAGCTTCCGTGCAAATATTCATCCAGTCTTTTAGGGCCAAGTCGCTGACATAGGAAAGAGCTTTCCCCTTAAAAGTGTCAAGTGAGTAGCCGGTAACAAGATTGGGTAGAGCATGAAAGGCAACATACCTTATCAGATTAATGGGAGCTTTAAAGATAGAACTCTTTTTGAAGGCAGAGTCCTCGCCAGCCAAAATTTGGTCCGGTTTATCAAGGGGTCTGTGCGCTAATTATCCCCTACTTGTTTCTTCCTAGTGGGTTCCTTCCCATCAAAATCAAATGTAAGTATGAATCTATCATTTAGTTGTAAATTAAACAGCGAGAGAGGGATACGTCAGTGTAGTCTTTTGCATGCCCTCCTCTCTTCTGCTCAAGAAATTCGCTTGTTGTCAAGTAGTCCCTTTTACATAATTATTTCAGTAAGGATTCTGGAATAAGAATTTTTTTCCTACAAGTACGCCAAATTAACATCAAAATTTTTTCAGGGAAGAATACGAAAAAGAATTGGACACTTTACGGCAGCAACTGGCAGAGAGTCAAAATGTTCTACGGAGTCTTTATCAACCTAATCGACAGTCATTTTACCTGGCAGCAATCATCTTGTTAATGTTCATAGCAGTTTATGCTGTTCTGTAAACTGTTCCTTAAACCGACAGATCCTTGTAAATATTGTAAATCATAAAATTAATTTGATTTAATTATAAAGTGAAACCAACAATGACCCCTCTGCTTCTGTTCTGAATCAAGAAAATTTCCTGAAACATACCTATAAAAACAAAGAGAGGTATGGTATTCCCTTAAACCTTTTTTCCTGAAAGCTTTGTCTGGCTAGCATGACAATCCTCTTATCACAGTGCATTGGCAACACAGAATTAATTTTGTTAATGGATCGGATCGAAGTATTATTCTGATCCAGATTCAGACTCTGTATTTTTTTCCCACCTAATCCTGAGATTTCGTGGGGTGCAAATTGAGGTAAATGCTGCAATTGTACAGAACCTGTAAAGACACGTTACTTGGCTGGTCTAATACTACACTCCTGTGATTGGTCCATTCTAATGCAGGTTGCATTGTTGTACTACCACACTTATGACACCATTTGTGTCAAATCTGAACAATCAGTCGGAACCAAAAAAATTCAAATCCAAATCATAGCCTTTGCAAAAAGTGAATTTGGCTCCTAAGGAATTGTAAATGGCTCCCAAAAATTGGGCTTTCCGGCCAGGGTAGCTATTAAATTTTTTTTTTTTTTAAAAAAAATGCAGAACGCTAATCTCTTTAAAGATTCAAAAAGAAGCTGCAAAATTTAGAAAACATAGTAATAACGTTGGCCAAATTTCCAGCGCTATCTTTCTTCTGCAACTTTCAGTTTCCCAGTGATTTTCGAAAGTTTGACTGGAATCGCAACCTTTGTACCCTGTGCCTAAGGGTATATTAAGATAATTTTTTTTGAGAGGGTAATATTATGAAAAAAAAAAGCCCAACAATTTTGCAATGGATCCATGACTTTTATTTTTTTACTATAGTAAGAAACAAAAATGGTTAATCTATTTTCTGGCAAGTCAGAATGTAACATTCTTTGTGGATAGGGTAGGACTGGTTATGAGTATGACAAAAGTGAGGTCTTCTCCTAGGTTATAAAAGGGACAAGTAGAGTCGAACACAAAAGAAGACAGGATAAGTACATACAAATGTGGACCGATTTTAAGTGTCGGAGCGTTTTTATTTAGAAAACTTGAAGTCACTACTTGGCTCTGAGAGGGTAATGTATAAAAAGATCACAAAAAATTCAAAAAAATAAATTGAGGAATCAGATGAGAATAGCTCAGAAGTGGGTGATGAAGCTAAACCAAAAAATAAAAATTCTCAAAACCTCATACGATTTTAGTTTACTTCTTGGTAGTGAGGATGAGAGATTAAAGCCGGATTACTTGCAGTGGATGCATCCATGAAGCGTCTTGCAATCCAAGCGCTGAAAATTACTTTCCGCTGAACATGCCTCAGCTTACACAGAGAAAAAGATGCAAGACACAGATGAACTTTAAGAGACTGTACATAATTGAAACTTAGGATCGTTTCATATTATCGTCGACCTCTTCCTCTGCCACGACCACCTCTTGCTCCTCGAGTTCCACGACCTCTGCCTCGTCCTCGAGCAGCTCCTGAAAATTTTTACAACCATTGAATTTAGAAAAACTGCACCGGAAGAGAACAACTTGTCTACAACTCATACATGAAAAACGAATACATTCATGAAAAAACGCTCATGGAATTGGTCTATACCACTCAAAGTTTGAAGTTCCGTTACAAACTCTTAACAATACTCTCTTAACAGTGCTGTCAAAAGACCCAGTATGAAAGACCACAGAATTCAGACCGGGCTAATTTATGTTTGTAATTAAAATGATATTTTTGAAGAACTGAACATAAAGTTTGAAAATCAAACTTTCTATGTGCCAGTTTTGAGAAAAGCAGGGCTGTAGTGTGAATTTATCAGTATTTTTACTTGCATTATCCAGTATAATGTTGGTGATAGAAAAGAGCTTTTCCCTCCTCCCAGCACACCGGCTGAGAAGATAAGGCAGACAGTTTCAAAACAAATAGATCCGCACACCTGACACAGCAGCAGTGCCTTGTCTAGGTAGAAAATTCTCTTTCCAGCCTTGCATTTTTCGTAATTTACACAGAGGAAGTTCAATTTTAAAGCTTATTTTGCTCAGAAAGCTAAAAAGAGAATATTGAGAAATAACAAAATTTAACCATCGTCGAATCCCTTGGTTTTCCATGCAGCATCATTTAATTTTAAAATACTAATAAGTTAAAGATCTACGTTTTTCCACCACACTGAAAAGCAAATTTGAAGGAACATTTCAACACTCAACGATACAGATTAAACGAAGAGCTCTAATGGGGCACTAGACAAAGTATGAAGTGAAGCACTACATTCATGTTAGATCTTCAAAATGTTAAGAAGAAAATGATTCATACAATGGAAGTATGGCAATCAATTCCGAAGAAAGATTAAAGTATTTATACATTATTAAAATCATTTACACGGCAAAAATACAGTAGGTGTCCTATTTGATCACTGTTCCAAGAACATGTTGGTGCCTCGCTTAGGGGTTGATTTTCAAACTTCTTCTTGTGCGAATCTCTTTCTACTTATGTATGATTTTGGGAAGTAAACTTATGATGTGAAGTTTCAATTCACATTCTTTCTAGTGGCCCACTACCTTGGGAGGAAAATATCCAGATTAAAAATATTGAGATGATAGGGTGCGCATGAGCGCAAAAATACCACAGCGCATTTCCCAAGAAAAGAAAACAAATTTGGAGAAATTTCAATAAATTTTTTGAAATAACTCAACTGAAAAATGGCCCTCAAAAGGATAAGGTCATTTTTCACAAATATGGTCTCATAGACAGAATTAAAATTACTCACCAGGACCTCGACCTTCTCTCTTCTTCCCTTTACCACGAGGTGTGTCATCAATAAGAAGTGTCTCCAGAGGTAGAGCATCGGGCAGAATGAAATACCTAATGTTATTTCCTCTTATCGTAATTGTGTCTAATCTAACTTCTGGTCTGTTTTTGATAGTCATTTTCACACCTTTTAAGTGAGTATTCATGGCAACATCCACACCTGAAATTCAGTCATTAATTGAAAAAGAGAAATTGATACAAAAATAGAAAACAACACAACGAAGAGCGTCTATAAAACTAAGTCTTGAAATAACTTCTTTTCTCTAGATATCCCCTTAAATTTTAATACTGTCAAATTGGCAATACAGACATTAGCAAACCAACCTGATCTTGGGTCTTGTCAAGAGGGTGATGAACATTTTATGAGAGGGTCACTTAAGGAATAAATTTTCTGGCATATTTCTTCAGTAACAATAAGGCTGCAAAAGGTTGAAACATGCTGCTGAGGAGCTCAAGCTACGAAGATAAGCTGTAAATTAGCTTTTAAATGATGAATACATTTTTGGTATCTGACCAAATTATCAGCAAAGGATAATATGTCTTACCAGTGGTTTTTAGGACTAAAGATTTGTTGAAAATGGACCTGTTTTGAATTTTAACCACAGATATTTTATAGCAGCCTTAGGTTCATGTCAAACATTATCTTTCACTGGAATCTCTTCAACCATGTATCGCAAAAAGGGGATTACCATTTGCACTTCATTTTGCAATTAAGAACTACAATTCTGCCATGCTAAGGAAAAACGCTGTATGAGCCTTCAGGCGTTGCCAAATATCCTTTGATAAAATGCATAATTCTTGGTAAACCTATGAATATTTTTCTTCTAATTTTTCGTATAATTTTTTTTGCAATTTCACCTAAAGTTCCTCAAAATTTCAAGGAAAAATATTCATAACTTGCCTCAAAAATAATCATTTTGTCGAGGGAAACTTGTTAACTTTCAGATGTTCTTACGGCGTTCTTCCTTGGTAGCATTCATGACTCATCGGTGTAAACACTCATGTGCATAGGGAAACTAATAGTGGGTACGAATAAAATTTTCCTACACTGAGCTGGAAACAGTACTTGATTCCAAATTGCAAAATGTAGTCCATATTCAAATTTTGATTCAAGAGGCAACCCCCAAGAGTTGGATGAGTCAAAAAGTAATGATTACTAACTGACCAAGAGACCTCCAAAATTTTGTTTTGATTTCTGCATGCACTCAGTAGTTAGGGGAGAAAGCTTCCAGAACTTTCCCAGCACTTTTTGTAAGTGTGACAGTTTGTTCTTTTGATTGATCGCTGGCTGCAATTTTGCCTCTCATTAGCAACCAAGGCTTGACCAGATGATAGCCCCACTGAGCGTAGGTACATGAATTGATCAACTACGCATGATGGATAAATGTAAACAAGTTCCACCTTATCTTACATTAGTTTTAAGGATATATACTTCTCCTGCAAGCAAGCTAAGTACTAATCATTCTATTGTTTAGTGCTGTAAAACTGACATACTGAATACTGAAATGACTTAATATCTGAAGAGGATTTTACCTGCTATAGTCCCTCGCACTTGAGTACCATTTTTCAACTCCATGCAGACAGATTCATGACTTAGTTTCATTAAAAACCTGGAAATAAGCAAAACAAAGGATTAAATAGGCTTCCATCAAACTGTGTCCAAGATATTAACCATGTTGTTTACATCAAGAGTTTCATATTTTTTGAGGAGAACAACTGGAAATTTCAGATTTCACCGTTGCCTACGAGAATGGAGAGGCCGTAACTAGTCAGTTTTGTGACGTCAAGCTAGTAGATATTTACCGAAAACAACAAGCATCTCCGGGTCATCAGTGCATCGATGAGTGAGGCAGTCGCTGCGTGGACCAATCAGAGTCGCTCTCGATCGGCCGAAGTTGCGCGAGCGGCCCGTTTGAATCTGAGTGGAGTAACGATTTTCGGTATTACGCATTCATTTCCTCGATATTTAGACAATGTCACAAATGAACTAGTTAGTTTTCTAAAGTGAAATTTCATCCTCTTTCTAAACGGTTCTTATGAAATTTTGCGTCAGATCAACCCTGAAAGAGATATCGGCGAGAAATCATCGCGCGGCAAGCGTTCTCCCATAAGAACGCGTGTTAAACCGCGGCCGAGTTTCATCTACTAGTGTGACGTCACAGAATCGTAGTTACGGCCTCTCCATTCTCGTAGGCAACGATTTCACTAAGATCTCTACTCAGTGTGCGGTACAAATCTGTAAAATATGAACGCTTAGTTACTGTTTTGAAAGTAATTAAGTAAAGTAAAGTGAAAAAAAGTGTTAACCCTTTTAAGATTACCTCACAGCCTGAGATTTGCTGCTTTGAGCTTCCTAGATGCATTCCAGTTGTATCTAGATTTCTGTTCTGACACTTGCCACATTCTCAGTCATCGCAATTTCATTTCTTCTACTTTTGCTCTACTGGTAGGGGCTCTCCTTTGACCATCATCGAGACCTCTAACTGTCCATTTTCTAAGCACATGATCCATCCATACAGATGCCACTACTGCTGGCCACACCAACAATGATATTGCTGATTTACTTGCACCAAGTGCCACCGCAGTTAAACCTAACCTAACATTTCAGCACTCATCTTTTCCGTAGATGTGAACATGGCGATTGATGCAAGACAAATACTTCTTGGACTGTGATAATGCGAACAACTCTTCCAACTACCATGGAGACTTTTCCTTTGCAAAGCAATGCAAGTTTGCCATGTTGACATCAATCATCTATACCGGCGCGATCTTAGTAGGTTTTGTGAATTATATTGTAATGAAGGAGGCATCCTTTAAAATGTAGAACAACTGCCGATGTCATCCATAATATGAGAGGTACTTAAAAGTAGTTGGTTAAGAGAGAGATGATTTAGATATTCAAAAAGTTTCGACAAGGAGAGCTTCCCTTGCTTCGCACAATCAAATGTTTGGGTAAGACAGCAGAGAACAACCATTGGATTGATAAGGAATCAAAGCTAATTACCTGACTAACTTCATGACGCTTTTGTTTCTTTATGGAACTAAGATAACAGCTGCACTAGAATTAAACTCAAAAAAATTTAATTAACATGAAACCACGCTGCGTTTGTTTACAACTTTTCTGCTTTTCTGGTCGATCGTATCGTAAGCTCAAGGCGGATAAAGAATGGTGGTCGCATTTCGATTTTGGCTGCCATCTTGAAGCGCTGTGACGTCAAGAGGGTACGGTTTTTGCCATGCAATTCGAGGTTGACCCGGCTCCCCCGGCCTCGGCCGGCCCATGTACCCAATACCGTGTGACGTCCAGAGGGTACGAAATGCGACCACCATTCTTTATCCGCCTTGTCGTAAGCTGTCGTTCTTGCCGGGAGAGAGAGAGAGGATGAGCTTCTTCTCTTCTCTCACTTCCTCAATACTTCAACAGCCAATCAGAGACGACTTTTGAAATAATGTGCTGTTTCCCAATTATTCCTCTTTTCGAACAAAAGGAATTTTAACGGCAAATTCTGAACCAGAAACTTTGATTGGTCCAGAGCGGTTCATTCCATTTATTCCTCGTTGAACCAAACGTAGCGGGAATTTCAAATCATTCCGGATATCCTGTTACCACGTGGTTTCCGTTTCCGGTAAAACAGTGTTGTCAGTTTTACCGACGTTCGTTGGGTAAAATTGACAACACTGTTTTACCGGAAACGGAAACCACGTGGTAACAGGATATCCGGAATGATTTGAAATTCCCGCTAATTTTGGTTCAACGCGGAATAAATGGAATGAACCGCTCTGGACCAATCAAAGCCTCTGGTTCAGGATTTGCCGTTAAAATTCCTTTTGCTCGATAAAAGGAATAATTCACCATTAGCGGGAAAATCCATGGACGTTTAAAACTAGAACTAGAAACCAATGCCATTTGCTTTTTACAGGAAATTGTGGGATTTACCTATCAATGACGCTGTTCCCGATACATTTCACATTCTGAGTGTTTAAATTGATTGATTGAGCAGCCTGTGCCTTCACTGCTGCGAGTTGATTATTGAAAAGATAAATCTAGACTCTATGTCGCCGCTTAGTTGTGTGACACGATCGACTAGAAGTGAAGTGTATTTCCTGATGAAGAGTTGTGCTTTACTGCGCTATGAAATTTATTCAAAAAATTATTTGGTTCATGACCTGGCATGTGACAAGCATGCAATTTATATAATTTTCGATATGTGGCTCACGTTTGATAGCACTGAGAGAGTGCGTTAATCTAAGCTTTAATAAAAAAAAGAGTGCCTCTCTTGGATCCTGTCATGTCTCTGTTTCTGCTTGTAGTACACCTTACCTTCCCCTCTGAGGCCTAAATCACACAGTTCAATTTTTCATCCAACTTTTCCTCCAATTCTGTTGAATGAAAATTGTTTTTTATCTGAGTTACACACACACTTAAAAAAAAAGTAAACATTTTCATAGATAATAAAGTATAGAGAGAAGTTGAATGAAGAGTTGAAACGTGTGAATTAGGCTTACCTTCTGAAATAGCATCGACTTCGTTTTTTTAATGGATTGGATATAAAGCGATTTTGCTGAACGGATGTATATTATTAGTGACCAGTACTTTGTAGAGAAAATTTGCGAATACTTCTTCCTTTTTTTTAAAGAAAAAACAAAAATTTCTTCATTCACTCGGAGATATTCTTAGAGAATTTCAACGAAAAATTTTCGTCAGTTTCCTTTTGCAAAAATAAAAAAGCTTTAAGCAATGCAATAGAAATACTTATTCTTTTACTCCAACCATCCACATTAAAGTTCAAAATTGATGATTCTCCTTTTCAATGATAAAGAACAATTAACAAGAGATTGATTGGAAGCCTCCTTTCATTGCATTACTTAAATAATTTCCTTGCTTCTCTAGCATTCAAGAATGTGACCACTGTCCTTCTTCATTTCAGTGCTGTAAAAGGAATTTCAATAATTTTAGAACACTTTTTTTTTTTTTTTTTCTTTGACAAAAGGATGATGGGTTCAGAAAAAAAAAGAAAAACAGATTAAATAATTTTATAATAATTTACTTGCAATTCCTCTACCAAGTTGAATGATTAAAATTGAAAAACATCAAAAATACAACAATATTAACTACAAACTAACATCTTACAACCATGATTAAAATTTTGAATGAGATGCAAATATAACGAAAAAGTAGCATCCATTTTGAAGAAACCGATAACTCACTAAACACCAAAAACACTTTGCGTATATCTAACTTTCAATCATAGCGATAAATAGGAGTAAATTTTTAAAACTAAGCCTTGAGTGTGACTTGGAAAATGCACAAAATAGAGAACTACAAGAAGGATAGTCTGTATGATTTGTGGGCTGAGCAGCATAAGGATAATTCAATCAATAGTTGATTTTAAGTTCTAACTGTGATGGGAAAGGTGGAAAGAAACTTATCAAGCACAATTCAAATCCTATTAATAATGATAAAAGATAAGCTATTAATGAGGGGGGGGGGGTGATTACAGAATAATAGTGGGATCATAAACAGGGTATTGGAGAAGAAAGAAAAAGAAAAAACCCCCCTACATGTCTGTTAGTCATTTGTTGATACGAGAATCAAGAAAATTTGGATGGCAATGCTTGACAGAGGCCTACTTTGATTTAATGCTTGAACAGTTGTTTCATTTTTTTCAAATCTTTTTAATAATTTATAAGTTTAAAAAATCACTAAAACTTTTAAGCTAAACATCTCATTAGGTAAGTCAGCAATTCTTTGTATTCTGTTTTCTGTATTTCTGAGCTGCTGCTGTCCATTATGATGGTTGAGAGTTGACCATGAGCGCAGATGCATAGATTAGTTGGCTGAAGATGAAAGACAAAATTAAACAACCGCCAACTTATCAAATACAAGTTTTCGCAGACCTACGTACTTCTCTAGAAATCAGAAAAGTTGATCATAATTTGCAGGGACAAAAATTCGAAGTTTTTGTACTCTGATTACCTGTCAATTATCTGCAGAGGTGATTATTTTTATGGGCAAGTCCTTCATAATGTTTCTTGATTGGGTAAATCAGTTTCATTAATTAAATTTATTTGATAAGAGAGCACCTTGCAAAAAAACTTCTGGGATTGCAAATGATTTGAGGTTGATTTTCTCCTATGATGAGTTCATAAAATGTAAAATTTACAGTCGATGTAATGAAACATCAGATAGCCATAATAATTAAATGCTAAGTTCATTTAAAAGAAGATGTAAGAGCCTACCGAGTCATAAAAGAGAAAGGATCTGCAGAAAAAGTACACTTGACTGTATAAAGTAAATCCTGTATAGAAATATAACTCTAGTGCTAGAAACAGCGAAGACTCTAGAAAATAATACTTTTCACTTGGACTAATTTCAACGATTCATTTTCAGTTTCTAAACCAGGTAGTATCATCTGAACAGTGAGGGTTAGGACATCTAACATACTGAATTAAGAGTAGAAATCCATGGGTGCGAAAATATTTTACATTATAAACTAACAGTGAGCAACTTAAGGCATACACCTAATCTATCTTGACATCCTGTTAATAGTTGCAGCTTGCAGTTAGGGTGAATGACAAGGGTATCACTGATAGCCAAAGCATAAAACAAAATAAGAACACTAAATATCATGGACACTACTACTAGGTTGAGCTCAGAATTAAACATATTACAAAACAGGATAAGCATTTAGGTAGCTTAATGATAATTAAATCATATAGTCTCGATAAGAATCAATAGAAACAGTTGATTTTAACTTCAATTTTATTCACAGAATTCCTCGATACGAAAGCAGCCCTTTGACTGGACCTTGACAAAGTGTAAATTGAGACCCTTAAAAGGAGGAAATACAATTTCAAACAATGAACAGGGATAAAAGAATTAATACATGAGACAGAACTTGAAATGAACTCTTCGGCGAAATTAACCTCCGATATATTACTTGTGCGACTTACTTGAGTGACACAAACATAATATAAAAACAACAAATTCATAGACATCAGAATACTTCGATACTTAGAATGAGCAGAGTCCTGGAGAAACATTCGACATGGATTTGTTCTCTTCCATGGGTCGTTCATTGATTTACGACTCTTCGATGGGGTTTTAATGAAATAACACAATACACTCATTTGTAATTCATGATATATCGTCTTGGTTTGAACCAATCAATAATGCAATTTGTCACAAATTGATGTTGAAGCCACTGATCAGTCTGTTATCAGAGAAAAAAATGGAAACTATGAAAATTGATCATGGAATTTTGACTGGTACCTGACAACTTCTTTTAGAATGACTGGTGAAGCACCTTATTACGATTAAATTATTATAGCAGACCAAGAGCCACTTTCAAAAATGAGGATGCTCTGTATTCTGTAAAAATGCACATAGCTCAACATCTTTTAAATGCATAAGGGATAAAATCTTATATCTTACACCTAGGGAACTTGAGTTCTACATTTAGGAATCTAAAGCAGTCTATGAGTAAAAATATCAAACGAAAAGAAAAACAACTAGGGAAGGAGAGAGGAAAGAGAAGAGAAGGAGTAGCCCGAACTATTTGTCAGGATGTCAACCACGTCTGACATATCTTCATTGTTCTGCATCAGCAGATTTTTTAATTTTTCTTCATCCTTGAATCCAATATCCAGAAGAAAGTTGATTTTATCCTGTAAGCTCTGCTCTGGTTGCTCAATTTCGGATGTGTCGGCTCTCTCATCTGCCACAGCATCCTCGAGTGCGGGGGGATTTGAAGAGGGCGTGCTTTCAAGTGTTGAATCTTGAGTAGCAAAGGCTGCATCAGATACCTGGCGAAAAAACATGAATTAAGACATACTTTCATACTATGGTGTGGCAAAACCTCACATACTATAATAATTTCAGTGGGAATGATGGAGGTACACTATTCATTGTTTCACACAGAAAACGTTTAAACCTGGCAAGATATTGTCTTTTAAAAAAGTGTGCATGGTGGCGATGGCGTAAGCCATATCAAGCATTCAAATACACGGTGCGTTTTAAACAATTTTAATGCGGTCAACATACCACCCGCGATTTTTTTGCGGAAATGTCAACTAGAAGGCCTACTGATTGAGGAACAACAAACCGCGAAATCTGTGATGGGGCCGTTTTTGAGAAAATGCGATTTTTCGCTTTTTTGGCGGGAATTTCGGGTCAAGGCGCTGAAAAAGTCAAGTTAGGCTGTTTTTGTAGTTCGTAAATGCATATCCTATACATTTTGAGTCAATCAAGTGCCAGTAGATAGCTATTCGTGCATATTGCCCAAAATTCATATCCTTAAATCCACGACTTTTGGGTTTTTGGGGGGTTAGTCAAGGAGAAATCCGAAAAAAAGAGGGTTAACCGGGAACAAATTGCTTAACAAACTTTCCCTACGTAAACTTCTTCAGTAGGTCCTATTGAACAACATACCAAAAGTTTACCACGGTTCGCTCCCGGAACACCCCCCCAAATTGCCTAAATTTCAAAATGGCGGCCATAATAATAATAATAATAATAATAATTTATTTTATTTGTAAATGCACATTTATAACGGCGAAAACAAATATGTCAAAATTAGTTAGGATAAAAGAAAAAAAATAAATAAAAAAGAAGGGAAAAGAGATTACAGAACTTAAGCTAAATAATCTGCTACACTATACAAACACTTGGCAATAAAAAATTGTTTTAGTACACTTAGAAAATTTGGGTCCCTGTATTTGGATTTCAGGTTTGCGGGAAGTTTTTCAAAAAATATTCGGCCGCGCCTTAGAGAGTGGCTGTTCCTTGTTGCGTTAGTCATGGCCTGGAATCTAGTGTTTATTTTATTATTACTGAGATTTGTAGGAGCTATGGAGCTATTCATATCGACTATAAAATTCGAAATGGACCTATAAATTACGAGGGAGGGAACGGATAGAATTTTGAGATCAATGAAATGATTTTTGCAGGACTCTCTTGGCGCTAATTTTAACATGGTTCTTAGAGCCTTCTTTTGGATGATGAAGACTTTTTCCAGGAGAGCAATTTTACAATTAGACCAAATAGTTACGCAATAGTTAATGTGGGACATAAATAGGGAGTGGTAAACTAACATAAGTACACTAATATCACAATATTTACAATATTTACAATAAGGCCTCTGGGAGTTCGATTTTTTTAAAAATACGCATACAGTGTCATGTGAGGTGTCAATTCCTATGTAATTTTGGTCGTAGATTTCAAATATGAAGTAAAAAAGTCCCTTGATCAAAAGTGGGTACCCCAAATCCAAGATGGCAGCCAATTTTGAAAGTCAAGAGGGTGGATTTTTAAAAAGTTCGCGTGATAAGGCAAGTGAGGTATCATTTCTTATGTAATTTTGGTCGTAGATTTCATTTATGAAGTCATAAAAGCCCTCAAGTCAAAGGGATTGCTCCAAATGCAAAGATGGCGGCCAGCTTTGAAAGGCAGGAGGGTGAATTTTTGAAATGTTTACGTGACATCCCTAGTAAAATAGAATCAACCTGACGTTTCATAAACTACCCTGAGTCAAACTAATTCAGGCTGATATCAATCTGACTCAGGGTAGTTTATGAAACATACCCTGACGTCAGGTTGATTCTATTTTACTAGGGATGTCACGTAAACATTTCAAAAATTCACCCTCCTGCCTTTCAAAGCTGGCCGCCATCTTTGCATTTGGAGCAATCCCTTTGACTTGAGGGCTTTTATGACTTCATAAATGAAATCTACGACCAAAATTACATAAGAAATGATACCTCACTTGCCTTATCACGCGAACTTTTTAAAAATCCACCCTCTTGACTTTCAAAATTGGCTGCCATCTTGGATTTGGGGTACCCACTTTTGATCAAGGGACTTTTTTACTTCATATTTGAAATCTACGACCAAAATTACATAGGAATTGACACCTCACATGACACTGTATGCGTATTTTTAAAAAAATCGAACTCCCAGAGGCCTTATTATGGCCGCCATTTTGAAATTTAGGCAATTTGGGGGGGTGTTCCGGGAGCGAACCGTGGTAAACTTTTGGTATGTTGTTCAATAGGACCTACTGAAGAAGTTTACGTAGGGAAAGTTTGTTAAGCAATTTGTTCCGGGTTAACCCTCTTTTTTTCGGATTTCTCCTTGACTAACCCCCCAAAAACCCAAAAGTCGTGGATTTAAGGATATGAATTTTGGGCAATATGCACGAATAGCTATCTACTGGCACTTGATTGACTCAAAATGTATAGGATATGCATTTACGAACTACAAAAACAGCCTAACTTGACTTTATCAGCGCCTTGACCCGAAATTCCCGCCAAAAAAGCGAAAAATCGCATTTTCTCAAAAACGGCCCCATCACAGATTTCGCGGTTTGTTGTTCCTCAATCAGTAGGCCTTCTAGTTGACATTTCCGCAAAAAAATCGCGGGTGGTATGTTGACCGCATTAAAATTGTTTAAAACGCACCGTGAATAATTATGACAAAAGAAACCAAAAAAAACCTGAGTTAACAAATTGTGAGTATCAAAACTGAGGACAAAACAACACAAATTGTATGAAATCAAAACAAAACATTCAAATTCTCAAAATTATGTAACTAAAAAAAGGGCCTTATTACTACATTTTTTTGTGAGTTCAAGTGTGTTATTTCGATTTCATAGAAACTATTATGTTTTTGCCTCATTCAAATATAGTTTTTTTTACTCAAGTTAATCGTGCGCATGGAAGTTAAACATCCTTTTTACATGGCCAGGCACATGACTTCAAACTCATAACAGTACCACCAACTCGAAGGATGACAATTAAATCAATGCAGCATCATATTGACATATATTTTGACTGCACTTTGCAATTTGGAACTATGAATTCCGGCTCATCTGAAAAAACACTTATGTGCATAGGGGAACTAATGGCACATACGTTGTTTTTAGATCGGACCATATTTTAAAGTTCCAAATTGCAAAATACAGTCCATTTGTTTACTTATTGTTTGTGAACTGATTTGTCTCTTTCAACAACTCTTTTGATGCAGATCTGAAAACCGAACATAGACAGACAGCTTGGATAGTTTAATAAAAATATATTTTGGTTTGCATATTTTCTTAATTTCAAGTTGAGCTAAAGGTGATGATGAAATGAGTAATATCGTATCTCCGGAAGTTTTCATAAACATTTTATATTTTATGGATGCCTGCTGTCTCTCGGTGGGAGGTCGCTTCCTGCACAGCATGGGTTAGGGATCTTGCACAATTTAAGCCGTGGGTGCCAGCAGCAGCGTAGACACTGATTATCATTGACATGGTGCGATTATCGACTGACAGCACGATAATAATCCACCATTACCGGGTGATGGAAATGCGGGAATGGAGAGGGATGATTAGCACCTCTATCAGGTAAATTAGGAAAACGACAACCAAGAGTAAAAGATGATGAGAAGGAAAGGATAGAGTAAGCAGATGACGAGAATGAAGCAAAAGAGAAAGAAGATGAGTGTGAAGAAGAAGAGAAGGACAACTATGATGACATCTACACTGTTACTTCGGAGCGGCTTGAGCAGTTGTCAAGATCGAAGGGAATTTCGAGGATTTCAGGACCATGGACGATGATGTCGAAATAAGCATGAACGAAAAACTGACAGAATTTAGTGACACTCAACCCCTGTCCCAACAAGCAAAAGACGAAAATGAGAAAGACAAAGACAACAAGGCCACCCCTCTCACACACTGCTACCAACCTCATTAGCTGCATTGATGGCTGTCAGTTGTTAAAAACCTTTCTCCTGCTTTGTTTGCCCACCTTAGCGCAATTGAAAACAAAGTTATCCGCAATATTAGGCGGGCTGACAGGAATCAAATGACTCTCTTTAAATTTGTATAGGAATGACAAGTAAATGTTCTCAAGAGGGTCAATAAGTGATTACTCATTGGTCCTAGATTGATTTTATTTTGTTACCCCGATATTTCTCACATTTTGTAGTCATTCTGAGATCAATATCACTTTTAATGAAATTCCGCTTTAAATAAAGTAAGATTGACCGCCTTTGGACTTCATTATACATAGGTTTCACTGTAAGTTAGCCCTAAGTTTTGGATATTGATCAGGGTACAGAAGCGCTAAGCCATAATGCTGAACTGAGGAATTAAAGGTTGGTCAAAAATCATGCCTTATACCATAGCCGATTAACTACAGGCATTTCTAACATCTTTTTGGGGAGTTTCAGGCAGCTAATGACAAAACCTGATAAGAGCCTGTCAATTCTCAGCTGAGTTTAACTAATTATTGCTGCAGACCACATTAAAATCAATTACAGCGGCAACTTTTAAACATACTCTTGTCCGGATAAAACTGATTTCTGGATTTTTTTATTTACTACAGTGATAACCATTAAACAGATTTTCATTGTGTTCTGTAATCGAGATGTTATTTTAAGCCAAGCAATACCCTTTTTCTGCTCTCTATCTTCATTTACATCATCGATAGAAAAGAAGAAAAAAAATACAAGCTGATCACAACAAATTACTTACATTTGGTGCTGCGTATATAAGCTCATAGATAGTCACATCTCCTTCTATTTTCAGTTGAGTGATTCCTTCTGGATTTGTTCGATGCTTGTAGTACAGTAATGGGACCTTGTTCAATTTGATCTGCAAAAAAGCCAAAAATGTACATTATTCACAACTTATTGGTCAATTGGAACTTTATTGGCTCTTTAAATCCTACTACATTAAAAACGTGTACATCACCCCCAGAAAGAACATCACCAGCGGACAGTTTATATCGTGCTTCATCACTGTGAGCAACGGAACTGTAACTGTTCTGTAACTGTAACTGTTAGAATTCATTTTAAGTAAGGATACACGACATCTAGTGTTGCTAGAATCGTGCAACTTAGTCATTCATCTTCCTCGGATAAACATCCACTTAACTTTGCATGAAATATTCAGAGAATTTACCTCATAAAATTAGGAGGCAAACATACAAAAATAAAAGCTTCTGATTGACAAAGAACTTTACCAAAAGATGCACAATATTTTCAGGTTCAAATGCATTTGTGGCCCTTTGCCAAACGGTCCTTATTCATGTATTGTAGGTTCACGAGTATAAAACTTGCAGTTTCTTACCCCCATCACATGTTTCCGTGATCTATCGGTTGCGTTACTATCTCACATTTTATGGCTTGTAAATTAGTCACCTTTCAATTCCTAAGTTACAACTATTGGTGATATTTTGTCTCCACATATAGAATAGTGCACTAGTTTGGATGATCCTAAAAAAGTAAGAATTTTCTCATCCTGACATTCTATTGAGCGTTGCAAACTTGACATGCATCAAATGAGAATCGAGGAAGCTTACATTGTATCCTTCTGACTGACATTCAATTTGCAGTATAAATTCAACGCCAGGAGTAAATAGGAAAGGTCCATCACGTTCTTCAATTCCCCACCATCCACAGTGTCTGGTGTTCCGAACAAATACTCCCTCTTTCAATCGGGGATTTAGATGCAACGCTATGTCTTCCTGGGAGCCACAATTGAGATTAATAGCAAACCTAGAAAAGAAATGATGATAAAATCAACATAAAAACAAAATGCATACATGTTGCTTACTTCATGGAGAATTTTCATTTATTTTACAGAGAAGGAAAAAAAGGAGCAAATTAGGAACATTGCTCTTTAAATTTGTACCAGCTCTCAAGCAAAAATTGATGGAGATTCTGGGAAAATGTAAAGACGTGTTTGAAAACTTATAAAAATACTTACAGGCTACCTAAGGAAAAAATCTGTTTAAGGATCGACTGTAAATATAGCCCTAAGTTTGGCTGCATAGTTACTGCATAAAATATTAAAAATAGAGAAGATCAGTACTATACCTCACAAGCTTTCAGTGAAAATAAATAAAACCTCTAAACTATGAAGACTATAAAACAAAACTATGAAATTCATCATTACCTGTTTGGATTGTTCTCAGACGGTGCACCTCTCAAAATTAATTTTGAGCCAGGAAGAAAACCTTTTGACAGTGGTAGTAATTTTGGGACAGGAGTTTTCTTCCCTTTTACACCAAATATTTCATAACAAGAGCCATCTTCAAGTTCCTCATCCTTGTGATAAACAAAAGAAGTAAGTTAATGACAAAAAGTCTACAGACATCATAGAATGAATCAGGCTATTTTACTCATTACTTAATTAATAAAAGGAATGTGACATACATCTTCCTTCACTGCTTAAAGAAATGTAACTTGATAGTGAAGTTTCAGTACTTCTATGAACATTTTATTTTATTATGAGAGAGCCATTGCACAGATTAGTCTGAAAAATTCAGATCGTTTTCTGACAAATGTAAGGAAAAGTTATGAGAAATTAAAAAAAAAGAATGACAAGATGATTCTCCTGTAAACAAATAAAATGAGAGTAAAGAGTACTAAAACAGAGCAATCAAGATGCATACCTCCGTGCAAAAGATTACAAGATAAGACAGCACAAAGACAGACTTTATAAGAGTAATGCTGAGTTAGTTCAAACTATAATTTTTTTATTTAGCCTGCTGACCTATTGAAAGGAAGTTCATGTAATGTAACTTTTAGATAATTTTTACTTTTGGATTAATGGAAAAGAATGATTAAAATTTAGATTAAACAAAGATTCCCACCATCAAGGCTACACTCCCATCAGACAAACGCATTTGTGTTGATGACCACTTGTTTTGGCAAGAAAATCATCACATTTAGCCAGCTTGCCTACCAAACAGCCCTTTTCAGGGCTACCACACTATAAGCACTCGCATACAACATGCTTAATGACCCTACAAAAAGCTAATGCTTTACAGCAAATCTTGGTGACGATCAACTTTCACAAGAGCACAAGAGCTTAACTTCATCTCATTGCAATTGCAATTGCAAGTCACACTTTCTTACTGACAGGGTTTAAAGAGGATAGGTTTAATGGTTATAGCAAACTGTCACAAAAAAGGAGAGTAAAAAGGATGAGTGAGGATACATTAGGATTGACCCTGTGAGCATTATGGAGATCAGGAAAAAAATGTAAACATCAAAATCAAAAAAGAGGAAAAATGAGCAAACTTAGAAAAAAAAACTTACCAAATGCGTTTCATCTGGGCTGTTATCACAGATCATCACATTTTGACGTTTTGACATTTTGACCGACCAGTGATTGGTCTTGGGGAAATGACGTACAAGTTGGATAAACAGAGGAGTTGGCAGAGAACTAGCAGCTCCTTCTTGGTCTCCAAAAACAACTTCAGCAACAAGAGGTGGCATGAATTGAAACTTCGTCGGTAATACTTTCAAGTTTCTGCGCTCACAGTGAACTATGACCCCAAAGTCAATCTTCTGTGCTCTAATTAAGGTTCCAGGGAACCCAGCTGCATCATCCACTGATAATATTTTCACTCTGCTGAAAGAATCTTTCCCCTCTTTTGCTTCCTGAATATTTTCATGCAGAGCGCAAATGTCACCTGACTGAAGATTAAGTGGTGAAACGTTTTGCCATCCTTCAGAAGACATGTAGGCTCTCAGTTCACTGTGAAAACTGTGCGACTCTCCTAATTTACTGACTGGTATCACAAAGTACCTTTGGAAAGAGCTTCGAGTGATGATGTGAACCTGTAAAGAGAAGAATTTTATTCCAACGAGAGAGCCGTGAGCAGCTTGAGATAGGACGACAATAATGAGGTACTTTGTCTTCGACATGCACCTTTGATTGATTTCAAAATACTTCTGTTCTGGAGGCCTTCAAAATAACTGAACAGGACAAGGAATCTTTGAACAGGACTGGTGCAGCAATTGGTGCATGAACTTGTTACGTTTTCTAGATAATTTTACCTAAATCAAGACTTTTCTTTCCTAGGCTTGACTCAAAGAACAGAATGGTACAGAAAAAATATTTGGCAGTGCTTAAAACGAGAAAAAAAAAATTGAACGATTATCAATATTATTAGGTGATTGTAAATTTTTCGGGTTTCCCTTGTTTGCCTGGCGAGTTATTCAGCAGCAATGGCTGATGGCGATAGGACTGTACTCTAGCGTCGTGCCTCGCGTCATGTTCATGATGACATGTTGATGCCATCTAGGATTTTGCAGAACACTAAGTTAGTGTACTGATTGTGTATGATCTACTGATGAAGTCTAAAAATACTCAAACCGGTTTAGATCTCTCAGCAAGATCCCAGCTTAGTATTTCTGTGTATCTGCTTGAGCTGAACACTCTCCCTCCCCTCAATTTTCTATAAAAACTCATTAGAGTTCATTTTGTGACTCTGATACTAATTTTTGGATCTTCTGGTTTTGATTCCTCCCCAGAATGGTGAGGACTCAGTACAATTCTACCATTCTGTCACTTGCAGTGCTTAAATAAAATGAATAAACTAAAGCATTTGCACAGATGAAAATACCTAATGCTTGTGAACTTGGGAACAGTCCCTTGCATAAGTTTTCAGTACTGATACTGAGACTTATAGAATATCAATATACTATAGATTTTTTTACCTGAATTGGTTCCTTTTTGATGAAAGCGGACAAAAATTCAGGAAGAATTTGTGAGGAATGAGCTCCAAAGCTATCTTTTTTTCCCTGGTAAAAATAAAATAAAATGATTATTGTAGATCTTCTTAATTTTATATACATATAATTAAAAGTGCAATTTGAAATATTTATAGCTAACTCCATCAAGTTAAACTTAAAAAATAGTTGGTATGGTTCCAGTGCAGTTGTAGCTAACATTTTAGACATCTCATAATCCTTACCGACTTCATGCTAAAGGGTTTTATTTCAAGCTTTTGAGCATATCATGATACATGTGTTTCAGCACTCATTTCATTTATTTTGGTTTCTTTAATTTTTCCTCTTGAAAAAGGCATTGCCTAACTTTCTAATTTAGTAAATTTGAAGTCAATTTTAATAAATACTAGCCTTGATCACTGATTTCTTTTGGTGCTTTGTTACTTATTATTTTTGTGGCTTACACCCTTCACACACACATTTATTGAATGCTCTGAGAGTGTTGAGTGACTTAAGACAGTTATGACATGCATTATTCTCTTTTCATAGCAAAATGGGAAAAAAAATCCATTTTGAGAAGTAAAAAAAGGTGTATGGAATGCCTTAGGAAGAGAAGTCACAAGTTAGCCATGGATTCCATCATGAAAGAATGCAAAAAATGGATTAGATTTAGTAATATGATTGTTACTGCATTGATGATTTGAAATATGATGCATTACTGCATTTTCACTTAAATAAAAAAAAAGTTGAGGCGTTAAATACAAATAAGTACGCTTACAGCCCGACTTGGTGCAAAAACTCCCTTTACATTGGTGGCCGCTGAATTGAGTGTGGTAAGAAGCCGCTCAGGAATTAAACCTGTGATGTTCAAACGAGGTGGAGGTTTCGGACTCCTTTCTGGTGATGACACTTCAATTCCACATGGAGCAGATGGGGCTGATGCTTCAGGTGTGGTGGATGAAAGGTCAGGCACTACTGATTGATTTTGTTGAAGTGTTTTGTTGCGGTTATTTTTTGCGACATAATCAGTCATCGACATTCCTTCATCAACAGGATCAGTGGCTTTGGTCATGGCAGCAACATTGTGAGGCAAACTTAAAGCAAAAGAGCCAGAAACATTGGAGGCTACTTGACTGTTCCCTGGCACAGGTATCTGTGTTAGATTTTTACTTTCAGAAACTGATGGTTGTCCTAAGACTGGCTGAGAGGAGTTTGGAAAGTTAATCACAGGATTTGGGACTGGAGGTACGACAGCAGTTAAATTGTTATGAGAGGTGTTCAAAGGAACATTTGATGGAGGGTAGCAGCTAGGGTAGACTGATGGATATCCCATAACTGGGGTCGTGTAAGTACCGGTCAGGTCACGTTTCAGTGCAGAGCAATTTTTCATTGGATCTCCTTTGCTCAAAAAGGCGTTGAGCTGTGGGTTCGTGTAATATGGATTTGTGTACAGAGCATTATACCCAGGCTGGAAGTAGAAATGTTTCTCTTGAGGAATTGGAGGTGGAATAACAATTGGTGGAGGAGGTGGGGCTAAAGTTGGTTTTGGAATCAGATTTTGCGCACTATGAGAACTTTGGAAACTCTGCGAACAAGAGAAGTTCTTTGGCAGGGGCATATGCGGAACATACTGGTATCCACTGGGGTTCAGAAAATCCAGGTAATACGGAGCACCTCCAAAAGCATAAGAGGAGGAATTATTCAAAGCCCCTCCCCCAGGATGGATTTGCTGAGGAGGGTACATTACATTCTTGTTTGTGTTCAAAAATGACAAATTTGCTGAATCTATGCCTGTAGACGTATTTTCTTTGGCAACTCCTTGAGATGCACCAAAAGGAGAAGTACCACAAGAGAAAAGTATTTTGGATGATTCGTTTGAAAGTCCTGAATTGCTGGTTTGCGATGCACGAGTTGACGATGACACTAAGTCATTCCATTTACTCATATTTGCCTTATTTACTGGCTCAACTGGAGCAGCAGTTTTTAAATTTCCTCTTGAGTCCTGAGAGCAATTGGTTTTGTTTGGTGCTGTCAGACAGGAGATACCTTTATGCAAGGGATCTTCTACAGTATTTATGGAAGAGGCAAATGATGTTTCTTTGCCGAGTTTAGGGGGCATTTCTTCAGTTTTCGATTCTTCTTCTACAGAATGAGTGGCAGAGGTAGGTTCATGAGCAATCTCTACGTGTGTCTTCCCACTAGATTTACCAGTTTCTTCACATTCCTCATAATCTGAGGAAGAATCATCATCTGATGAGTTCAATGATTTCAGCAAGAATTGTTCCTCTAACTTTGTGCATCCATTGGAGGTAGATTTTTCCCCTGCAGACGATTTTCCTTTTGGATGTGGAGCATTAGAATTGACTTTCACTCCGGTTTGAGTCTGACCTTCATTTGTGTCTTTCTTCAGAGAATGTCGTTCTTTTGCAGGATTTTTGCATATACGGAGCATCATGTCCATGAGCGTCTCCAAATCTGGCTCTTTCTTGCGTTTTCTTTCCTTCAGCACATCAGAATGCGGCGGTTCTCTGGAAAGTAACATCTCTGACACGGTCATTTTGGTTCCAACGTTTTCACTGCGCTGATCTGCATTAGCCTTGCTACCATCATTATTTTCATCAAGTTTCTCATCAGTGCTAGAGCTGGCCACTGATGAGCTTGCCACAGGTTTCAATTGATGGCCAGAGTTGAAGGGATTTTCGACACTGTTTCTGACCTTCTTGGGCTGCTTTGTTTCATTTAATGCTTCTTTCAATGCTGATAAAGCTTTGTGAGCTTCACTTATTTTAGGATTAACATTATTGTCCATGATACATGAGGAATCATTCAATAAATTCTTTCTGTCCGTTTCCTTCACAGTCTTTTTTCCATTTGCTGGATCTAAGGAGTGATTGATTAATTGCCAACCTATTAATTCTGCTTCCAAAACTTTCCAACGGTCTTCTTCGTTTTTACATGAATTTTGAAGAGTTTTAAACTTCTCCTCCAGTTCCCTCCAATACTTTTTCGATTTATCTGATTGTTTCTTGTCTTTTGAGGAATGATGAATATCTTCTTCATCTGCCATGGATACATTCTCATCATGTTTCTTGTCTTTTGACCTGCTTTTCTTATTAAAGGGAAAAGCACGACTATTTGGAATTGTGGATTTTAATCCTTTCAAGTCATTCTGTTTCAACTGCAAAGGTATGTTATCTGAAATAAAAATAGAGATAAATTACATTAATTACACATAAGAAATGAACGTTTAAAAAAAAAAGAAGAAAAAATCATTACAACACACACAGTGCACATGAACACACCTATGCCTACACAAAAGATGAGACAATAAATATGTGTCCTTCGCTGTAAGCCTTCTTTAAACTCTCCACGAGTGAACTTAATGAAGTGAAAAATTCATTTCTATTACTTCAGAAAAAGCAAAAAATTATTTTTGAAATTCTAAGTAAAGCAACCAAAGTCATATTTACTATGTTTAGAGATGCAAAGAATTCATTTTAAATACAACAGTAGAATTATCAACAAAGGCAGTTGGATGCAGAAGTTGTGTTGTTGGTCGTATAATGGGAGAACATTTTTGTGTTTCATGTATACCTGTTTTTCACCTGATTTCCAAAATCAAATATATTGAATTTGAAGGGTTGATAAAAAAGTCTTCATGGGTGTCCACTGTCCATTCACAAAGTACAGTATTGATTTTAGTCTTTTTTGTACCCTTTCAAGCACTGTTGCCATTCTGAGGATGTTGCAAATGCAACACTGAACTATTTTGACAATTCTTGATGTAAAAGAAAAGTATATGGGAGAAGTGTATTCAAAATGGGCATTATTGAAAATATAACTCAATACCTTCAAGATTAGATCGTAAAATAAGAAGTGAATTTCTGACTTTACCAATGTGCTTCACTTGATTTTTGAGCCATTTTCCGTAAGAAGCAGCTCTTCTTTCCACTTCAGCCACAGTTTGCAACAGACCTTACATCGATTATTTTCACATTAAAGCTACCCTTCAAAGGGATCCCTTGCCCTAAAGTATTTACACATGCTTCCATTAAGGACCAAAAATTACCTTCCAGTTTCATATTGATGGGCTCTTGATTATTGAGATACATTGATCAAAATGAAGAGTTGTTAAGCAAAATCATGTACCTTTGAATGTTACAGGTATCTCGGGGAAGAAGCATGGAGGAAGCTCAACATCAACGGCCTTTCCATCCGTGGGCATTTCTTTTGCAAGCTCCTCTCCATTTACGAAACTCAAGTCAGTGTCAGAAATCTCGTCAAAGGAGGAATTGAAACCAACGATCACAATATCATCAGATTCTTCCTGACCGTCGCGGTTGTCACTATCGCTGGAGGATTGGGAAAGATCACTACATTTGGTCTTAAGACGCTCAGTATCTTTCTTCTTGGAGTTGGTCAGTGTTTCATTGATAGCCCATCCTGAGGAAAAATCAAACAAAGCTTGGTTTTCCTTGGCAGAAAATGGTGAGCGGTTATCATATTTAGAGAGAGACTCCTTTTTGCGTTTTGCTACGGAGTGCAATTTGGTTTTCTTTTCTTCATTTAGATTCATCCGTTTTTGGCTCTGTGCAATGTAATCAAGGCATAAACTTTCATTGTCAAAACTTTTTGGATGTGTCATGTTGTGAGCTGGAAAAGGAAGGAAAAAAATAACAGCTAGCATTAGTCCGGGCTTATGGTACTTCTAGATTAGAAACACATGTTTTTCCTGAGATACCTCTGAGACTGCACAGGAGATAGAAGGTCAAAATTTAAAATATTAGAGGAATAATAGAGAAATGTTCATCCTTCAAATATTATCTGCTGTTATTGCTAGATGTGCTTTCCTTGAGACCTGCTGCTCGACTGACCTGATGCTCCTGATGTCTGCTCTTGTATCCCTGCAGCCTGATCGCTGAAATTTTGTGTTTGTCGGGTAGACATAGATGACATGGGTTAAAAGGCAGAGTGTAATTGGTTAGCTACGTCTTATCGCTGCTTTGTTGTGCCTATGTCAGGTGGAACTCATGAAAAGCTAACAGAGCCTCGTAAGTTTCCGACAGTATGTTGCCCATTCCACCTAACAAAGGCACAATAGAGCAGCGATAGGACAAAGCCGACCAATCACACTCCGCCTTTTAACCTGTCATCTATGTCTACCAGACAAACACAAAATTTCAACAATCAAGCTGCTGGAGGGGGGGGGGGGGGGGAGCGACCTATCAGGAAATACCATGCAAGTAAGACAACATTTAAGCCAGAGAAGAAAACAAATCAGCTGAGACTTCTGTCTTTTGCAAAATTTTTTTGATGAGAACAAGAAAATACAATAATTGCAGTTTGAGGGCTAAAATGCTGAAGAAGAGGAATACAGAAAAATTGAATTTTTACAGAGTATTGGTGAGAAAACAATTGCGAACAATGCGAGGCATATTTCTCATAAGTGTTTGCTTTTTTGAGGTTCTCCACTAAGAATTCTTTCAGGTGGATTGCTAAGGAAGTTCTGCACAGCCCAATTGCCGCATTGTGAATGAATCTGGACTGCGAGTTTCTTTCTAAGTTCATATTATATCATTAGACTTGATTGTAAAAGCATAAGTGCTTACATTCTTATGAATTTCATCAAAATTGTTCATACATCTTGGAATCATCAGAAGTATATTTCAACCGGTTCAAAACATATAAGAAATTTTGAAGTCTCAATGCTAAATTTTCAACGATGAAGGGTGTAAAAAAGGAGAAAAAGTAGTTAAAAAATTTCAGAGGTACTGCTTGAGTCTCCAAAAATTTTGATACTGTACCTTTCAATGTTTCATTGATTTTTGTTTGCTTGTCTTTCATTGTTTTGGATGTACTGGCACTCCCGAGTAGTTTGGTTTTCTCTTTCTTTTCACATCTCCTCTTTTCTTTGTTTTTCTTCAGTTTTTTTGGCTCGTCTCCTCTTATGGCTTTCTCCAAAGCAAGATGAAATTCTTTAGTGAAGCTTTCTAGGTGGGTGGACATATTTTTCATGATGTCTGCTTTAAACTGGAATAAGATACAAATGTACATTATGTCAAGAAATGAACACTGGCAGAAATTTCAGTATTCTTGAACAAGGAATGAGTGTGGCTACTCAAGCTTATTTTTAGTGTATTTTCTAAGGAAATACACTATTATAATCTCCCCTGATACCAGACCTATGCCGGAGACCTTCATAAGAGTACCAAATTAAGGCAGTAGAATATAAACATGACAGACATTCAGATTCTTCTTCCCATGATATTTACATATTCAGTGATCCAGACCACCCGTATCAGGCTTTTTCCTTAGTAATTACAGGTCAGATGAGGACAAGGAAGTACTTTTTGTACTCTTCACTCTCAATTCTATAAGTTCATTGCTATAAGGTTAATGGGAATGCAGATCCAATTTGACAACTATGTACAATATGCTCCTTTAATAATGTAATTTTTGTCGCTCTTTCATCCTGCCATTCAAAGTGATTCAGTTTTATGAAGTTTTCTGAGAAATGTACTCTTCGAGCATGCAACTTAAAGCTGGAAAATTGAACCAGTAGTTTCCATGACTTATTTCGTATGACAGTAAGTAAAATGTTTGATAGGTACCCAAAAGAAGTATTAGACTTTTTGGAAACAGCTAGAAATACAGAAATTACCTTATCCATCTCTCTTGAAAACCACAAAGGGGCTCCACCTGAGTTGACAAGATTGTCATCACTGATTTCACCAGAATTTTCATTTAGTGACATGTTGGTGAAAGCACTACCAATGTTAATTGAAGCTGCGTGCTCTATTGACAATTTATGTTTATGTGATGCTTTCATAGGTTGAGGGCTGTCATTGAAACAAAAGTCAATTCGATCCTTAGGCAACCCTTTATCATGAATGACCAAAGGACGAACTTTGCCTTCCGACAGGTGCGGAAGCGGGCATACCTGAAATATTTTTAAAAAAATTAGGAAAATTCATGCGCAAGGCTCATTGGACTGCAGGTGTAAAAAACAAATGAGTTTTTTCTAGCATCTACAGCTTTGTTTCCAACGGACATTTTCCCGCGATTTATCATAGCAAAAAGTTGGAAAAAATATTGTCCAGCTCAATATTAGTTGCAATACCAAGAAGGATCCTTGCGGAGCTTCAAGATCAACCAAAAGAGGAGGTAGAAGAGAATGTAAATTGGATGATATTTTGTTGTTCACTCAATTGTTCAAAAAGGTTTTAATAAAATAATTTGTTTAATTTTTAATTTCTTTAATTTAATTCCGTTTAAATAATTGATTTTTACTAATCTATCTCCACATGCAAACTAGTCGCTGAACCATGAGAGCCCTGCCCCATGAGACAGTGACTGCAAAAAATCGCCGAAGTTTCTATCCCGCAGTTCCATGCTGCCACATACCTCATGAAAACGCATCATCATGGAGACAAGGCCTTCATAGCTGCTTTGATTATGTCACTCATCCAGTGAAAGATCTAATGAGTTCAATGAAATGATGAAACTGAGTGATTTTCCTTAAATACTTTGTTCCATGGCAAATTTTCTTTTATATTTAAAGAATATAGTTTCTCTAAGAGTGAAATTTGAGAGGCTGAAATTATCAACAATCATGCAATGTCCGAAAACCCTTTCATGAGACTTGGGGACAATTCCTCATTTCCTCCATGAATTTGGAGAAGGAAGAGGCCTCATTACAGATGATGCTCGGGTAAAATAATTAAAGGAACAAAATAAAAGAACAATTACAAAAAAAGACTCCTGACTAGAATGAATCCAGTATGATTAAAAAAATTGAATGTAAATAAGATGATTTATTGTAGCATTTTTATGGTTTTTAATTTTCATGGTTTATCAGACTTTACTGACTCAAGATATGATGCTTCACACTCATCATTACTTAAATTCATTGCGACAGAAAGTAGTGCATAACAATGGAGACACCTGCTTCAAAGAGAAATCCCTGTTCAGAACTAAAAATCATAGCCCATAACAAGTGCAACCAGTGCTCACTGCTTCTTAATTTTAACTTTTGGGGAAAAGTATCAATTTAAAAGCAAGAATAATTAGCAGTTTACTTACTTTCAGGTATTCCGCAAACTCAGTTTCACTTTGCACTGGAATCTGTAAAGAAGGAAAAGAAAATTGAGATAAGATTTATACAGTGGATATGCTTCATGAGTGAGGACTTTTTTTGAATTATACAGTTACTGAGTTCCGAAATTCCACAGGAAAACTTGAAAGTTAATTCCGATTGAAACATTCCAATTGCATTCCAATTGGAACAGCAGCAACCACACAAACCTTTGGTTCATGGTAGCTGGATATGTAGGTAGTTTTAAAAAAAATGTAAAATTTGTAATGAAATGTATCAAATGATAAATTAATTCGTACGGAACTTGAACCTTGTAACAATTTTTTTAATGAATTCTTTCAAGTCCAAATTCAGCAGTCAATACTAGGTACTAGTGAGATTGCACAAGTTCCATGTTATGGCAGTTCTAGGTTGACCCATCTGATTCGCAGACCTATGTATTCAAAATCAAATGGATTATTTTTACATATCCCGAGTTGTTGTGCTGTGAGTGGTTTCTGGAAAGTTCTATTTTTTACTGATTAAACAGTCTATTATTCCATAACTACCACTTTTGCAGTAGAACACAGGGATTACCTAGAGAAAGAGCAACAAGAGTAGAAAAAGTTTAAAGTGAGGAAGTTCTTTACCTGATCATTATCCGTGTCAAAGTAACTGATAGTATAATCATCCTCGGTATATTTTGCCGTCTGAAAAAAATAATAATAATGATTCAGTTTTTCAAAATCCTCACACTGCATCATGTGTAGCTCTTGATGGGAAAAGAGACTTCAGTGCTAAAAAATGCTGAATTGAGATTTTGGTAGCACTGTTTAAATTTAAACTTGCTCTACACAGATACTGCATGTCATCAGCAGGCCAATTATTGAAATTTCGTGTTTGTCTGGCGGACATAGGTTAAACAGCGGAGCGTGATTGGTCCGCTATGTCTTGTCTTTGTCAGGTGCAATGGACGACATGCCGTTGGGAATTTTTTTTTTTTTGTACCAATTTCAAATGGCCTTTTCGCTAATCCCACGCTTATTACCCTAACCCCAGATGACCATTGCCTGAGATCATTAAACTCAGATCACCTGGCCGGGAATCGAACCCGGGACCTCTTAGTTAAAGGGCCAGCCCTACAACCACTACACCGCAGCAGGCCGAAAAACTAAAGAGGAGCCTTAGCTTGTCTTGAATTCCACCTGACAAAGGCACAACAAAGCAGCGATAGGACATAGCCAACCAATCATGATCCACCGTTTAACCTACGTCAGCCCGACAATCACAAAATTTCAATAATTGGCCCGCAGTTAATCCTTGTGAAACTTCAAGTTAGCAATGGGTTCTAACTTGTAGAGTTCAAGCAATACAAGTTACAGCACCCCCCAGAGTGTGACAGAAGATACACCATCTTACTTCTTAGCTGTACTTACAACCCTGAATCAAAGACATCTGATCTTCTGCAATATTTTGGGAGTGTGCAAATTACTTCGTATGAACTCCAATTCCATTTTACCTACCCGAACCTAATTGCCCCCATTAGAAGTTGAGAAGATGGTTCAGCAAACAACACTATCAAATACTTATGTGACACACTTCTGTATCAGTAAAGGTAGTGATAATCAAAGATATATACCTCTGGGAAACTCCGAATGAAATTCAGAAGTTGCTGATAGCTATTATGTTCATTCGGATGAACAAACACGGTTCTTTCGCAAGTCAGTAGTTCTTCAGATTTGAAGTCCTTATGGATTATAAGGATGGGAACTGGTATCCATCTCTCGGTGTTATTGACTTCCATATTTTTCAACAGAGCAAAGGAGAGTAATGCGTGAGGCAACAGAGACGGACTAGAAGTGGGAACAGATTCATTCAGCCAGTCAGAAAAAAGAGAGCAGCTGTCATCTTAACAGGCTAGTTCAATCGTCGACATCGGCAGAAGTCGAATTCGAAAAAAGGGCAGTCGTCGACTCGAAGCGAACGGGTCGAATGGTTCCGCGAACTGCCGCGAATGTCATGAACATTCGCCGGGGCGAGTTCGGACGAGTTTGTTATTGTTTCTCATTAAACTAACCCCTTTTGAGGACATTAGTAATAGTGATAGTACATCTACCTATTTAATAGTCAAGAATGTCTAATATTTTTCACTGAATAAATTTTCGCATGTCGTCGGATAAATTATTTTTTTGGCAGTGTGTCTGTTAGTAGTAATTTCTTGCCTAGCCACTGCTGTTCATTGTCGGAACGGTGGGAAGTTAATCGAAGCTGTTCAATCCGGAAGTGTTTTTGAGTCAGTTTAAATTAATTAATTAATTTCTTTTTCAGTCTGAGCCCTAATTGAGTGGACATTCTACGACTTTCGTGTAGGTAGGTGGAAAAATCCACTTTTTGAGGAAAAAGTAGTCTTTCAGCAGTTCATAGATTATCTCCACTCGCTACCACGCCAAAGGAGCATATCATTGCGTCTGATCATTGAAGGTTTCTTGAGAACCAAGTTGATGAAAAATGCAGATGAAACTGTAGCTTTTCTTGTTCTTGAAAAACTTTAATGGCAGATTTTCTCATACAGCGAGGGAAACGTCTCTGCTCCATGGTCATAGTCGCCATGACTGAAGATTTCTTCGATGGTAAAGTTCCTTATGACCTTTAATACGCTTTAATATCACAGGTCTTTACATCTACTTCATTGTAAGTTGCTTTCAAGCCTCTACTTTGACAACTTTATTCTTGATGTGGAAGCCAACGTTTTGTTACCCACAGGAGTTACTTGGAAATAAATACATTCATGTAGGATACCTAGAATTTACTACCGACACAGTTTCCTTTGCTTCAATCTGCTTTTGCGCAGTTCCTCATACTGTAACGTGACAAGACTGAGTCATAGAAGGGTGCCTCGGCTCCCTACTAAAGAGAGACAGGGTGCTGAAAACACGAACACAAAAAGATAAGAGGATGAAACACTAAGTATACTTGACTGCAAAAGTGAAAGAGCCGGCTGAGGCCCAGCCTCAAAGAAGTACAACTGGAACTTCTCACACTAGTCCTAATCGGAACATTTTAATTCAAACATGGAAAAAGTTATGACATAGGTACCTATCGAGCATTCTTTTTGCACATCGCGGTAGGACATGATACTTTCAAAGACGAGAAAAATCAAGTTTATTTTCCATGAAATTAAAAAAAAAATTAGGCATTTTCACCGCGACTTGTTTCTGAAAACACAGAAATGAGACATTGATTTTTACACGCAACTTCATAAGAGTTTTTCACTTTCATTGAAGAAATTTGAAGTTCATTTTATAAATCCTTCCATTTTAAGGGGATGCATAATGAAGGTGACATCACTTAACCACAATCCTATCTGCAGTTGCATCATTTCAGATGTTCTTAAATTTTTTACTATTTTGAAGCATAACGGATCAGTACATGAAGAAAAATTGCATGTAATGCACCGATTCTGAGATGCTATCAATCCATATTCCTTGCACAATGGAAATTTTTCTAGGTTCACCATTGATGTGTATGTCTAATCACATTAAAAGATAAAAATAAATAAAAAAAGCCACTTAGCGCCCCAGCTGGGTCTTATTAGAAAAGATATTAAAAAAACTTAAATTCCCTCCAAGTATCAGAATGGAAAAATCCTGAAGACCTTTCTCTTCAAATCATGGTGCAAAATTAAGAGGAGAACGTTTCTCCAAAGTTCATTTTCAATTAAGTCTATTATTGGACATAGCCTTTCTCTGATGAAGAAAAGGAAGACATTAATGGTGACGCTAGGCTTTTATTGCTCATCAGTCGAGGTCAAATTAAAAATCGAGACCTGTTTACTTAGGTATCTACTTTAAGGGTCAGAAACAAAGCATAAATTTAGTTTAATTTACAACCATTGATGGAATTTCCTGATCCATTATGGCTCTCGTTCTGCTAAGAGAGCTACTTAAACTTAGAGGTCTTTAGTGTCGTCCACGGCAAAGACAAGCAGCCTATACATAATGCTCCATTTGCAACAAACGATAAAATGAAAAGTAAAATAAAATGAAAATGCACAATGGTGAACTAGGTTCGATTGGTTCGGTGCGTTCGGGCATCGACGTATGACCGTTCGCGAATCGACCTCTGACCGTTCGCCACGAATCGACCATTGCCGATGTCGACCTTTGCTACTCGTTCGCTAAGCAGAATTTCAGAAGTCTCTTCACATAATCTTCACGAAGTTCACGAAGAGCCCAAGTCACCACTCACATGAGTCTCTTGGGTTACACAACACAAAGCTCAACATCAAATAACATCGCAACTTCACAATTACTTCAATTTCGGCAAAAGAAATTTTGAAGTCGTCTCTGTTTTACACTGTGAAATACGACGCAGTTGAGAACAAAAGTGCATGGCCGCAACTTTGCTCCTATGCTCCTAATCAGTGGTTACGCGAAAAACAAAGAAAGCATTGATTTGACAACGTTGAAAAAAGGAACACTATACTATTGCATCATCAAGATGGAAGAATGGTATTGGATGCTTCTACCTGCCTGCTAATTTTACCGTAAAGTATAGACCATAGCAAAATTAAGGGGTCGTATTCTGCCATTTTTATCGTGACGTAAAAGGATACAGGCCATACTGACCAATGAAATGAGAGTAAATCACGATGGTATGATGCTACTTCCCAGCAATGCTTGGTCCAATATTACCACAGTTTTGGTAAAACCTTCAGTTGTTTGTTGTGACAACGCAGTGGAGTCATCTTGTAGGTACTGGTACCCAGACTCTCTCCATTATAGTCTCCATTCTTTACTCTGTATTGGAAACATTGACGTATAATACAATCTAGACCGCGCGTTACGAAATTCAAGCGAGACGATAGGCAACCCAGCAACACACAGCAAGTGTACCGGCGAGACAATGGTGGAATTCGTGGAAATGCCAGTCTTGCCAGTGCCGTTGCCTGATACGGGTACACTTAGCTCGTATATCCGGCGGTATCAACTAGGCTGAAGGCGCGTCTTTACCCCCCTAGCTGTCTTACCTTCCCCGCCCAAAGTCGGGCCCAATGCGCGGTCTAGATTGTATTATACGTCAATGATTGGAAATGGAGTAAAAATGGACATTACGGCTTGATCCTGAAATAAATGTCCATGTTGGTCTACGAATTCTGTGTTTAGAATAATTGCGCCCTGCGTTTTTAAGTGAATTTAACGTTAAGTATGTTTGTTGTGGGAGAGTTCACAGAGTAATTCACGCGTTTATGCTACCAATTCTGTTTACAATATTGTAATAGACTGGCTTATCAGCGCTTCGTAATTTGCGGTCGTTCGGTTGCTACAGGCCAGCTATTCGGCCTGTGATGCTGTTTTAGTGGAATTATTGCTGTCACAGGTAATACAATGAAACTCCATTATCATGTAGTCGTCTGCTTATGCCTTTTATCCGTAATTTCCTCGCACTCCACGTCGGGTTAACTCCATGTTCAAGTCTGTTTATCGTCGCGCAAGCTTTCACTGTCGGCTATGTCTGGCGTTCCAAATTTGCAGACGATTGTAGTTTGCTCGCTCTCTGTCCTTACCATTGTCGCCTAGACTTGTACAGCCTTAACTGTTAGCACTTTTGCATTTTTAGTTTAAATATTCTGAAATCAAGTCTCACCAGTGAAAGAGGTATGTTCAAGTGTTGACGATCATTTGAATTTGTTTTTTTACGAACACTAAATTATCAATCTTTCTAACTCATCACGACATCGCTATTTCGTATTTGATAACTCATCTAATTAAAGTAAATACTAATGTGCCATTGATCTACTATGTAGCCACTCAAAACACTATCTGTTCGGTGAGTTGAATCCTAGTCTTCCTAGTGAGAATCATTTCAAACCATAAATTAGTTTTGGCTTCTAGATGTAGTGCTCACAGCCATTGCGAATTCGTGCGTGAGAGCAGGGTTACATTCTTTTCCATTGAAATATTCCAGAGCATAGTGGTTAACAAGCTCATCACCTCATCACGTAACGAAGAAATGTATGCACTGGCAGCTGTAAAGTTGCCTCAGTGTTGATCGTCTGAAATGAAGTTAATTTCAAATATTCATAATTTTACTAGTGCAATTGTTTATCAATCACATTTAATCCATCCCACGGCGCTTTAATTTTTTTTTGGGATGACCATAACCCCAAAGATGTAGTGCCAGCAGCAGAAATGAAAAGTCCAATTTCCAAGCGGTTGAAAGTATTGCAGCCAAAATTGAATGATCCTGATATTCAAGAAAAAGTGGGAATCATCTCATGTGTCTGAATGATTTCAACTGTCAGAGGGCAAATGGACCGAGTTAAACAGAAAGGAACCAAGCCACATCAGCTATTGCCAAATTTAATTGAACAATTCAATTATTTACACGAAAACGGTAGTGCGGATTTTCGTGCAAATTTCAGTGAATTTTCTCCATAGTACAAAGCAAATTCCCTGTCATTTTCACAGAAATCCGCACAAACGTTCTTTCATAAAAAATTGAATTGCCCAGTTAATTTTGGCAACAGCTGATGTGGCTTGGTTCCTTTCTGTTAAACACGGTCCAAATTATTTACTTTTTGGGATTGATATGAGTTAAGGAATTTTGTACTCTCTGATTTTGATATAACAGTTTCAAAATTTTGCTTGGAACCTTGAATTGTATAAACAGAATCCACACTCAACCCTCCAAGGGAGCCCCGGGGTTTTGGGATGATGAAATTTGCTCTCTATGGCATCGACTCCTCATTCAGATCCGCAATCCCCAACATTGTTGGACCTATTATAACATGAAAGGACAGCCTGTTAAGTACGGGTGGTCTGGATCATTTTGTACCTACATCCTTTCTAGAAACTGATCAAAGCACTCTGCTAATTTCTGTAATAAACGGTTCATTCAGATTGTGAGAGAAGTTATAATCTCGATGAACATCTTATTATGTTTCTTAATGTGTTCTAGATATCCTTGGAAGTATGAAATTCTCTCTGATGATGGCGTAGCCTTTTCCAACATGTGTGATCAGTCGGAAATAACTTACGCACCCAGCGAAATAGTGTGGGTAAAACTGGGTAAGTCGAGTGTTTAACTCTCTTCAAGGATCATAGTTCATTGATTGTTCCTACTGTATGGAATACCTGA